>NC_077228.1:347876685-348540852 GCF_027887165.1 Monodelphis domestica | reverse complement strand
TTGAAAACGTGAGCAATTTAGCTTTTTTAACTTTGTTCACCAGCAACAGCTAATTATTTCCTGGGAAATGTAAGGAAGCTAAGTCCTAACAGAGTCAGGCCCCTGGGCAAAATCGTGAAATAAGGCAAAGTTTTACATCTGAGAGCAAAGTTTTTTTTTTTTCTATTTGGTGCCTCCCCACCTCTCCTTTCTCCTCCTTCCTTCTCACCATAACACTCTTCTCCCTACATCCATCTGTGTCCCTTTCTCCCATTACAAGCCTCTTAAAGTTTAATTCCTGCCATCAAAATCTTTTCTCAGGAACAGATCAGTAGATGTGGTTAATTGAAACTCATTCCCATTAAGCTTCAAATGATTGATAACAACTTATCATGGGCCCACTCCTAAGAATAAATGAATAAAGCATTTACTAACCACTTATTTCTGTGCAAAACATTGTTCTAAGTGCTGGAGATACAAATAGAAAAAGAAAGACTCTAGTTAAAAGGAGGTCAGATTCTATGAGGGAGAAAACACATTTGGAAGTTTTCAGTCATGAAGTTAAACAGAAAAATCCTATGGTCCTTAAGACACAGCAACAAATCAGATGATAATAATTCTTGTCTAATGTCATGTTCACTGATAAAATTATAACACTTTCCATTTGACAGTGGACAGGAATCAAAGGTATACTGAGATCATCTCAAACTGCCAAATGAGAGCCCATTATTAAATTTTTAGTGTGAATACACCTCAGAAATACCCCCCCAAAAAAATCAGAACTATCATTTTGTTGGTTATCTAGTCTTAAGAAAATGCTAACTAATTTTAATGATGCAGGTTAAATTTATGTCTTTTGCAGAGTTGGTTGTTCAACATTTATCAGCATATCTTTAACTAGATGCATTTTAATTCTAATTGTTCTGTATCAGAATCCTGTCTTATCTCCATGAGGGTCTGATGGAAAATGGTGATCTATATGGTGGTGATTTGACCTTCCTGTCTCCCTCATTCAGCTAGACTTACTTGCATTCCCTGTAAATTCATTTGCAGTTGGTGGGGATGATGGCCCCCAGGTCCATGGGATTTCCCCAACCAAGGCAATGGCTGTGAAGGCTGGGTGAAAAGCAGAATCAGGGGTCTGGGGAGAACTGAGACCCCCAAGACAGGGACACTTAGCTGCCTTTCTAGTGTCAGTGAGCTGGCAGCTATTGTTAGTGGTGATCAGAAGGATGGATCCCTTCTCCATATTGCTTTGTTTCTTCAATGATGGCTGAGCTGGAAGCAGGTCTTATAGTTTAGTTCACTCTACTCTTACCAAGGCTTTTGGATTCAGTCAGTACACATTTATTAAGTTCCTGTTATGTATCAGGCATTGTGCTAAGTGCTGGGGATGCAAAAAGAAAGTCAAAAGACAGTTCCTGTTCCCTAGAAGATTACAGTCTAATAGATGAGATAACATGGAAAAAAAAAACTAGATAGAAACAACATATATGCTAGATAAATAGGAAATAAGCAACCAAGGGAAAGAACTAGAATTAATCAGGTTTGGGAATGTTTTCCTACAGTAGGTGACATTTTAGCTGGGACTTCAAGGAAATCAGGGAAGCTAGAAGATAGAGATGTGGAGGGAGACCATTTTATGAATGGGAGACAACCAGTAAAAATGCCTCTACCTGGAAGATAGGGTTATGTGTACAAAATACAAAGGAGTCTATTGTCACTAGATCACAGAATATATGGGGTGGAAAGAGGGGTAGAAAGTGAAAGAAACTGGAAAGGTGAGGATGGAAGGTTATAAAGGACTCTGAAATTCAAATGGATTCCAGTGAAAGAACTGTTGAAACCAGAATGCAGATGAAAGCATATGATTTTTCACTTTTTTGGAGGGTTTATGTTTTGGAGTTTTGGTTTTATAAGGTTATTCATTTACAAAAATAAACAATAATGAAATATGTTTTACATGATAATACATATATAACTCAGATTGAATTGTCTGCCAGCCACCAGCCCATGGTAGGGAAGGGAAGGGAAAGAGGGAGATAAGTTCAATTATACAACTTAGGAAAACTTGTGTGGAAATTTGCTATTACATGTAATTGATAAATAAATAAACACATTAATTAATTAATTAATGAAATCCAAATGGATGATTTTATATTTGATGTTGGGAGTGATATGAAGCAAGAGAAATTTACTGAGCAGGGGTGAAAGAGCAGGGGTATATTGTCAGACATGTTTTTGGAAGCTCACTTTGACAACCAAGTAGATGATGGACTGGAGTGGGAAGAGATGTGTGTCAGGAAGACCAACCTATGGGCTACCTGAATAGTCCAGGCTTGCGGTTGTAAGGGTCTGCATAAGGGAGATGTCAGTGGGAGAAGAGAAAAGGGAACATATAAAAGAGAAGTTACAAAGGTAAAAATTGTGGCAACAAATTGGATATGGAGAATGAAAGAAAGTTAGACGTAGAAGAGGTCACCCAGGTCCTGAGTGATTGAGAGAATGGTTCCTTCAAAAGGAATAGGGAAATTGGCAGTTGTTGGGGGGCAGGAAGAAAGCTAAAGATCATGAGTTCAGTGCTGGGTGTGCTGAATTTATGGTGTGTTTACAGGGCATCCAGCTCAAGATGTCTAATAGACAATTAGAGATAGTTCAAATGAGGTGTTCAGGGGAAACCAGCATCTCTGGTATGAAGGCTTGCTGAGCCCTATTTAGGGTTACTCATCCACCTTTCATGTCCACCTGTCATCAAATTCTCAGCTATGACTTCAAGAAGCTGTAGCATAAGCAGCAGTCATGAAATGGAAAAACTGTCTTGGAAGACAACCTAAAAAAGACCACGTTGAGGGTAACAGACAGGTCTCAAACCCATTGATGAGTTAGGGGGATGGTCTACCCCAAGCATGTGAAGACCTCTTGACAGGAAGAGTGAATGAGTACAATTTGTTCTAAAGGCCAGCAAGATAGCTGGAGCAGGTAACGTGGAACACTTACAGTTTGGTCAAAATAAAAGATGCCAAAGTCAACATGTTCACCATCCTCAACAGTATCATATTAGAAAATAAAAGAGTGTCTATTTATGTGCACACAGGAAATAACTTCAGTGGTAAATAATCTTTTTTCCTCTGTGTTCATCAAGAGATGTAGAAGGGGTAGGGATTTCAGCAATATTAGTCCTGAAAATCAGTAGCATAGAAAATAATTAAGTACATGAGAACTGCTGAGATTAGGAAGTGAAATGGTAAAGATGAAAAAGAGAAGAGCACCCAAGACAGAAACTTATAGGATAGAGAAGGTTAGAGGATATGACCAGGATGATGACCCAGCAAAGGAGTCTGAGAAGGGGTCAGAAAAGTTAGAGGAGAACCTGGGGGAAATAGTGTCAGGAAAACTTAGAATGAAAAGAGTATCTAGGAGAAAAGGGTTATCAACAGAAACTAGGACTGCAGAAAGGTGAAGAAAGGTTTCTGGACACTGGGCATCAAAGTCAGATTGTAGACAATGGTCAAATGGCGGTAGTTTGACTGACCCAACCCAGGCTCCCCTTTGCTTCTCTCTTTGGGGAGGGCCTGCTTCTGTGTGGGCAGTGATTATTTGGCATTTATTAGAGATGGCCAGTTCCTTCTCCATAGAAGTTACCTCCCCCAAAATGGCTGTGAAGGTTATACTATTTTGTTTTGTTTTAATTTGAATAAGAATCAGTCTTAAATTAAAAGAATGGAGGCTTGATAGCAATATTTTAGGAATTAGTAGAAAAAAAAGATAGGTTTTTCTGCACAATGATTCATTCATGATGTTCCCAGAAATAATAACTAAGAAGGCAAATACTCCATCTAGCAATGTGACCAGATGTACATCTTCCAGGCCTAGAGGGCATCAGTGGCTTGAAAGAGATCTATTGAAGGAGGCAGGTGACTAATCAGACTGTTCAAGGTCCTCTCTTTTGGTTGTGACACATAGAAGTAATGTTTTGGCTGGGAAGCCCTGGGAAGCTTAACTCACAAAACATAGGACATAGGATAATGGAATTCTAGTTTAGAGAAGGAAGGGGTTAGTGTGAGGTGGGCTGGCTAAAGAAGTCCCTGGAAGCAAGAATGGAGGCTCAGAGGCTACAGAGTGATGATTCCCTCCTGGAAATAGACCTGAAGTGAAGAGAAGCCTGGTAGAAGATGGTCAGGGAGTGAAGAGTGAAATCAGGGTTCAAGAGTGAAGCCAGAAGGTGGGTAGAAAGATACATACAGTAGTACTTATTCCTCATAATAGGGCTTTTGTTCTGTTACACATTTCTCCTGTCTCCCAGGTTTTCTGTAAGGTTTTATTTGTGTTCATTTCATTCCTTTCCTTTATCTCCCTCTATATTTTTGTTATTGTTCTTTTCCTTTATTTGGCACACTACTTGCTGTTCTGAGATGATGAAGGACTTTGCCATGGCTCCTCATTCAGCCATCTTATAAGAAGTTAGGAAGAAGGTCAGATTTATGAGAAAAGATGATAAGTGCATTTTTATATTTAATAATTCAATCTCTGGTACACTGAGGGCAATCTAGAGTTACTGTCAATGGCTAGAAGCAAAGGCAGCTACATTTCTAAAGTTGCATTCTGTCTCTGAACATCAAACTGGGAGCTATGTACAGTCGAGGCAAAAAATTTTACAGAAAGTAGAGTAAGTGTGAGAAGTGGTTATGTCTTTTTCTCACCATTTTCTTTCCTAGGAGACAAGAGGGTTAGGTTCTATTATCTATATTTTATAGATAAGGAAAGTGTAGATGAAGTTAAAGCAATTTGGACTCAGGATCATAGATATTACTATTGCTTGAGGCAGGTCTCCTAATTTTTTTCATATCTATCAGCTAAGCTAGGAAAACAATGGTTTCCTAAAAGTTATCCAGTCACCTGGATTTGTCCAATTAATCATGATCATTGGTAAGATCTTGCAAATTTACTCCTTCTCCTTAGTGGCCTACTGACTTTTCAACTCATTTGGAAGTTATTTCTTCACTTCTCATCTTCACTTTATAGAACCTAAAATTCATTAATGCCAGGCAATGAGGTAGAGATTCCAACTTACAAAAGGGAATTAACTAGCAGGGGGATGGAATTACAATGGAGTCTCTATCTCCTTCACTGGGATACATAATGCAATGTTTTCACTTCAATTAAGTGTGATGGTCAGGCTGCTTGTAAGAGCCCTTTTACTTTCTTCCTAACACTTCAATACATTAAGGATACCATTATTTCTTTCAGACTCAATAATGCCTAAACTGCTGAAAGCCAAATAGCATTATACCAGTCTTTTATCCTTGCATTTCTCCTGGTGTTTGGTGACTAGAAGACAAAATGCATAATTAGGGCAGCAGAGAGATAGTTAAAACAGCTTCTATGGGAAGTGAGGGAAAAGGCTTAAATCTTATGTCTATGATATCAGTGTTTCTCAACTGGACCTAGGTGTTACTGGTACTTGTTTTTCTCCCTGTAACTTTTAAAAACAAGTTGTTGCCCCTAGAGACTTTGCTTTAGTTTTTCTTTTAGTTAATTCAGTCTATCTTAAATCCCTTTTTGTACATTTCATGTTGGACAGAGAGAAAAGAAGACTTTCTCATTGAAGTTATTTCATACATGCACACAAATAAATAGATGCCATTTTATTTTTTAAATATGGCACTGCTAAGGATAGTGAACATATGTGTGTTTATATGACTAAATTTTCTAGGACCAACAAAACCAAGAGGAAGTAACCCAGTGGGGCTAGGAACCCACAGGTCTCCCTAATTTTCTCTTTTCCCCAACTACTAGGACTTAAACATGCATAATGCCTTTCTCTCAATTACCTTGACTACTCCATTCCTCAATATATTCTCTTTCCATGGGCTACTCTTCCATCTCTCTTCAGCCTCACATTAGGTCAGTCATATTCTTGATTTAATCATCACCCACCAATGTACCACATCTACACTAAAGAATTCTGAAATCTCCTTTTATCGCAATAATCTACTGACTTGTCACCTTTTCTTCTGCCTTCACTTACAAAATCCTACTCTTCCTCTGCACTGTGACTTCCAATCCCTTGACCCCTCAAATCTTTCCCAAGCCATTTCTCCTGAACTAGTCACTCTCTCCTTTTCTCCCCATCTTGACTCCTTGGTGAACCAATTCAACTCTCCACTGTCTTTTCTTTTTAATCTCTAACATCCTTATCATGTAGCCAATGGTGCTTAACCAAGTCTTTGCCTTGTATCACTTTTACTATATGCCTTCTTCTACACATGTGCTGCTGAATACAGATAGAGAAAATCATAAAATCATTCTGACAATATACCTAAAATATATGATACACAATCTCAATTGGAAACTCAATGCAGCTAAGCAATCCTACTATACCTCCCTTAGTCACTTATTATCACACTCTTCATAGCAGTTCTTCCAAATCTATTCATTTTCCCTAAAACTCTCATGGCTTCCCTCCCTTCACTCACTTGGTTGAGAATTTTACCTCATATTTTACAGAAAAAAAATTGAGGTCACTTGTTATGACCTCCCTCCTTTCTCCTCTTCCTTATCCCAGATCACTCTTTACCTTCTACCACTATCTCCTCTGTCACTCATCATATATGATGTTGTCTTACTTTATGAACAATATAAGTCCCTCTACTTGTTCAAGCAAAAACATTCCATCCCATCTCCTCCAACAGATTGATCCCTCTGTCAACTCTACTCCTTAACTTATTTTTAATCTTTCCTCCCTTCCTCTCTCCCCTTTTCTCCCCTATTCTAATCTCCCTTCTCCTTCCCACACCTCCCAAGGTAAGGGTCTTACTGGATAAAGAACAAATGTTCTCTCTCATTGCATTTTCTTTAAAACTCTTACTTTCTGTCTTAATATCCATTCTAAGACAGAAGAAAAGCAAAAGCTAGACAATCAGGGTTGAGTGACTTGCCCAAGGTCATATAGCTAGTAACTTTGTGTTATTTTTAAATCTTCAAATATTATATGTATCAGCACAGGATTCATTCAGAGAGTAATCACAAATTTATATAACTTAAGGCATATCTATCTTCCATTTTACAATCTTATTTTTTTCTCTCTTTTCTTCCCTCTTTTATTTCATCCCTGTTTCCCACATCCTCATTCAGAATCCACTATTTAAATGCTTACTATGCCTACAGCCTTCTGAATATGGTTCTTAATAGGGGCTATACCAAAGCCCAAGATAGAGTGAAAAGAAAATACAGATGTTATGTAGTGATCAGGATATGAGAAATAAAGTCAGAAATGTAAACAAGGGAATCAAGGTTGAGGCCAAGTTTGAAGATTGGAATGAGCAACCAAAGTGCTGAGTGGAAAATTCCATAAGGGAATATGTAGGTCAGTAATCTTTAACAGATCAGAGCAAGGGTAAGAACGGGACACAGTTAATAGTAGTGTTTTAAATTAAAAAAATTAATCTATAGGTTCATTACCAAATTTATTAGTAAAGAGAGAGAAAGAATATATATATATATAAAGAGAGATAGCTTTAGGGTTAGATCTGATTTTCCATTTAGCTGGCTTAGGAGCCACTTGTCAGAAATGGCCAGATCAGATAAGGAAGTCAAGAGAGAATGAAACCGCAGAGACCAAAGGCCAAAGTAAAAGGATCCACTCTCCACTTCCCACACTCTTTTTAAACCCAAAGATGATCCTGCCTCTATGGCCACATTGAGCTGTCAAGACCCAGGCATCCCACCATCAGATATGACATGTGACTCTGTGACTCATGTCCTGCCACTAGGGTGCCCAGGATCCAAGTCCCCTAAATAATTTACTTCACACATTAGTGAACTTTCTAGTGGGGAATGATTAGGAATCAAAGAAGACCTTGTGGTCTCCATAGTTTTTGTTGGGTGCCAGATAATAATCACCCAACGAAAACTATGGAGACCACAAGGTCTTCTTTGATTCTCTAAAGGATTATATACTGAAAAATTTGGGAATTCAGTAATATTTCAAAAGCTATATGCTCTAGTTTTATTTACACCCTAGTCAAATTAGCTATTCTTTGGTGGATACTTCATTTTTTTAGTTCAGCTCATCAAAATCCTATTTCTGACATTTATTAACCGTATGACTCTAAATAAATCGCTTCCAATTACTGCATTTGTTTCCTCATCTGTAAAATGGGAATATAAATTCACTATCTCTTGATCATTATGAGGAAACACTGCACAAATTTTATTACTTAAGTACTTCGAGGATCTATGAGGGCACTTTTTCTTTGGCCCAGATGAAAATGTTTCTATGAATTCATAATTTATCTTTGAAAGTTGGAGTGGACCAAAAAAAAATCAGTTCTACAGCCAACTATATGGTGAACCTCTCCAATTTGAACTGGGTACTGAAATGACATGAAGTAGATAGATAGATAGATAGATAGATAGATAGATAGATAGATAGATAGATAGATATAGAGATATAGAGATATGTAGATATATATAGATAGATAGATATATGAAGGAAGGAAGGAAGGAAGGAAGGAAGGAAGGAAGGAAGGAAGGAAGGAAGGAAGGAAGGAAGGAAGGAAGGAAGGAAGGAAGGAAGGAAGGAAGGAAAGAAGGAAGGAAGGAAAGAAGGAAGGGAAGGGAAGGGAAGGGAAGGGAAGGGAAGGGAAGGGAAGGGAAGGGAAGAGAAGGGAAGGGAAGAGAAGGGAAGGGAAGAAGGGAAGGGAAGAAGGGAAGGGAAGGGAAGGGAAGGGAAGGGAAGGGAAGGGAAGGGAAGGGAAGGGAAGGGAAGGAAGGGAAGGGAAGGGAAGGGAAGGAAGGGAAGGGAAGGGAAGGAAGGGAAGGGAAGGGAAGGGAAGGGAAGGGAAGGGAAGGGAAAGAAAGAAGGAAGTGTTTATTAAGTGCCTACTATGTATCTGGCAATATGCTAAATATTTCAGAAATATCTCATTTGATCACTAACAGATTACAAAACATATTCATACAACTTTTTCTAGCTCTTCAGAGTTTATACTGGCATCATCTTCAAGATCCCAGGGTCACCTTACTATCACTGTAAGACATTCAACTAGAACATTCAGGGCAGTTATAGACATTATTAGTCATTCATTAATCTACTTACTAATCACATATTTATGTTTTCTGTACATAATGCCATGTTTAGCACAATAGGAGTTATTTCTTTGTATTCCAACCAACACCCCTTTGACTCATGAGCCATACACTAATTTTTTTCACAATGAGCCACCCCATCTATAATTGCTCCTTGCCAACTAGATGGATTGGTCTGCTCTGGTCAGTTACCACTTCCTCACCACCTAGAAGCTGCTAAAATACACTGATGTCATCCAGTCTTGGCAAAAGCACAGCTCCGTGGAGTTGGGTAGCAGCCAACATGTTTTGAGGTTGGTGAATAAAGCGTTTAATCAATCATTAAGCATTTGTTGAGTCCAAGAGAAATGCTAGGCACAGGGCTAGACGCTGAGAGAGATATAAAAAAATGGAAAGTATATTTGGATTCCCTCTTTAGGATTTTATATTTTAATGTCATATTGTTATTTAGTATAAATAATAGCAGTTTTTTAAGCTAAAAAAAATTAAAATAAGGAAGTGAATTCAGTAAATATTCAATAAAGACCAATGTAAAATGCCAGGATACAAAGAGAAGAAAGAAAGAAAGAAAGAAAGAAAGAAAGAAAGAAAGAAAGAAAGAAAGAAAGAAAGAAAGAAAGAAAGAAAGAAAGAAAGAAAGAAAGAAAGAAAGAAAGAAAGAAAGAAAGAAAGAAAGAAAGAAAGAAAGAAAGAAAGAAAGAAAGAAAGAAAGAAAGAAAGAAAGAAAGAAAAGAGGGAGGGAGGGAGGGAGGGAGGGAGGGAGGGAGGGAAGGGAGGGAGGGAGGGAGGGAGGGAGGAAGGAAGGAAGGAAGGAAGGAAGGAAGGAAGGAAGGAAGAAAGGAAGGAAGGAAGGAAGGAAGGAAGGAAGGAAGGAAGGAAGGAAGGAAGGAAGGAAGGAAGGAAGGAAGGAAGGAAGGAAGGAAGGAAGGAAGGAAGGAAGAAAGAAAGAGTAAGAAAGAAAGGAACAAAACCTTTCAAGTCAAGTGAAGAAATATTTCTATGTGCCAAGCATGGTTTAAGGACAGAGGGCATAAAAACAATATCAAAAACAATCCTTTCTAGGTGACTTAGTGGATTGAAAGAGAGGCCTAGAGATGAGATGTCCCAGGACAAATCTGGCTTCAAAGACTTGCTAGCTGTATGACCCTGGGAAAGTCATGTAACCCCAATTGCCTAGCTCTTACTACTCTTCTTTCTTGTAACCAATACTTAGTACTGAATCCAAAATGGAAGATAAGGGTTTAAGAAATTATCTTTTCCTACAAGGATTGTCAAATTGAATGGGGGAAATATCTTGATTGTTTTGTATATGTTACATAAAATTGCACAATTGATAATACATCAATGAATGAGATAAAATTAGTGACAGTATTTAGCTTTTCCATTATCACAGGAATCTTCGTGTGTTGTTTCCTAGTATATGGTGTAATTATCAAGGTCTTTAACTTGAAATCAGAAAACCAGAAATTAAATCTCAACTTTGATACTTACGAGCTTTATTACCATAGCCAAATCACTTAATCTCCCTGACCCTCAGTTTCTTCATCTAGAACATACAGAAAAAGAATATCTGTAGAATCTTCTCCCTAGGGTTATTGTGAGACTTGAACGAGTTTAAAAGTTTTGGAAAACTATGAAGTACTTCAGAAATCTTTATTATTATTCAACTTTAGCAATAGGATAGAGGATAATCACTCATTCTCTTCTATGGTTTAAGTAGACTTTAAAGTCAGGGGTCTGGGTTCAGAACCTTAATTAGGGCATGGCAACTGAGTACCAGATTTATAGGAAACAATAATTTAGAGATCATTGATAACACTTGTAGTATTTCAGATTTATTAAAAGGACAGCGCTTATTATCCCTGAGTTTGCCAAGTAGCTGAAATAGTCTCTTCCTTGTCCTTTGTTTTTCTGCACCCTCCACAGGAGCAGCTATGATCCAGACCAGTATCCCAGGATCTCTATTTCACCCCCATGAGGCAGTGTCATCTGCTCCCACTAACAGCACATTCTCTGACCCTTCCTTAAAGTATAGTCTGTGGAATTGCCTAAAGCAGGAAAATTCCCAATTATAGCTCTGTTCAAAATGGATGACCTTCAGGTGACTTCCTTGTATATGATTCTGTGAATCTATACACAGTTAAAACACTTATATTCAGGAGAATGATTATTGTTGTTGTGTGTGTGTGTGTGTGTGTGTGTGTGTGTGTGTGTGTGTGTTTTTCTCAGCAGTATCAATCATTAAATGTGACTGAAGTATCCAAAAGCATTTGAGAGGTCTGGAAAGTATCAGGTGAAGGTCTGCCTGGCATTCAGCACCTTGTAATACTGTGTTAATCTGAACACCTTTCAGAAGCCACTGTCAAACAATGATGAAATATATTCATCTGGGAATTACCTTATCCCAGAGATTGTACTCTGGAGCTACACACATATGGAGCTACAGCATACAAGAGGGTACAATATCCACTATAGATTTTATATAGCAGGATGGACTAGATGTGATTCATAGAAATCAAGAGTTGAAAGAAGCCTTACCATCCATCTACTCCAAACTCCTATCCAATTTAGTCATTTCCTCTACAAGATCTGAATGTGTAGAGCCTTCATTGTTTCAAGAGGCAACCATTCTATTTAATCAATTTATTAACAAGCATTTCCTTTATGGACCCATTAAGTGGTAGGCAAAATATTCAAAGTAGAGTACAAGTACAAAGCACAAGATTCAAGTACCAAAAAATGGATCATGGACTTACTCACAAGGACCTTACATTTTAGGGGGGGATAATAAATGCATGTAAAATATATATGAAAGGTAAATTTAAATATATGGGAAATCATGGTAGGTTTTAGGCAATAGATGGAGCTCTATGAAATGGAGATAAGAAAGGAGTGCATTATATGCTTTGGGGAGAGCTGATCCAAATGCAGAGACACAGGAGATGGAATATCATGTGAAAGAAAGAGAAAAAAAGACCATTGTTTCTGGATCAGAGTGCAGGAGGAAGAAAATGTCCAATGATGGTGAAAAGATAGGTCGGGACCAGTCTTTGTAAAGCTTCATCATAAAAACAAAGGAGTTAATGTTTCTTCCTAGAGGCAATAGAAAGCCATTGGAGTTGATAGAGTAGGGGAGTCACATGGGTGGAACTGTGTCTAAGGGAAATTACTTTGGTAGTATTGTGGAAGATGTACTCCCCTATTCAATCAAATCCAGTGGCTTCCTTTTGCCTCTAGGATCAAATATTATCTCTTTTGTTTTTGCTGATAAAGCTTTAAACAACCTGGCTCCAACATGTCTTTTCACCATCACTGGATATTTTTTACCCTTCCTACACTCTGATATCTACCCATACTGGCCTTTTCTCTCTCCTTATAAACTCAAAATCCTGGCACTCTTGGTATCCTTTAATTTTCCTCCAGTTTACCTTTCTGGCTTTATCTCAAAATATTTTCTTTAACATATTGTACTTTCCAGTCAAACTAGACTACTATCCTTCCCTTATTCCCTTTCTGGCATCACCTGCATCCATATCTTGCTCTTTATCATCTCATCTACCTGGGATATGCATCCCTCTTCCTAGATCCATTTGTCAGTGTCCCTCACCCCTTTCTTTTACCTCTTCCCATGGTGGAAGTAATCTTTCTCTCCTTAAATTTCTATTAGCATTTCTTTTACCTCAGCTTTGGACTTATTATTGTATCTTAGTTGTTTGTATACATGATTTCCACTATCCCTGTAAGAATGTAAGCATCTTGAAAATAAGATTTATCATATATTTATTTCACTAAGTATGATAGCCTTTACATAACAGCTAATAAATAATTGTGGAATTACTTCAATGGCTATTTGAATGAGGTTATATCATACTACTCTAATTTCCTTTTCTGACAGATATTCTAGAATAATCAAAAGGATGCATTCTATGGGTATCATATTTAGATTTTATTAAATGTTTAACAAAATATTTTGAAATGTCTTTGTGCACAAAATGGAAAGATATGGACTGAAAAACAATAAAGTTAAGAGGGTTCAGAACTGTTTTAACTAAGCCTAAGAAGTCCTGATTCATAGTTTAATGTTAACATGGAGGGAAGTTTCCAGTGGCCCCAGGTTTCTGTCCTTGGTCCTGTTCTATTCAATGTATTTATCAAAAACTTGGATCAGGACATAAAAGCAACCCAGATAAATATGTGGATAACTGAAAGATGAGAAGGAAAGTTAAAACATTTGATGACTGAATCAGAATGCAAAAAGATATTAAGAGATGGTAATACAGGCAAGGATTTATTTTTCTATAGCACTTTAAGTTTTATAGAACATTTTTCTGACAATAGTCCTATGAAATGGATAGTGCAAATGTTGATCTTTACAAACAAGGAAACTGAGAATCAGATACATCAAATAATGTGTCCAGGATCACAGTATTAGTAACAATAATTTAAGCTCAAATCTATTCCATATTCCAACCCACTTTCTTGTGTACTCAAGGCTCTTTATTGCACTAAAGATATCAAGATGAAATTTAGAGGTGAGAAGCATAAAGTCTTATATTTGGAATATTTTTAAAAGCAACTGTAAAAGTCTGATATGATGGAAATATGACTTATAAGACATTGATGTTAAAAAAAAGAACTAAGAATTCTAGTGTACTACACATCCAGCTTTAGTTGATAGTAGAATTTCATAGTTAAAGGACTTAATACAGTCTTCAGTTGTATTAATAGAAGTAGAGCCCTCATCTCAAGGGAGGTGACAGAACTGTTATATACTAAATCACTCAGGTGACATATGTCTAAGTTCTTGGAGTCATGTTTTAGAATGGACATTGACAAAATAAAAAAGTATCCTGATGAGGTTGACTAGGATGATGAAGGGAACTTGAAATTATGTCACCTCGATGGTGATTGAAAGATCTAGACATTTATCCTGGAAAAGAAAAGACTTGGGGGGCTCAAGAGTTATTTTCCAATTCTTGACAAGTTATTATATAGAAGGATTTAACTCTTTCTGGAGCTGGAGGAAGGAATTAGAACCTAGAAGTGGAAAATATAGGGAGGAACTTTTTTTTTTAAAGAGTTGAAGGAAAATCTTTCTAATACATACTCAAAGCTGTCAAAAGCCAAAACTGACAGGCAAAGAAGTTAGCCTTCTCTCACTTGTTTCTCAAAAGGGGAGTAGATAATTATTTAATTGGGATGTTATAGGTTATATAGAATTCATGATTCAGGTAGAAATGGTGTTACATGATTTCTTAGAGACTTTACAAATTTAATATTCTTCAATTTAATAAAAATTCTATCACACAGAGATTTATAATAGATTTTATATGAATTTTTATACATATTAAACAGTAAAGTAGTCACTTACAACAGTACATGTTTGTACAAGTCCAAATCACTTAGATGAAAAATGAAAATTTCAGCAAATGCTATAACTACTCTGTCCATACCAAATATATGGAGATTTTGTAGATATAGCAATGGACCACATATGTCTCCTCAGTTAATTGTGACCCCTCTATTTGGTTGTGATCTCCCAACAGTCAAGCAATACTCTTTGATTTACCTCATGTTTCTCTAGGTTGTTAATGTAATCAGAAATTTTGATATACTATGTCTATTATTTCCTTATTCTCAGCATAACTTGTCACTCTATCATGAGGGGGAAAAAAAACTTGAAAAAATGTTCTTTTCCAATATTATAGAATTAACAAGTGGTAATCTGTACTTTCAGGGTCATTTTAAATAAAATGTAGAACCAATAATTTCTTTAAAGAGACCCATCAGGGCTAATATAGCACCCAAAATTATAAATTTAGACTGGTCTCTCTCTTCTCATTACCTGAAAAATATATATCATAAAGAAGACATCGAAGCCCCACAAGTGATGATAAATTCATTTTAAATGAAATATTCTATGATGAAAAATGAAAATTCATGGTCCTAGGCCTGACAAAGAATTGTAGATAATCTATGAAATTCAATAGATGGAGACTTTTTTGCCTCTCCCAGGACTAACAATATTATTGAAAATCTCCTTTTAAAACAGAATTGTTTATTCTTCCTTGAATTCTCAAATCTTGGACTTGAGACTAACAACTAACAGGCATCTGCGACTGGCATTTAATGTCCACATTTATTTATAATCTTTAAAAGATTAGAACCAAGAATCCTATTGCTTCTACTTTGTGGACCACCATTCTTGGATTCACATTCCCAAGAGAGATTCCCAACAGCCAAATTTTCTCTGAAGTCATTTCTCTGGCTCTGTTTTACTTTTGTCCCATTCCATCCAACAACTCTTTGGGAGTGAGAATGTATCTTTTAAAATATAATGTCACTGTTTCCACTTAAGTCCTCAGAAGGGGAAAGAGTTTGTTCAGGGCTGGAGTTTCCCAGGTTCTTCCTGTTCTCACATCTGATTTCAAGTAAGAGTACAAGATAAACTAAAAATATTGGAGCAATTGAATTCCTTGGTGCACAGAAGAATGTACCCTCAGGCAACTGAAATTCAGAAGAGTACATTGGGCATTTGTTAAAAAACAGTTCAAACTGTGAGGTTAAAAAGATCAACTTATCTGACAGATAAGAATTTAAGTTGATATGCAGCACCAGTAATCACAGTGTTATATTCTAGGGGAAAAAAAAAAACTGAAGTTTTGAAATAAGTGGGATGAGTTAATGATATGCTAAGATAAGGGTATATTTATTTTTTTGTTTATTTAGGGGAAAACAGATGATCCTATTCTCTCTTGGCATCATCTAGTGGGTAGTGCCTTTGCCAAGGACAATTTCCTGAAGTGAAGCATGCCCAAGTTATGCCCGATTTTTCCCACCAAATGGATTGATTATGGTCTTTCTACATGGTGATATGGTTGGCATAAACCTAGAAGTTTGTTACTCTGATCTTTTGCCATACAATGACTTAGTATAACTGAGAGTTCAGACAAAGCTCTCTATAGTCACACAAACAGAAAACTTCAGAAAAAAAAGATAATCTAATGATTCCCACCTTTGTTAGTGTCTTGTTGTATTACAATAAGTCAGTAATTGTTTTTATTTTTCTCAAGATTTCCTAATTGCTAGAGGTAATAGGCCATCCTTTCTTCCAGCTATTTAGTGATATCCACTCAAATCCAAGTAAATCCAAGTTCTAGTCTTGCCTCTGATAGACACTAAATTTGTGACTTTGAGTAAGTCATTTATCCTCTGAATACAAAGCAATTCTCTAAAACTATAAGTTGTCAAGAATGTTTACTTACTCTGCTAAAGAGAATTTGCTCTCCTGAGAATTCTTTAAACCAATGAAACCAGAGGTTCAGTCCCTTTTTCTTGTGCCTTTGAGAGTTTTCATTTGCAATGCAGTATATTGATATTTTTATATGAGACAGATAAAGTGTTTCCTTTTTTCAGTGGGTCAATACAACTTAAAATCAAATATGTTCTGCAAGAAAAATAATTATGTACTCTTTTTATTTCATTAAAATGCCACCAAAAGAGCATCCCCTTTTATTTTAATGCTGAATTCTAGAAATACCCCTTTCATTTCCATGTCTATAAGGAACTAGTATTCTTCATACAATTTGGATAGTTATTAATATTATGGTTGGCAGTTCCTGGGTGACCAGTTTTATCTAAACAAACAAAAAACCCACTATTATTATAACATCTGTTTCGTAGATTCTAAAGAAAGGAAATCATGTCCATAAATGCAAACATGGCTTAAGAATATTCTCTTAAGATTAAAGACAAAAAATAAAAGTCATACAAGCTCAAAAAAGCAAGTTTCAATTATGCAAGTTAAATTCAATATTTGACTCTCAGACATAACTTTTTTCTTTAATTCCCTTTCTTTTCATCATTCTTTTTGTTACAGGCTCTTTCTCTAACTTCTAATTTGTTTCTTCTATATTAGATAACATTTTTGATTGTGAACATATCTTTGAGTTTCATTCAAATTCCTAGAAGTATCAACCTATAATATAAGTAGATGCAAAATATAGATAATGGAGCCTATATTTCTCCTCTTGGCAAAGAGGTGAGGGACTACAGGGACAAAATTTGCATATCATCACAGATGCAATTACTGCTTCAGTTTATCTAATAACTTTGCTTAATGGTTACTTGTATGTTCATGGTATTTTCCTCTGTGTCTCTTCTTTGTCTCTATCTCTCTTCTAGTGAGGAAACCCCTTAAATCAATACAGATCAATGACTACTCTATAATTTGTAATACTAAAAAGTTTTCTCAAACAATAGGAGGATAAGTGACTTACCCATGGTCAAACAGCCAGTGTGTAGCAGAGGCAGGATTTGAACCAGATCTTCTGAACTCTGTGACTAGTTGTCTATTCATTATGCCATGTAGCTATTCTTTTCTTTATTATGAGGGATAGTCAATTGGGATTGGAGGGAGGAAAGAGATGAGAGAAATCTCCAGAAATGACTGGAATATGCAAGAAAAAAATTTTAGTAAAACTCAAGTTGTTGGGTTTTTTTTTAAATATTATTTACCTTTCTCACTAAATGATAATCAGTCTCCAATAGTTTTTATCTGTAGTCTTTTTAGTCATCTGAACAGAAAAGGACATTTATTTTCTAAGACTATTGTAGTTCTCATCTTTGCTTTACCCCCTAAGGTAGTGCTGTTCTTAAGCTACCATCAAGATATCTGGAGTTAATCACCATGTTACTGCCAGGAAGACTGTACCATGGTACCTGATTATGATTTTAACTATTCACACTTCTCTGATTTATGGCTGCCAGCTAGTTGCAACTTGACATACTATGAACAGGGGTTATTAAATATCTGATTTAATTCTGATCCAAATCCCAAGTAACTAATCATGTATTCTATCTGAATAATTAGGTAAATCTGCTCCTAAAAACATAAAATCAATCCCTACATTCTACTCTTGTGGCATATGAGAATGAGAGAAATAATAGTGAGGATTCTGTCAACAAAAGGATGTAACAGAAAACTATAGATCCTTCTCCCATGACAGAAACGATACATGTTGGACAGAAGATGTTAGAGGGTGATGGTATTCATATTTTGCTTTTGCCCTTTATGAGTTATTAGCATGACTATACATCTTATTGACAGCTTGGAGAAGGTGCTGTCCAAGACCTGCCCAAGATTCTTTCCAATAGCCTTTCAATGAAAATAATTTGACAATATATTTCAATGATGCCAAATATAAAACTTTTTAAAAAAAGAAAACATACTTAAAGTTGAACGTATCCTATCTCTCACTGGAACCATCTTTGAAAATGATTTCAAGTGTGATTGCCAGCTTCAGAGAAGCCAAGGCCATCCTGTCAGTCTTTGAAAGTTGTACAACTGAGAGCGAGGTCCCCATAAGCATCAAGATGTCGTGCTTCTGGTAAACTCCATTTAAAAAAAAAACCACTGACTTCACTTTGAAGACTACATCAGCCTCTAGAGAAAAATAGGGCAGTGGTCCAAAATTTTCTTGGCAGTCAGCACAAAGGAAGCAGCACATCAGTAACAAGGAGAAACGGCAAACTTCAGCAAAAACAAAGAGCTGTCCCAGCTTTAAGAAGTAAAGAAAGAAAAACAGGACATAGGATCACCTTATTCCATTGCCAAGTGGCACCAAGTACCTCCAGCCAGAGGGTGATGTTCCCTATAAATAAGAAATTACAAATATAGCTAAAATGACTGAAGAGAGAAATTCCATATACTGATGAGCGTTAATTATAGACGGGGAATAGAATTAAGGGCTTGAGTGGAGACAGGGTCTTGTCTAATAGCCAACACATTGTCTTATGAATGACACACGCAGCCCAAAACTTCATTGGAAGGAAAAGTACTTCAAGATTGCCTGGACCTGCAAAGCAAAGTTGCCATTCATTACAGAGAATCTGAGACTTCCCCAAAGATTCCATAGGAGGAAAGGATTTTGTGACTGTCAAATACCTTATGGAATACACTCATATGGTACTGCCTTTTCACTTAAGGACTATGTGGGGTCTAAATGACAATATACTCAGATGTAATTAACTCAAATAGTCCCTAATCAACAATGCTCATCCTGGGGTAGAACCAAGAACGGTTGATCCTTGAAATTTTTCCACCAGATTTGGAAAATACATATGTTTTAGATGAGAATTGAACTATGAACAGACATTCCAAACATTGAATCCAGGCCAGCAAGTTAAGTAATACAAAAGCCACTCCATCATCCATGTTCTTGTTCCACTTTCATTCCTTCTGTCACATTCTCCTGCTTGTCAGCCTTAAAATTAATTTCAAAGGGGGAGGGAGGAGGAGGTTGGGGAGGGAAAGTCTACCTAGTGAATAATTCTCCTCTTACCAGCATTTGTCAGTTGCTATTGTCTGAAATAAGTAGGTTGCCAAACAGATCAAGGATGATGTCATTTACACAATGATAGGTAAAATGTGACTTCTGAGAGTTTGACTTTGCAGTCCTCTTACAGAGACCAAAATATCTGATGGAAATCAAAGTCATGTTTTTTTTTTTCAGCTCAAGGGAAAATAATTGTTTTACAAATTATGGAAGTCACCTATTTAGTATGCTTTTTTTATTTCTACCACTAAGGTGGATAAGGGGACATATCTTCCAAGAAAATTCATTATTTTCTGATGACATTTATGGAAAGAGATCTAGTTTGCTGATCCATGACTTATAAAAATATTAATAAAGCATTTTGAAGAATAACTGGGAATTTTTCAGGGTTTTGGGTAAATTTTCCATTTTAACCCCAGCTACACCAATCATTTTCTATATCTTTGTACTTCAGTTTACCCCCTCTGAAAAGAGTGAAAATAAGAATGGGGCAGAAGTACACTCCTTTATTAAAGTAAAAAAAGAACCCAAGAGATTACCTTGAAATGAGCAACTATATTAATTATAACAGTATTAGAAAGCATCTTTGTCTCATTTACGATAACTAAAAGAAGCCACATGAGAAAGAAAAAAAATTTATCATATAAAAGAAGGCATAGTGAAGCTATGAGCTGAACCTTCAGGGAATCCCCTCACCCCCCCCCCAAAAAAAGACTTCATAGTCTCCTTAATACTCCAAAAGACAATTTGGTTGGAAAAAAAAAAAGGTCAAAGTCAGTCAAGGAAGAAGGGATTGATATTTTTTCATTGCTATTCCTTTTCATCAGCTAATAGAATTTTAATGATAATTGCAGGTGACATGGGTGAGGTGAAGAAAGGGATATGAAATTAATAAAAGCCTAAAGTTACTTCATTAGTTTTTAATCATCACATTTGTTAAGGTAACAAGGAGTGTTATGTTTCATAGTTTGGAATATGAATGGTCATTTTTTAATCTAAGAGCATTTCTTAAACAGAATTTATTTGCATCTTGGGAATAATTTTCCTTCTTTTAAGTTTTAACATAGGGTTCTATTAGTAATTTCCTTTTTTTAATAAAGTGGATCTTTTAACAAACAAATTGTGATAGTATCACAGGAATTTTCCATATGGAAAGTGCCAATTTTGGCGAGATGTGGAAATGGAATTCTTATCACTAGGAGCCACTATCATAAATTATACATTGTCTAGCAACATTAAAAACATATATAGACATATTTTTATTTGATCATTTTTAAAAATTCCTCTTCACATGATATAATTATTAACAAATTAGAAAAAGACATAGGAAATGTACAGGTTTGAAAAGAAGTTACAAGATATAAATTACCTCAAAGCACTAACTGAAAGACAATGTAGAAGCAAATGAAGATAACTCTTAGCTTATAAATTAAAAACATTTGAATTAGCAAAGATGAAAAATTTGGGAATAATGTTGGCAAGGCAATAGGAAGACAAGTACAATGAAGACCTAGAGTTTTTATGTGGTGGATTCTCCTATTTGAAATTATATAAGGAAAATAAATTTTTGATGCAGCAATACAAATACTGAGACTAAAACACAAGGAAATCAAAGATAGAAATGAAGGATCAATATTTACCAAAATATTCATAGTAGCAGTAAGAATTCAGAGTGGAGGTGGAGAAGTAGATTCCAATTGATAGGAAGATGGTTGGGGGAGGACATTATATAATATGAATGTAGTAAGATATTATTTTTTTACATTAGAAAATGATGAATATTAGAAAATCAGGGAAATATGGGGAAATTTTAATCAATAAGCAGTTAAAAATGCCTACAGCATGCCAAGCTCAATGTTAATTGCTGGGGCTATAAAGACAAAAATCCCATTGCTCTTAAGAAACTTACATTCTATCAGAGAAAAACAATCTATTCAAAAATAGAATACAAAATTTAGATGAAAATAAATATACAGAAATTTCAAGCAGAAAGAATGGGGGTAATAAAGGAAGACTATATAGAAGCTAGAGCTTAACCTCAGTTTTGAAAAAAGCAAGGAATTCTAAAAGGCAAAAGTGCAGAGATGGTACATTTTGGGGAGATGGTACATTCCATGGCAAAGGAGATATCATACCAAAGGAATAGAAACAGAAGATTGTATGTTAGTTGGGAAGAATAGCAAGAAGGCCAGTCTGGTTGGACCATAAAATATATAAAGAAGACTATATAATAACATTATAAATATTAATGACATAAAATATTTTAGACATATAAGATGGAGTCAGATTATGAAGGGATTTAAATGACCAGCAGTGGAATTTGTGTGACATTGCCAAAGTTTCTGGGGGAGGAAAATGACAAGGTAAGAATGACACTTTATTTTTTCCTCCTTTTAAAAAAAAATTACTTTTATTGCCACACAAAACACACTTCCTTATTGGTCATTGTTGAAAAAGCATACTCATATATACAACAAAAACCCCAAAATAGAACCATAAACACACTGATGTGAAAGATGACTCCAATAGTTCTTTCTCTGATGCTGGATAGCATTTCCAGTCATAAGTTTTTCAGGGTTGTCCCAGACCACTGAATTGATAAGAATAGTCAAGTTCACACAGAAAATCATCATGTAATATTACTGTTCTTATGTACAATATTCTCCCAGTTCTACTTATTTTGCTTCACATCACTTCTTGTAGATCTTTCCAGCTTTTTTCTGAAATTGTCATCATTTATTAGAATATTCCATCACCAAGACATACCACAATTTATTCAGACATTCCCCAATTAATGGAAATTCCCTCAATTTCCAGTTTTTTTGCCACCACAAAAAGCAGCTATAAATATTTTTGTACAAGTAGGTCCTTTTCCCTTTATTATCATCTCTTTGGGATATAGACCCAGTAGTGGTATTACAGGATCAAAGGCTATGCAAAGCCTTATAGTCCTTTGGGCATAGTTTTAAGTTGCCCTACAGAATGATTGGATCAGTTCACAACTATACTAACAATGTATTAGTGTAACAGTTTTGCCACATCAAGTCCATTTATCACTTTCCTTTACTACCATATTGGCCAATCTTATAGATGTTGAGAGGTAACATAGAATTATTTTAATTTGCATTTCTCTAATCTAAAGTGATTTAGAACATTTTCTCATCTGATTATTGATGGCTTTCATTTCTTCATCTGAAAATTGCTTGTTCATATCCTTTTACCATTTGTAAATTGGGGAATAGCTTATATTCTTATTAATTTAGTTCTCTATAAATTTGAAAACTTAGACCTTTATCAGAGAAATTTGTTATAAAAATGTGTCCCCAGTTTGTTGTTTCCTTTCTAATCTTGGTTACATTAGTTTTCATACAAAATTTTTAAATTTAATATAATAAAAATTATTCATTTTTCATGTTATAATACTTTATATCTCCATTTTAGTCATAAGTTCTTCCCTTCTTCAAGATCTACTGTGTTCCCCTAATTTTGCTATGGGATCACCCTTTATATCTAAATCACATATCCATTTTGACCTTCTTAGTAGAGAGCATGAGAAATAGAGGTCTATAACTAACTTCTGTCATACTATTTTCCAATTTTCCCAGCAGTTTTTGTTAAATAATGAGTTCTCATTCCAAAAAAATATGGGATTTTTCAGTTTATCAAGCATTAGGTTTCTAAGGTATACTGTGTATCTAATATAGCATTCTATTACTTAGCTAGTACCAGATTGTTTCAATGATTACTACTTTATAGTACAGTTTGAGATGGATACTGCTAGACCACCTTCTTTCACATTTTTAATTAGTTTTCTTGATATTCTTGACCTTTTGTTCTTCCAAATGAATTTTATTATTTTTTCTAGTTCTATAAAACAATTATTTGGTAGTTTGATTGGCAGACTAATACTTTAGATGTAGCACTCTGGCTACTATCTGGAATATAAAGCAATTATGAGACTTAAAAAAGTCCAAGTGAAAAGTGATAAAGGCCTGTATTAGGGTAATGGCCATGTAAGTAGAAAGAGAAAAATAGAAGCAAGAGATGTTGCAATCTGAAAAGAGAAAGAAATGACTTGAGTAAACAAAAAAGGCATCAATAAAGAATAGTTTATAATTTAATATAAAATAAAAGTAGGCACTTTTTGTTGGCTTATGTCAGATTTTAGAAAGTTCAATTCAAAACCTATTGATATTTAAATCTTTTATCAATTATTAAGATCAAATGTTTCCAAATTTTTATGTCATGGACCTCTTTGGAATTGAGATGAAATTCATAGAACTTTTCTTAGAATAATTTACTTTCACTGTCCCCTTCCATGTCTATGCCTTGCTCTTTGTCTCCATAAAAAATCTTTAGAATTAGGTCCTTTTTTTGTTGTTGTTTGTTCATTTTCCCTGTTTAATTATAAGTAAGCTTGGGAGATGATGTGATTGTCTGAGGGCTGAGAGCTCTGAAAGCCCACTTGCCCTGCTGGTTCCATTGACACTTGGGTTGCTGATAACTTAAAGACTTGTCTCAGGGTTAGGTGTGAGCTTTTGATCTCACTATGAACTTGATCAGGTCAGGGGCTGGTCAAATTCTAGCCCCAGGCTTAGGCTCAAGTTTTAGGTCTCACTCTGTTCTTGATCCAATCAGACACACCCTTAATTGCCCTGTCTTGGAGCTTATCCTGAGCTTTAGACAAAAAGATCAGTACTTAGTATTTAGTAATATCAGCCACCCCAAACTGTGTACTCTTATCCCAAGCCCAGACTAGAATTACTGTTTTAGCTGGACCCACATGGATCAGCCTACTTGAGCCCAGACTGCCTTGGACTGGAGCTCTGGACTTCTCTACAGGTTTGAAATTTCAAGGGGTGTGGGTTGGTTTGGATTACTTTGCCCAGGTAGGATCTCAGCATCTGAATGTTGGCTTGGGCTTTTGTTCTGAACCTGGGACAGCAGATATGGGGGTTGTGGGGTGGGGGAGGTTGCTCTTGACTTGCTCTTCCCTCCATGTTACAGCCTCTTGCTGGCTCTGCTCTCCTCTCACCCCAGTGCCCCACATGTCCTCTGCCTACCTTTTGGATTTTTCTTTTCTTGAAAGCTGTTTCACTCTGTCTCTGTGTTGGTTCTTTCACTTCTGTATTTGTTTTGTTGTGATATTTTAATCTTGGTCAGAGAGGATTCTTGTGGTGACATAAAGCTGTTCTGGATTACTCCAACATCTTGGCTCCACCCCCCAAAGTCTCAGGTATAATTTAAAACAAAATTAAATGTCAAATTTCTGTTAAAGGTTCATGAAATATTTCTATTTTTCCCATCCAAGTTCATAAAACCCCTGAAATTTATGCCTTAATAAAATTTCTGATTTAGATGAAAGATTTATCCTAGCTTCAATCATTCAGAATTTATTCATCTATAATCATCCAGAATTTAATCAGTTTACAGATGGCATTAAGAAACAGAATATAAGGATAAGCATTTCAGAAAAGAAAAAGAGAATCTGGAAGGATCTGGTAAAGAATATAGTCAGAAATAAGTAAAGCAAAGCAAACCACAAATTCATGAATGATGACACTCAGGCTGTATGTATAATCTTAGAACACTTGGATGAAAAGTGAAACATTTGGTCAATCATCCAGGTGTTTCAGTTTTTCATGTGTAATATCAGTCAATTAATAGGACTGCGTTTTCATGGGATTTGGTCATTATAATAATTGGAACAACCAGATGTTGGGGGAAAATAATGACAGTTTACAAAAACTAATTAGATAGGGATCAGTGTATTGGCATAGGCAATATTAAACATTTAAATTTAAGCTTGCAAGGAGCATAGGTTTTAGAATTAGAGGGGACCTTAAAGATCATTTAGTCAATTAACCACAAAAATCCAGTTTATATGTAAGGAAACTGAGAGAAGGAAACAGATCAGCTCAAATTCACACAGGTTAAAAGTAGAATGATGGAAATGTGAAATCAGCCCCAAAACCATCCAAAAAATATGCCTTCAATTACATTATAGCAGGTGCTCTGGAGCACTGAGTGCTTGGTCAAACATTGAAGACTCCAAGATCATCCACTGCATTTCAGGCCACTGCAACTCATCCTAACTTTTATCTTTTCACTGGACTTTAGTGACTCTGGGAGAGTGACTAATGAGCAAGGGGTCATGAGATTTACTCCTACAGTAACTTAAAATTTAGAATTTTTCAGTATGCTTAACAGTATCTCATTTGATCTTCAAAATATGCTTTGAGGAATATTATTAAAATTTTTATTATTAATTACTATCCCCTTTAGCAGTAAGGGATGTATTTGTGAAATTCTGCCTCATTTAAATCCAATTCACACAGAAATTAAAACATCACCTGTGATGTCACTGATACTCTTTGAAATAAACAATGAATAACAACAAAATCTATCATTTTTACTGAATTCACTCTATCCAGCATAAGATCATAATGACTGAAATTTATGTATAATTTTAAAATGGACAAAGGGCTTGATACACATTATCTCATTTGTGTCTCATAGCAACTCTATGAAATAGGTAATGCAGATCATAGGATCCTAGGATCATAGATCTAGAGGTGAATAGAAACTTTGAGACTAAATGCCCCCTATGCCCTCAATTTACAGAAGAAGAAACTGAGTTTGAGCGATTTCTCCAAGATCAAATTGATAGTAAATTATGGAATTTGAATGCAGATTCTCTGACACCAAACTCAAGGTTCTTTCCATCATGGTCTATGTCCATTTTACAAGATGAAGAAACAGAAGTTTGGAAGAAGTAAGTGACTAGTCTATGATCACACATCTAGCAAGTATAAGAATTAGCATTTCATAATATTTTTTTTAATAATGACAAGGAATAAAAGAAAGGACATAAGCTTATCAAAGAAGATTTTGGTTAGAAGGATTATTTTCCTAATAGTTTGGTTTACAATGAATCACCCTAGAAAAATTTTTAGTATCTATCTTGAAGTCATAACAACAACAACAACAATGACTAATAATATCCATAATAATAATTACAAAATTCTAAAAAGACTTGAAAATATCAAATATAGATGATGGAATGGAATAGGTGAAGAGAATTTTTCAATATTTATAATCATATATGAATTCTACTATACTTGTAAAGGCTTTATGTAAAGGCTGAATTTATTTTTAAAAAACAGTTGAAATACATCTAGTATATTATAGTAAAAAGAGTCTTAGTTTCAGTGCTTCAGTTTCTTCATCTGTAAAATAAGGAGTAGATAGTAATAGGTAGGTAGTAAATAATCTATGAGGTGCTCTCTTGTTTTTATATGAGCTATACCTGATATCATTTTATTATATTAGCTTCTCTAGAAGGATCAGATACATATTATTGGGAGTAGTAGGTGGAGACTGAGTAAAAAATAATTAGGAGGGAGCAATGGGTAATGGGATTTGCTACAATTAATAACAATATCTTGTATTGATATAAAGCTTTAAGGTTTTCCATGTGCTTAACATATTATCTCATTTGATCCTCACAACATTCTTTTAGGGAAGTATTATTATTATTATTATTATTTATCCATTAGTAATAAGGGAGCCTGATATACAGAGAAGTTAAGTAATTGTCCCAGAATTACAATTCTATTAAGTGTCAAAAGCAGGATTTGAACTAGTGCTTTTTAATTCCAGGTTTAAAGCTCTTTCTACTATATCCTATTGCCTTTCACATATATCAACATTATATGTGTGTGTGTGTGTGTGTGTGTGTGTGTGTGTGTGTAAGATATATAATATATATATATATATGTTGCAATGATGGAGAGTAGAACAAAAGAACTATTGGGTTGAACTGTAATGTTGAGAGCTCAACAGTTGCATGAAGCAAGAATAGCAGTTGGAAATGGAACAAGGACTTCTGGGAAATTCTCCTGAGGAAAGGGTCTTGGGTGCTGAGACACAGAAGGGAGTCGAAGGAGGAGCTGTTTCTCAGGGCCATTCAAGACACCTTTGGAGATTTCTGTCACTGACAGAAATCTTAACATCACAGGTTCCTGTTTAAAACATTGCTTGTTCCTGTCAAGAAATGTAATTTCTTCAAAGACTTTCATTCTATGAACTATTGAGATACTGGACTCAAATTGATGAGCAGTGTGCTCTCCCCTTTTCTACCTCTCCCCTGCCTATGAGAAAATCTTTTACTTCAGTAATTATATTATTTAGAAAAAGATTTAGAGTGACCTACAATCCTTCTAACCTTTTCCCCTTTACCCCAATCAACAATTAAATCAAATAAATAGTCAGATAGCAAATTCAATCTCATTTATTTACATCTAGAGAGTAAGCCCATTGGTAGACTCCATCTTGTTTCCAGTTTTCAAGAAGACACAAGGGGAAGGCTTGTGAGTGCCCCAAACCAGCGCATATCCAGATTGAGGTCCTTCATATCTCTCCTTGTATAGAAGACTTTCCCGCCATACTTGAGGACTGGCAAGGCCACCAAGGGGCAAGCCTTCACTGAGGGGAAATCTCCATTTTGTCTCCCTCAATTAATTCAGGGACTCCAGGATGGAGTAGTGAGGGAAGTCATTTTCATAAATCCTTTCCTCACTGCCTTCAACCCTCATTTCTCCATCTAAAGAGTATGAGTACTATTATATATATATATATATATATATATATATATATATATATATATATTCTATTTTATTTTATTTTCAGGTCTATATTCTCTCTCTCCAAAATGTCCTTCCTCCCCACAAAAAAAATTTTTTTAATTTATTTTTAAAGCCTTAATATTAATTCTGAAACAGAAGAGTGACAAGGGCTAGGCAATAGGGTTTAGTGAATTGCCCATGGTCATACTCCTGAATCCAAGTCTTGATCTCTATCTACTGTGCTACCTAGCTGTGCCACACAATGCCTTTCAATAGAACCCTATCCCTATTTTGATCATATGAGAAACAATATAAACCATAGCACCATAGATTTAGAGCTGGAAGGGACCAAAAATATTGTTGAGTCCAATCTCCTATTATGGGAAAGAAAACTGAAGTCAGGAAATACTAAATGACTTGCCCTGGGAAATAGAACTAAAGTCCTTGTCCTAATCAAGATTTTGAAACAGATCTTTCTAGCTTTAAATACACCACTCTATCTGCTAAATATTTTATGCTGTTGTAAATTCAGTATTTACATTCTTTTCTTCTAACAAATAGATATTGAACCAAAGATAGCCTGATTAATTTCAGGGGATTCATTTTCTAGAATAGTTCTAATGGCTTTGCATAAGGTTATAGTAGAGTTTCTTTTCCTTATTTTTTTCTCTTGGGATTTAGAAAACACTGTTCCTGGCACATTTAAGCACTCTATCTATCTATCTATCTATCTATCTATCTATCTATCTATCTATCTATCTATCTATCTATCTTCATTAACTTCCTTTTTTTAATTGAGAATGAAGTTCATTTATTGAATTGGATCACATGAAGAGCTAATAAATACACTCTTTCTAAGCACTGACAATTTTTATCTCGCTTTAATTTCTTCTACATAAGATTTATCTGGTTTTACCTTACCTTTCCCCATAAACTTTGCTTAAAAGGATGAATTGTAATATCTACTATTTGAAAAAAAATCTAATTACTTGCTGATTAAACTAATATTTTTAATGGTTTTAGACAATTCCAATGGAGTCAAACCATGCCAGAAATGTCTGATAAAAACACAGAAGAGATAAAAAATTCTATTCAACATGCATTTGTAGATATCCTCAACTGTGCTCAATGCACCAAGTTAGGTAGAAGGAAAACAATGACCAAAAAATAAATAAATAAATAAAAAGACAATGCAATTGATCCAAGGAGCTTAAATTCTATTGGGGGTTGTTATGAAACAAGTACACATATAGGTATAATGTATAGTGTGAAATAATAAATAAAGGTGTCTTACTAATAGTGCTAAGAATATTTTAAAAGGAAAAAAAGCAAATTTGGGTGGGAGCAACAGGGAAGACTTTTAAAGAGGAGATGGTAGCAGCTTAAATGGACCTTTGAAAGAACAAGAAAAGGATTTTAGCAGACAGAAATGAAGAGGTAGTATATTCTAAAATGACCAGAGGTTAAGAAGAGGGAACTGGTTTGGTTGGGTTATACTTCAAATTACAAAGGAGATAAAATAGAATAAGACAGAAATAGTAGATTGGTATAAGATTGTCATGGACTTTAAGTGGCTTTCCGTCTTAGTGTAGCTAATAATAATAGTAATGGTGATAATAATATTATCTAACATTTATATAGAACTTTAAGATTTCTAAAGTTTTTTACACATATCATATCATTTTGTCTTCATAAAAACTCTGTGAAGTATATATTTTTGTCCTCATTTTTGAGATGGGGAAGCTGAAGCTATGATCACTTGAGTGTCTTGCCAAGGGTCACTCAGTAAGTGTCTGAAAAAGAATTTGTGTTGAAGTATTAATGACTCCAACATTCTTTCTACCACATTAGTCTGCCTCCCACAGTAAAGATGTATCTCAGAAGCACTTGATAACCTTAGGGGATACTGACATCTATTATGACATTTAGGGTACATTCTTGCCAGAAATAAGATTGTTCTGTGACTGTTAAAAATATTGTCCACTTTCTTTTCTTTCTTTCTTTTTTTAAAACTTTAATTCCTACTATTCATTACTGGGCTTCCCATAAAGCTACTGGTATACTCCTTGCTCCCTAATACAGTTTGACACAATATAGTACAATATGAAATTAAAGTTTAGTCTTCAGAAACTTTCCCTAAAATTTGCCCCAATGTTCTTTTTACTCAGTTTTACTGATAATTAATATTCTCCAGAGCTGACCTTTGTACAAAGTAAAATAAACCATTCTTCTCTCTCCAGGGTGTTAGCATTTTCTAGCACCCTTTAATCCCTCCCCTAAATCTTAGATGTCAGCAAAAAACAGTAGAAACATTTCATTGCAGCTCATCTCTTCAGCAATAAAAGTCATTTCTCTTCTCCTCCTAACTATCTAGAACTTATTGTAAATACCTTTGTATGTTCAGCTGTATGTCAAATGTATGTATGTCAAAAATCTCTAGCCTTTAGGACAGTCATTCCTTTTTATTTACAAATCCTCTATTGTTGCATGCCATGAAGGTCATCATTATCTATGAGTCCCCAGCTGAAAATTTCCCCCCTAAAACCTAGTCATATCTTGATTTTCCAAAGATGGCAGCTGGAGTTTATCTAAAACTGAGGTTTCAAATATGTGTGCAGAAATATTTTACTTGAGAGGGAAGAAATATATCTATCTGATAAGCCGAAAAACTACATTCTTCATCCCCCCACACACCTATTCTGATAAAAAGATTATTGGCTTAGTTATTATTTCCTTATGGAAGAGTAAAGACAACCTCTTAAAATTGTCCTAATTTAATTTCTCTGACCACATCTATAGTACACTGACAGATTTCATTGAAAGTAGTTAAAATGATATTCATTGAAGTGAACAAATATGTTCTCTCAAAAATTTGTTAAAAAGAAACTAGAAGGAATAAAGATTTGCCAACAATGGGGATGTCATTAAAAGTCTCTCTCTCTCTCTCTCTCTCTCTCTCTCTCTCTCTCTCTCTCTCTCTCTCTCTCTCTCTCTCTCTCTGTGTGTGTGTGTGTGTGTGTGTGTGTGTGTCTCTCTCTCCCTGTCTGTCTCTTCCATTCTCAATGCCTTCATTTTCATAAAACAATTTTTCATTGGATGGATTTAGTTCTCCCTCCATGTCCCATCTATGGACATTGCCAGGGTCATAACTCTATATGGGGGTTCTTAAATCTGTGTCTATAATTTTCCCCATAATTATAGTTTAATATAATTTTCCCCTTTCTAATTATATGGATTCTTTCATATTCTGCTTTATGCACTGAAAAACATAATTCTGAGAAGGATGGACCATATTCTTCATCAGTCTGCTCCAATGTTCCATGACACAAAAAAGGATTAAGAACCCCTTCTTTAAAATCTATGGTTGCCTAAGCTCTATAGTGTTAACTAAGACCTTTCTATATTACAGAAGGACAGGCAAGAGCCTTCAGCAGAAGTCATTGAATAATAATGAGGTTAGAGTCACAGTACAAACACGTCAAGATGACTGGTTTGGTGTACAAATCTTTCAAGACTAATAGTCTAGGCAATTGTCTGGAGTGGAAGCGAACTCAGCTAGAAGTTCTGATTAGAGGGGTAAATGGTCCAGTTCCAGTGAGGAGGGTTAACTGCTGTTTATCCAAAAAAGAAGTTGGACTCAAATCAAGAATATAAATTCAAGGATTCTAACAAGAGAAAAGATCTATGATTTAGCCATCAAAGTTTACGTGAGTGATAAAGAGGATTCCTAATTGCCCCATTTTGGATCTGTGAGTTTTTAAACCTAGAATTCCTTTAATTCCCTTCTGCTAAAGAGTCCATGCTTCCTTTGAGAGATCCTTTAATCTTAATGTGTCCTCTTTTTACTAGGTAAGACTATACTCATGGTAACACAGAATTTAAAGTCAGAAAATATCTTTGAAATCCCCCAATGAAACCCCATTTATTTTATAGGGGAGCAGAAGTCCAGAGAGGTCATTTGACATACCAAAAATCTCCAGAAATTTGCAGTTTATTTGCATAGTGCACCTCACCAGGATATATGAAAGTCTAATTTTATAGAGAAGATTACTGAAGAAATGTGAAAAAACCATAAAGGTTCCAGAACTAGGTTCTCAAATCTAGTGCCCTTCTCCTTATACCAACCCCCCCCCCCCGCCTCCTTGGATCATCACCATTTTCATTTATTAGTCACTTATTCAGTGTTCTAAGTTTGCATGTATTTTATATATATATATATATATGTATATATAATATGCATATTATATGTGTATATATTTTAATAATAAATCTACCTTGCAACTTGGATATCTGAATTTTGAAAGGAGAGTAAAGAACAAGTATTTATTATATGCCTGGCACTGTGCTACATGCTTTATGAATATGATTTCACTTGATCCTCAGAGTGATCCTATGAGTTTAGTTTCATTACTATCCCATTTCCAAAAGAACTAAAGCTGACAGAGGAGGAGTAACTTGCGCAGAGACACAGAGTTAGTAAGTTTCTGAGAACATATTTGAACTCAGTGTTCCAGACTCCAGGATGCTCAGGACTCTATCCATCATACCACCTACTTGCCTTTTTAAAAGAAAACATATATTTTAAACCCTTACCTTCCATGTTGGAATCAATACTCTGTATTGGCTCCAAGGCAGAAGAGTGGTAAGGGCTAGGCAATGGGGGTCAGGTGACTTGCCCAGGGTAAAAAATCTAGGAAATGACTGAGGCCAGATGTGAACCCAGGACCTCTCATCTCTAGGCCTGGCTCTCAATCCACTGAGAACCTCCCCCCCCCCCAAGGAAAATATATATTAAAGGAAAATAATCAAGATTCTTAATAAGTAAAAGAAAGTGGCTAAGATAGTAGAATAAAGGAATGATAAAGGAAATACAGGAAAGGAAAAGGGCAAAGAAAGATACATTATAAGAGAAAAAAGGGAGATAAATGAAAGAAAAATGGAAAAAGGAATTGGAAAAATAAGCCTTTTTGTAGACTAGATAGAGCCAAGAGAGCAAAAGAATTTTCTGAGATTATGAGACAGAGGCACCCATACAGAAATAACCAAGTCTATGAACACTCGCAGAAATCATGGTCACCATGTAATCATAGAGAGTGTAGTCAGCTGCCCACAGAGAGAGAGTGAACAGAGCTGTAGGTACAACACAGAGACTCATTAGAAAGGTGACAGCTAGAACACACTTTCAGCATCAGCTACTTCTATAGGAGGCAATGAACCTGAGTTTATAAGCAGGACTGCATGATCCTGGTGATTTGCTGAGAAAAATTACTGTAGAATAATGATGCTGGAATAATTTTACTGATGCAAGAGGGTCAGAATTGCCCTCTGACAGTGTTTTAGATTCTCCCCACTTCCACTGGCCTTTTGTGTGATTGTATATATATATATATATATATGTTGGTGCAACCCCACATACCCACTAAAAGAGATGCTCTTTGAAGACAGGGACTATCCTGGTTGCTTTTATTTGTGTATCAGAGCTTTGTATAGTGCCTATCACATTCAAATTCTGTCTGTCTACCTCTCTGTCTCTCTTTTTGTCTATACATCCTTGTTTCTGTCTCCATTCTCTTTTGTTTCCTTCCCTCCCTTCCTCCCTCTCTCTCTCTCTCTCTGTCTCTCTCTCAGTCTGTCTCTCTCTGTCTGTCTCTGTCTGTCTCTCTGTCTGTGTGTCTCTCTCTGTGTGTCTCTCTCTGTGTGTGTCTCTCTCTCCCCCTCTCTCCTCTCTCTTTCTCTCTCTCTTATTTTCTCTCTCTCTCTGTCTTCCTCTCTCTTCCTCTCTCTCTCTCTCTCTCTCTCTCTGTCTTCCTCTCTCTCTCTTTCTCTCTCTCTGTCTTCCTCTCTCTTCCTCTCTTTCTCTCTCTTTCTCTCTCTCTCTCTCTCCCTCTCTCTCTCTCTCTGTCTTCCTCTCTCTTTTATATATATATATATATATATATATATATATATATATATATATATATTTCTGTCTCTCTGTGTCTCTGTCGTCTTTATGTTTCTGTCTTCTTTCTCTCTTCTCACTCTCTTTTTACAAACACACACACACACACACACACACACACACACACACACACACACACGCACATATTCTTTCAGGCAGTCTATTCCATCAGGCTACTTTTGTACCCAGACAAAGAGGTCCTAGTAGGGAGAGGCAGAGGTGGCTTTAATTGATATTAGTCTATTGGTAGCACTAAGGTTGTGGACTGCTGGTTGGCACAGAGGATAGAGTGCCGAGTCCAAAATCAGGAAGATTTCTCCCATCCTGTTATTTCTCTGAGTCCAAATCTGGTCTCCGACATTTACTGTGTGACCCTAGACAAGACACTCAACCCGATTTACTTCCGTTTTCTCATCTATAAAATGAGCAGGAGAAGGAAGCGGTAAACGACTCCAGTATCTCTGCCAAGAAAACCTCAAATGTGGTCACAAAGAGTTGAACACAACTGAAATGACTGAACAACAAAAACGACAGAACAACAAATACAACAAAGCATTACGTTTCCAAGGAATATATCTGATCACTAGATCATTCAGAATTCAAGGGGCAACAGCTATGGAAGCTCAATTGCCCCAAACTAAGCTAGCAAATATTTTTTAAAGTACTTTTAAGATCATCCTTGTCTCCACTCTCAGTGTCTGCAAGGCAAAGAAGAGAGAGTCCCCAGGCAAGGAAGATACATCCTACCAGGGCACATATAAGCAAACAAGGGGGAAAACAAGTTTTACTTGCATGTCACAATACTTGATAGACAGTAATGGTGTTTGTGACGAATATCCTTAGAATATGGAAAGCAAAGCATTTCATTCATGGATGTGTTGATTTTTACTAGTATTTAGGGAAATTAAAAGGCGAAGGGTGGTGGAAATGTTATAAGTTTAATTAGGTACTTCATTCCCCTCAATGTGTAAGGAATTAATGTTGCATCAGTAACAAGATTATACGTTCAATTCTAGCTTGTATTGACCTAAAAGCAACCTACCTGAGTTATAATTCTTTCTGTCTCCTATACCCAACTTCACTTGTTTTGGTTCATTAATCAGAACCACCTGGTAACATAAAACAAATTGGACAATTAAAGAAATGTGAGAGCCTTATATGCATTAGGACAAGAAAACCTGATACCTAAAGAGTGCCTACCACTCTGCAAGTCTGCTAAGGGAATGAGAATCAGGACAAGCAAGAGTCAATTAGAAAGCTCCTTATCATTCATCATTACCAGCTCTCATCACAAAACTAGCATTCCATTTCTTCAGCAGGAGAGAAATCATGCCAGGTATCATTAGCTGGCCATTCTAATGAAAATTATACTCTTAACCATTTATGCATATTAATACATTTATCTTTATGCATGCATGTGTGCTAAATAAATATGCACTTATGTATATTATGGTGTTAATGTGCAAATGAAAAAGATTATCATAGGATGAATATTTGCATAATAATAACCAGAATATGTAGATTATTATAATATTTATATGACTACACATATAGTCAATTATTTCAGACATCCTTAAATGCGTACCATGAAACATATCCAGAAAATACCATGAAAGAAACCTTTTTTGGTTGATGACTAAATTTTATAAATCATAATTGATCCCGAGAGAGTATCCTCAAATACTCAATTTCTAGTTTACTAAATGGCACTCTTAGCACTCTTTTTCCAAAATTGATGTCCAAAAAGGGAGCAAAGCTAGTTTATGCATATATAAATTCAGTAGCTCTGTGACTTAGAACAAATCACTTTCTCTCTCTGAACTTTGGCTTTCTTACTTCTAGTAAAATGGTTGGGACCTTTGGGAGAGGGGAACAGAACCAGATTCCTTCCCTTTTTAACATTCTATGATTAGAAATAAAAGTTGGGCATAAACAGAAGAAGAAAAAATAGGTTATATCCCATGACCTTCAAAAATGACAAGTCTTACAAGGTTCTGTGAGAAATTTCACTAATAAGGTAATTCTTTGCAATGTCCAAAAGTGTTCTTTTTAATTTAATGGGAGATTTTTTCCAAAAAATCATGTTCCCATGAAATGCCCGCAGTTAATATTTGTCTCAAAACTCCAAATCATATTGTGATTTCAGTAATCACAAATGAGACTAATAACTCCTATAACTCCTTTTCATTCATCATTAGGAACTCTCATCACAAAACCAACATTGCATTTTTGTAAAAGGAAAGAAATCATGCCAGGTATCATTAGCTGGCCATTCTAATGAAAATGATACTTTTAAACATATATGCATATTAATATACACATCCATATGTATGCACATATGTTAAAAATGTATATATAAGTATATATTTATATATATACACACACACACACACATATAGCCACAATCTAGAAAGATAAATCTTTAGATCAGAAAGGATAGAAATAAAAAGGGCCTTAGAGATCAGCTATTATTTTCCTCCCCCAATTTCCTTCTACTTATTATGCATATATTTTGTTATCCTTATATGATCTACACTTATACATATTTACATGTATGTTTATATATATATATATATATATATATAAAATTTTTCCTGACAAAATCTAGCATATTGAAATAATCAGGAATGTAAAAACATTTTCTCTTTTATCCCTTTCACCTAGCACAGTACATTCAGCGGGTCCTGCTTGTTGATTGATTGGTTGATCATTATCTAATCTAAAACTTTTCTTTTGCTATGATCTCCTTTAGCAAAATAGAGTAGCTTATGAATCCATTCTCATGAATTTTTTTGCATAAATAAAATTGTTGTTTAGTAGTTTTTGACTCTTTTACGATCTCATTTAGGGTTTTCTTGGCAAAGATACTGGAGTGGTTTGCTATTTTCTTTTCCAGTTCCTTTTCAAGATGAGGAACTGAGACAGAAAGGGTTATATGACTTGCCCAGTGTCACAGAGTTAGTAAGTGTATGTGGTCTGATTTGAACTCAAGAAGATGAGTGTTCCTGACTCCAGACCTGAACTCTTTTCACTGCTTTACCTAGGTACCCCAAATAAATAAAATATATAGGATAAGAAGCAAAACTAACATTGAAATAGTTATGGATATATGTTTTCTTTAAGTTCATAGATTCCAAGTTAAGAATCTCTAATCTAATTGTGAAAGGGAATTCTTTATTCCCTTTGTCTATTTTGAGTTAACATTTTGGTTAACAATAGTTAAGTACCCCTACTCAGTACACCTCACTAGATTGTAAAAGACAGGACTAACTCTCCTTTGTCTACTTTTGAACTGAATCAACAAAAGCTTGAACACCCTATTTTGGAGGAGCTTCTAAGCCACTTAGAGAGCTTTCAGCTCAATTGGCCAGGAATCTGTGAATCCATTTGAAAAGAATTTACAGCTCTAGAGGGTGAGAAGTGGATCTCACAGACACTTCCCCATGGGCAGTGTTAGACAACTTGGAAACTGTGATTGGCCCCTATGAAGAGGGGACAGGACAAGAGGTCACCATAAAAGCCATGGAATCATTAGGCTGAGGAGACTGGTGAGTGAGATTGGTGGAGATAGTCTCCTGGGACTGACTCTTGGAGATTTTCTGGAATGGTCTTCTGGGGAAAGCTGGCTTGAGATCAGTTTCAGAAGAAGGTCAGTTTGAGAAGTTGTCCTCCACAGATCATCACCTTCAGCTCCAGTCATTGTCTTGACCTATCTGTTGGAGGGATCTTGGGTGAGTGAATAGCTGGCTGTCCTTTCCTGACTCCTGGAGAGAATTAAATTCCTGTTGAAGGTTAACAAGTCCTGGCTCAGTCAAGCACCAAGCAATATTTAGTTAGATAGGCTAAATGCCTTCCCTACCCTCTTGTATTTCTCTACTTTCACTCTTTCATCTCTTTTGTAAATAGAATCTATTAAAAGTCATTTCAAATTTGAGCAATAATACTTTAAAACATCATTATTATTCATTATTTTCATATATTTCAGTCAAACCATTAATTTTTAACCCTGACATAATCCAACCTCCTCATTCTATGGAAGAGAAAACTGAGACTCAAGGGAGATGCTGCGATTTTTCCAGTTTCATACAGCCAATAAATAGTAAAACTAAGATCAAACTCCATGTTCTATAAATAAATCCAACACACAGTTTATTAGAGTGCCCTTGCCATTACAACCAATCTATAGAATAAATAAATATATAAATGAATAAAATGTCTTTCTATCTCCTTCCCATTAAGAAAAATAACTTAGTTTTTTTTTTCTTCTAGTTAGGACCTCACAATTATGATCTGGTTCAAAGTTGGAAACTCCTTATCCATTAACATCAGGCTTGTACCTCCATGTTCTCTTCAGTGTTTTGTTGTCAGACTTTCATTTATGCATTGAAGTTCAGGCATGAAAGAATCAATGTATTATTTTCCCCAGTTCTTACTTTTCTTTCTCTTTATTGGGAATACCCTTTTGTAAAAATGGAGATTTGAACCCTGGACTTCAATCCCCAGAAGTCCTTGGTGCTTCCCAGAATTCCCTATAATCTCACCTGAGTCTCCACCTGGACGAGATCACGATTTATTATTTAAAGGGCTCTCTGCCTCTCAAGAGCTCTCTTCCTCTACTCAGAGATTGCAACATGTTGTAAGAAGGCTGTGAGTAGGCTAATTGTGCCCTAGGCACATGGCTTATTATTTTGTATCCTTGATTTCTAATAATCGTTAATAAACCTCATAAAATATAACACTTTTAGTAGAGAAACTAATTGAATTTTTACACTTTGGTCAAACTAGTGTTCTGCTCTTTTGCTATTTAAGCTTGCAATTCTCCTTACTAAGCACAGAGGCTCCTACCTAGGTTATGTAAAGGTCTTCTTACAACTGCACATCTAAGCATCTATATTCGAATTTGAATCCTAATGCTTTTTATCATTGCTAAATTCCTTATGTAGCTATTCTAACTACTCATCAATGTAACCAATTTCAATCAATTCTCAACACTCTGCTCTTGAATACTTTACTTCTGACTCAGAACACCATCAACAAGTGATTAAAGCAGCCAATTTGGTAGTCAGAGATAAGCATTTGAAGTTCAGACTTTCCCTTAGCACAGCTGTGGAAATATCCTATATAAACAAGGTCACACAAGACTCAAACTTTTCTGCCAATACACAGAGCCACAGCAAATACCGTACATGAGGCATCTCATTGCTGGCTCCTTTCCAACAGAGTGATGAAATCCGTTTATCAAAATCACTGTCAGGTAAATTTTTTGCAAGACCTTGACCCGGTTGTTCCTTAAACTATAGGAGATGGAACACTTTGTAATATGTTTCTAAATTGAAAGTCACTTATCCTCTTAACAGCCCCAAGAAGGTTTATGAACCAAATGCATGCTAAAAAATATTTTGAAAAGATCCAGTTAAAGCTTAGATGGAAAGCTTCAATGCAATGGATTGTGGTATATTCCCAATTCTATTGGAAATGGGTTTTGAGAATTAGAAGTTTATAGTCCTATTTACTCAGGGAAAGAAAAAAAAAGGCAAAGCTAAACATCCTGGAAATGGGATGTAGTAAAAATCTAGGATTTCATCCAACTATTGCTTGGAAATGAAAATTCCCTAATGGGAAAAGGTCTTTGAAATGGGACATCTGGGTTTTACTAAGTGGGTAATTAAAAGTTTGAAATCTTGCCTGGAAAATGGGACAAAGGCTCAAATTACCAAGATAGGTGAGACATTCCCCACTGCCTTTATCATAGGAATGGCTAGGGTCCAGATTCTAACAAAACAAGGCATCTAAATGAGGGGAGTGTTAAACCACCCAGGGACAAAGGTGACTTCCATATGTGATTTCCCAAGGAATAACTCTCAGAAAAGTCGTCTATTTTACCCTCCGCTAATGAAACATCCCTCTGTTACCATATCTATCAAAGTGGATAATGCCCATCAAAGTCATTCTCTTTCTGAAAGACCACAAGATCTTTAATGACCATGGGAGGATGCGGACTTGCGCTCTCCTTTAGTCTCCTGGCATCCACTTAGAAGGAGAAAGCATCACTTACTCTGCAATCCTGACTGTCACCTCCTAAAGCCTGGGGGTGAACTTGGGAGAGACCACCCCCATTCAAGCACTGACATGTTGACTCTACTTCATTCTAAGAATCAACAAGATTACAGGATAAAATAATGAGCCTGGATGGAAAGCAAGTTAAATAAACAGAGACATCTGGGGAGGATAACAAGCCTTTCCAAACTAGCTTATACATGATCCTTCCCCATATGATATAACCTGCTTAATCTTTCTGAGACATCACCATATTTTTCTAAGGGTCTTTCTTACAACAACTAAAGGAACCTGGAGATTAGTGATGGCCAATCCGAGCTAAAACTTGGGAGACTGGCGTCTGCTACGTCCTGATATTTCGGGATGTGCCCGACAGTAAGACTATTATTTTCTGCAGGCTGTGCAATGCATTAGGGCAACTGATGACATCATCTGGCATCCATTACTAATATCTTCATCATCTTTGCAGAAGCAGTGTCCTGGGAACATATGGAGAATCGGGGAGTTTTAAAAGCTGGTTTCGGGGAGAGGTCTCAAGGAATACTCTTCTCCTCACACAATTCTATAAATGAGTAGGGAAGTATAAAGTATAATATTGTAGTAGAAATGTGAGCATTGTGCCATGCTAGGAAAATGTTTAGTTAGTTAGTAAGTGTAAATTACTTTAATTTGGCACAAAACGAAGACTTCCTGAGGCTACGAGCTAATGCACAGCACATTAGTGCTTCATAATTAGAATGCAGAAATGCTCAGCACTGTTCCTTATGTTGGAAATCTCTTAGAAAGATATTTTTGACCACCAAAGTCTATTTCGGTGGCATAGAACAATGGAAAGAATGGTTGGTTTAGGATCTTTCCATCATACACAAAGTGGAGACTAGATAACTTTATGGCTGGATCCAAGAACAAGGCTAGAAAGATGTTCAAAGTTAATGCTGCCTGTGCCCCTGACAAAAAAACTTAAACAATTGTTTTTTCAGTTTTTATAGTTTTTTAACCCATCAATTTACTTCTCCCTTTTTCAAGTTATTTTATATTGCTAAATAGATGCTTTTGTATTTGCTGCATTGTATCTCTATTCCATCTTTATCCCTTCTCCACACTATGTTCCCGAAGGCATGGTCTATTTTTATTCTTATCCTTCCATGCTCTGCACATAGCATAGTGACTGCCATGTAGTAGGTATTTAATAAATGCATGTTTTATGTTTCTTTCTTTCTTTCTTTTTTATTTCTGATGCAGACTCTTCTGGTCATGCATTCTTCCCCCAGACAACGAGCATTTCAAAACTGGGCCTGAAATGTTTATGGTTCAGAGGGAGGGTAATGAGTCCAAACCTCACCAGTATAACAAATGCTCAAGGGTCATAAGAAGTCATCAACAAAGGCTGCAATATGAGCCGGACTACCAGAAGGATGCAACCTTTTAGCCTCTTTCATCATCAGACACCTACCAATGATTCTCAAAAAAGTATTAAAGAAGGCAAAACAAATAAAAGACCACTTGGGTGAGGAAATCATAGAGAAAAATAGCTAGTTCTTGTCATAGAACAAATGTCCTTGTCAACAGTCTTCCTCCAGACCCAGTGGAGGAGGAAACTATCTTTTCCCTTTAAAAAAAAAAGTGGTTGACCTCTGAGGGAAGGGAGTTTTGGGCTTGTCTAAAGTGAGATCAATTTATTGAAATATGAAAAATATAGTGTAACAGAACCATAGAATGTCAGAGTTGAAAGGAACCTTGGCGGTCATTTTATCTGATTTTTATCTAAGCAGGATTCCCTCTGCAAAATCCCTCTAAAGTGACCTTATAAACTCTGATGATGTCTAGGAAGGGGAAACCTATTGGTTCCCGAGGCAGCCCATTTCACTTTTGAAAAACTTTAATTTGTAAGAAGTGGTTGCTATTTTCCCCCTTGCAGTGAGCCTAAATGTACCTCTCTTTGACTTCTGCCTTTTGCCTCAGTGAAAAACATCTCCTTCTTCTCCATGATACTTGACAGCATTTCCAATATCTAAAGACAAAGATAATGTCCTCTCTAAGTCTTCTCTACTTCCAAGGAAACATCCCAATTTGTTCAACTGGTGCTCATGTCCTGTGGATTTGAGACACCACCTGGCAGCTCAGTTTTGAGCTTTGTCCAGCTACCCATTGTCCTCTATTAAATGTGGCACTCAAAATGGAGCACAATATTCCAGATATTGTCTGATAGGGAAGAATACAGAATGGTTATAACCTGCCTTATTCTGAAGGCAATACCTTTGTTAGTATATTAGTTATTATTTGGGAGGGGGGCTGTCACCTCATAATATTAACTCATAGAACTACTAAAATCCCATCTAGTTAAATGCTCCACTTCCTATACATATAAAATTATTTTTATAAATTGTGCAACTTCTACATTATTCCTCCCTAGGTCTCAGTTTTCTCATTTGTAAAATATAGTGGGGAAGGCAACATGGAAGTTTTCTCAGGTCCCTTCCAGTTTTTATCTTCTGCCTTTCCTTAAATTTCACAAGGATTCCAAATCAAACTTTATAGATATAGTTATATCTCTCTGTGGTTAGATAAAGTCATTTAATCAGCTCTAAATCCACCTAGCCTTATCATGTATCTCTACCCCACCCACTGGGATATCAAAGGAACATCATCAAATATTGAGATATCTGAAATACACACATATCTATAGATCTATAGATTCCCTTTATCTAGAAATTTAGTGATCTTTAAAAAAATGGAAATTATTTTTAAGTTGTGTCACCCGTCCTTGATGAACCAGTATTGACTCAAAGGAGCCAACATTTCCCCTTCTAAATGCTGATAGATCACTCCTTTATCAAAAGGTTCAAGAATTTTTCCAAGCAGTTAAGTTCAATAGTCTAACATTGCCTTCAGTGTACTTCAATTTGCCTGAGTTGAGTTCTAAAACATCTTTCCTATTCATCATTTTTTTCAAAGATCTTTTTAATTGAAAGACTCTAACCACTCTGAACTTCTTTCACATTACTCACCTTTCGATCTCCACTTCCCCTTCCCTGCCTCCCACTCAAAAATTTTTCCAGGGTAACTACAAAATAGAGACAAACAGAAGCAAAAGAAAAAGATTGTGATTTTTGGATTTCTTATGTGAAACACAGATTTTGAGATTTCTTACTGTCCCAAGTGTTTTGCCTTCTATATATTCCTGACTGTTCAGATTGTTCAGTTTATTATGTTTATTTTTAGAATCTTTGAAAGTATTTCTCTACTTCACCCTCACCATCATTCTACACTTGAATGAGAATCCTATGCTTCAGAAAGGTTAAGTGACTTTCTTGTGGTCTCACCACTCATGAACAATGAGACATGGTTTGAATACTGGGCTTTTTACTATAGGGTCAAGTTCAAAAACTGTTAACATTGTCTTTGTATCTAGAGTGGCTTCTGCTTAGGCGTATAGGCTTTCCTATCTGAACTGTGGCATTCCGCAGCAATGGAAAATTAGATTAGTGGAGAAATGACTGAGGAAAAATAGTTTTCTTCCAAAAGGAAAGAATGATAAAAGATCATCTTGGAAAGAAAGTGTCCTTGAAATTTTGTAGTACCAGTATATAGTTTTTATATGTAGATAAAGAAGCTTTTTCCCTCCCTATTCCCACACAACAGGAATGGGGAAGAAAGTACAAAGAGATTAGGGGAATGTATTCAGGAGTGTGTTGGTAAATATTGAATAACGTTAGCAAAAGTCTGGGGAAGGGGATTATGAAGGGCACACTTTCAGTTTAATCTGCATTATTAACATTTTCTCATTCACTCTCTTAAGTCTAGACAATCAACAAAACGATAAATCAAGGTCTGATTTATAACTTTTGCCTGTTTCTAAGTAATAAATGCTCACACTAAAAATTTAACAATTGGCTCTTCTAAGCCAATAATACTTGTTCCAGCACACCCCTTTGGAGCAGAAAGAGTGCATGGACATTTTCAAATCATAGTTCTATTTAAAGACATTAGAAATCATATCTGTATATGTATGGAGAGAAAGAGACAGAGAGAGAGGCATAGAGACAAAGACCAAGAGACAGAGACAGAGAGAGACAGAGACAGAGACAGTGAGAAGAGGAGAGACAGAGAGAGACAGAGACAGAGAGAGAAGAGGAGAGACAGAGAGAGACAGAGACAGAGAGAGACAGAGACACACACACACACACACACACACACACACACACACACACACAGAATAGGCTATTGGGTTGTCGAAGTCAGTAAGCAACATGAAGTGTGAAGTATTATCCAAAGTGGAATTTTCTCCCTGTTTTGTTTTGTTGTATTATTTTCCAGGTAATTGCTATTTATTCAGGAATAAATTATATAGTTGGTGCATCATCTAGACCCTTTGGTTTTCCTTCCCCTCTGTCTTACTTCTGCCTCTCTGCTGGCTATTTCATGGTTGGATAGATGGAAAATGCAAAGTCTACCCGTTGCCATTCATACTGTATTGGTTAGGGAACAAAACATCTCTGGATCTACTTATGCTCTATGTAATGAGATAGTAGGACTAGATGCTTGGAAGGACCCTTCCAGTCCTCTGATTCTGGGGCTTCTGAAGTCCTTTCCAACTTTTCCTGATATAACTTGTACTTGACCTTGATATAGTATTTCAAGATTTACCAGCTGTTTTAAAATGCTGTCCAGTATAGTAGAAAGAACTCTGACTACCTTTCTGAATTTAGGTGTGATTTCACCTCTCAGGACGTCAATTTCTTCATGTGTAAAATGAAGAGGTCTGTCTACATAGACTTAAAACTCATTTGCTCAAATATCTCACTATCTCATGTCATTTTTCCCAAAGCCCTAAATGTTCATCTAGGTACACTTAATAATAATTGATGTTTATAAAAACATTAAAGGTTACAAGTGATTTTATAGAAATTGTCCTATTTGAGTCTCCCAACTATGACGTGAGCACTATAATTGCTATTATTTCCCCTTTTGTAAATGAAAAAACTGAGGCACAGTGAGCTCAGTGAATTGCTTCTGACCACCAGCTATTAAGTCTAAAATGAATAATTTGAACCCAGGTCTTCCATCCTCAGAAACCTATATGCTCTCATTTATACCAGGCTACCTCCTATTATCCTTTTAATTTTGTAAGTTAGAATTTTAATTATTATTTTCATTTACACCCAAATAAGGCAATTTAGGCTGAAAAAGTTTGTCTCAGTAATCTCGTAGGGATGACCCACCACCTTTCACCCCGCGATAGGTAAGAATTTCAGGTTTTAAGGCAAGCAATAGGAGGGATATTTGATGGCGAGAGAGACTTTAAAGACATACATAGCATGTAGTCGCTGCCTACTCTATTAATAGAGAGAGGTCGGGTCTGGATTTCTCGCGGAGGGAACAGAGACGTTAAAAGGAACCGGCTGGGAATGACAGAGGACCAACTGGACTGGTAAAGCAGTTCCTGTTAACCGTGAAGAATAGGGAAGGAGCTGGAATCAGAGTAGTAGCAGGGCAATGGAGGTAAGTCATACAGCAGCCCCAAGGCTTGTTGAGTGGGAACTGTGAACTCTTCAAATATCCCGGAGGCATTAGATCTTATCCCGGAACACCGGAAATCTAGCGTATTTCTGAATACAGAATCGCTTATTCCCAGAGACAGGAAAAAACGAAAAAAAAGAAAAAGAAGGCCAGTCCTCACTCCACTTTCAATCACCATTTTGCAGATCGCATAACAAAATGCTCTTAAGAATGCATATTCCCCTCACTGCATTTTCAAACCAACTAACAGCATTTTTAAAGCATGAAGGAGAGAATTAGAGAAGAGAACAAAGGAGTCAGGCGCCACCTTGTGGACAAATGGAGCTATTTTTTCCTTTCCTTTTTTTTTTTTAAACGATTTTTCCTTTTCTGCATCTAGAACAGCAAGAGCAAAGAGAAACAGCTTTTCGGATAAATTGTCTGGAACTTGGCGAACACAGCTCTGGGTAGGAACTTGTTTTAAGAGCTTGAATGGATGAGTTGCCTCTTAGAGAAGCCGTGATTCTTGCCTACGGACTCTCCAACTGAGGCTCGACAGAAACAAGCAAAACTTCGAAAAGGGACACCGATGAGTCCTCCGCCCAATGCTCTTTCTCTCTTGAACATGACCCCCAAATCTCTCTGTCCCGAGCTTTCCACATCTGAAAAGGCTGATACTATCCTTTTTTTCCCTTTAGACTGCTGAAAGGAATAGCAAAGAATGATTATCCTTGTAAATATGAAATGCTAATTAGCACTTCATAGCTACTAGCTGGAATCATCATTACATGCTGACTTAATTGGGATATTTTTCATTCTTGGCACCGTCCCCTATGGAGTCTTCACTCAATTGACCACTTGGAAAGAAGGGAAACTGAGGGATGAAAGGAGAAGCAGTTTTGTCCTAGTTCATGCATTGGAGAGAAAAGTAGAACAGTACTGGTTTTAATAGCTTTGTTCTAATTTTAAAAAAAATATTAGTGTGCTCTTTATATACTCTAAATTCCAGCCAAAAGGGCCTGTTTGCTGTTACCTTAAATTCACTTTTCTGTCTCTGTATCCTATATATTTGCATAGGTTGTCACATGCCTAGAAAGGATGCCTTATCTTTTCACTTCCACATCTTTTAATTCTTAGTTTATTTCAAGTTTCAGATCAGGTACTGATTCTGGTAGGAAGTCATTCCTAATCCCACCAGTTAGTCCTCTCTCTGCCTCTGAATTATCTTTTATTTCTCTATTTACTTCCAGGTTTCCTTATTTATTTACATGTCTTCTCCAGTACTCCCCTCAATAGTAAATCAATGACCTGAGCTCTGTTACAAAGCTCAGATGTACTGTACTATTCTACTGAGAGAGCCAATTTACCTTAAATCATTTAAACTGCAGAAATTACTCTAAAAGGGACAGTCATAGATTCATACAATTAGAATAGGAATTTGTTATTTTTGTTGGTCAGTCATTTTTTTCAGTCATGTCCATTCTTCCTGACTCCATTTGAAGATTTATTGGCAGAGATACTCAAATAGTTTGCATTTCCTTCTCCAGATCATTTTACAGATGAGGAAACTGAGGCAAATAGGATTGAGTGGCAGGTCTAGGATTACACAGCTGTTAAGTATCTGAGTCCAGATCTGAACTCAGGCAGATGAGTCTTCCTGACTCCAGATGCAGCTTTCTATCCATTGCATCACCTAACTGCCCCAGAACAAAGCAATTCAGTCAACATAGGTAAATCCAATAATTCTTGTTATCATTGACATTTCAGTTATAGTCAGACCCCAACTTACAAATATATGGCAATAAATGATCTCATCAAGGAATAGTCACCATCCCTGCTGTTTCTGCCAACCCAATGCCATGATTCCCTTAGGGGAGAAAGGGGAGATTTTTAACATTCAGACAATTTGGAGGGCCAGAGTGAAAGGAAGAGAAGAATTAAGAATGAGGAAGAGCACTTCGGAGACAGTCTTAGAAAAGGATTCCCAAGTGCAACCAGTCTACTTATCGATGCCAACATTGCCCTGAATGCCTTTCTCCACATGGTCTGAAACACTCTCTCTTCTCATCTTTTCTCTGTTAAAAATCTATTCTCCTTGACAAGGCTAAGCTCAGTTGTCCCCTCCTCTATAAAGTCAGTTAGTTGGTAGTCCTCCATACTCATACTCAAAGACCAAAATGGCATCATGGCTCTTGTCTTTTGATGGATGCATGAACTGAATATAAGCAAACAGAGCTGCACAAAGTTGTCAGCCTCACTCTCTCTTCCAGAGTCAACAAAGTCTAGCAATGAGACAAAAGTCAGGAAGACTGGTGGTGACTCAGGATGCAATGGACCACTTTGGCATTTTCCATTTCTAATCAAGCTCTGAGCATTGCACACTGCCTGCTTTCAACTATCTTCATGGCTGAATTGTTCTCATGTGTCCCTTCCACCAGGGAAAGTCTTCACATGCCAGGAGTGGGCACTTCCCTAATTTCCCAACAGGCTGAACATCTGTTGTTAACCTTCAATCTGAGTTAGCCCTTCTGCCAAGACATTTTTTTTTTAATCTGGGTATCAATTTCATGATATTTCATCCCACTATAATTTCACTAACAGAAGTTGTCTGACTGTGTGCTTTGCCCCACTTTTTATGATGCTATATCTTTTAGCATACATGCCACATTCCTATTAATAGAATATAAACTTCTTTTAAGACAGACTATTTTGCTATTTATCTTTGGATCATCTGTATCTACCATAGTGTCTAATACATAGTAAATATTTCATTTACTTCGAATTGAATTGCATGGATTTTCTTAATTTCATTTGCTTTTGCTACCCTAACATTCTCCCATTTTGAAATTCATGTAGTTTTGAAGCATTTAAAAAAATATATATATTTCTGAGTGATTAAGATGTTACCAATTATTTTCTTAATAGTGAAAACTAGTTCAGTTAGATTGTTTCCTTCTGGACAACTTTAGCACAAAACAAAGGAAGGTTAATTTGAGGGAACAAAATTGGGGAATTTGGGAACAGGAAACACTTGGAAGTATAACACAAAGTGGGGTAAGATTTCAATTTGAAGAATGATGGAATCAGTTAGAGGACCTCTAAGCAGTTCAGGATCTGGGAAGAAGAGTAAGACATAAGAAAGGACTGTCAAAGAGAAAATGGGAGCATGTGAAAATATAATTTATCTTTTTTCACAATTTTTCCCAGGAGAGAAGAAATTTATCTTCTTCCTTTTCTCCCCTGATGTCAAGGCCTAAAAATTAATGAGATTACTTATTTAGATCTTCCAAGGAGAGGCAACCACCATTTTCTTTGTTTTCCTCTTGATTTCACCTCAGTTCTCTACTATCTTTGTGACCTTGGGTAAATCACTTAACCTCTCTGAAATTCACTTTCCTTATCTACAAACTGAGGAGGTTAAACTCAGTGGTCTTTAGGGACCCTTCTAGTTCTAAAATCAATTGAATTTCTATCCTCCAACAAATAAAAAAAGCAAATAATTGAAATCCTGTGGCAGAATAAGTCCCCTATTCAATCCACAAAAAATTGAGCATGGGATAGACAAATTATATTACATATATTAAAGAGGCTTGTTCTAATTTTAGTGCTATATGGCCTGATCCAGTACTGCTATCACATACCCACTGCTTATGAAAAGCAATTGCCTGTCACCTCCTCACTCCTTTCAAGACCTGGCCTGCCGTCATAATATAGCCCAGCCCTAACATGCTGAAAGAGAGGTCATGAACTTGACAAGCACACCTTGAAAAATGGCTGAGACCCTACTTAAATTCTTACGAAATGCAGGAGAATAGGATCAATTCAAAGACATGGTGCACAGTAGGAGTCCTAATTTCTGTTTCCAAAGTGTGCCATGGTGGAAAGGACAGTAGATTGTGAGTCATGAGATCTGAGTTCCAATCATGAATTCTATTTATTATTTGGGTGATATTGGGTAAGTCAATTAGCCTCTGAGCATCAGTTTCTTCATCTATAAATTGACAGGGGAAGAATGAGAGCCTCTACTATCCCTTCTTTGTAATTTTGTGGCCCTTAACTAATCATATTCAACTACTCTGTTTCCTATATGGTCAAGGGCAACTTGGTTTTAAAAGAATAAAAATAAAATCTTGTCTTACTATTAAAATAACTTCTAAGATCAAAAAGCTACCTCCCAGCCATAGACCTTGGTCACTGAGACTTGTGAGAATCAAGTAGCTAATTTTTCTCTAGAATACTGCACAGTTCCCAACCTGTGGGCCAAGGACTCCAGGGAGATAATTTAAGGGTTCCTATAATCCATCTGTGTACCAAGCCTTGCCATGTTGATCTTTATTTAGCTCCTACAAAATATGCAGTGTGAGTCTGAAAAATAAATAGGCAAAATGTCTAGCACATATATACATACACAGATACAGACAGATATAGAGAAATGTATGTTTGTATATATACATGTATATATTCAAATGTGTGCTAATACCATTGTGAATCCATAAAATAAAAATTCATTTAAAATTATTACAAACTCTAGAGTAGTTTTTGTCATCCCAACTGTCTAAATCCACAGATAGTAATTCTGTAGCTATTTTTCATGGCGATCATGCATGATAATGGAATCGTTGACTTCTCTGAGGTTACAAGGGAAGTATACTTTTGGGCTACTGGACAAGAAACCTCTTAATCAGTCCTATAAAGTCTATACAACTTATGGAAATATTAAAAAGCAAAGCAAAAACCTTTGGTATATGGCACCTTTAAAAGGGGAATCTTTCTTGAAAAGGATGGAAACCACTGGTGTAAAACCAAGAGCTTGGGACTAGATGTCAAGACTTTGCCATTAGACTGTTATGTGATTTTCAGTTAACCATCTCATCTTTCTGGGTCTTTGTTTTCCTCATTGTGGTAGAGGAGGATGGACTATCCTCCATCTCTACTGTTTTGTAAAGTTCTACTCTTGTTGACCTTTCAGAATGTCTTCATTTTTCCTTGTCCACTCTTCCTTGTTGGCATAAGTTTGGTGTTCTCTGACTTTATGATTATTTCATTTGAAATTATGATGACATAATTATTATTGTCTCTGCCAATGCAGAAAGTAAGAAAAAGATATACATAGGGTGGAGGTTATGAATTTTCTTACAAAATGTGTTACCTAGGAGCTGCTTCCTCATCTGTTTCTGACTCTCCTGCCCTTCCTCTGCTCCCCAAACTCGTGAACTAGAATAACACAGATCATCATAAATGGTCTCACTGGGATATTTCCAAGGTTCATATGGTATATTTTAAGAAAAATAAAAATAAAATTCCATCCTTTTTTCTTTTGCTCAGATAACTTTACTTATGAGAAAGCACCATCAGTCTTGTCACTGGATTATACCTTATTTAATCAGAAGGCTTTCCATGATGACCCTGTAATCATTCATTCTTTGGATTCCTCTCCACATTCCAAGAAGTATCTTCATCATCAATCACATAGACCCAATGTATAGTCTATGGGGTGAAAGAGATGGAGAGAGTAAATTAAATTCCACATTAGTCAGTTTCATATTGTACTTTGTGTTTATAGTTTAAAAAGCTTATTAACAATGAACACATTTGTTTACTAACCTTAGATGAACAGTTTTGTATACTTATGAAGCCAGAACCTCCTTTGGTTGGATCTCCACTGAGTAGGTCCTAAAAAAAAAAAGATCAGTACTTCGTGGCCACATGCCTCCATGCAGAATTTACTCTAGGAAAATGAGGAAACCTTTCTGTCTAGATTCCCTCAAATAAAGACAACAGGTTCCCCAGATCCAAGATAAGCACTGTAGGTAACAATGAAATTAAACATCATATACAGTAATTTTATTTCACCTCTTTGAAAGGACTCGTTCTCATAAGCAGCTCAATCCTCCCCTTTCATTGGGTCTCACCAGCACTTAGTCTGGTGCCTGGAACATAGTAGGAGCTAATAAATATTGATTGATTATACCCTATGGGTACCTTCTGAGTCTGGGGACTTCTTTGAGGCCTGAAGGGAAACACATTTTGGGGCTACTTAACAAGAAACCCTCTTATCAGTCCTACATTCTCTGTAGAATTTGTGCAAATAGCAGAGAATAATCACAAAGCGTTTTACTCTTCCTAGTAAAGGAGCAATTGTCTTATTGATTCCATGTCTGCTGGGAAGAAAGGGGGAATGAGGCTGATACTCTTCTCTTTAGAAGTATTTATGTACTATTCAGAAAATTCACTTTATCTGGTTAAAAGGTTGGGTTTCCTATCTCTCAAACCTGGGTTATCCCCCACATGGTACAGGCAACCTGGTAAGAAGGCTAGATGTGGGGATCACACTGTCTAGGAAGCAAATGTTCAGGATTGGTATTGGCTTGTGGGTAAATACGTGCGGCTCCTTTATGCTTCTTCAGGATATAATGAAAAGATCACTGATGTTGCTGTCCATAGTGTGCTGGACTAGGAGTCAGAAAAACCCAAGTTCAACTATGACCTGAGACACTTACTGGCTATATGACCCTGAGCAAGTCACTTCGCCTCTGTTGGCCTCAGACTTCTCATCTGTAAAATGGACATAATAATAACATGTATTTTCCAGGATTGTTGTGCGAATCAAATGAGATAATAATTGTAAAGTGCCTAGCATGGTAACTGGCACATAGTAAGCATCATATCATTGTTGTTTGATTGATTTCAGTCATGATTGACTCTTTGTGGCCCTATTTGGGGGTTTTCTTGGTAAAGATACTTCAGTAGTTTGACATTTTCTTCCCTGGCTCATTTCTTACAGATGAGGAAATTGAGGCAAACAAGATAAAGTGACTTGCCCAGAGTCACATGGCTGCTAAGTGTCTGAAGCCATATTTGAACTCAGGAAGAGATTACAAGGTCAGTAATCTATCTACTGCCCATGAACATAATATAAAATTTAGCTATTATTATTATTAGATAGTAAACCGAGCTGAGAATCAGACACACTTAAGTTAAAATCTAGCCTTAGCTGCTATGTCATGCTGGGTAAATCACATCATCTCTGACTCAGTTTCCTTCACTATAAAATGAGAATTATGGTAGCAATTACCTCTCACAGATTTTATGAAGTTTAAACAAGAGAAAGTATTTAGTAGCTAGAAGGTATTTCATAAATGCTCGCTTCCTGCCTTATCCACTTCGGAGGTTTCTAATCTTTATGCCACAGAACAAGTCACTTGGTATCCCTAGATTTCTGTTTCCTCATCTGTAAAATGAAGGAAGGGGGGCTGGAATAAATATCAGCCTCCAAAATACAGATCTCAAAAGAATGTACAATCCCTGGCTACTGCACCATCTCTTTGGAAGTCAAAACCAAATGTCATTTATCTCAACTTGGAACAGTGCTCCAAAAAATCAGGGATAGGCAGAGGGGGAGGCAAATGATCAATAACTATTGTTGTGGGCCATGTGGATGTGAACAAGGACACAGGGTTCTCATGGGTTTTTATACCCCAAAGTAGCCATTGATGATTCATCTCTCCACTACTTGGGGGTGTAAAGGAGAAATTGAAGGCTGTTATACTCTAGATATCTCTAGAAGGAAAGCAGAAGGGAAAAGTTGAGAAAAAGCTCCCCCCAAAAATCTAAACTGATGTGCCATTTTAATCATACAATTTAGAATAAAAAGGGCATTCATTCAAAAGTCAACAAGGAGGAAACAATAACTAGAATAATAGCATCCATATCATACTTTAAGGTTGGCAAAGTTCATTGTGAGGGATTATTATTACTATTTTTAGTTATATTAGTTATTATTATCCCCATTTTATAAATGAGGCAAAATGAGGCCAAAAGTGAAAGGGACTTACCTAGGGTAACAAAACTAACAAGGAAATGAGTTAGTTTTCAAATTAAAGCCTCCCCATCTGGTACTAGATATCCTCTGAAGGGGCTAAATCAACATATTCCTTTTGGAACAGTCCCAGAAATGTATTTCCAAGATATTGTCCAAGGTCAGCTCCAAATCTGCCAATTCATTTGGATACCAGTTTTGCTCACTGAGACTTAGTTCAGAATTGTCCTCTATCATCTTAATGAGGAAAGGAATGACAGACTCTTTGGGCAGAGATATGAACAACTGAAGCTTACAAGCAAAAGGTTACCTCCCAGGAAAGTCATCAAATTCATCAGAGAACTCTTTTGATGAATCCCCTTCATACTTAAACAGTAAAAATCTCTGGAGAATGCACAGGTATACAGCATGCCAAACTCATACAAAATATTTCATAATTAGAAAACTTTCCCCAAAAGTAGCAAAAGATGATCTAAAATCATTACTCTGTCACAAAATGACTGAAAAAAAGTCTGATTATTCAAGCAACCTTAATGATCTATGTGAGGTTAATTCAAGGATCAGAGAGCATAAAGAGAGCAGGATATGTCAGAAGAATTGAAGTCAAATCCTGGCTATTGGATTTCCTTGTTATGTGGCATTTGGGCAATATATGTTACCTCCTTGTGTCTTTTTTGATACATAAAATTATAGAGTTGGACTAGGTGATCTCCAAGGTCACCCTCCAGATTTAACAACAAAAGAGACAGTATAGCCATGGAGCCCTGAATGTCAGATCTCTGTTTAAAAGGAGAGCTGTTTGCAGCCATCTGAAATGCTCCCAGGAATCTACCTGAGGAAGGGAGGGCGCAGGGATGAAGAAAGCATGGTCATAGGCTCTGAAATTGATCATCATTTGCTTCAACCCATTTGTGGCATTTGAATCTCTTACTGCCTATTCTGAAAAACTCCATGGGGTACTCTGTGCAAAGTAATATTTGCTTTTATTTGTTTTCCATTTACCTGCCATTAATTTAAAGTGACTTTGCTTAAATTACACACTGCAATTTCATGAGATTATTTATTATCTGAAGGCTACTAAGAGAGTCCATTAACTATTAATTTATTAATCTCAATACACCAAAACTTTGTGCTAGAAGATTATTTTAGAACATTATGATACATGAGGGTAATGCACTCATAAAATATGATGGGAGAAACTATGCAAGAATTTTCTTCCCTAACTGAAGTCCATAATCAATTCCATTTACCTTTATTATTACCAAGGAATGAGATTAACCAATATTGGTCCAAATTAAATGCACTTTAATTTTGCCTATTTCTAAAAACTCCAGTAATTTTTGAATGCTAAAAACCAACAAAAGTTTAAGCCTACAAGCAATAGTAAAATTCTTCATCAAAAACCTGATAAAAAAAATTAAGAGTCTGCAAAGTGGGTTGAAGTGTTTAAAGTGTATATTTAAAATGTTAAGTAATACCCTATTTTTCACCTCTCAGAAATTAATACAAATGATGCATGCTATGTGCTTCTTCTAAAGTTTTCATCTTTAAAAAGTCAAAACCTTTTAAAAGTTATGAACAATTTCACTGGGGCTAGGAACTACTAAGGAGGAAATTTCCTCTAAAAACATAGAAGAGAAACTATTCTGCTTTATTTCAATCATCTTAAAGGGTTACTTTTGACACCCTGGCTGTGTCTTGACCATGATCACATGTATGTCTTTATGTCAGAGGAGAGTTCGAATTCACATCTCACTGACTCCTGACTCATTTCTCAATCTACTATTCCAGTGGTCCTCAAAATTTTTGGACTCCTTCATAACTTTTAAAAAAATATTGAAGATCCCAAAGAGCTTCATTTATTTTATTTAATAATAATTCTTACTAACAAGAGCTATTTTTTATTTAGTGGGTACTATATTTGAGATCATTTATAAATATCTCATTGGATCATCACAAGAACTTTGGCAAGTAGTTGATACTAGTATTGCTATTTTTTCAGTTGAGGAAACTGAGAGACAGGGATTAAGTGATTAAGTGATATTAAATGAATTACCCAGGGTCACGTAGCTAATAAAAGTCTGAGGCCAAATTTGAATTCAGGCGTTCCTAACTCCACATCCAGGATACTATCCCCAGTGCCACCTAGCCAACTAAGTCTTTCTAATTATAGTCACCAAATTAGAAATTAAAATGCCTTAGTGTTATTATTTAAATAATTTTAGCCGCTTGGATCCCTTGAATGACCCTGAGGACCTCAAATAGTTCCCAAATCATACTTTGAGAAACCCCACAGCATATATACTGTAAAATGCCTCCTTTTAAAATGTGCATTGGTCATTTAAAACCCATTCAAACCTCATTAATCTCTCCTATGTTTTTTCCCCTTAAAATGTACTCTGATTCTAATTTCTACAAATATAGGGCAATGTCTTCTCTAATAAGACTCAGTAGTCAGCCCAGAATACTGCCTATAGTTACAACAAGCCCAGAACTCATTATTCCCCTGCAGTTCATTTGCCAGACTGAACTTCTGAATCAAAGATAACATTATAGCTGTGCTTTATGCCCTGATTGATAACATAGTCAATGGTGGCAACCTGTCCCCCAGAAAAGGATCCAGAAGCTTGCTTAGTGTTTATGATGCTGATAACCCCACTGCTGACATCAGGAGAAGGGAAACATTTGATGGATGAAACAGGTTGTAAGATCCTCTGCACCCAGATAGCTTTGCTGAGTTTCTCCGTATATCACTGCTTGGACAATTACGGCAATTTATTCATTCCATTTGATCACAAACACTTATCAGATTTTATAGCAATATGTTTTATAGCAAACGTTTGATAAATATAATGAAACCATCTTGCACCGAATCCCAGGGAACAGGCCAAAAAAAAAAAAAAAAGCTGTTCAAAAGGCAGTATTTCACAGTATAAATCATACTAGACCCTGCACTACTCCCAACCCCCTCTCCTATTACACACTGTATCCTGAGTCCTGCCAGAATGCAGAGCACCCAGCCAGGCTTGCAAATCCTCTAGCTGGAGGGGTAATTTCCAGAGGGAACAGAAGAAAGCAGGCAAAGGGGGAAGGAGGGAGGGGGACGGGCACAGAATGCTGGGAGGGGGTGGAAGAGAACTACCTTGTAGCCAGCTCCTTCTCTTTTCCCTTGCCTGACTTCCTTCCTGTACTAGCTCAACATCTAACAGCTGTTTCTGGCTGCAATTTAAAAATAGATGAAATGGGACATAGAGCATTTGGGGAATTAGTCAAGGGAACAGGAGATAGAGGATTCATGGACAAATCAATCAATCAAGAAGCATTTATTAAGAACCAACCACTGTGCTAGATGCTGGAGATACAGAGACAAAAATGAATCTCACTGCTTTGAAAGTGTTTATTTTCAGGTGAAAAAGCAGGTTCAGTGCCCAGGCAAAATTTGCATATGCAAAATACGTGTAAAGGAAATACAAAGTAATCCCTGTGGGGAAAGGCACTAACAGTTGAGGTGATCCTATAAAGCCTGTCATAGATGATGCTTGAGATGAATTTAGGAAGGAGCCAAGGATTCTCAAAGGTTCAGAGTTGAGAACTTAGTGCATTCCAATGTAGATGGACAATTTGTATAAATTTAGAGATCTGAAACAGAACCTGTGTCATAGGCAAAGGCATTGGCCACATTGGCTAGACCATAGAGTAAATCCAGGAGAGAAATGTGTAATAAATCTGGAAAGGTAAGGAGAAAAGCTTTAAATGACAAACAGAAGAACTATACTAAAAGAGAATGGATGAAATGGATGGAAAAATGACTATTAAATAGTTGTTATGATGCAATTGTTTTTGTTCAGTTATATCATTCATGTACAACATTTTGTGACCCATATGGGCTTTTCTTGGCCAAGATTCTGGAGTGATTTGTTATTTCTTTTTCTAGCTCATTTTACAGATGAGGAAACTGAGGAAAACAAGATTAAGTAACTTGCCTAGGGGCACATGCTAGTGTTAAGATTTGAACCCAAGAAGAGGAAGCTCCATTCAATGAGCCACCTAGTGTCTCAGGAGCAAGAAGGTCCAGGCACTGTGCTATTTTGAGACAATGCAAATAGGGGAGAAGTGGAAAGGGAGGGATTTTTCAGATAGGTAAGTCAACAAGAGTGTAAATGTAATGGGGATATTCTCATATTTTTCTAGAAATCACACTCTGATGTAATTTCTTCTACCTAGCTTGCCTTCCAAGATTCAGTGCCTAAAGGTATGCATGCAGAGGGAGGTGACATTAGAAGTTAGAAGACAGACATGTTTTCAAGGTAAAGGATAGAGTCTGGGAGAGACACAGATGCTGAGATACATATGTCCCCTGAACTAGAATTTGAGTAGGACTTTGCTTCAATGCTAAAACTGCAGGGACAGAATTAGGCAGGAGCAATGGAGCTCTTCTGGAACCCTGGATAAGAAATCATGGGTTTCCGGTTTGTTTATTTAATTGCAACCACTGAAGTTTCTGTTACTTTTTAATCCATTCATAAAGCTAATTGCTTGTACCCAACTTCCATGCACATAATTCTATTAATATGGCACTATTCTTCTAATTAATTTTTTCTTCTGTGTTTTTGCTATGGTTGAGAGAATGAATGAATGAGTGAGTGAGACTAAGTGAATGAAGAAGTGAATGAAGCACAGCCAAGTGGTAGAATAGATGGAATAAGAGACCTAGAGTCAAAAAGACACCTTTTCCTGAATTAAAATCTGGCCTCAGACACTTACTAGCTCAGTGACCCTGGACAAGTCACTTAACCTTATTTGCCTCAGTTTCCTTATATGTAAAATGAGCTGGAGAAGGAAATGGCAAACCTCTCTAGTATATTTGCCAAGAAAAACCTAAATGGCTGATATAACCATTCTGGAGAGCAATTTGGAATCATGCCCAAAGGGCAATAAAACTGTTTATATCCATTGACTCAGCAATACCACTTAAAGATCTGTATCTCAAAGAGATCAAAGATGGGGGAAAGGACCTCCTTGTACAAAAATATTTATAGCTGCTCTTTTTGTGGTGGCAAAGAAACTGGAAACTGAAGTGAAGTCCATCAGTTGGAGAATGACTGAGCAAGTCATGGCATAAGATTATAAAGAAATGCTGTTGTGTTTAAGAAACGACAAATAAAAGGACCACAAAAATATATAAACTTGATTTACTAGAATTAAACTGATATGCAAAGTTGCAAAGTGAAGTGAATAGAACCAGGAGAATATTGTACAGAGTGTCCGCTCTCAACTGGGTTTTGGGGGAACTCAAATTTTGCCAGTTTGTTAAATACCCTTTTTTAGTCTTGGAAGTTTCCTCCATTGTATCAGAGATCCATTCCTTAGAAGACCAACACCTGTGCAGGAACCATCCTTTCAGTATCCATTGTAGTAGACCACTCCCAGATACCCTAGTCCCTGGCTACAGCCTCTTTCCCAAACCTGCTTACAACCTGTCAGTGTAGGTTTAATGTCCTGAGTTCCCCAAAATGCGTATAGGATCCCCAAGTTCTATTACTCTTTGAAGAATCTTCTAGTGAGTTGATCCTCCCAGAGATACTGTCCCCAGAGCCCCAGGGTTTTGACTCTGTGTAGTACTGGGCATTTGGCTCTGTATAGTGACCAATTATTATGAACCAATCTCTTTCCTGATTAAAGACTTGGTTTTTCTGACTACTTTAGTGGTTCTGTGTTTTTCCAAGATGACACAGCCATAAAATACAAAGATCAACTGTGAACGACAGCTATTATCAGCAATCCAAGGATCCAGGACAATTCCAAGGGACTCATGATGAAAAAGGAAATAGAAGGAAATGGCATTTTTAATGCAAGTTGAAGCATACTATTCTTCACCTTATTTCCTCCACGAATTTTTCTCTGGTGTAAATGATATGTGTCTTCTTTCACAATATGATGAACATAGAATATAACACATGTACAACCTATATCATATTATTACTGTCTCAGGGATTGAAAAGGAAATGTAGGAATGGAAAGAACATATATCACAAAATGTCAGGAAACAAGTATTAAAATTGAATTGACATATAATCTGGAAAAAAATTAAATTAAAAAAGAAAAGAAAATACCTAAATGAGGTCAGGAAGAATTGGACACTAATGAAATGAATGAACAACAGCAGTTTGCTACATATCATGCCTAGTCCTATCCCTAAAGGAAATTATATTCTAGCATTATAGGATTAGATTTTAGAGTTATAAAATCTTTGATGGGGAAATGGATATAAGGGAACGGAGGATGGAAGGAGCTCACAGTGAGCTTCAGGTTTTAGGTAAAAAAAACTGCATTTGTTGAGGGTCTTTCTGAACTAAAGTTAGAATACATGAGTGTCTGGTTGAGACTGTTATCCTTTTTAAAATATTTTTTTGATGATCTGTATTTCTGAATATAATATCACATAACTTCAGATTAAGAAAGAACCTCAGAGCACATCTAGTCCAACCTATGCATTAATAATGTTACAATGAGTCTCAGTCAAAATATTTATTCTGTTCCATGTGAGGCTCTAGGTCAAGCCCTAGGAATATAAAGAAAGGCAAAGCTATTCCTTCCTGGAGGATTTCACATTCTAATGGGAGTGACAAGGAGCAAACAATTATGCAAATACAAGATCTATTCAGTCTAAACCAGTGATTACCCAATCTATGCTTGAAGACTTCTGCTGAAAGGGAATCCACTCACCAACAAAGAAAAACCATTTCACTTTAGAATAGCTCTAATTCTTTGGAAGTCTTTTTTCCCTAACTCAAGCAAAAACACATTTGTTTTCTGTAACTCCAACCCATTCTTTGAACCAACCAAACTGATCAATAATCAATCCACAAGCATTTATAAAACATATTTGCCAGATACTGAGCTAGGCAATAGATACACAAAATGAAAGTGACACCATCTCTGCTCTCAGCTGATTTATTAAAATGCTCACAGATCCTCTTACACAAGAATTATGTGAAATAAACACACAACTGATTTAAGTGTTAAGATTGAGGTAAGGGTCACTAATAACTGAAGGAATCAGGAAAGGATTGTTGAAGGAGATGACCTACCGAAGAAACTAGTTGCTTTAAGAGGTAAATTATCTCTTCCCTGGTGAATGGTACACTAAACCTCCACAATCTGAGTGCCAGAAGGAGGTAAAACAAAAAAAGAAAGACATGAGAGCTACCTTTGAGAACAGAGGTGAGTGATCAAGGACAATGAGAAAAGTGACTTTCTACCTAGATATAGCTTAAAGCCATGGAAAGGAGCAGAAGGAGGTATTAGAGAAAGATAAGAAGGAAACCCAGTGCCCATCCAGCTTCCTCTTTGTATGGATCCAGAATAGATCTGCTTCTCAAGGAACCCTCTGTAGGGGCCTGGACTCCCTGGGAGAAACCCACAAAAGAAAAATCAGAAAAAGACCTCCCACAGATCAAGCTGAAAATAGTTCTCCCTATACAAATTTTTTTGCCTAGAAGTGGCATGAGCAGCATTTCGCCTATATTGATTACAAACGATTCCATTTATATGGAGCTTTAGGGATTTCCCAGCTGAGTATTGAGATCTCTTTTTTTTATAACCACGAAAAACTGCATAAAATCCATCATGCCTACACTCAGATATGTAGGAGACTTGACAGCTTTCCCAAATTCTTTATATGCCATCACCTCTCTCCAATAGGGCACAGGGATATACATAGACATAGGCACATATATGTGCGTATCTGACACATGTATAAATAGGTATACATAGATTGCATGTATGTGTACATTCATCATATCCAACATATTATAACCTATGGTTCCTCCCATTCATTCTACTGAATTTTCCCGGCAGTTACCCTCTCTGAGATAGCCAGGTTAGTGAACGAGAAGCAATTCTGTTTTTTGTTGTTGTTGTTGTCACTGGTTTTTTTAATGGCACAACTTGAAATTCATAAAGTATAAAGAGGACATGCCTTGGACTTGGACATTCAAATTTCTATTTCACTTATAAAATGCATGGTTATAACACATGTGACAATGGTTACATTTCCTAATACTATTTAGAGATTATGGCTCAGAGACTACCTTAATTGATTGGCCCCTGTGTTATGTTTCTGAGCTACCCAAGACGCTTCCCTGGATAGCTGTAAAGCATCAGCAACTAGTGTCAATATCATGCTGCATATCATTCGTCTATAAAACCAAGGATGAGTGTGAATCTTAGAATACTGGCTATCAGACTGCCTGGGCAACAGATATCGCTGGATTCCAGAGGAAGTACAAGCAGATGCCTTTGCTGAGAAAAAGGCTTTCATCTTCTAAGTGGCAGATTTCTGGCCACAGAAGCTGCTGAATTATTTTGTCTGAGCCAAGGTGATGGTTCAATTTGCCTTTTTGCAAGACAGCCCAGGACTGAATATCCTCCATGTTTTGTCAGAAATGAAAAAGAAGAGAATTGGATTATTTTATTTCTAAAATTCTTAGGTCAGTCAAGAAGAGATATTAGGGTAAATATTCCTGCCTTCCATTTTATCAGCATGACTATCCTGCATACTACCTTACAGAGAATGCAATGTATTTTGGACTATAGTAAGAAATGTCTAACATTGAGTGCGAGAGTTTCAAATGATTTCAGAGAATATGTACGAACATAAAAGACCTCCTCAGTCCCAAGTACATCACAGTGCCATAGAAATATACTTTCTCTCTTAGGAGAAATTTTCCTTCTCCATACCACCCTGTTCAGTATTGATCTGGATGGAAGGAGTACCACTGTTTAGAAATGTAGAGGAATAGAGCAGAGATGAAACTCATGATTAGAATGATGAGAGCACAATATCTTGTTATAATGATTAGTTTGTTTTAAATGTAGAGAAAATGTAATGGCCCCTTAGTTCCATGTGGTTCTCTCCTCTGCTGTTCTAGGAAGTATATATAAATGAAAAGTTAGAAGTAGAATCACAGTTACTTTGAGCCCCTAATTAGAAGGGAAGGAAACCCTTCTATTTAACACTTAGATAACAGTTTACCTCTATGTCTTAATTTACATTTATATTTATTATAATAAATATATTTATATATAATATATGATAAATATTATTATATTAATGTTTTATGTATTATTGTTTGTATATTTATATATGTTATATATAAATATTATAATAAATATATTTAGTCCTTGACCCCTTTGAGGTTGAGTCAAAATTCAGATGAAAACAATTTGATAATGAAGGAAGCAAAGCACATTACATTGTCTGTTAATAGTCAAGAATGGCAAGAGGTTGAGAAAAGATAACACTTTTTCTTGGAAATTCCCTCCTTCCTTAAGGTCAGTATAACTGATGATATCACTCTAAGTCTCTTCTGAGATATCTCTAGAGCTGATAACCCTCTTTGACTCATCCTTCTTAGTCACAACTCCGTCTTATTTCCTCTTTTTCTTTTCCCCTATTACCTCTGTGCTTCAACTTCTTTCCATCTCCATCTTTAATGATTCTACCTCTTCTTCTCTATAATCAGATTCTGAAAAATCTCTCCTTGGTTGTAGGATATCTCCTCATTTTATACAAGGGCCATAAGGCATAACCAAGACTTTCACCCAATTCTGACAGTTTTCCTCTGAAATGCCACAGACGTTCATCTATTAAGCTTCCAAGGACCTTTCACACTCAGTCTAATATTGTTCACTTATTGATTGATGGAGCTGTGTTTTCACCTGATAATCTAGCAGGGCTAAATGTACAGTCATTTTTGCCACACTCTTACATTAGCATAGTTGTCTAATACATAGTAAAAACTTGATATATGCTTTTCTTTCATTTATTAATATGTTCATACAACCAAATATCATTTTAGTGATTATTTTGTGTCACTGCCTTGAGGAACTATGAGGTACCCAAAGATGTTTATAAACTTACTTTTCATATATATCCTTTTGGAAGGAGGAAGGTTCCAGATAAAGGAAAATTTGGGGAGTATTGGCAAGTTTTCTAGATACCTGGGTTGAAGTTTTGCCAGGAAGAAGTAATGAGCTTTACAGAAATCTATGGACCTTAAAAATAAAATGATCAATCAGAAGCCAAACCATATCCTTAGAAAATATAGAACTATGGAACATGGTAGGTGTTCCCAGGATGCTCAGCCAGTGTCCTACTATAACTTGTTCTTTGTCTCCTAACAGATGTCAGCCATGGCTCTTATTATATTAACTTTGCCAAGACAAATCCTTCACTTCTTACTTTAAAAACTCCATTTGCCTCTCCTCAGAGAGGTCAAAGGGGCTGGTTGTCACTTTGCTTCCTTTCCCTGTTTAGATTTCCATGCCAACTATTTGTACTTCTCTTTCTCTCTTCCCAATCTCAAAGAGGTTATCTCCTGTCCTATAAAACAATCTCTGACTTCTCTCAAAGGCTTTAGAGGTTAGCTGACAGCTTTCTTTTATCTCCTAGCCCATGCCATCACCCTTTGCAATTTCAGCATTCATGATAATTAGACCATGACTGCATCAACATTTCTTTAGCCTTCTCAACTCCGTTGACTTCCCTGTCCACTCTACCCATGCCAGGGAGCTCAGAAAGCCCTCATTCAGTCCAGTCGTACACTCTCTCAGCCCTGCTACACTTGCTTTTCATCTTAATTATAAATATCCCTCAAGCCCTTGATCCCTACATTTTCCCCCCAGTCTACACCTTCTGTTAGAGTTATAGTCCTTCAGAGTCTAGATTCCAGGGTCAGTCAAACTGTGCATTTGCTATCTAGAATTTTTAGTCTCTAGACCCCAAACTTGTCATACTCTAATGCCAGGAAAATCTCACTGTCCATAGTTTCCATTCCTACAACTGGGCTTCTGGCAATTGCTAAAGAAAGACACAAAAGGATATTTAATGAATCTTAAGATCCACAAGACAGAAAAGTATTGTTTGCTACACAGTGTTTCCAATATCAATCTCAAGAGAACGATAATAGCTACCAAATTTAAATGAAAGTTGAATTCATAAGAATCCTAAGAAGACAAAACAATACAGATAAAAGTCCCATGAAAGAATATTGGGAACTTAAAATTCTGAAACTCATCATTCTCCTTCACTGGCTTCAGAAAGCACAAACAACCTAATAGATTTGAATCTAACAGTGAGAAGCTCCTGCCTGATTCCCTCCTACAAGGTCTAATCCCAAACTATCACACACATGTACATACATATACATATACAGCATTTCACATAGCAGGGAGAGAATATTAATTCTGTGAAACAATAATAAGGAGAGGCAGGGGATTGTCGGGGTGAGGGGAGAAGATAGAAGATGCAGCAGGAAAGATTCTGTTAGGAGGAAAGGAACATGGAAGCCTGAGGGAAAAGTAACTCTAAACCTAGCCCTATCTAGCCCTCTAGACATAAAGTTTCCCCTCTCTCTACAGGGATTCGGGGAGGCTTGACCACCTCACTACAATTCAAGAAAGTTGAAAATGCTTGGCCTCAAGGGTCTATATAGCAATAGAAGGAGAGGAATCCAAGAAGTAAGGAAGGAAGCCAGGGATTAGTTTCTGGGGATGCAATACAATAACAAGAGTGAAAGGCAGAAAAGCCAAGAAAATCTGGACATAAGCCTAATTCCAAAGAATTTGAACAGTAAAACTCTTAAATACTAAAGAAAAAAAGACTTTAAAAAATGTTAACACATTAAATAAGTATGAAGGAAAGCAAAGTAAACATTTCCCATGACAAGAATAATGTGGAGTTCTGGGTCATATGACCAATAAGAGAGAGGGCTAGACATTTTCTTCAGACCTCATTAATTTTTGAGAACTCCTCAAAAATAGAATTTTGCACCAGTAGTTGAGCAAAGGCAACTGTCTCAACAGAAAACAGCAGGAAGCCTAACAAGGTGATAGAGTTATGAATTAAGAGCAGAGAATACTAATCCCTAAATAGCTCACTTAAAATTCTCTCTCTTCTCCCCAGCTTCCACACTCTGGGTGGGCATAAAACCTTACCTGCAGGCTCCTACTCTGAGACCCACTCAACAATTTCCGTGATGCTCCTGCTGTAGTCACTAAAAAAAGGGTCTCTGCTTTACCCCATCATTCTATGGCAATAAATAGCAGATCATTACACTGGCCACCCATTTGTTGAGGAGGTAGGTATAAGAAGACAGAAGTGTGTTCTGCCTGGGGAGTTAATTGATCAATCAAAGAAAATAAGTACAGAAGAAACTGGGACAGGGTACCAGCATGTATGTTGAACTATACCAGGCATGTAAAAAAGGTGACTGAAATCTGGCTGGGGCCAGCACTGCACCCTACCACCCACTGAAGTAATTTGAGGAAAAGATCAATGCCAGAGAAAAATGAATTACCAAGTATGACAGGAAGCTGAGAAAGCTTTGTGATCTATCCAGTAATGGACCCACCATCAATACAGAAAGAGTCAGAAAAAGGTACAACAGGAAAATATAAAGGAAAAAGACTAAAATCACCAAAGATTACATGAATAAGAAACACAGTTAAAAACCTAAACTATAAAAAGATAAATCAACAGTAAGATAGCAAAGCAAAAAGGAAGATTGATATAATAACATCAGATATTTCAAAACAAAGTAAATCAAACTAATACCTGAAAAAGAGAACCCAGTAGGTTCCCAAGAAAGCATGGAAACACAAAGGCACGTAACCAAATGATCCCAGAGGAAAATTAGAATTTTGAAGTAAAAAAGGTAAAAGGAAACTAAGTGTAGAATTTATGCCCTGCCTAGCAGAAATAACTAACAGAATAGAAAGCTTGAATCCTGATGGTAAGTCTTTAAAAAGTGGTGAAAGAAAGAATGACTAGTTAGGAACCCAAATATGTTGATCTGTCAATATTAAAATAATATGTTATGAAAATGTTAAAAGAATAGAACATAATATAATAACAATATAAAGCATTAAAAGAATATATGATTTATAAACAAAAACATTAATCTAAAAGACATGATGCATAGATACAGCTTTAGTTTCATGGATCTCCCAGAATAATATCACAAACCAAAAACCCTAAATAGCATAAAATTACCAGAAAGTAAAAAAAAACCTAAACCCCAGAAATTATACAAGAACAATGCTCAGAACATCTGGATACAGAAAACAAACCACCCTTCCAAAGAATCCACAGATTGTCTCCAAGGGGGGAGGTGGGTATTATATTGCAAACTCCAAGATAGATCAATATAAATTAGAAGAAAAAAAAAGACAAATAGTAAATTCTTCAAATAACCAAGAGAATCCCCTCTAAATATAAAGGAAAGGACATTCAAACAACACAAGATTATTCTCCTCTCCTAATAAATTGAAGAAAGGAATGGAAAAATATATTCCCCCAAACAAAAGAAATCACAATGCAACTCAAACTAAAATGCACTTCACATGTGAAGTTAGTCATCCATGAAAAAAGATGGAGATTCAATAAAAGATAGGTATTTGATGTATACATACAGAAATATGTGATATTTTTCAATTCCAGATGCCTGAAAAACAGAAACAGAAAGTTAAGTGAATATATCCACTTAGAAAAGCACAAGTGAAAAATTAGCCCAATTGCTAGAAACTATTAAAAGAAAAAATAAAACTAGCAATATGAAAAAAAAATCTATAAGGTTAAAATAAGAATAGGAATAGAGAAAACATTAAGACATTTATTTCTTTTATGTATTATTTAATTGATTAATTAAGAAAAAAATTCCATGGTTACATGATTCATGTTCTTTCCCACTCCTCCCTAATTCCCTCCCATAGCCAAAGCTCAATTCTACTGGGTTTTACATGTGTCATAGATCAAGATCTATTTCCATATTATTGATATTTGCACTAAGGTGATCTTTTAGAGTCTACATCCCCAATCAAATCCCCATATGATATTTATTTCTTAAGACATACAAGAAGATAAAGATAAAAGTGGAACTCAAATAGGAGAAGTGATGATGGAGAAACAACTAGCCCCACTTCCAGAAGAGGATGTTGTCCATGGGGAGATAATACTTTTTGAGAGGAACTGACCTCTTTGCAAGCCACGTCCTTGAAGTTTTTATCTATTTCAATCTTACTATCTCCTGTCCTAGAATATATCTCTTTGTCTATGAAAACATTATTGAATGGGACCCTCCTTCTCACTCAGTCTATATTTCTTTCTTTCTTTCTTTCTCCCTTATTCATTTTCTCCCTTTTTACCTTACTATTTCTCCTATATCTCTTCTTCTTGGTGAGAGAATACCCATTATTGTTTGCCAATGATTTGATTAGTGTACATCACCGATTTTCCTCTGTCTTACCTCTTCTATTTCCTCTTTTACGAACTCTCCCATTTATAAAATGCATCAGTTCAAAAAGAGGGAGAAATGGAGAGAATTTTAAAAAGTAAGTGAAGCAAATAAAAAAGCTGAATTAAACTCCAAAGCTAGAGAAAAAGGTGACTAATGGAAGGTGAGTTGAGGTAAGAGGGAAAAAGCCTGTTTAATGATAGATCAAATAAGCATAATTATAAAGGCCAAAGTAATGACACTAGAAAAAAATAAAACTAATGCCAGTTACATTAAATATGAATGAATTAAACAATCCAATAAAATGAAATAGAGTGATAGATATGAGAAAAAGATAACCCTACAATTTGTGATTTATAAGAAAGAGATCCAAAAAACAAAGACAGATATGGGATTAAAATTAAAAGCTAAAACATTTAATATGTACTAGGTAAATCCAAAAAAGCAAGAGTTGTAATCCTTCTATAACATAAAGACAAAACAGAAGCCACAATAATGGAGAGGTTATTATGGAGCAAGGAATCCTAGCAAATCAATACTGATATTAAACATACGTGTTTCAAGAAGAATCAGTATTCATAAAGGAAAAAATACTGAACTATAAGAAGACACAGGGAGCAACATAATAATAGTAGAAGGATTTAATGTCCCTCTCTTAGTTTTAGACAAATCTAACAGAAAATAAACAAAAGTGAAAACACAGACTTGAACAAATCACTGTAGTAATTAGAGCTATTAAAAAAACCTACCTCTTTTAAATAGAATTGCTAAAGATTGCATATATAGATACATATGTATTTTGAATAACTTTGTTGAGAAGCTTTTCTTTATATTTAATATAAAAATTCCTCTTTGCAAGATATTTTCAACTATTGCTCCTTCTTCTTCCCTCTGAGAACCAGCAGACAACAGATCTAACCCTTTTTATCCCCAGATGACAGCCCTTCCAATAACTCATAGTAGTCAAGTCAAACCAAGTCAATCTGCATTTATTAAACACTTTCTATATACCAGACATCTTTCTTAAGTACTGGAGTTTCAAAGAAACTGTCCCTCCTCTCAAAGAGTTCAGTCTAATGGGAGACAAAATATGTAAACCACTATATATATATATATATATATATATATATGTATGTACATATATATATATATCTGTATATATATATATATTTTTATTCAAGTTATACAGTATAAAAATAGACATAATCTTAGAAGAAAGATGCTAGCATTCAGGTGGATCAGAAAAAGATTCTTGCAGAAGGTGTGATTTTAGTTGGTATCTCAAGGAAGTCAGAAAGGTCATAAGATGGAAATGAGAATGGGGAGTATTTCAGGAGGAAAAGTCAATGAAAATGTACCAAGTCAAGAGTGAATGCCATATGCTAGGAACAGCAAGGGGTATCACTGATTTCTATCACTGAATTGCAGAGTACTGATGAACCCATGAAATCTCCAGGCTAAATAACACCAGTCTCTTCAGTAATTTAGCATATAATATGATCTAAAATCCCCCCACCATCCTTATCCTGCTTTGGTTGATCTTCAGTTTAAAAATTTTCTTTCTAAAGTACAGAACTAACAACTGAACACCATACTCTCAATATGTTGGAACCTTGTCAAAGTAGAGTTAAACTATTAGTTTCAGGGCAGCAAGCTAGCACAGTGGACAGAACACCAAGTCTGGTATTTGGTGTTCAAATCTGGATTTAGATACTTCCTAGCTGTGTGGTGCTGGCCAAGTCATGTAACCCCAGTCTCCTGGCCTTTAATGCTCTTCTGCCTTAGAGACATTCTTAATATATATTTTAAGTCCGAAAGTAAGGGTTTTCATTTTTTTAAAGATTATTAGGCTCTCAATATAGATCAAGATTATATTCACTTTTAAGACTATCATACTATACTACTGACTCATATTATTATGAAAGTCTCCTTAAACCTCCAGATATTTTTTGAGATAAAATGCACATGGAAAGCACATAATGCTTTAATTGTTAACAATAAAGTGCGTAACTATGGAGGATATATTGAGAGAAGTCTTCTTTCCCTTTCCATTATAGTAGCAATGAGACACTATTGAGAAAGGAGAAACATTCACTTATTATCTAATTAATATCTGGGAGTTGATCAGGGATACTATCAATCTTTCATAACCCACTCCAAAAATAGTGATTTCACACCACAAGTCTTAAATACTTCAGGAGCTGGACTTATGGCAATTATTTCATAGATCTATGATCTCATTGCTGAGGAAAGTCCCTCCTCTGGCATTACAAGTCACATCTTCTCATCCTCAGCATTTCATGTCTCAATAAAAGATCAAAACATTTCTCTTTATAGTTCTTTTAATATTTCACATATACTTGCATATCACACTATCTCTCCTCTCTCACTGTTGTTACATGACATTTTCCAGTCCTAGATATCCTTGTATGACTTGCCAAGAGATAACCTAGCTTAGTTGATAGGAAGGAAAAAAAAAACTTTAAACTTAAGAAAATTTGAGTTCAAGCCATGCCTTTGACATATAATAGTTATGTGATTCTGAGAAAATCATTTAATCTTTCCATGCCTTAGGCAACTCTATATGATTACATATTATAGAGCAATTAGATTTATGAATGAATGAATGAATGAATGAATGAGTGAATGAAGTCAATCTTCAATAGTAGGAGTTCCCTCACTATGAGTATGATAAACTAATGAAATCATCAGTCCAGTATGAGAGAGAGAAACAGAGAGAGAGAGAGAGAGAGAGAGAGAGAACAGAGAGAGAGAGAGAGAGAGAGAGAGAGAGAGATTTCCTTGATTGTGTATTTTTGCTATTTATGCTACATCTGGAAAGTCATCATGTGAAAAATACTACAGCTATCATTTGTCTTCATGTTGGGTTCCTATAATTTTGATTCTTTAGGGATTATAGTGCCTCATGAATTTCAGCCATATGCATTATTGAGAGATGTAAAAATATTTTGTTTTTGTTTTTGTTTTTTAGAAAGAGTATTCTACAATCATTGAAAGTGGTAAGAAATTCTCCAGAGATGGCCAAGACAATTACAGAGACCTTAGATAGTAACTTAGAACTCAGATTTCTAGTAAAAGAATCACAACCAAATTCTCCTTTCCTCAACAATTATATTTCCCTAGTTTTTGACTAATGAAATGCTTTCTAGTCTTAAGCTTGCTAAATGTTAACCTCCTCCATGAATCTTTCTCTGATGGCACAAACCCAATGATGTCTTCTTAATTTCTGTACTTCTCAAAGGATACTATTGTGTAGTGCCTCTTTTTATATTTATTTGAATATATGATATTTCCCTATATATGAGCATATATAGTAGTCCCATCAGTGCAGAGATGATATCTTGTGTTTCCTAGTATTCCAAATTGCACCCGATCTAGCTTTGAATTTAGAAGAAAATTAAAATTGTTTTTAATAATAAGAGTAATGGCATGTAGTGTTATACATTGTGCAGTGGAAAATGAGTAGGATAAAATAATTGGTTAAACAATTCTGTGGTCTGATTAGGAAAGTCAATATGTGATTGGATCTCCCATAAGATTTGTATAATTTATTATGTTAATTATTTAATAATATGATAATTCTGAAACATTTTGGTGACCAAGTGTCAGGAAATGATGCGCATATGAGAAATAGAACATAGTTTATGACTTCCTATTCCTAGCCCTCATTGAGGGATGAATTAACTCTTCAACAAACCACCAAATATTTACTGAAAGACTTCTAGATGAATCACACTTTGTTATGCATCTCATATGGCCATTTTTTTTTTTGCCATTGGCTAAGGTATAGGCTACATTTTTATGCCTTACTGGTTAATTCTTTAAATCTCAATTTTAATACTCCATTTCTTCAATCTCTGTGTAATTTCCAATGGGTTGTTTCTCTTTAATGATAGACATTGATCTACTGATGCCTGCACATTTTGTGTCACTTTTGTCAATGTCTTCTCTCATAAATTTGCCACCAAAGCTCCACTTAACAAGATGAGGATTTTTGTTCTTAATATGTCAAACAGACCAAAAGGGCGGGTGAGCCATCCATAGTCAGTCCTTCACTTTCCCTATGTGAACAGTCAATTTCATTTTCCATTCACAACTCTTTTGATGATATTAACTAAAAGTAATGTATACTGGCATAATATAGGAAGCTAAGTGGTGCAGTGAATAGAGCACCGAGCCTGGAGTTACAAAGATTCATCTTTCTGAGTTCAAATTCAACCTCAGACACCTACTAGCTATATAACCCTGGGCAAATCAATTAACATTGTTTGCTTCAGTTTCCTCATCTGTAAAATGAGCTGGAGAAGGAAATTGCAAACCACTCCATTATCTTAACTAAGAAAATCCCCACAAAGAGTTGGACATGACTAAAAAAGAGTGAACAACAAATTGATGTTATATAAAGAAATCAGTTCACTATTCAATTTAGTGACCAAATATCTTTATCAGAGATTAAGAACTAGAAATAATCTTAATAGCTATGTAGTAGAAACTCCTTATTTTAATCATGAGGTAGATGATACTCTGGGGAGTTAACTGGCTTCCTAAGATTATTCAGTTCGTGACAAAACTGGGGTTCAAATTCAAGTCATTTGGCTCCAAGTTCAGGACTCTACTTCAGTGTACCATGCTGTCATAAAATATTATGCATTTTGTTCTCTTGAACTATAATCCAATTTATTTGGTCTGTTATTGGCTATTAGATTTAGAGATGCTACAAAATTTCATTAAATTCATGCTGAACTAATTTGAAATTCACAAAATTCACCTAGTATCTTGGCTGAAGTTTATCTTTGTTTAAGCAATTTTTAAAATATTTATTCTTCAATGAATTAATAATATAAAGAAGAATAAAGGGAAAACTATTTCAAGTTCTTAGGAATTTACTTTTCTAGCACCAAGTTTATTAGATCCATATATTTATTAATAATTAAAATAATCACCACTCCCAGGCAATCATTTGTTAGCCTAGGATGAATTCCTTAGACAGAACCAAATGACATCTATATACATGTATAAAACCATATATGAACATATATGTAAAGCATGATTCAACCTTTTCACTAATTCATATCTGTTTCCCCTACAAACAACCTGAATTAATGATAATCTAATCTATAGGAGTTTTATAGCTTGCTTACAAATTGTGTAAAAGACAGCTGCACCTTTAATAATGTGAAAATCAGAAGGTAGCTACTATGATCTATAGAAATTGTTTTTTTTTTAAACTTTAACCTTCTATCATAAAATCTATCCTAAATATTGGTTCCAAGGAAACAGAGTGGTAAGAGCTAGGCAATTGGGGTTAAGTGTTTTGCCCAGAGTCACACAGCTAAGAAATGTCTGAAGCCACATTTGAACCCAGAACCTCCTATCTCAAGCCATCTTGATGTTCCTATAGAAATATTAATGAGCTAAAATCAGACACGCTAATGAATTTGATTCAATTTAATAAAAAAATTACTAAGTGTCTACTATGTGCAGATTGCCATGCCAGCCACTGGTATACAAAGACAGAACAAGACACTCAAAATAAGATTCAGACCCTACTCTCTGTGGAGCTTAATATGAATTAATTAAATATGAACAAGTGACCATCACAAAAATTGACAAGGGATCAGTGTGTAAAAATCCAAAAATAATCTTTTAGCTATTTTGAGGAGGGAAGATTCGGTGTTGGCTAGGAGAATGATGGAGAATTTCCTGGATGAGGTTGTGCCAGAGTTTGGAGCAGAAAGATTATAACAAAGAAATACTATTAAGTGACCAGAGAGATGGGAAATTTTTTTCATTTTAGGCATGGTGAGAGTTTTTAAAAGATTAGGTAACGTTGCATATATGTTGGGCAGCTTGGTGGTACAACGGATAGAGTGCTGGACCTGGAGTCCAAAGTCCTGAGTTCAAATTTGTCTCAGATACCTTCTAACTGTGTCACACTGGCCAAGTCACTTACTCTTTGCCTTAATCCACTGGAGAAGAAAATGTCAAATCACTCTACTTTCTTTGCCAAGAAAAGTCCATACAGTCTACAGGATCGCAAAGATTCAGATACAATTGAATTACTGAGTAATAATAACAATAACTATGTTTAGACAAATTCCTCTACAAAGTAAAAGATATGAAAGTTAGTATGAGTTGGGTTTTAAATGAATATTGGTTCTGATGAGACTTCGAAAGCCATACTCAGAGGGTTAGCCATTATTTAGTCATTTAGAGATAAAATGGAAATGGGATTAGCACTCAACTTGAAGTCATAGGACCTATGACTATCTCACCATTTACTATGTGTTTGACTTCTAGCAAGTCATAAGCTCTTTAGCTCTGTGAGTTTTAAAACAAATATTCAATAACTAAATATTATATTTTTAAAGTTTTATTAATAACAACTAGAGTAAAAGCTACCTAAACAACCCAGTCTGCTCACCAGATAAGAGAGGAAGAGGAAACTTAAATACAATCACATAAACAGGAGGATGCAGGAAAAGGGAAAAGGAGTCTAGGTAGTACAGGAAAGAATTTCAGGTAATGTAGTTTTTAGGGGTTCAACAATTTCCAAATATACAGATCACAGTTTCCTCCCTTGTCAAATGAGGTGGTTGGACCCTTTAAAAATATACCTTCTATCTCTAGATCTGTGATAATGGAAAAATTTTTGTTATGCTACATTTTGAATGACATTTTGTCAGGGCTGATGTTAATCATATCCAGATTAAGTATAGGGAGATTAATTAGAAGGCTATGACAATAATCCAAATGTGAGATAATGAGGGCCAAAAGTAAGTTGGTAACAATGAAAATAGAAATGAGAGAGCAGATGTGAAAGATATTATGGTCATAAAAAGGATAGAACTTAAATAATGTGCTGTCTGATCATAATTGCTTTGGTATCGACATCTTCCCCTACACCTAACATAGTGCTCTGAAGATAGGAAGCACTTAATAAATAGATATTAAATAACCAAATGATAACTTTGGGGTGTTAATCATTTGTTATTTCCACTCCCTAAGACATTCAAAATTGCATGCAAACATCTACCCCCAAAAAATGTGTAGAATAACTAGCCCTGTAACTTCAACCCTGAACAGAATTGAAAGAAATAGAATGTCAGTCTCTTGTGGATAGGGAATATTTCCATTTCTGTCTATGTATCAACAACATCTAACAATACCTTGCACTGTAATAAATACTTGTCAAATTGAATTTCTAGAAATTGATCTGAAACAAGCAAGGACAGAGAACAATGCGGCATAGGGGATAAGGTGCTAGACCTAGAGTCAAGAATGCCTGGGTTCAAAACCTGTCTCAGACACTTATTGGCTGTGTAATCCTGGGAAAGTCTTTGGATCTCAGTTTCCTCATCTGCAAAATAAGAAGTCTGGATTCAATGATTTCTTGGAAATCTGCCATCTCTAAATCTATAATTCTATAAGTTTTCAAATTTTGCTTGTTATTCTTCTAACTTGGAAAATGTTGTTATGACCTTACTTTCAGTATTCAGAAAGGAAAATCATTCACAGAATGTTTTCCCCTGTTGAGACTGCATATTTTTCCCTCATTTGTTGGCTTGTTTGTTACTTGATCTTTAAAATATCTCACAGGAGGCTTGTAGACACATGGACCCCCCCAAAATAATTTAAGTATAGAAATCACTTGAATTCAAACTAACTCAGCAGACACAACTTTGCCACGTTGGAAGAAAAAAAGGGGAAAAAACAGACCTTGTACCTGATGGTCAACAAACTAGCAGTTTGTTGTTCCAGAAGGGAAGGGAGTTTCAGTGACAGGGATCCTCAGAAACCTTCTGTGTCTGGTTCCTTGAGATTCAAATATGGCCTTCTACCTTCTCCCTGAGCCTCCGGGCTTGAAAGTCATCCAAAAGCCAGCAACCAATCTAAAGTAGATTGGCTTCCACCCAAATTTAATGAAACTTCCTTAGAGGAAACTGATTTCCCTCATTATCCTTTATGTAGATAATATGTGGAATTAATTCTCCTTCACTAAGTTATCATTACATCGAGCAGACAAACACAGATAGAATGTTATTAAAAGTAATGGAATGGGTTCATCCACTGTTACCTTTAATGGCTTGTATCCCTCTGATCATCTCAAATGCTCAAGAGAAATGGTGCAGCCTCATGGCCTTCGAATATTAAAGGTCAGCAGCTCGGGGTTCCCTGATTTTCTGCACAGGAAGAAAAGCTTTTTCTCCCCCTACTTCCAACCCCCAAGAAAGATCTAAAGGAAGCCTGGAGCCCCTTTCAAAGACTCTTCCTGAGTTCTAAAAACCCTTGACTACCAGGCTAAAACTGCATGTGAATTGAGGCATGCTGATTTATGCAGTGAAACAGTAAATATGAACTCACTAAATATTTAATACTTACTTGGCACTTTTTTAGTTGGAATTATCATTTTTTCTTAAATATTTGAATATTTGCAAACAAGGTCAGATGGAGGGCCAGCTTTGGAATCCAGAATTAATCAACAATCATTTATTTAAGGGCTTCCTTGTCAGGTGTCAGGTGTCAGGTGTCAGGCAATATGCTTAGTCCTTGCCCTTAAGAAGCTTACATTCTACATTCCTTTGAGGAAAATACTCTGTATACATAAATCTATGTACAGAACAGATCCAAAAAAAAAATAGATGGTCATTTGTCCAGATGTGGAGAGAGAACAGGTAAGTAAAAGATCAAGAATTATTTTTTTTTATATAGGAGGAAGCATTTGAGTTAAGTCCTGAAGAATTCTGGCAGCGTGAGGAGGTAAAAAGGTACATTTTAAGAAAGGAGTCAACCTGTTCAAAGGTACAGAGGTGAGAAATAGGATTCCATGCATGAGTAATAGAAAGAAGAATAGTATATCTCGACAATGAAGTCTCTAAGCTGTACTAGAGACCTGGGTTCAAATACTGTCTCAGCTACAGACTAGCTCTGACAAATCATTCAGTCTTTAATGCCTAGACAGTTCTCTAAAGCAATAAGATGCAGAAGAGCAATTGTTTCAGTGGAACAAGTATCTATACCAGGCAATCAACATAGTAATGAATTTGTGGTTCCCCAAACCCCCCAATTTGATGATAATTATTGATGTAAATTATACTATAATCTCCAAAGAATCAAAATTGCAGAAGGTGTGAACCAATGGGCAATAATATATGTCTATGTTACAATAACAATACAAATAAACCATAGCATTTTGACAATGTCATAAAAAATATCCCAAGTCATTAGGACCCATTTTTGGATTGTGTATTGCATATCTCCACCCTCTCCACTTCAGGGAAGACACATGTTCTTTATTCCCCCCTCTAATTTATTTATTTATTTTTCAGATTATATGTCATACTATTTTAAATAACCATTTTCTGACATTTTGCAATTTCTTCCCTCTCCCTCCTCGAGATAGTTGGTAATGTGATATAGACTGCACATGTATTAACATACAAAACATATTTCCATGTTTCTCATGTTATGAAAAAAGAAAAATTCATGGACGATTATAAAGTGAAGAATGGTATACTTCAGTCTCCATTCAAACTCCATCAGTTCCTTCACTAGCAGCAAAAAGGCTTTTCCTTCATGAATCCCTTGGTATTGTCCTGGATTCTTGCCCTGTTGAAAACAGTTAATTCATTCACAACTGATCATTATACTTCTTTTCTGTTACTGTGTACAGTGTTCTCCTGGTTCTGCTCACTTCATTTTGCATTACTACATATGTCTTTCCAGGGCTTTCTGTGATCATCTTAGCATTTCTTATGGCAAAATAGTATTACATTATGATCATATACCACATCTTGTTCAATCATTTCCCAACTGATGAACATCCCTTCCTTTTCACGTTCTTAGCCACCACAAAAAGAGCTAGTCTTAATATTTTTGTACAAGTCCTTTTCCCCTATCTTTAATTTCTTTGGGATACAGAGTTAGTATTGGTATTCCTAGATCAATAGGTAGGATCAATTTTATGGTTCTTTGTGCACAGATGTCCTCTACTTTCTAATTATTAACCATGATGACACTTTGAATTGACTACTTGTGTTCTGCTCTGTGGATATATTAAAGTGGCAATCCCCATCCTTTGAGCTTTCTCCTTTTGTCAACCTCAAGGAATAAAGACGGCTCTCTGAGCTTTAGAGATTGCAGTTGGGAGATCCCCTGCCTCACACTGGGTCCCAAGCCACTAGGTCATGGCATCTTAGGCAAGCCTATGTCCCATCTATGTCTTCTTTTCTTTGGACCAGAAGTTTGCTTATTTATTATTTTTCCAAATATTTACAAATCTAAGCAAAACAAGCATTTTCACATATATAGAAAAAGAAGATATTATGTGAATGAAATCACAGATCTCCTGTATGTTTAAGTTTCCTCATATCTACATAATAGGTCCCTTCCACTTGGGTACCTGCTTTTCCCTACCCTCCCTGCATTACATAGGATATCGTCATGGAGACCATCATGTTCATGTATAAATTAATTCTGTCATGTTTTATCCTTTTGTTCACTTTCTGGAGGGAACATTCTTAGTTTATTCTTCTAGTCCTAGATCAAAGTCAAAAATAACTGGCATTTTCTGCCATTTTTGAACACCTAAGCACTGTGGGATTAGGCTCTGACACAGTTGAGGCAGCAATGACATCAGTGACAAAGGCAGATGTCTGGTAGACTACAAAAGAAAGGGTCATCCAAAGAGAGAGAAATCCCTGAAAGAAAGAACCCAGTTGGCATTGATCTGGCTATACTCAGAGGTAATATCTGTAATAGCTAATAAGCAGTTCTCACTGAAAAGCTGTCTGCAAATGTCACAACAAGGCTTGAATACTAGCCTCTCCGCTAACTACAATCATTCAATGATTCTTCATTACTTAGTGTTTCCTTTCCTGAGTGGAACTCGAACTTTGTTTGATTTCTAACTCATGTTTGTACTCCAGATATCTTTTTAATTCTTTGCCCCCAAATGGAAAGAACTCCTTAGACTACTACTTCTAAAAAATAGAATTGTTATTCAGTAATCTAAGGTGGGGGTAGAATTAGAGACCTGGGAAATTTAGACCTCCTATGGAGGAAGCAGAAAGCCCCAGAACAATGAAGCTCAGACCAGCTTCAAGGGGTGGTAAAGGATCTGGAATGATAAAGGTCACCAAATGCTATGGCTTCAGCCGACTATTAGCTGGCAAGTTGTTGTGTTAGCTGGTATAACAGTTTAGGAGCTAGGAGGCACCTAGATGATACAAAGGGCTAGGAAGGGATAGATCTGGAATTAGGAGGACTGATCTAATCTAGTCTCAGACACTTATTAGCTGTATGACCCTAGGCAAGTCACTTAACTTCTGCATACCTCTATTTCCTCACCTATGAAATGGAAATAATAATAGCACCTGTCTCCTAGGGTTGTTTTGAGACTGAAATTAGATAACATTTATAAATATTTTGAATTTCAATAATAATAATAAATGTTTAAAAATTTTTAAATTTAAAATATTTTTAAAAATAAACATTTTGAAGGATAACACAAATGCTAGAGACAGACAGACATGACAGAATAATAGCAACAGACAAACAATAATAGACCATTTTTATCTAGCACTTAAAGGTTTACAATGTTATTTTCTCAACTGTGTTTTAGGACCTTAAATCTATCTTGCAAATGAAGATATTGAAACATAGAGAGTTTGAGAGGTTTGGGGGTAGCTTTTTTCACCCCAAGGCCAGTAGTCTTTTCTCTATGACATATTGGGTTCTACCAATAATAAGATATTAATAACAAATTCAATTCAGCCATCAATACAACTTGATGACGTAATACTCATTTTCACAAATAAAATCTTATTGAACATGGTAACTCTTGATTTTAAGACTATGATAAAGTAAACACAATCAACAACAACAATAATAATCTGCCTTTCTGCTGATACCTAGCACTGGAATATTCTAAAATTGAATGTTCACTTATCATCTTTTGACCATCCAATAGTTGATGTGGGACCTAGAATTAAGAATAATCTTAAATTAGAATAGAGTAGGAAAAAAGTAGCACATTGTACAAGAGGATAGAGAATTGGTCTCAGAGTTAGTAAGACCTGGGTTCAAGTGGTGCTCCAAGCATCTATTGACTGTGGGAATCTAGGTTATTTATTTAATCCCCCTAGACCTCAGGCAAATCTCCAAACTGTAGAGCAGAAGCTGATCTGCATCATAGTAGGATATGTCTTTATTAGGAGCTTCCTACACAAATGAAATAATAGATCTAATTAAAAAAAAAAAACAGGCAATCCATGACCCTTCCAGCTGGGAGGATCACAGATAAAATATAGCCTGAATCAATAGACATTCAATTCTCATTAAAAAAAAATTAAAAGTATCTGAAATGTGTGAGACATTGAAGGTATAGCACAGCTCATAAAAGACATCCACCCTCCCCCTCCCAACCTCAACAAGAATCTTCTAATATAATTGTGGCATGAAGTAACTGATAAAATTCCAGTATATTTGGTTACAAATCTTATGACCAGATGATCTATTTAATAACAAAATAATAGAGGACATCAAAGACTAGTAAATTGGCTGGCAGCTGGGCAGCTCAGTGGATTGAGAACCAGGCCCAGAGATGGGAGGTCCTGAGTTAAAATCTGGCCTCAAACATTTCCCACCTGTGTGACCCTGGGCAAGTCACTTAACTCCCATTGCCTAGAACTCTTCTGCCTTGGAACATATACACAGTATTGATTCCAAGATGGAAGGTAAGGGTTTAAAAAAACTAAGAAATTACTAAAACTATGCAATATAGTTCCTCAAGTAATCTAAACCATTCACACACCCTGATTTAGAAGCAATCTCCAAATCTCTCCTTTTTGTTGGATACACATAAAATTTTAGCCAAGGTTAACCAATTTAACCAAGGTTAACTGATTTCTGACAGAAATCAGAAATAAAATGACCAATGACAATTTCTCTAAGTTGAGGAACTTATAAAAGTTGGCACTGGCAGTAATTTTATTCCTTTCCTACAAAACAGAAATATTGAGGGATAGGATTCAGAGTTACAACGAGGAGGACTTTTTTAGAATCAATTTTTAATCATTTTTCTGACATTTTATGATTCAGATTCTATACTTTTTTTATCCTCCAAACCACCCTGACAGCACTAAATAGTCTGATATACATTGTATTAGTGTTTTCATATGATACAAATTTTCATATGCCTCATGTTGTGACGGAAGACACATATCACATGCAACAAAATAACTCATGAAGGAGATAAGAGGATAACTTTTTAAGGAAGAAATTATATATTATTATTTTGTAATCTACCTTCTTCCTCTTCTTGGAGACAACATGATGTATTGAGAAATAAACGTAGGAATCAGGAGTAACTGGCTTCAAATTCCATTTCTCCAACATTGCAGCTTAGACCATTCAATAAAGCTCTCTAGGCTTTGCTTCATTTGTAAAATGAAAAAAAGAAAGAAGTAAAATAAGCAGGAATGAGATTTGACAGTCTATAAGGTCCACTTCATATCTGAATTTATGGTCTTAGACTCTTCTCTATCCTCCAGATTCTTAACTGAATTCAATAGTCATAGATGTCTTTGGCTTTTACACAAGCTACTTTATTACATATCTTTAATGAGTCATATATATGGGTCAAGAGTGAAACTGGTGAGATTATTTTTTCAGTGGTTCTGGGAAAGTCTTTTAAAAAATTCATTCTTGAGCTCTTGTTGATACTTGAAATTTTACAGGCAAAAATTCAATCTTTTGTCTTACCTCTCTGAGGCTTGGTTGACTCACCAAAAATATACTATGCTGTTCTTGAATATACAGACTGTAATTTATGCATTCTATACTTAAAAATGTGTTGCCCATTCACATACAAAATCAAAAGCCCTAGGAGAGAGAATATAGAAAACTTTATCAATCCTTTACTCCCTGTTAGTATTATTTTGCACCTATTGTTTTATCTTCTTTGACTTCTACAACAGCCCTGTTTTACGGTGAAAGAACTGGGTCTCAAAAAGTATATTTGCCTAAAGTCATTTAATTGATCAGTATCAAACCCTGGATAAACCTTCTGGTTTGAAATTCAATATGCTTTCTCCTGCAGGCACAGTGGAGAGGAAGTTCCTTAGCTTGGAGTGAGGAAGACTAGAGTTCAAATCCAGCCTCAGAAACTTACTAGCTATGGGATCCTGGACAATTTGCTTAATTCTGTTTGCCTGAGTTTCCTATAAATGAGGAAAGTAGAGAGCTAGAGAATATGACAAACCACTCAAGCTAAGAAAACTTAATAAAGGGTCATAAAGCATCAAACACAACAAAAAAAGAGAACATAAAAGAGAATCTTAAGGAAAACTTGGAGGGAGTTGCTGAAAAAATTATCAGGTTATTTTATACATTGAAAATGATCAATTAACTATAAATGATGTTAACCAAGGTTAGTTAGTTAGTTGCATTAATGTTCAGTGTTAAGTATTCTTTTTTGTTTGCCAGAAAGGTTTAATTTTTCAAAAGACAAATAAACTAGGTAGATATGTAGAACTGGGAAATAACACAAGAATTTTCACATGCCATTTTTGGAATGAATAAACATAGTGGTATACAGAATTTGATAGGGAAAACAGTGCAGGGGGGGAAAGGGAGGAAGAGAGACTTTGATGGATGGTTTTGAAGGGATGAATCCTGAGGTTGGAAGTGAGCCAATGAGACAACCTTCACCTCTTGTTTCTTACCCCCTATGTCTGAATTTTAATAAATCAATTAAAATTCCACTTATGTACAGTAGTCATTGGCTTTGAAATATTACCACTACTAAAGTTTCCCTCCAGCACCTTTAGATGTTACAACAGGAGGTCAAGGGATTGGATGACTGTAGGATCTTTTTTCATAGTCACCTTTCAATTAAAACAGTTGGGAGTTGCTATTAAAATCCCTTTTTGCTATGCTAGAGGCCTGAAAGCTGTAATGATTCAGTCTCCCAAAATAAAACAAATTTCAGCCCACATCAATTTCTTGTACCTTTTAGGTACAGTTTGATCAGTTTCCTTTCCAAAAGGGGCTCAATTTTTTTATTCGTGAGTTAGAAAGTCTTTAATTTTATTAGAGGGGTTTTTTTGGTAAAAAATTAAATAATTTATTTTTTACCAATTACATGTAATAACAAATTTCCATATAAGTTTTCCAAAGTCCTATGATCCAAATTGTCTCCCTTCTTTCTTCCCTTCCCCCTCTCAGAGCTGGTAAGCAATTCAATCTGGGTTATATATGTATTATCATGCAAAACATATTTCCATATTATTCATTTTTGAAACTGACTAATCTTATAAAACCAAACCCCCAAAACATACACCCAAATAAACAAGTGAAAAATTGTATGCTTTCATTTGCCTTCCAAAATATGGCATGCTTGACAAATTTCCATGTCATCCTTGTGGAGAGGCCATGCTAATCTTCTCTGCATCATTCCAATTTTAGTATATGTGCTGCCAGAGCAAGCACTATCAGAGGGGGTTTTTAAGACCTGAGCTTGAACCTAAACTTGGAGGCAGATGATCAGGGTTCTTGTTCTATTCCTTGCTCTCCTACTTATTAGCTATGTGATTTTAGGCTTATAATTTAGCACCTCCACAAGATGAATTATATCTTTTCTCTGCCAAGGCTTTTTATGAGGATTGAATGAGGAACAGTATATAAAGCATGTTGCAAAGCTTATATCATTATATAATCCTCAGTGATGATTTTAAAGATTTAATGTTCATATTTTCCAAAATCACTTTTACTTATGACAATACACATATTATAGGTATATATATGTTCATATGCATGTATATATTACATATGCATGAGTGTATTATATATATACACATATATAATATAATTTTATTACCCTCCCCAATACCTTAATAAAGTATCAATGTTAGAAACTGTTTCATTGGCAACTGTAAAGATGGAAGATGATTCGGGGAACTTGACTTTAGGGAATTAATGTCCTATCAGCAACTTGTTATCCTACATTTTTGAAACCTTCATCTCTCTTTAAGAAACAAAAAACAAAACCTCCATGACACTCCAGGGTTCACCATCCTGCTCCCATTTTAACTTGGTAATTATAGGAATGGCCTCGCCCTCAGGTATATCTAGGGAATTAATGACCAGCTGGGGTTAATGGCCCACATAAGAGCCATGCTCCATCAACAGCACCCAGATAGTCATTAATCCCCAGGAAATGCCCAGCTCCTCAATTGTTATGGCTTAATTTAGACTCCTTTCATTTTCATTAAGTCTTAAAAATCTTGCTGCAGACACCACGAAGCTTTGTGTTTTATGAGTCTTGTGTCCAAACAGTTGAGCAAGAGTGGTTTTCCTAGCTACTGATCAACTCAAAAAAAAATGTACTTTATCAAAAGCTGCTTTAAAAGCCATTGAACAACCCCACACATTTCAATCTTTTCTGCAAGTTGAGCTTTATAGCCAAAGATTGGGGTGGAACAATGTTTTAGAAGATGCAATCTCCCCACTCCCTCATCTCACCTCACAAAGAAACTATCATCATTTCATTTATTTTCACCTTTCTCTCCCAAGACAAAAAAAAAAGGCTTTAAAAACAGAATTTGTATTATAAGAGATCACTAGAAGTAATTTAAGGAAATAGTGAAGAAAAGACCAGCCCAGGAACCAGAAAGACTTGAGTTCAATTCCTACCTTTGACATGGTCTAATTGTATGACCCTAAGCAAGAAACTTAAGCTCTCAGTTGCCCAGGCAATGCTTTTAAAACTATACATTTTATAACAGTTCCTGTTTTGCTTTGATAGAGATAGTTTTTCCTAAGGAATTACATATATAGTACTGAAATCAAATCTATGAACATATGTGTGCATTTGTTTATGTGGACATGTGTTTGTATAAATGTTTTTATATATATATATATAATTTCAATATAGTATTTATATTGTATACATACACACACATATATAGAATGTACACAAATACATCCTCCCATATATCTTTTGTATTTACCACCAAGACATTTCTAACCCCAAAATAAGTTACTATAATGTACTGAGACAGCAGGATATAGTGGAAAGAAGGCTAGAATTCAGCTTCTGGTTCTGACAGGCTATCTGTGAGATCACAGAAGTAACTTGACTACTAAGTAGTGCCATAGGCAGTTCTCTAATTCCAAGTTATAGATAAACAGCTGATCTCCTTTGGTGTGGAGGAGGTTCCATATTAAAGAACTCCCCATGGCAGATAAATCACAGGCACACAAACACTCAAAAAATTATCTTAAACAGTAGAAGTTAACTACCTTTCCCTTTCAGATATTTCATTGCCCTTAAGGCTATGGCCTTGCTTCCTTATTTACACTTCATTCACAGAAATGTGAAGCTTCAATGGCCCTGTTCTTGGTTCATTTCCCTTTTCTGATAGATTTATGGAAGAGTAGCAGGGCTATCAGAAGTGACAGTAGAGGCAGGAGAGGTGAGAAGGATTTTAAGGGATATCATTAATATGCTAAATGACTTTCTCTCCCCAAATTAATGACAGGAAGAAAATAAGATCCTTACAACAAGAACAATATTTACACTTTAGTCTGATGGAGACCCAGGCCTTTAGAGGCCATTTCTATGGAATATTTAACCAAAATCTGAGACAGGACATGAATAGAACCTTAATTATGTGATTTTATGTAGTAACACAAAATAAAGTAATCCTGGAGAAACCCAATGCATTTCTCTCAAACTCTGAAACATGTTCTTACAATACAAATACAATTCAATCTACTTGGGACAAGAGTCTAGAGACCTAAGACCAAATACCATAGAATCCATTTGTAATGTGAACACTGGGGAACGAAACTAACAGTGTAACAATAGTTATTTTTTTTTCTTAGCTGAAACTGTGCCTCAGGGCAGGTGTTTTGAGCTGGGGTGGATCATATGCATCATGCTGAAAAATAGAAGATTTGGGTTCTAGACTTTACCCTTTATTGAGCTATTTATTTTTTCATTCCAATAATCTTTCTGAGACCCAGTTAACTCATCTAGAAACTGAAAAGTTTGGTTTAGTATATTTCTAACAGTTTTAAATTCTAACATTCTATGATTTTCTGAATCCATATAAAATTAAACTGATAACATCAATCATCATTAATTCAATATTCAGGAATATATTAGCTTCCAATTAGTTGCTCAGCATTGTTTCTGATCCTGGGGATAAAAAGACAAAAATAAAACATTTCTTGCCCTCAGAATATTTTGCTGCCCATTTTTCTGACTGATCAGCAAGTCCACAATATCAATTATTATTTTCAGTCACCTCTAGTACTTCTAGACCCAGGAGACCTAAAGACAAAAAGAGTATAAAACATTAGAGAAGGAAAAAGAAAGGAATCCCAAGACATTGGTCTGGAAGTCCAACTTAAATATTCATTGTGTTTTGGATTTGAAGCCAATGGACGTGAGCTCTTCCATTTACTGTATTATGCCCTTAGATAAATCATTTAACTTCTTTGGCCCCTTTTTCCTCATCTATAAATGACAGAATTGAACAAATGACTTCTAAGGTTTCTTTGAGCTCTAAATCTTTGATCTTCAATATATCATACTGCCTTTCTCTATATGAACTTTTGTTGTTCAGTTGTTCCATTGTGTTTGATTCTTTGTGACTCCAACCTCACATTCATTACTTCCATCCCACTATCCATACATCTCATCTCCTGCTGTTCCCATCTCCTTTTGCCTTCAATCTTTCCCAACATCAGAGTATTTTCCAATGAATCCTGTCTTATGTGGCCAAAATATTTAAGTTTCAGCTTCAGTATTTACTCTTCCAATGAATATTCTCAGTTATTTTAAGTATTGACTGATTTGATCTCCTTGTTGTCCAAGAGACCCTCAAAAGACTTCTCCAGCACCACAATTTGAAAGTTTCACTGATTCAGCTTTTCTTACAGTCTAACTCTCACAGTCATGCATTGCTACTGGAAAAATCATAGCTTTGACTATATGAAACTTTGTTAGCAAGGTGATATCTCTACTTTTTAGTATGCTCTTCAAATTTGCCACAACTTTCCTTCCAAGAATCAAATTTAATTTCATGGCTACAATCATCATTTGTGCAGTGATCTTTGATTCTAAGAAAATAAAGCCTGATACTGCTTCCATTTCTTTTCCCTCTATTTGTCAGGAAGTGATGTGGCCAATTTCCATGTTCTTAGACTCAAAAGACTTGAGATCAAGTTCCAGCTTAACAAGTAAGTAGTTGTGTGACCCATCAGAAAATCATGTAACCTTTCTGAAGTTGGGTTTCCTCATCTGTAACATGGGGAAGACTACCTACCTCAAAGGGTTGTTAGAAAGTTCATCCAAGGCACTGTACATAAACTATATTGTAAACATAGTGTATTACATATAGGAAGATTTCTTTATTCATCAGTGGGGCAGCTCCCAGTGTGGAAACTTACTCCACAAAGGTAGGTACCAATCCAGCTATGACTTAGTAGAAAAGTCCTAGGGCACATAGCTTCAGGTAAGAGATTTGCCTAGCATTACACAGCCAGGGTCAGAGGCAACATCTGAATTTCTGTCTTCCTAACTCCTAGCTTTGAACTTTATCCACTCTGCCAATCTGCCACTATAAAGCATTGCAGAAAAGTAATATGCTGTTGTATAGAAAGTCAATATGGGTTAATGGGTTGAAAACCAACTTCAGAGTCAGGAAAGTCTAATTTCACCATGCACACACACACACACACACACACACACACACACACACAATATCTAGGTGAACATGAGAACCTGGGCAATTTATTTAACAACCCAGACCCCAAAGCACCCTTCTAGAACTAAAAGTTTAAAAGTTTAAAATGACCAGTTATACTGGCATGTGGAAATAAGGCAAGGAAGGGAGAAGACCAAAGGCCAATATTCTTCTTCCCACCAACCCACATTTTCCCTTCCAGGTCTAGTCATTTACTTTTCCACTGTCCTAAGGCAGATTGTCTGGTAGACAGGATCCACAATCCTGCTCCCCCATTTGCCCATTATTTCAATCCCGGATGAATTTATTATCACCAGTTAGTTTCTACCAACTTGCACCCTCTGCCTCACCAGGATGGGGGTACTTCTATGACTTTAGGACCTGGTGTCATGGAAGAGAATCACCTTTACAAGATTTGGCTAGTGATACTCTCCCAGGCAATCCTTCCTTCCTTTTGATACGACAATGATATTGGCAAGAAGTGTAACTAACCATTGCTTTTTTGGCTTCATCTTGAGCTAATGGCACTCAAGGTGGAGGCCACTAGTCCTGTGTGGTGTGTTCATGTCCACCACCTGTCCAGTCATAGATTTCTCTTGCTACTGAGGTAAATTGCCATGGGCACGTTTGATCATCCCTGCTATTCCATTTAGATTCCTTGAGAAAAAGTCACTTTCAGTTGACAGATATATGAGTAATGGGTAGTTGTCAATTTTTCATTTTGACTCAGACAACAAAGAGTTCCAATGAGTTTGATACTCTTCAGTGGGGAATGTCATTATCCTCCATTTGATAGGATAGACCTCGATTGAAACTTCTGAGGTGAATTATTTTGCCTCTTCCTTATTACAGTTACTTGGACACTGTTGACTGGACCAGAAAATGTCTCATTTCTCCATTTGACCATAAGCCCTTTTTCCAGGAAGAAACCTAGTTTAAGGACCATGCCCCACCTCTATCAGGGGAGAGGTCAGGACAGAAGCCAGGTATCCAGGAGAGTTTTTTCCTTTCCCTACTCAGTCCTGAAAGTTTTACTCAGGGTTCCACCTCAAACTGTTCTAAAGGGGACTTGCATCCTCCTGCCTGAGTTATTCTCATCTAGTCCTTCAGGTTTACAACATTATCACTGCCTAATTATCTGCAACATCTGCCAGTCTCTAGGTTGCTGAGCAAGAGGGAAGGAGTTGTGCAATGGGATTTATCTGCCTCTTGATTTCCCACAACTATTAATAGTTCTTAAAGGAACCATATCCTTTTAACCTGATAGGCTTGTTTATCTCTTAAGAAACCATTGAAACATTTCTATATGTCTCCTTTTTTCCCTATATCATAAGAGGAAGAAGGAAGAAAATTCCAAAATTCTTATATTTTTATGGCCTGTTAGTCTCATGTGGGAACAATATGTGTCAACCCCCCCCCTTTCTCTCTCTTCCACCCTCCCTTCTTCTCTCTCTGTCTCTCTTTCCACATGTTCTATCTGCCTCTTTCATTTTCTTTCTCTCTTTCTCCCTAGCCCTCTACCCTCCCCTTTACCCTCCCCCCTTTGCCCTCCCCTTCTTCCCCCATTCTCCTCTTCCCCTCCTCCTCCTCCTCTTCCTCCTCCTCCTCCTCCTCCTCCTCCTTCTTCTTCTTCTTTTTCTTCTTCTTCTTCTTCTTCTTCTTCTTCTTTTTTCTTCTTCTTCTTTCTTCTTCTTCTTCTTTCTTCTACTTCTTCTTCTTCTTCTTCTTCTTCTTCTTCTTCTTCTTCTTCTTCTTCTTCTTCTTCTTCTTCTTCTTCTTCTTCTTCTTCTCTCTCCTCCTCTTCCTCCTCTCTTTTCTTTGTACTTCCCTTTACAACACATCATTCTGCAGTTCCTAGGTAGACTAGTAATGGTTGTGAAATTTCCTCTATCTCTCCCTCTTCCTCATAGGTGAGGGCTTCTATTATCATAAGGGGCAGCCAAGAGTTATAATCCTCAGTTTCCTAAAATATAGTATCTTCTGAACCAATGAATTAATGGTATTTTCTAAATTTGCCAATAAAGAGTGAGAAATGAGGGGCAGGGATGCAATTAACAAAACTGTACCATACAACAAGTGACTAAGGGAGAGAAAAGAGGAGCAGATAAACAGATAATGCCCAGTCTCTAGATTGAATAGTTTTAGCATACATGCATAAATGATGAAGGCAACACAAGTCATCAGTTACAAAATACTAAGCACAAACTTTCCCTCTTCTGTGCTAAAAAGAAAATTCTTTCCAAAGTTTTTAAAACCATAAAATGTCAGATCCGCCACACTTCAATATCTCTAAACCACTTATTGTTGAATATCCAACTTTGTCAGGGGATTATGGTTTTTTGTTTAGCTACTCCCATTTCTAAATAGGCATACTCAAATTACCATTTAGAACTCCAGAATTTAAACCAACTATCATCACCATGTTTTGTTCATCCATTTTTTTTCATATCTTGCTATAGCCAAAGAATTTATCACCCAGTGGCTAGCCTTTAGTCTCCTATATATAGACTGGTAAACCCATGGATAAAATATTTAGTATCTATCTGAAATAGTAATTTAAATCTTTCTACTTTAATATAATTTTTTAAAGTTTATTCTGTGCTAGAATGAACTTTGAGCATGCAGATTTACCTCCATGCCATGGAAAGGAGGAGGACATCATAAAATGTTTACAATGAATTTAGAACATAATGTGGGTAAAGCCATGAGTATACTTTTAAAAGTAGAAACATATACACACAAATGTTAATACTAGAGAAATCAAATACACTATTCTGACTCTACTATGATCTTGTTGTATAAGTATAGTACAATTTAATTTGCTTGGAACAAACACCTAGAGACCTCAAACCAAGTACCATGGAATGATTTGCTATATAAGCATTTTGTGTCCCCTCCGTCATGGAAATTCTACTTCCACAGTGACCATGTCAGAGTTGTGAACCAGGGCAGGAGAAGCTGTTAAGAATCACACAGTGTTTAGACGTCTGACAAACATGAATTAAACTGTTAGTCTCAAAATGTAAGATTGCTGTCTAACAACCAGTGAGTCAAGAAATTTAAACATATCCATATTGACATTCTCACTGTAAATAAACCCAGAAGAAAATGGGACTGAATGAAAATAGAGAGTTTCAATGAATCACTCCAAAATAGAGAGTTTCAATGAATCACTCTCCAAAGTAGGTAGTTCCTACACCTGGATACTACCCACAGGAAATATCAGATATGAGTCCTACAATTCCTCAGAGATCCCAGGATTTGTCATGTTGCTCTCAACCAAAGGCAAAACCCTTGACCAAAGTCAATCTTTCACTATAAATTAATTGTTATCTTTACTTCCAGACATAGGAAGGATTCTAGTTTTTCTCTACATGAAAGGAAAACCAATTCTCCTAAATCTATTAATGAAGTATGAAAATAGAAACTTCCTGTCAATGAGGATCCTCCCATTTCCTATTACCCTTAGTAATGTCTAACCTTATAAAGACTTTTTCAGGGAGCTGTTCAACTTTCAGAGAGTCTCTGTCACCAATTTCAGGTCCAGGTATTATAACTACAAATCCAAATTTTTTAGAGTTGGAAAGCACTCTTCCACCATCTTACAGATAAGAAAACTGAGGCCCAAAGAATTAAAGACAGTTACTTAAAGCCCCACAAACAGTAAGTAGTAGGGCCACGATTTAAACTTAGATTTTCTTGTTATTATAATTTTGTTTTTAAGATTGTACCTGTGATTCCTTTGATATACATGAAAAAATTCCCTCCACTCATGTGGGAAAATGCCTATTTTTCAGCTTACAGTCTTAAACAGGTCGAGGGAGGACAAGGAAGAAGGTTATGAGAGTTTAATCAACTTGCTTAGGATCACAAAGTGAGTATGTAGGTAGAATCTGAACCAAGAGCTTCCTTACTTTGAAGATCCATTATGAGATTCCTTTAGGGTATTCTCTATTGTCAGTTGAACACAGAATGAGAGAAGACAAAGCATAAACTATGTTAGGTGGTATTAGATTAAACATAAAATACATATAAATATGACAAACACTCCTGGCCTCCTGACAAACACTGTGCTGGGAATAGGGAAGATACAAGTTCAGATGAAAACTGACTTTTGCATTCCAAATGCTTATTCTAGGGAAAAAGATACTGATACAAAAAAAGTTATAAAATCTAATATTACATGATAATCATATTAGAGAGTTCTTCCTGAGTGCTGAAAGAAGAGGAATTATTTAGTGTAGACAAAAGGACAGAAATGGGAGCAATGGGGAAACAAGTTGGGTTTCAGAAAATATTTGGTGTAGTACAATGTACTCTGTGTGGTCTAGTCTTCCCAGGGAATTGATGAAAACCATATCCTTTGGGACTTTTAAAGCCAGAGCAGATAACATATTAAGAAGCATTTTCTGGGAATCAATTTTGCACTGGGAGGAGGCTGAACTCCATGACATATTTCATTCTTTATTATGCTTTCCTGCAGCTCAGCAAAATTTCAAAAGATAAAAAAAAGACTTTTCTTTTTTTCCAGTGTTGCCTTTATTTCCACATACATTGAGCCTCCTTTTCCTCAAGGAAGGAAAAGAAATACAAGAACAACTAATAAAAGTGCAAGCATAAATTGTATTATATCTTTGAATCCAGGGATGGATATGGGTTAGAAGGAAGCATGTGGTGAATATACATTTATAAATGTGATTTGATAGTAATAAATAAACTGATAATAGGAATGTAGCCAGAGTTCCAAACTAATGAGGGGAATAAATTGATATTCCCTCCATTCCCTCCTCTCATTTAAAATAACATTATAATCAGAATGACAGGTATAGAATTCTGCACAGTCATAGCATTATTTAAAACCTAAAAGCATTATATTTTGCTATGGTCTGAGCACAGAGGTTAAGTAAAGGCAAAAATAAGTTGGTCTCCTTTAGGCTAGATACACAGAATCATTGAATCTTGGGTTATCTCTTACAATGTGTATATGAAAAGTAATGTCCCACCATATACCTGACCTATAAATTATCCAGCCTCTCCCTATGAATGTATCCAGAAATAAGGAATCAGCTATTCCCCGTAGCTACTCATTCTACTACTTTGGGGCATTTCTGGTTGTCAGAAAGTTCCTTATGTTGAGGTTAAGGATGATGGTAAGTCAGCAAGAGAGAGAAGAGTAGGGGAACATCTAGTTGATTACGTTGGTGATTAAACTTAAAAGGCAGTAGTTAAGAAGCCAAAAAGCAGAAATAGCTTTAGAAACCGGAATTCATTAGATTGTAAGCTTCTTGAGGACAGTCACAGTTCTTCTCTTTCTTCATATCTCCAGTGCTTAGAAGAGTGCCTGGCAAAGAATGTGCTTAATAAATGCTTCTTGACTTAACTTGACTTGAATGGTGGTGGTGAAAGCAGGAAGATGCAAAGACAGTGGCTCTGTGATAGCTACAGAACACTTGGTGAAAGACAAGAAACTGAGAAGGCTTTCCTTTCCCCTTTTTTATTATTTTGCTTCTCTGATCAAACAGAATTCTGACAGTGGAATCTGGTAAAGGAATTCATTCTCTTTACTGACACGGCTGTTCCTTTCAGATACATCATCACCCATCTACCCAGCAGTATTAGATGAGTTTTTTTTTTTTTAATGTGGGTCTTCTTATAATTCCATTATAAATTATCTACATAATGACTCAGAGGCTTTCCCCTGGTATTGTAAACATGGGTTGGATATTAATATGGCTAAATACAATGCCTCAATAGAAGCAAAAAAGCCCTAAAAATATTGGACTATGAAGGATGCCACATGATATATTCTAAAAGAATGTCAAATGGGTAGCCATAGTTGCTGCCTTCTAATCCTGACTAGTATTATGGCTTTGGGCAAATTATTTTATTTATCTGGTCCTCAGTTTCCTCACTTGTGAAGGGCAGGATTTTATGTTGTCTGCCAGCTTTAAATCTATGATATCATGTACTTATTTCCTTCATACCAGGCTCTATGTAAGGATTATATATTCAATACATTCCCATGTAATATAATACATATTAAATATGATTGAATAAGGCATATGTGTTTAAATAATTCATTAATTCCATGAGAATTACTAAATATTTCCTCTGTGCCAGGCCCTATGCTAGAAACTGGGGATGCAAAGGCAAAAACAAAACTTGCCCTGTCCTCAAGGAACTAACCTTCTATTGAGAAAAATTAGCATATGCACAGATAAGGCAATACAGAATATTTTTTAAAATAAATAAGAAGTAATTTGAGGGGAGAACATTAATAGTAGGGATCCTGGAAAGTGCTTAGATAGGAAGTGGCACTTAAAGGCTACTAGGAATTCTTAACAGGTAGAGGTAAGGCAGAAGAGAAGGAAACAAGCATTTATATAGTGCCTACTATGTGCCAAGCAAGCTTTTTACATATATCATCTCATGCAGATCAAAACATGCTATTTTTATATGTGTTTATTTATGGTTTTATTTGGGAGTTTTAGTTTTATATGAATGTTCTCTTAGAACAATGACCAATATGGACATATGTTTTACATGATAGTATATGTATAATCCAAATCAAATTACTTACTGTGTCTGAGAGAAGGGAGGGAAGGGAGGAAGAGAGACAATTTGGACCTTATAATTTTAGAAAATGTATGTGAAAATGTGTTATTGCATGTAATTGAGAAAATAAAAGATCTTTGAATTTAAAAAAAATTAAAATTATCTCATTTGATCCTTACAATAACCCTATGAGGTAGATGTTGCTCTCATTTTATAGTTGAGGGAATTCAAGCAAAGAAAAGTTAAGTATTTTGCCCATATTTACAAAGCTAGTGCCTGAGGCCATATTTGTGCTAAGGTCTTTCTGACTCTGGGACTAACACTCTGTCCTTTCTACCACCTCACTTCTGGAGAAGAACATCAGATACACGGGAAACAATGTCAACAAAAGATGGAAAGGCAAGAGATGGTGCTGTCAACCAGAGGGAGGTGCAAGTCATCCAGTTTGGAACATAAAATTCATTGGGAAAGTAAATGTGTGAACAATATGGAAATATGGGTTGGAACCGAAATTTCAAATGCTTTACTTATCAAACATATTAGGGATTTTGTTTTACTTAGTGTTTTGTTTTGCTTTTATAGTAGAGACAATAGAGAGTTATTACAACTTCTGAACAGCAGGCTGACATGATCAGAACGATTAGATCCACATATAAGAATACTGATTTGGGAGGTGTGGAAAGGGTGGATTCTTCCTTTTTTTTGGTGAGGTATTAAAGGCTAGGCAAATCTTAATTGTGGTAAGGCTATGACCATGTGAATGAAGAGAAGGAAATTAATATAAGGGCAGCTAAATGATACTGAGCCTGGAGTCAGGAAGCCTAATCATCCTGAGCTTAAATCTGGCAACAAACATTGATTTACTCTGTGGCCCTGGGCAAGTCACTTAACCTTGTTCACCTCAGTTTCTTATCTGCAAAAGGACTGGAAAAGGAAATGGCAAACCATTCCAGTATCTTTGCCAAGAAAATCCCAAATGGGATAACAAAGAGTCAGATATAAGTGAAATAACTAAAATAACAATGAAAAGACATAAAAGATGGGGTGTTATGAATTGGATATGGGGGAGAGAAGTGAGTGTGCTGGAGGACAATGAGTTGGAAATTTGGGTGTCTGAATAGTAGATTTAGAAGTAGAAACTACCTGGGAAATCATCTATTCCAAACCCTTCCTTTATAAAAAAAGAAACAAGTTAACACAGGTGTATATAGAAGAGCCATGATTTTACCACAGGTCTTCTGACTCCAGTTCAAGTTCTCTCGATTACGCTCTATTTCCCTTGTTAGAAATAAGGAAACTAGGAAGAACAATAGGCTCTGGGAAAAATACAATGAGCTCTCTTTTGGATAAGTTAAGCTTGATGTGCCAAAAGGACATCTGATTGGAGATACTGAATTAGTGATTAGTGGTGCAGGATTGGAGTTCTGCAAATCTGGATTTAAAAGTCTGGGAGTTATCTTCATAGAAATGATACTTCAGAGAAGAGGTATATCAATGAAGTCTAGATTCATCAAAGAAGACTTAAGGAAGAGTTGGGATTTAAGCTAAGCTCTGAAGAAAAGAGAATTGACAGAGAGATAAAGGGAGAGAGAGAGAGAGAGAGAGAGAGAGAGAGAGAGAGAGAGAGAGAGAGAGAGAGAGAGAGAGAGAGAGAGAGAGAGAGAGAGAGAGAGAGAGAGAGAGAGAGAGAGAGAAGATAAAGGAAAGCATTCTAGGTGAGTAAACATAATTTTTCTTCCATTTGTTACAACTACCATATTATAAGCTCATGTCATAATGGCAGTAAGAACATGTGCTTGCAATCACTATTGCTGCAGGGGAAGAGAGAGAGAGAATTGGCCTCTGAAACTCAGTAGCATTGGTTGTGACTCAACAAAGACACCACACTAGAAGAGACCAGGAGCATTCTCTCCTTACTCCTAATTGTCTGCTGAGTGACTCTTCCTTATTCAGTCACTGGTTGTCTTTAACATAACCCTCACATTTTCATGAGGACCAAAGGTCCAAGGTAGAGACGCTTATCATGTGCATTTAGCAAGGACCCACTGGAAGCACCCAGAGTGCAGGCTCATATCCACGTATGATCAACAGGATGCTTCCCACTATATCATATTTGTAGATTATCAAATTTTATGGGGGGGTGGGTTCCAGGTAAGAGGGAAACTTAATTAAACTGTCTCTCATTTGTATTAGCTTAAAGATCCCTTTAGTTTGATACTTCAAGACTGTGTGACTTATAGGAAGAATATAGTCCTAGACAAGACTAACCAGATTAAGAATGTGGTCCTAATATATGATTTGGGGTTTTGGTTTTAAAAGATTCCTCTATTACAAAATTGAATAATATGGAAATAGGTTTTGAGTGATCATATATGGATAACCCAGTGGAATTGCTTGTCAACTCCAGGAGAGGGGAGGGAGAAAACATGAATAAAAATAAAAACCATGGGGAAAATGTTTAAAATAAAATTAAAATTAAAATAATGTAGTCCCAACATTATACTTGAATTATAATTTCAAATATCTGTATTGTTATAGTAATTTTGAGTGTATTAATCATAAGTGAGTTACTATGTTAATCCTAGGTGTGTGAATCTATTTTTAATGTACTTTATATCAAACAGATACATGTATTAAACAGATACAGACTACAGGAATCAGAAGGTCACTCAAAATTCATGGAGGACAGGAGCCCCTAAGAGGGCTGGGACCTTGGAAGCTAAGGACTATTAGAGTATTTGTAAGGAGTGGGATGTACTATTTCAGAATTGTATAATTAGAAAAATTTGGACTCCATCTCCCAGAATTCTTTTCTTGTCCCAGGAATCCTTTTCCCTTCTTTCACGTTTGCATTTGTTGCATGTGTGTATATAGTTTTGTGGCTCCTCCCCCTCACTCGCTCTCTCTTTTCCACGTGCACAGCTGTGAAAGTGGGTTTTCTTTACTGAGGTTTTTCTTCCCTTGCTCCAAGTTTTATTATTAATAAATCTTATAAATATACTACTTGGGATATTGGATATTAATTTTTAAAATCTATAGAATGATCTATAAAGAATCCCAGGAAAAAAACGTTCTGATCTGTCCATGACCTATAAGTCACTATTAGGACACAAAGGATCTCTGTAAGTCTTCACCACACCCTGTAAGTTCCTCTTATTGCCTTTAAAAGCTTCTCATTGTCAATGGTCAGGGTCTCAGGTGTTGAACTGGGAGGAAACCAGCCCATCTCTGGCCCTGTGATTTCCTTTATCACAATAAATTCAGATCTTCACCCAGAAGGATCTCCCAGCATCTTATTTTTAGACCAGATTTTTATTACTTTGGCATAAAGGTTAAAATTTCTTTTAATGCAGGTCAATGCCTTCTCTATAGTTCATAGTCATAGAGTTGCAGAGGTCAGTGACTTCCCCAAGGTACCATAGTCAATATGTAGCAAAAGTGGGATTTAAACTTGGGTTCTTATAACTCTGGTGCAGAATAACTTCTAACTTTGTTGTGGGTTTAGGTTCAAATCATACATTATCTCATATCTCCTTTTCCAATCACATATTTCATCCTTATTTTAAGCTTGTCCCCCATGCAACTTTCCTCTAAGACTGTTTCCCAAGCCTCTTGTGCTGCTCAATGTTATCCTTGGATAGGGATGGCTGTGGCTTTTCCCTTACAAGCAGAGGTAGTTTCTTGGAAGGTTGGAGATTCATTTACTTTACATTTCTAGTCCCAATCTTGCTTTGGCAGATTGTCACATACAATTTTGTTACAGTTAATAATTTAAGAAGCCCCCAAAGAAACCTAGCCAAGAAATAAAGCCTTAAAAACAAATCCCATAATGGAAACACCAACTGGTCCCTGACTCTTTAAATTTAGAACAAGAAGTATGTTGGTCTTGGATAGAATTTGGCTTGTGAAAAGATATATCCAATTGTTATTTCAGTGTGAATTTCCAATGTCACAAACCTGGATGCTTAGTTATAAGAAAAATCCAACCCTAAGTAGTGAAAGCAATGAAGGAATAATATTAAATATTTAAAGAGAGAAAAGGGGAAGAGAGAGAGAACAAAAGAGAGAGAAGGAGGGAGGAAGGAAGAAAGGAATGAACAAATGAACAAATGAAGGAGGGAGGGATGGAAGGGATGGAAGGAAAAAGGGAAGAAGGGAGAGAATGGAAATTCAAAAAGGACAACTTCTTTTTTCCCATAGAAAATAATATCACTGTTTTAGCTGATCTAGTCAGAAACAAGAACAACAAAAACTTAACTATGCATTTATGTCCAAACCAAATTAGCTATTGTAAAATTCATTCCCCTTGTCTCTTTATGTCTCTGTATCTCTGTATCATAGTGGGGAAGAGGTTCTGATAAAATAGACAGCAAAGATGCTATTTTCCTGGGGAAAATGGTCCCAAAGTAGGTCAGGAATTCCTTCAAAACAGTTAGACGCCATTTTTAAAAATCAGGTTGTCAGCAGCAAATCTAGTAACAACGTTGATCATACAAGTTTTTCCCAGTGCCACCATGAAATGAACTGAAAGAAGCCCCAAAGCAGTTAAGCACCAAAAAACCTATAAATTGCTGTAAGGGTTTCATAGCTTTTCATCCTTCTAGAAGGAACATTTAATAAAATCACCTGCTTCTGACTTTAGTTAAACCTGAAGTTTAGAATTCACAAGGACATCTTTTCATCTTATTCACAGCAAGCTTTAAGCACTCTTTGTCACTGGAACCAGTCATGCCATCTCAGAGGACATTTCTCAAAAGGCCTGCAGTCTCTCCATCATTTGTGAGGTGAAGGATCATAACCCCTAGAGTCATCATAGACGCTAAGAATTATGGGCTCCCAAGCTGGAAAGAACATTAGGGATCATCTCATGTAACCCGAGCCTTTTACAGAAAAGGAAACTGAGGCCCAGAAAAACAAAGTGACTTGCTTAAATGAGGAACAATAACAGAGCCCAGTTTCAAATCCATATCCCATGTCTCCAAAGAAACAAAGGACACCATGGGTGATCTCTCTCCCTCAAGATATTGCCTCAGCTATCTTCATATCCTGGTTCTGCAACCTACTAGTTTTATAACTCCTAGGAAAATCTCTGCATTCCAAGTTTTAACAGCTAGCTAGCTCAGTGGACATAGTGCTGAACCTGGAGTCAGAAAGATTTCAAATCAAATCTGTCCCCAGATACTTACTAGTTATGTGACCTGGGCAAGTCTTTTAACTTCTGTTTCCTCAACTGTAAAATGGGTATAAAAATAATACTTCACAGGATTGTTGCAAGAATCAAATGAGATAATATTTGTAAAGTGCTTAGCATTTTGTCTGGCATACAGTGGGTATTTAATGAATTTCTGTTTCTTTCCTGAGAAGAGAGAGCTGTGTGTTGACTAAGTTTGCTCCTATGTATTATATATGTGCCTATTTTTTTATGTCCCCCATTAGAATGTAAGGTTCTTGAAGAAATGAACTGTTTTTATCTTTCTTCATAACTCTTTGCCCTTAGTACAATGCCTGGAACATAGTAGGTAGTTCATTAATTCCTGTTTGAATGACCATAGTAAAATGCTGAAATTCAACAAAGATTTCTTTATTAGCTACATGATGAAGGTGCTAGTTATATTTTAAGGAGGTGCAAGGGAAACAAATAAATACAAAGAGATATTAATGTAAAATGATGGTAATTTCAAGGGATGATCATGCAAATAATTTGAGGGGACCGGGAAAACGTTCCTGTGGGAAACAGCTTCTGAGCAGTGCTCTGAAAGCAGCTAGGGACTTGATCAAGAAGAGGAGAAGAGAAGGTGCATTCCAGAAATGGGGAATCACTCATGCAAAACCATGTAGATGGAAGAAGAAATGCTATGTGGGGGAAACGTTTAGGAGAACAGTTGGACTAAAACATGTAACACCTGAATAAGAGCTAGCATACAAAATGACTAGAAAGTTAAATGAGAACCAAGTTGTAGAGGGCTTTATGGGACAGGCTGAGGACATTATATTTCATAATAGAGACAAATTGGGAGCTACTGAAGTTTTTGAGTAGGGTCAGCTCTGTATTTTAAAAATATCCATGAGGCTATCACACAATATTACATGAATCCCTAGGAAATTGTCTACCTTACAATTCTAAGGCACACAGGAGCAAAATTATGAACATGATAAAGAATAGATGAAAAGCCCTTCCCACCTACTGCCCCCAAAAAAGGTGAGAAATAGCTTTGACAAATAAGCTGAAGGAGGAAGCTGTGTCAAGAAATAGGTTTTAGGGGAACAATTTAGAAATTTGAATTCCTAAAAAAGTATGAATTTTTAAAATCCTTCCTCTTGTTCACCTTTTTCCCATTAATGTCCAGTTTCTCCTTAAATTGCTTAAACAATAGTTCTTTTTCCTGTCCTTGCAGAGTTTTCAGCTTTTAAAGCCCACTTTAACGTGCTGAGAATTTGAGAATAGGAGCCTAGGTTGCATTTGAGCAGGTCTATGAAATGCATTTGGGAACTGCTGTTTTCTGCACCCCTGCTTATGAGTTCAGACTTCAGTCAGAGAACACAGCAGGCATTCTGCAATGTGGATTTTCTCTATTTTCTGTTCTGCCTTCCTTTTCATTTTTCTTCCTTTCAACAGATTAAGATCAGATCTCCCTTGGTCCATCTTACCAGACCCTAAAGGGTCTAAATGTGTTTGTATTATTAGCATACTCTTGAAATATTTAAATGGCTTGTTATACCTTAAGGGAACATGCTAGAGTTTAGCCCCATACCTTGTGTAATATGGCTAAGAAAGCAAATGATACCAATCAATGCCAGAGGCGAGCATGGTATCATGGATAGAGTACTTGACTTCATGTAAGAAAGACCCAGAATCAAATTCATTTAACTTCTCTGTATCTCAGTATTCCCATATGCAAAAAAAACAGATAATTTCTATTCTATCTACTAACCTTATGAGACTGTTGTGAGGTTCAAATAAGTTAATGATGCAAAGATAATAATACTTTGAAAAATTTTTAAGTGCTGTGTAAATGTCAACAATTATTATGCCCCTGTTCTTCCAATTTTTTTTAAAGATGTGTTCAGTTTTCTTTTTTTTTCATTATTATCTTTATGCATTTTTGCCCTCTCTTTGATCAGAATTTCCTCTCACTTGAAAAAAAGAATTACAAATCTCCTGTTCCCTTATAGAATCTAAAATAATCTTGAACTGCTGGTGGAGTTGTGAATTGTCCAACCATTCTGGAGGGCAATTTGGAACTATGCCCAAAGGGCACTAAAAGACTGTCTGCCCTTTGATCCAGCCATAGCACTGCTGTGTTTGTACCCCAAAGAGATAATAAGGAAAAACACATGTACGAGAATATTCATAGCTGCGCTCTTTGTGGTGGCAAAAAATTGGAAAATGAAGGGATGCCCTTCAATTGAGGAAAGGCTGAACAAATTGTGGTATCTGATGATGATGGAATACTATTGTGCTGAAGGGAATATTGAGTGGGAGGAATGAACTGGAAAGACTTCCAGGAACTAATGCAGAGCAAAAGGAGCAGAACCAGGAAAACATCATACACAGAGACTGATATGACACATTTTGGCACAATCAAATGTAATGGACTTCTCTACTAGCAGCAATGCAATGACCCAGGACAATCCAGAGGAACATATAAGAAAGAATTCTGCCCACATCCAAAGAAAGAACTGTGGGAACAGAAATGCAGAAGAAAAACATATGATCAATCATGTTCTTCAATGGGGATATGATTAGGGTGTTGATGTTAAAAGATCATGTACTACAAATATGAATAACATGAAAATAGATTTTGAACAATGATACATGTGTAATCCAGTGGAACTGCTTGTCAGTTCTGGGAAAGGGGAGGAAAGGAAGGATCATGAATCATGTAACCATGGAAAATATTCTTGATTTTAAAAATAAAAATAAAATAATCTTAAAGGCCTTTTTAACCAATTCTAGATTATTGTTTGCTTAGCTCACACTTCTAAAATGAGATTTGATTATGAATTAGTCTTGATCAAAAATAACAATTTCAATTAAGAATGAAAGTGAGAGTTTGGGGTTTAATTTTGCCCCATATGTATGCTCATCACTGAATCATTCCTGGGATAATTTGAGGGATAGGAGAGTCACTGCTATTCCTTAGCGCTCTAGTTGAGTTTCAATGCAATGAAGATAACTTTCTACTTCATTGTAAGAATATCTGCCTTTATTGATCAAACAATATCTCAACTGAAACCATAAAGTGTATAACCCTGTAAGAATGTACCGTGTCTGAATATATATATGTATATATATAATGTGCAGTGCATGCAATCATAAATTATACAAAACATTATATTTATATATAATACTTATATAATTTATGCATATTCACCACATCTCTTTTAATTCTTACCACTGAGATGAAATTGTTTAATTACCCAACTATAATTAAAGTTCCTTGAGAGCAAGGATACTTTCATTGATTTTTCTTCCCAATTGGAATATAGTTAACATTTAATAGAAGCAGATAATTGATTCAGTGGGTAGAGCTCTGGGACTAGAGCCAGGAAGACCCTACTTCAAATTTGGTTTCAGACATTTAGTAGCTGTGTGACTCTGGATAAGTGACTTAACCTCTGTTTGCCTCAGTGTCCTCATCCGTAAAATGGGGATAACCAAAGAACTTACCTCCCAGGGTTGTTGTGAAGATTAAATAAGATAATAATTCTAAAGCACAGCATAGTTATGTGTTGCATTAATATTAAATAATATTAATAAATACTTGTTGAATGGAATTGCTATTCAGCTTTTACTAATAAGATAAACAAATGCATGTATATTCTTTGTAAAGTTCTATCAACATCATGCATCCATTCTCTTCTTTAAGGAATATTTATTGATTACATATTCAATACAAGACAACTAGGGGGCATGATGGATAAACTGACTGGCCTAAAGTCAGAAAGTCTCATCTTCCTAAGCTCAAATCTAGCCTCACATATTTACTTGCTGTGTGACTCTTGGCAAAGCATTTAACCCTGTTTGTTTCTGTTTTCTGAGTCAGCGAAGTAAATGGCAAATCATAACAGTATCTTTGCCTAGAAAACTCCAAATGGGGTCAGGAAGAGAAAGACAGGACTGAAAAAAAAGATAGCACAACAATACACAGTGCAAAGCAGAAGAGAAAGTCACAGTATCCTTGAATGCAGTAAACACATACACTCACACACACATGCAAAATTACTAAAAATAATGAACAAAAGCCTGGGAAACAAAAGCACAATTTGAAATCAATTAACACTTAATAAGAACCTACTCCATGCTAAATTCTGTGATAGATTCTAGATACAAGCACAAAGAAAAAAATAATCCTTGTTTGTAGAAAGCATTGCAAATATGGAGCACAGCTAATAAAGTCATAGAATCTTGAGATGGAATGTCATATTCAAGGAAATGAAAATAGGTCAGTATAACTGAAAAATATATGCATAAAAGCATATATTCTTGATGTAGGAGTGGACAGGTTATAAAGAACTTTGAATGACAAACAGAGGATTTTTTATTTGATCATGAAGGTAATAGGAAGTCACTGGAGCTCAGCGAGTCAGAGAATTGGGACAATGTAGACAACACAGTCAGATCTATGCTTTAGAAAATTCACCTTGGTAACTGATTAGGCAATGAATTATCAGAGGGAAACATACTTGAGGGAAAAGAGGCCAGTTAGAAGGCTATTGCACTAGTTGGGTCTCTTAACCAGAATTGTGGACCAACCTGTGCTGAATCAACTCCATAAAGGAAACTGTTAAATTTTCACTGTGAACCTTTACACCTCAGAAATCAGAAAATGCTGTAAATAAAGGCTTGATCTATTGTTTTGCTGATTTCTAAACTTAAGAAACTAATAGAGAACTTGTTAATAATCCAGACTAATTTTTAAAGTATATATCATATACAATTTTTTTCCAGAGGGTCAAATGTTATACATTTACCAGCATATCCCTGAGTGCCTGTGTAAATGGAGAAGAAACATGCAAAAAAGATATTGTAAAGGTAGAAATTAAAAGATTTGGCAATGCCTTGGATACATAGGGTAAGCATGAGTAACTAAGAAATCCCAATGCTTGCCATATTCATTTATGGATATTAAAACTATCTTTTTTCTACCTTTCATTCATAGAAGCTGGCAACATTACCTTTATCATTTATTTGTATAAATTATAATTTAGAATTAATTTTTCCAAATTCACTGGAAATAGGTGGTGATAGAAAATGCATTTGAAAGATATTTACTTCATCTAAATTAAAGGCTTTTCCATGAGAGGAAAACATGAGATTGATTTTTGATACATCAACAACGACAACAACAAACTCTGAAACTTCCACAGATCTCTAAAATGTGTTTTTGTTACTTTCTCATGTCACATCTTTTTTTAACCTCTAAAAATATCATTAATTACACATTCTTTGCAAACGTAAAATTATAACATCTGTTTCAATTTTAAATGTTAAGAAAAATCATCAATAAAGTGTCTAACCTTTTGATATACTCAGCCATGAATAAGATATGTTGGGTTCAGATCATAATCTCTGCAATTCCATGCTAGTCTTGTCATGTCATTAAAAAGTTCACCTCTAAACTACAAATACCCCTTGTACCATGTTGGCACCCACACATAACAGATGGACTTGCAAAGTCACCTTGCAATAAACTATGTACCTTGTGACCTAGTTGCTTTTTATCTGAGCATAAAACTAGAAAGAATTTATATAACCCTCTGATTAAATTGATAAAATTAATGTAGTCGGCCCATGGTCATGAAAGAAAATGTTTGACTCATGCCTCAGGCTGAAAAGGAAAGCATAACAGACATGAGAACTGGGTAATAACTTCTGCTCATTGCTGTTCCCATTTCATTGAGGTTTTATGAAAAGGTCACTATGTTGCAACAGAGCCTTTCTGGGCTGGACGCATGCAGAGAGACAATATTTAATGTGATCAGCCCAATGGGATAGCTATGAGTAGCCAAGAAGCTACAGCAAAGCCCAACCAGACACCAAAAGCAATCAAAACCAGGTGCTCTATTCTTGGGCAAAAGAATTGAGAAACCCAAGACCCTGAAAAGGTAAATTATGAAGCAGCTGTGACCACATTACCAAAATCTCATCTTCTGATGTTGTCTATAAAAAAACTCTACTTTTCTTTTTTAATCTCCCAAAGAAGTACCTTTAATAATAATGCCACTTCCAAGACACAAGCTTCCTATTTAACCTAGAGCAAGTCATTTAACTTCTCTACGTCTCAATTATGAATGAAGTTTACAGATGCTGGCAAGAGCCCAAACCTAACATTCCTAGATCTCTGGGCTGATCTCCTATTCACTATAGAATTTAGACCCAGTAGGGAACAGTCAAGATCATCTCATTTAGAATTCTTATTTTACAAATGAGGAAATGGGTACAGAAGGGTACAAGGACCTGGTCAAAGTCACAAATAATGAGTCAGTTGGAGAGACAGAATTTGAACCTGAGTCTTTTCAGCCAAAATCTAATTTTGTTTCCATGGTATCCTGCCTAGCATAGTATGCACTTAATAAATGTTTGTTGATTTCTTTTATACGTATTTTTCCCCAATTACCTGGAGATACAGTTTTTTTTTTTTTTTATAAAACCCTTACCTTCTGTCTTGGAGTCAATACTGTGTATTGGCTCCAAGGCAGAAGAGTGGTAAGGGCTAGGCAATGGGGGTCAAGTGACTTGCCCAGGGTCACACAGCTGGGAAGTGTCTGAGGCCAGATTTGAACCTAGGACCTCCCGTCTCTAGGGCTAGCTCTCAGTCCACTGAGCTACCCAGCTGCCCCCGAGATACAGTTTTTAATAAAAGTTTTCTGACATTTTGCAATCCATGTCCTCTGCCTCCTTTCCTTCTCTTCTCCACTTCCTGAGATGGCAGACAATGTGATATAGATTATGCATATGCTATTACACAATACATATTTCTATGTCTGACATTTTATAAAAGAAGAAACTTTGATTAAACATGGAAAAAACTCATGAAGGTAAAATGGTGTGTTTCAATCTGCATTCAGAATACTGCCTCATCACCCCCTTCATTCTGTTAAGGAGTAAAACCCAGAGAACTGAAGGAAATTGTCCCAGTTCACGAAAGGAGCAAAATGATGTACTCGACACTCAACCCTATATTTTATGATTCTAAAATTTTTCCACTAACATTCTTCTTTTTATAGAGTAGGAAACTTGGGTCCAATAGAGTTAAGTGACTTGTTAAAGAGGACCTGGAATCAGTTTCTGACTACCATTTGCTATCTATTTAGCAAATTACCTGATTATCAGAGCACATCACTTAATTTCATTATGTTTCCATTTCTAACTATGAAATGAAAATAGAGAGATGGCATGGTGTAGTGCAAAGAATATGGAAGGCTATTTGGAATTGGAAGATGTGGGTTTGGATCCTTTCTGCATCAGTTAAACCCATTTAATTTAGAATAAGTCACTTTAGCTCACTGATACCTCTCTGATGAATTTAGAGCTATGGTCATTGTGACCCAGCCTCCACCTAACACCCTTGTCTTTGGCCACTGCCTTGTTCACCCACACTTCAGTCTCTGCTTTGATTCTCTGATCTATACCTCAGTTATTTTAGGACTGGGGGCTGCTTTATATCCCTTCCTACTGGTGTTCAGACCCATCTATCTGGAAGAACTGGTGCCAAACATTCCTTTCTGAATCACACAATCTTAGATTTGGAGTGTAACGTAGAGAAATTCTAGGCCAACAAAAGAACCCTTCATCTTCAGTGGTGTAAAGAAGAGTCAAGAAAAAAGGAGACTGTTTCAATGAGGAAATAAATAGAGTAATTTGGAAGTTGAATATATACAGAAGATCTCACAGCCAATAGCTAAAATGGAGTTGGTGTTGTCATTAAGCCACTGCCAAGGATCTGCTTTTTCTAAATCAAATGTTCCTGAGTCACTTACAATATAGAAGAAAACATGGAAGAAAGTTGATATTTTAAATAATTTCTTATTCAACAATCCCCAGCAGCAAACAGGTGATTTTCTTTGGAAGTTATCCAGAGAGTTCACAGAAAGCAAGTGTGACAAGAAATTAAGGATCTCTATTTTCTCATATTTAGAAGAAAAACAAAGTATGTCAATGACCTATAGGGAGTCCACTATATTTGTGTTTCTTCCAGTAACAAATAGCAATTTTACTTGCATAATCCATCTCCCTATAATGGGAGAAAGTCCCTGTGCTCTGAAGGAATTCCAAGCTAGGATAAATTACCTCCTTTCTCTTTCGTATTATGCTGTCTGGTCTTGCTTTGGAGCATACCCAGAGAAGAGCAAACTATCTTTCTACCTCCTTACTAGGCTGTCCAATCAGAAATCAAGGTATAATAACAAGAGGTTTGTCCCAGTTCACAGCCACATGGCATTTGTGGGCAGATCCAACACAAGTCATCAAGCTTTCCAGTCACTTGCTTTTATCAGCTGATTTTACTCTTCCTAGCCTCAGTCCTTGATGTTTATAATCCCACCCACCATATACTCTCCCTACCTTTGGGGTGCTAAGCTTCCTCTCTTTTTCTGCTACATCAAATCTAGTCTTTCATCCTTCACAACATCCAACCATTGATTTAACAGTTCCTTCCACTGCAGTTTCTGGAATTCCCATTCCATAACTGAAAAACTTACTTGAAAATCAAATCTCTTCCCTTCTCACTCCTTCCATCTTTTGTTACCCACTGAACCTAGCTGCCTCTTTATGGCTCTATTTGACCCCCTTTACAGGACTGGTTGCTCAAGATGGTGGAGTTAGGATAGGTGGAATTAGTTCCTTCCTACATATGAACTAAAATCCCTCTCATAAAGGCACTTTGGGAAAATAGACAATTGCCCTCAAAGAATTTTGATTTCAGTGGGTGTAGGGGAGGGAAATAACATCTTGTAACCATAAAAAAATAGTCTAATAAAATGAAATAAAATATTAAGAAAAAAGTCTTGATTTCAGATCTGTAAGAGGGAAAATTATGAACCTGAGCTTAAATTAAAAATTTTATTAATTAAAATTAATTGGGGGAAAGGATGGAAAAAATTGAAGAAATATATAGGCTACTTTACTTATTGCTCCATTTATTGCTATTCTGTGGCCTCCATTAGGGCCCCCTAGCCATGCTCACCGGAAAGTCCAGCCACCAACAAACATGTAAGAAAAAAGAACAAAATCCACTCTTGCCTCAGTTTATCAAACTTTTTCCTCTGCCCACTAGCTCACACACCACATCAATCGTGGTGTTCTATTTTTCCTAGACCACTCAGTGGGGCAGTCAAGGGGGCAGTCGAGGGGACATCCACCCTTCCCCCTGTCTCATGATCTCTTGATACTATTGGTGCCTTTTTCTGGCTGCCATTCTATCCTCATGACCCAATTTACTCAATTTCCTTCACACGGTTCTCTTCTCTGTGTCAAGTTCAGGCTCCAGTCAGGTACAGAACAGTAGATGATGTCACTTATGCAACCTCAGAAAGGTGGGAGGGTAAATTTCCTTCGCACAGATCCATCCTCTGATATCTACTGACTAAGTGATCCTGGGCAAGTCATTTAAACACTTCTTTATTTCAGGAAACTTGCCAAGGCTACATTCTATGGAGTAGTCTAAAGAAGGAATTCTTATGATAACTACCATACTGATGAAATCACAGATCTGGTAAAGAAAAAAAAAGAAAAAAGAAAATATGAAAGATCATTGAAAAATATTTGACCTAACTATTCATCTGAGAAAAAACAAGTTGAAAAAGAATATACATTTTGAATAGTCAATAGAGCTACATAATAATTTAGTCAGTTGGGAAAAAAAACAAATAGAATAGTGAGAAGACAAATTGTATTTTGGGAAATGATGCTGCACCTTTAATGACCCCAATTCCTCCCTGAAGCAATGGGCCAACATCTTAACATCAATATTCTTCTAGTGATGCTATTTGAATTTCAAACATGGGATATTACAAGAATTAATGTTTTAGGTCACCAAAAGAACAACGGAGAGGTCTATGATGGTCATGCACACTATGAATAAAGGAACTATTATGAAAAGTGATATATCTTAAAAGGAGAGAGTAAGGAGATGTGAGAAAATTGGACACCAATACACTGCTGGTGGACCTGTGAACTAATGGAACCATTCTGAAAAGAAAATTGGAACTATACCCAATGGTTCTATTTTCCAGCTCATATACATATTTGGCAATAGCTTCATGAAATATGACTGGTCAGCTGGAAGTAACTATTGGAACTTCAGGCATATTGTTCAGGAGACATCCACAGTATATAAGAGGAAGCAGTCAATTGGAAGTCCACAAATCAGGGTTCAAATTCTGACTCTGCCACCAACCATCTTTGTGACACCTGGTCAAATCACATAACCTCCACTATTCTTCAATTTCTTTAACTATCAAAGGTTAGATAGCTAGATGATTCCTAAATGCTACAGAAATGTATAGAAGAGGAGCAAATATTTGAACTAAATGATCTCTGAGGCTTCTTATAGCAATAACAATCTATGAGAGGTGATCTCTGGTCTTTGACTGAATTGTATTCATCAATTAATTGGAGATCAATTCCTTCATTTCTTCATAATTCATTTTTTCCTCCCAGGCACTCCTCCACATTAGTGCTTCCCACTAATTGCAATTTACAGCTATCTTCCAAATGTGACATCTCCCCATCCTACTAATCCTATCTCCAGCCTATATTAAGAACAGGCAAGGATGCCTTATCATTTTTCGAACAGCTCTATCTTCCAATACATTAGTGAAGTTGAATGTTCACAGAATCACATAATTTAACTTAATTAGCATGTCAGTTTCCAATACACATTTCAAAAAATATTCACCAATTAAACCTAAACTAGACCAAATGCAAACTAAAATTGAAATGTCACTGTGGCATTTGCTGTCATATTACAGAGTTGTAGTTTTCAAAGCTAGCTCTTCTGAAGCTTTATTTTGGTCTTGGGCACTATGACTTCAATATGGGTAGTTGACATCAAGCAAATAGGGGTCCCTGGATATAGGTGTATGAACATATTGGCTGGACTTTCCCCATTAATTTCCAGTTGTATGGATAGCTATAACATATAATCTACTCAATCTTGTTTTTCCTAAAAAAAAAACAACTTAACTCCTTTAAAATAAGTATATGCATAATTATTTTTTTATAATTTTGTTGTGTTGTCATTAATTCCTTTCAATCATGTTCAACTTTAATAACCCCATTAAGGCTTTTCTTGGCAAAAATACTGGAGTGGTTGACTATTTCCTTCTCCAACTCATCTCACAGATGAAGAACTGAGGCAAAGAGGGTTAGTGAATAAGGCTAATACCTGACTGAGCCTAGATTTGAATTCAGGAAGATGAGTCTTCCAGACATTAGGTCCAGTAGTCTATCCACTGTGCCACCTAGATGTCAAACACATAACAAACTAAAACATAATTAGAACTAATATCTAATTGTAAGATATTGACATACATATTTAAATAATGACCCAGTATGATGTAAGAAGAGATATGGTATAGAAGATAAAGAATTGGTCTCAGAATCTCAAAAACCGAGTTCAAATCCTATTTCTGACATATACTAACTAACTGATACTCAACAACTCAATCTCTTAGTCTTTCCCAGTCAACTCTCTAAATGTTAACTAGGTGCCAATCTGCATTTGTTGAGGGGATTTTTAATTTATTTAATTTCCCTCCTCAAACCTGCATAACCCTTTCCAAAATAGACTGATAACGAAAGGACTTCCTTCTAATTCTTTTATACTTAATGATTTTGTTGCTTTTAGTACTCTATATATTTGTGCAAATTATAATCCTTTTATACCTTCTTATTCTGGACTATTCTTGCATGTGCTCTACAAATCTGCCGCAGGGAATCTATGTGATGTACTGGAGCATGTCCTCAAAGTATTTTAATATTTTAGGGATAGCAGTGCAGTGTTTAGACTATTCATCCCTTTCTCTTTGTCTGCACTTCATTATGCATAGTACATACTACTTTGAAAGACTTTAGAACTAGTAGAATATGCTTGCCTCCTTTTGTAATATGTCCTTGATATTTTTCATGTACTTTTTTTGGAAGCAAATTATTATTGATAATAGGTTGTAGCCTACATACTCTTCTACCATTGCATTTCCATTGACTTTTGTGTCACTACAATTTTAAGGATTGATTATAATAACACTATTAATTATATAGCATTTATAGAATGCTTTGGGGTTTCCAATGTGCTTTTAAAGCATCATTTCATTCTATCCTGACAAGACTGTGAGACAGTTGTCATTAGTATTCCCATTTTGCGTTTAGCAAGATCCCTCACGTAGCAAGGGACTATCCCTCTACATGTGTCATTGTGTGACTTGTAAGGGGGCAACTCAGTTCACTGAAGAGAGACCAAGTTTTCATCCTTGGAGAAGTTTCCTAAAGTCGTCTCTAATGAAGCAAAATGGGGAAAGGGACATCATGATGGAATCTACCTGCACCTTCCATGTTTTTTTTTAATCTTTTCTCTCAACAAGCAGAAATGGGATTGGCACCTTCTATATTGTCTCTCAAAGCTAGATGACAGAGCTATCTGGTTACTCAAAGCTTGAAGAGAGTTCAAAAACCTTTGAAGAACTGAAGACTTCTCCTCTCTCACTCTCATCAGCTCTGACCCACCCTTCAAGTAGTTCTTCACCATTGAGAAGAGAGTCCCATACCAATGGGCTTAGAAATAAAGCTAAATATAGGTGAGGAAATGGAGCTAAGAGAGGTTAATCGACTTGTCCAAGATCACATGGCAGTAATTTAACTCATATATTCCTGACTCCATATTTAGCAACTTTATTTTTATGCTACCTAGATTCTAATATTCTATCAAGATTCTTCTGACAATGTGGAAAAATTGATATCCACATGTCATTGGGGAATTGTTGATCTAAAAAAAATAAGGACATGTGTGATAGTAGAAGGTAGTGCCTTGGGTCACTGAAGGAATTGAACACTTTTCCCAAAGCTATCTAATCCAGTATCCTCCTGTTCAATTTTATACTCAGTTTGTCCATTTGTAGTTTCTGCACAAAAGGTGGGGGCAGCTGGGCAGCTCAGTGGATTGAGAGCCAAGCCTAGAGACAGGAAGTTCTAGGTTCAAATCTTGCTTCAGACACTTCCCAGCTGTGTAACTCTGGACAAGTCACTTAACCCCCATTGCCTAGCCCTTGCCACTCTTCTGCCTTGGAACCAATACACAGTATTGATTCCAAAATGGAAGGTAAGGGTTAAAAAAAAAGGTGACAAATCCAACTATCTATTCAACTATATGCAATTATGTGAATACTATGAATATATTTTTCAAATTCATTCATTTGCCTGTTTCAGTATGGCCAGAGTAGCTATGCCTCTCTATTTAAAATTTTAATTATTTTGAATAAATAAGATTTTTATTTGTTTATATATTTATGTTTATCTTTCATGTCCCCAATTCAGCAACAAACAAATAACAAGCAAATGAATATAAACAAAAAGCAAATTCTTTCATTGGCTAGGTCCAAAAGTATTTGTCTCATTCTGCATATTGAATTCATCACTTTTCTGTCCAAAGTACAGTAGCATATTTCATTTTCCAACCTCTTCAGTAGTTTGCTGTTTTATTAATCAAAACTCTAAACTATTTAAGTTGTCTTTTCTTTATAATGTTGTTTTGTAAATTATTCTCCTGATTCTGCTCATATCAATCTTCATTAGTTCATGTAGATCTTCCCCATTTTCTCTGGTATTGTACGTTGCATTATGTCTTGTGGTACAAAAATATTCTATTCATCTATCATAATTTGTTCAGCCATCCTCCAATAGGGGACCTTCCCTTACTTTTCAATTTATAGCTACTATAAAGAGCTATAATACACATTATCTACATATGGATCCTTATCTTTAATTTCTGTCAGGTACATATCTAGCTGTGGTTTCACTGCATCAAAGTATATACATAGTTAAGTGACTTTGGAGAAGAGATAAAAAATGCTTTTCACAAAATTTTAACTGAAGCACTGTTCCACCACAGCACAATAATGTGAATGTTTCCTGTAATGTCTCCAATATTTGTCATTTTACTTTTTTTTGGTCATTCTTTCTAATCTGACAGGTGTAAGATAGAATCTCAAACTTGCCTTCTTTTCTATTTTTGAAATTATTAATGATTTGGAAATGGTTATTGATAGTTCAAATTTCTTCTTTTAGAAACTTTCTCTTCATATCTTTTGATCACTTAGGGGTGGCTATCATTATAAATTTTAATCTTACCTTACATTATTTGGATGTAAGATCTTTATCACTTGAAAAGACCTCATGATATACTAGAGCAATGAGTACAATGTCATTTAATAATAATAGCATCTGTAGCATCTCACCATTTATATGGAATCATTCTTACATTTAGACTCAGTCCAGAACATTTTCCTGCATAAAAATGTGCATAAAAATATCCTTTTGGATTTGAGTTTGTAATGCTGTATTTTGCTTTACTGAATCAAATGACTATTCTGAATCAACAAACAACAAACAGCATAATCTTATGCTCTCCCCACTTGGATTCCTGATATTTGCTTGATTAAAGATGAGTTCTTCTGTAGTGACATGTGTCTATTACTCTGTCAATCCCCTTCTCATATTCCAAAATGATACCATCAACCTGAAAAGCGATGTGACACAGTGGATAGAGTGTCAAGCCTAGAGACAGGAAGACTTCAGTTCTAATCTAACCTCAGACACTAGCTTTGTGACCTTGGACAAGTAACTTAACCTTGATTGACTCAGTTTCCTCATCTGTAAAACAAGCTAGAGAAGGAATGGCAAATAAGTCCTGCATCTTTGTCAAGAAAAGACCAAATGGGGTTATGAAGTATCACATACAGCTGAAATAACTGAACAAAAATAACCCTAAATCCAAATATATAGGTATGTAGGTATATATATTATATGGTTGTTTTAAATATATTATATTGCTATTTTATATTTATATGTATTAAATATACATTTTCTATATTAAAATATTTTGAATATATATTCATGACTATATATATATGCATATATATATATGTATTTCCCCCCCCTACTAATGTCACTGTTATCAAACATGACTAAAGTTAAATTCATTCTGAACCTTTTCTTATGTTCAAAAGTTTCCCACAGCAGTTGTGGCTTAAACTTTTTAAGGTTTTGTACAGATTGTCATCAAAAGGTCCTTTAACTAGCTAGTATTATTCCTTCTTTCAGCAGCATTTAACTACCTGTTTATAATTTAACAGAATGATGTTAATTAGTATCTGAGCATTCCCAATTGCTTCCATAAGTACTTCCAGTTCATTCTCTTTTCTCAGCATCTTTTTTAGCACTAGAAAGAATGTATCTCTGCTTTGCGATGGGAACAGACATAACTATATACACACACAGACACACACACACACATATATTAATAGTTATAGTTATATGGAAACTAGAGGCAGCAAAATTCCCCTCAGGTCCCCTCAGAACCCTGAGACCATCTTTTTCCAATCAGGAGAAAGTAATGTCCTTCTATTTGGTTTTTCCCAGACTGCCTCATTCCCTGACCTGCCTTAGAAGGAAATGATTTCTTGGCTCAGCTCTGCAAGCTTCTGCACTTTACAACCTGATACAATCTAGACTTTCTGAGAGAAATTGCTTCTTTTTTTAAGGGGGCCAGGCGCTTTTTTCTTCAGAATATTTTAAAATAAATTTAATACAAAACAGAAGTGGATTTTTAAACGGAGATATGTGATGGTCTCTTCATAGTCATATACTTCCTTAGAAATAAGGGCATTTAACAGTAACAGCAAGAATATGCAATGATCAACTGTGAATGACTTAATTGTTATCAGCAATGTAAGGATCTGAGGCAAATCTAAGGGACTCAACAAAGAAGACTATCCACTGCCAGAGAAGGAACTGATGGAGTTTGAATGTAGAATAAAGCATATTATTTTCACTTTATCTGCTTCATGAATTTTTCTCTAGTATAAGCAATATGTGTCTTCTTTCACAACATGACAAACATGGAAATATGTGTTGCCTGATAACACAGGTACAACCTTTATCATATTATCTTTTGTCTTGGGGAGTCTGGCAGGGGTAGGAGAGAGGGAGAGAGCATGGATCACAAAATGTCAGAAAATGATCATTACAATTATATTTTATGTAATCTGGAAAAATAATTTAATTAAAAATAATGGCATTCAATTAATTTTGAAAGTTATATCAAACTCAGAGAAGCAGATTATGTTGGGGAAAGGGAACTTGCCTACTCAGAAGAAAACAAACACAGTGGAAAGAACTTTGGCTCTAAAGTCAAATCCCATCTCTGATGCTTACTAAGTTTGGGGCCTTGGGCACATCATTTAGTGCCCTGGGCCTCAGTCTCCTCTTTTGTAAAATGAAAGAATTGTGTTCTATGGTCTCTCAATTCTTCTTCATCTCCTTCCAACTCTTCCAAATCTGCCTCACCCTTTTTTATCTCTTATTCCTGCTCTTCCATCCCAAAGTTAAAAGGTTTTGTTGAATTTAAGGAATTTCTTGAGCCTAAGAAAAGTTATTGAAATCTGTCTTGCCCTACCCAGAGGAAAAATGCTTGGGGTTAAAAGTGTACTGACCCTGATGAAATATAACAACAAGCAATGGGAATTAAAGAAAGCAACGTTACCCTTCTTCAGATTTCATAATGTGGGATTTTTGACAAAAGTTTAAAACATTTGATGATCTATTCACAAATGGAGATGATTCCCTTGAACTTAAGGATATGGAACCCAAGTTTGTAGCAGGGGTAAAAAGAGAATCACCAAAAGTCTTGATTGACTTCACTAATGAGAGTCTGTGATTTCTTTCTAATAACCCATGCTGTTTCCCTATTAATTTCATTCCAGTGCTTAATCGTCAGTGCATGACACTTTAACCACTAAGCTTATTATGCTATAAATAGTCTCCTTGCTGTTCCTTCAGAGCAGGCATAAATGGGAAGAAATTTCTTGTTTCCAAAATACCTCCTTAGTGTTTAGAAGTTAAGACCAGAATTGTACCAGGTGAAATAAACAACCCAAGATAAAAATGATTTCTTCGTTCTCTTCAATTTCCTGACCCTGAATAGGTAAAAAGCTTTTCAATGTATTTTTCCCTCATGAAACATCACTGGGATAGATATTCTTTTATTGGTCCAAAAAAAAAAAAGAGGTTATGTTTCCATGCGAGAGCATTAGTGTGTCTCTATCTATGCAAACAAATCAGAGTAGTTCATTCCACAACACCTTGGGCTGTGTCATGTCAGTGCATTTTTATAACAACCTCAAAGATAAAAATAAGTTGCAGAGGATTTTATCAGGACCCTCGGTTATGGGAATTCATTATGCCAAGGGAACAAGGCTAGAGTCAGGCATCAAGGAGGAATCATAGGGCACTATTTCAGCTTAGCAAGGAGATAAGATTTCTCTCTGTGTCTCTTTGTGTTTCTCTCTTTGTGTTTCTCTCTCTCTCTCTCTCTCTCTCTCTCTCTCTCTCTCTCTCTCTCTCACTCTCACTCTTGCTCTCTCAGTCTCTCTGTCTTAGTGATGTTTTGTGGCATTGTAATACTTCATTGTGGTTATTAGAAAGAAAATATGGCAACATCAGAGAATCAGATTTTCAGAAATTATAATAAAATGCCTTCAAGAACTATTTTCTGAAGGTGAGATGGTACTTCTGGGGATAGTGCCCCTATCCACAAAGGTAATAATCTAGTGGCTAGAATTCAGAACATTTAGTTCAAGTCTGGCCAAAGGCTTTGATATACAGATGACATCATATAATTCAGCAGCCATTTATTAAATGCCTGGTGTGTGAAAGGTGCTATGCTAAATGATGAATACATGAAGAAAAAATAAAACCCTTCCTGCCTTCAAGAAGCTGATGTCTTATGGAAGTGGATTAAGTATGTATGCATATTGGTGCATCCTTGGTCCTAAAGAAGAGATAAAGAATTGTTGCTCCCTTCCTTCTTTGTAGAATAGAGAATCGATGGATGTAGAACTGTCATGTTCAGTTTGTGAACTAGTTAATTCTGTTGCACTTTTTTTCTCTTTATTTTTTTCCTTGTATAAGGGATGGCTCCCTGGGTGGGGGAAGCGGAACCATATATTGAGAAATTAATGTGATAACATAGCAAAAGACATCAATAAAATGGACAGGTTAAATACACACACACACACATGGATAACTCAAAGAAAAATAACTTGAAGAGAGAGAGACAGACAGACAGACAGACCAACAGACAGAGAAAATATTAATAAGTGGAGGTGAGGAGTAAAGAAGACTACAAGGAGCTGGTAGCATCTGAGATGAGCCTTGAAAGAAGAGGATTCTGAAGCTTGCCTGACTTTTGTTTTTTTCTCCTCTCCAGTTGGAGAGATCCTAATTCCAGGATCTTTCTGAAATCACAACACTTATTCAGTATAAATGTTTTGACCCTCACCTAATAAACAAAGGGAGGACAAACAGAATCTGACTTTAGGAAGGTGAGCTCCATCTTGCATTAGGAAACTGGTTTAGGGAGGGCAAAGGAAAACATTTGTTGGAAAGGGCAGGAGAGAAAAAGAACTGGATGATGAATAAGAGGAAAATAAGTGTATCTAAGGGCAAGGGGCCAGTGACAAGAGAGTGAAGAACAAAGCCACTTATCTTATCAAGCAGAGACTGTGATGGTAATAAAAAAGGTCAATCACCTCCAAATATGGTGATAACAACTAACCAACAGGGCAACAATTTATGTATATCTAAGTATCAGATTCTGCAGGCCCATAAGGTCTAGGTTGACTTTCCTACCTAGCTTGTCAGAAGGGAGCTCAATACTGGAGATTTAGGGGGGAAAGAGCAAAAAGAGCAGCAATAAGCCTTGGGCTTGCTTGAGGTCACAGGCTTCTGCTGAATATTCTGCCTCAAATCTACCTTGAAATCCACCATAAGTAAAGGCATTTTTCTTTCCTCAATTTTGCTAAGTTTAACCTCTATATTTTGTGCATGTATCCAGAGGTCATTTTGTGTTGTCTTTAGAAGTTTCTGAGAATATGAATTTTGGAGAATATTTTACTAAAGTATACTTGTTAAAACAGTAAATATGTACTTAGATGTATGAACATATATATATATATATATATATATATGTATTTATGCCTATACATACACATGTACATATGTACATGTATATAATAATTCACGAATTAGGCTTAAATGATGTTATCCATTCCTTCTAGGATCCTTGAAATTGGCATGCTTAATACAGTATCACTTCTTTTAGATAGCCAGGAAATGGCTTTATTTTTTATTCCATTCTCTTTCCAGTATCAAAAAGTAGAAAATAGAACACAAATGTATAATCTCTATTGTAAGGCTACTTCCCTTGCTCTAATTTGCACCGACTTGCTGGGTACCCAATGAGCAGCTGCTATTATTTTCAGAGTTCTAGGGGTAACCCTGGGGGATTTTATTCTTAGTTGTGTCTCCTATGAGCCCCTACCACTGTGCTTCCCATTGACAACTATCAGATTTAATTAACATTTAGGAAAGATTTGCTGAGAAGGTTACAAAAGCATTCTCTCCAAATGAAGGACACACTGTCCCCTTGCACAAAAAAGTCCCTGGGGAGAATAGGTTAAAACTGAAACTACAGTGTTAATGAGGCATCCATATAAAGAATACATGTGGTAAAGGAGCATCTCCCAGCTCCTAAATCCTGGATGGAAGTTCTTTTCTCTTCTTTTCTCCCTCAGAGAGCCCTCATAAAATTCCCACTTAGTGTATGTAGCTCTCAAATAGGTTCTAAGAGCTGGTGCCCTCATATAGTTCATAGGCGACACCTCTTTATCTCAAGGGGTCACAACTGCCCTTTCTATATCTACTGAGTCCTTTATGTATCTCTCAACTCCTGATATAGATACTGCCATTAGCTGTACTACTCTGATGGATGCAGCTACCAATGCTACTGGGAACTCAAGATCTCCTGACCTTTTGAAGTTCACAAAACTACAACCTGCTCAATTCTTTCCCAGAATACTCTTTTTTTGTAAGACCAGGGGGAAAAAACCCACTTCTATAGACAAAGGTAGCCATTGATAACCTCTAAGCCCATGTATGAGACAGAGAAGTATCCTTACTCCTAGGGTGTCTCAGGATACCAGTCCTAAGTCTTGTCATCTTTCAGAGAAGAGTTAAAAAAATAAAATCATAACATCAACATCCTTTCTTAGGACACTTTCTGTTTACCCTCAGGATATCTTTCTTTGCTTTAGGTTGAATATATCACCTCCTTTTGATCCAATTTCTCCAATCACTTGGTCGGTGTTGCTTCCAAAATGATTAAGGATTGGTCCACCAATTGTGAAAAGATTAAAGGAAAATCCCTTCATACTCAGCTTATTCCAATGATTATTGATTTTATTAAGGTATCTGTGTCAAGTGAAATGTCTATTATGTGTCACCAACTATGCTAAAAGCTGGGGATACAAAGAAAGGGGGGCGGGACATCATTCCCTGACCTCAAGGAGTCTCATTCGTCTCTTCTCTGTTTAATTGATCTGAAGTAGACAAAATAGATTACCCTTGCATATGATAATTAATATTGTTGTTTTTACATTCAACAAGGCAAAATTTTTCATGAAAAGACCAGTCAAAGGAAGTAGGACATTTTAAAGGTGGTAGTAGTTCAGTTCTTATTAATTAGATTCATTGAATAGACCACCAACAATGGTAACATGTAGGATCCATTTTTATTGTCATTCAGGATATTTACTACCCATCCATGGGGTATACTGGAGTCATCTCTATTAGTCTCATCAACACAAGTTAAATTTTCGGTGAGAGCATTTTTATATCTCAAAAACTATCAAACATTACAAATCCAGGTTTGATTTATTGTTTTATTTGGCTGTCTAGACTTAAGAAAATGATGGAGAAAATGTTAACAATTCAGATTAAACCTAAAAGCATTTTGTGCACACATTTTTGTTTTTCAGAGATGATCATTAAACACTTACCATTATATCCTTGCCCCATTCCCTTCACCCTCTCAAAAAAAAATCTATGACAGCTCACTGATTATAATGAGATAAGATGCATTTTATGCATCAAATGGAGCAGAGACTATAAGATAATAAATTTAGACCAGGAAAGGCCTTTGTAGATCAGCTGGTCCAATCCCCACACTTTATAGATGAGGAAGCAGAGGCCAGGCAAATTAGGCAAGTTGCCTAAAATCACATAAATTATAAATAGCAGAGTCAAAATTCAAACCCAGATCTCCAGAAGCCAAACTTAGCACTCTTTCCACTGTACCATGCCAGAGGGAACAGAAGGAAGCAATTTTTCTGACAATAAAGTTGAGTCCATTACATCACATGGATTAGAAATCTAATTTCAAGTATGGGAATGATCAGTTGATAAGAAAAATTCAAAAGATTATTATGTAGTTTGGGCTTTATATTGAGAGAAAAAAGAAGAAAATCATCTACTGAGGCATTTCACCTCCATGTAATTAACTTTATAAGCAACCATGACATAGTAGATAGGGAGCTATCCTCAGAAGCAAGAAGATAATTTCAATTTCCACCTCTGATATATACTAGCTGTGTAACCAGCTATTGAGCAAAGTTCTTAAACTCTCAGTTTCCCAGGCACTCTAAGACTAAATTTCAAAGAACTTTAGTAATGATCAGCATTAGAAGAAGGTTCCTCATAAAGTGTTGCTTATAGCAATAAAATCAGAGTTGCAGTCCAAAACAAACAAACAAAAAAAATTAAATGAAAGTAGGAGTTTATTGAAGGTATCCTTGGATAAAGGGCACCAAGTGACATAATGAACAATATCTCCAATTGCATTTTTGCAAAGGACACAGAAACACTATTTACTGGATAGTTCTCAAATTGACAGAGGTCATAACATTGAATCATTACTCAGTGAAGGCATTTCTGCAAGGGAATGAGATAATGGAGGTCCAGGTAATTTGCTTTCTGATAGTATAACGATGCAAGGATAGGACCTGGAGCATCTAGATAAATGGATAGTTAACATGCCCATTAGATTGTCTGTCTCAAATATCAGGTTTCTTAAATGAGATTTGGACAGGTGCTGGATTTCATTCAATCTTCAATCAGCTCCTTTAGCAACTGCCTACAGTGGAAATATTCTTCTTTGTTGATTAAAGTAATAGTAATAAACTTTCGATACTAGATGTGACAAAGGCAGAGTTAATAATCTGTTGTGGAAATGGAAGAGCCAGATTTGTATTCTTGCCCAGGACGTGTCAAAGAATGGCTCCCTTGCTTGATACTGCTCCCTGTGGTAATGAGAGGGAATGCTTCAAGCTGTAGCTTTATTAGGTCCATGATGAGTCAGCAGAAAGCTGAGTCAGCTATCATCCATCACAAGCTCATTTGTAGTGTGACTTTAGAAGTTTACATCACACTCCTGCCCTTTCCCACTGCCCATGGACAGACAAGACAAAAATGTCCTAGACCTAGGATTCCTACTCTCCTGAAAAAGTTGAGATCAAGCCACTGATGTCCAAATATCTCAGAGGGAAAATCCAGGGAGTTGTACCAATTCACAGAAAAGAGTGTGTAGGGATGGAACATTTGGAATATTTTAAGATTTTAAGTTTGCTTTGCTTTAAAACTCCTAATATGTGTCCTGATCTTTTTTTAAAAGAATGAGTGAAAGAAATATTAAGTATGTATTATGTACGAAAGCTCTGCAAAACCCTAGCGATGGAAACAGAAAATTGGGACAGTACTCACTCTCAAAGAGCTCACATTCTTGTTGGAAAGAGATAACACATATGGAAGACTCCCACAGCTTGTCAGATGAAAAGGTTTCACTGTCCTTAGGATGTTGACCAAGTAGATATTAATGCTACTTCTTATATGTCATTTCCATGTATAAAATTGCCAGTAACTAACATTGAACCATTTGACAGTAGCAAGGACTTTAGAAGAAAGAATTTATTCTTCTGGGTCTTTAGTAGCTTTGGTTATAGCATTTTAAGTGTTCAGTTCTTCCTAGTTATGAGCCAGGAGCAAGCAACTAGATTCAGTAGCTATGAAGCCACACAAATACAAACATTCTAATTAAAATTGTTAGAATGATTTATTTGCTAAGTAGCTGCTTAATTGTTATTCTTCCTATCCTATGATTACCAAATATAATCCCTTGCTTCCCTAATTCCTGCATTTCAGAATCAATTCTTGCCTACATGAAAATTCTTTTCCCCTAGTGACTCTTCCCAAATACTTATTTCCATTTCCTTCAGCCCTACCCCAATCTCTATATTCCTCTGCTCACTCTATTCCCTGCAGTCTCTACAATGAATAATGATATATCAAGCATCAAGTTCAATGGCCCTTTCTCAATCTTAATTTTCCTTAAAATTTCAAAAGAAGTGGATGTTGTTGACCATCCACATCTTGATTCTGCCCCCGCCCCAACAATCTCTTCTACATGGTGATCTTCTGGTTCTACTCCTACCAGTTTGAACATTCTATTTTATTCTTCTTTGCTGGTTTATTTTCTTGCCCTTTTTGTCCCCCTTATGCAGTCTTACTTGAAGATCTCATCTATCTATTTGTTTTGATCTATCATCTCCAGGATAATTCAAACAAATTCAGTTCAACTTATATTTATTAAATACCTACTCTCTACTTGTCAGTGTGTTAGGAACTGGAGATATAGAGATAAAAGGAAGTAGTACCTGCCTTTAAGAAGCTTCCATTCTACAAGAAACAATAGGTGAAGAATAGTATCTGAAAAATATATCTGGAGTAAATACGTTACTTAAGGAGGAAGAACACTAATAATTGGTATGAGAGGGAGGAAGGGGGAATAGAAACACTCCTACAGGAAAGAGCACATAGGAGGGCAGAGTCAAGGTGGCAGCTCAGAGGCAACAAAAAGTTCAGACCTCTGAAAACCCTTCCTTACCCATTAAAAAAACAATGCTTCCAGGGGACTGAAAACCAAATCTAACAACAGGACACAGCTAGAAAACCCTCCTGCTGGACTCAACTTAAAAAATATGCCTCCCCCACAAAAGCCTAAATTCTAGAAAACTCAGGTTTAAGGGGAAGGAAAAAGGAAGGTCCCAGGACTCTTCCCCCACCTAAATTGCTGGGCCTCCAGCTGTGGCTAGAATCTCTGGGCAGGTAGGGGTACTCATCCAGAGGGAGTACCTTGCTGCACAGCTGTGCCAGGCTCAGGATGTTGAGCACAGGCAGCAGGGAGGCAGCTGGAGAAACACAGAGTGGGCAGCCTTTATCTTATCCCCTCCACACCTTGTCCAGGTTTTGGCCTCAGGGCACATCCAGCTTTGCAAATCAACTCCTCCCTGTCTCAGTCTTAATAATAGGGCATATAGGAAGCCTGCAGAAGACTGGGAGGCTCAGGATCCAACACCCCTCCCCCAAATTGCTCTGAGAGCCTTGCTGACTGAGCTCCAAGGCCAAAGGCTACAACCTTGATAACAGGGTGGGAAGCCTAGCTCCCTTTCAGTTACAACTGTTAGCTGGAGAAGATCTGATATCAGAGCTCAATCTGACCAATCAGCAGAGCAGAGAAGAAGCCCCTTCAGGACAGAATAGCTCAAATCCACAGATCCAGCACATAATCAAAGGAGCAATATTACAGGCAATTACAGGGGGGGAAGAGGGGAAATTATACGTAAACAACAGAAAAAGAAAAAAGAAATTACAATTGACAGCTTCTGTCCAGGTATGAACAAAGAGCAATTGGAACAGAAGAAGACCAAGGAACACCAAGCAAAAAGACAGAAACTCCAGTGAATTGGACACAGGCTTTGGAAGAACTCAAAATACAATTAAAAAAAACAATTAAGAGAGGTTGAAGACAACTAGAAAAAGGACTTAAAATGCAAAATAAGTCATCTGGAAACAGAAAATAGTGTCTTGAAAGTCAAAATTAACCAGCTTGAAAATGAGGCAAAGAAGATGAAAGATGACTTCTAAAGAAAATCAGACCAGAAGGAGGATGACCAAAAAAGCCAAATATGAAATTCAGTCTTTAAAAACTGGAATCCAACAACTAGAAACAAATGAATTCACAAGACAGCAAGAATCAATAAAACAAGATAAAAATAATGAAAAAACTGAAGGAAATATGAAACACCTCATTCACAAAATGACAGACCTGGAAAACAGAGCCAAGAGAGATAATTTAAGAATTATTGGGATAAAGAGATGATAAGGGGACTTCTGGTCAAGATGGCGGCTTAGAGAAAGCTAAAGTTCAGATCTTCGGAAACCCTTCCCTACCAAACTCAAACTATATGCTCCTAGGGCACCAAAATTCAAAACGAACAAGAGCATAGACCCCGGGAATCCTCCTCCTGGACCTGGATCAAAAGGTACGCCCCCCCCAAAAGCCAGAACCCAAGAACACTCGGACCTAAGGGGTAGGCAGAAGGAAGGTCCCAGGACCCATCCCCCCCAACCCAGAGCACTGAGTCCAAGGCAGCAGAGGGAACCTCAGAGCCTCAGGGCCGGCTATTCTGAAGGCTGCTTCCTGAAAACAACCTGACTCAGAAGAGGGGGCACACAACACAGACAGCAGGAAAACAGAGAGAGACTGGGGGAGCTTGTAACCCCCTGGCTGGATCCTTCCATCCCAGTCTCACAGAAGGTCCCTGCCTCAGGGCATACTCAGTTCGACCCATGGAAAACTAATCCTATCAGGAGCCCTCAGAGCTCCAGGAAGCCGCGGTCCCTCCCCCCTCAGAGTGCTGGCTCTTCTGGCCGGCTAAGACACAGAAACAAACACCCCGCAGAAAGGGCCAAGTCAGGATCAGAGCGTGTAAGTAAGGCAACAGAGAAGCATCGGGAGGGAACTGAGGAGGGCAGTAACACAGAAACACCAGCAATTCCTGGCTTCCCTGGCAAGACAGAACAACAACTGCATAGAACGGACAATCTGCCTAGGGCTAAAACCTCTGAACACCAGACAGAGATAAGAAAAGCCAACTCCCCACTCAGATAGAGATGGCAAACTCCACAGAAGCACAAAAGCCCCAAAATTCCAAGAAAAACAAGAAGAAGGGGGCGACTTTGGACACATTTTATGGAGCAAAAATACAAAATACAGAGGAGATAGAAGAGGAAACACAAGCAAATGCTCAGAAACCTTCCAAAGGAAATGGAAACTCTCCACAAACCCATGAAGAATTGGAAAGATAGAAGCCTTCTGGGAGGAAAAGTGGGGAATAATGCAAAAGAAATTCAAGCATCTACAAAACCAGTTTGACCAAAGTGATAAGGAAAACCAGGCTTTAAAGGTCAGAATTAGGCAACTCGAAGACAATGAGCAAGAATTAATAAAGCAAAGCCAAAAGACCAAAAAATTAGAAGAATAGATAATTTAAGAATAATTGGACTACCAGAAAATCCAGAAATAAACAGCAAACTCGACATCATAATACAAGATATAATTAAAGAAAATTGCCCAGAGATCCTAGAACAAGGGGGCAACACAGCGACTGACAGAGCTCACAGAACACCCTCTACACTAAACCCCAAAAAGACAACTCCTAGGAATGTAATTGCCAAATTCCAAAGCTTTCAAGCAAAATAAAAAATCTTACAAGAAGCCAGAAAAAGACATTTTAGATATAAAGGAATGCCAATCAGGGTCACACAAGACCTTGCAAGTTCTACTCTGAATGATCATAAGGCATGGAACATGATCTTCAGAAAAGCAAGAGAGCTGGGTCTTCAACCAAGAATCAGCTATACAGCAAAACTGACTATATACTTCCAAGGGAAAGTATGGGCATTCAACAAAATAGAAGACTTCCAAGTTTTTGCAAAGAAAAGACCAGAGCTCTGTGGAAAGTTCGATATCGAAAATCAAAGAGCATGGAATACCTGAAAAGGTAAATATGAAGGAAAGGGAAAAGGAGAATAGGGAAAAGGAGAAAAATGTTATCTTCTTTTTTTACTCAAACTCTCTTCTATAAGGACTACATTTATATCAATCTATATGTACTAACATGTGGGGGAAATGTAATGTGTAAATAAGGGGAAAAGAAAGACCAAATAGAATAATCTTTCTCACACAAAGATTCACATGGGAAGGGGAGGGGAAGAAAACTCTTATAAGAAGGAGAGGAAGAGAGTTTTTACTTAAACCTTACTCTCAGGGAAATCAACTCTGAGAGGGAAGAACATCCAGATCCATTGGGATCTTGAATTCTATCTTACCCAACAAGGGTAGGGAGAAGGGAAAACCAAGGGGGGTAGGGGGGAGGGAACACAAAAAAGGGAGGGAAGAAGAGGGGGTAGGGGGAGAGAACAAAAAGGGAGGGACTAGAAAGGGAAACATATCAAGGGAGGGGACAAGGGGGACTGATTTAAAGTAAACCACTGGACTAAAAGGTAGAGCTGAAGAAGAAAGGTTAGAATTAGAGGAGGATATCAAAATGCCAGGGAATCCACAAGTGACAATCATAACTTTGAACATGAATGGGATGAACTCACCCATAAAACATAGACGAATAGCAGAATGGATTAGAATCCAAAACCCTACCATATGTTGTCTTCAAAAAACACACATGAGGCAGGTAGACACCCACAAGGTCAGAATTAAAGGATGGAGTAAGACCTTCTGGGCCTCAACTGACAGAAAGAAGGCAGGAGTGGCAATCATGATATCTGATAAAGCCAAAGCAAAAATAGACCTGATCAAAAGGGATAGGGAAGGTAATTATATTTTGTTAAAAGGGACTTTAGATAATGAGGAAATATCACTAATCAACATGTATGCACCAAATAATATAGCACCCAAATTTCTAATTGAGAAACTAGGAGAATGGAAGGAAGAAATAGAAAGTAAAACCATATTAGTGGGAGACTTAAACCAACCATTATCAAATTTAGAAAAATCAAATCAAAAAAATAAATAAGAAAGAGGTAAAAGAAGTGAATGAAATCTTAGAAAAATTAGAATTAATAGACATATGGAGAAAAATAAATAGGGATAAAAAGGAATACACCTTCTTCGCAGCACCACATGGCACATTCACAAAGATTGACCATACATTAGGTCACAGAAACATGGCACACAAATGCAGAAAAGCAGAAATAATAAATGCAGCCTTTTCAGATCAAAAGGCAATAAAAATAATGATCAGTAATGGTACATGGAAAACCAAATCAAAAACTAATTGGAAATTAAACAATATGATACTCCAAAATCTTTTAGTTAAAGAAGAAATCTTAGAAACAATTAATAATTTCATTGAGGAAAATGACAATGGCAAGACATCCTTTCAAACCTTTTGGGTTGCAGCCAAAGTGGTAATCAGAGGTAAATTCATATCCCTGAGTGCATATATTAACAAACTAGGGAGAGCAGAGATCAATCAATTGGAAATGCAAATAAAAAAACTCAAAAGCGATCAAATTAAAAACCCCCAGCAGAAAACCAAACTAGAAATCCTAAAAATTAAGGGAGAAATTAATAAAATAGAAAGTGATAGAACTATTGATTTAATAAATAAGACAAGAAGCTGGTACTTTGAAAAAAACAAACAAAATAGACAAAGTACTGGTCAATCTAATTTAAAAAAGGAAGGAAGAAAAGCAAATTAACAGCATAAAGATGAAAAGGGGGACATCACCTCTGATGAAGAGGAAATTAAGGCAATCATTAAAAATTACTTTGCCCAATTATATGGCAATAAATACACCAATTTAGGTGATATGGATGAATATATACAAAATTACAAACTGCCTAGACTAACAGAAGAAGAAATAGAATTCTTAAATAATCCCATATCAGAAAATGAAATCCAACAAGCCATCAAAGAACTTCCTAAGAAAAAATCCCCAGGGCCTGAAGGATTCACCAGTGAATTCTATCAAACATTCAGAGAACAGTTAATCCCAATACTATACAAACTATTTGGCATAACAAGCAAAGAGGGAATTCTACCAAACTCCTTTTATGACACAAACATGGTACTGATTCCAAAACCAATAAGGTCAAAAACAGAGAAAGAAAACTATAGACCAATATCCTTAATGAATATAGATGCAAAAATCTTAAATAGGATACTAGCAAAAAGACTCCAGCAAGTGATCAGAAGGGTCATCCACCATGATCAAGTAGGATTTATACCAGGGATGCGGGGCTGGTTCAATATTAGGAAAACTATCCACATAATTGACCACATCAACAAGCAAACCAACAAGAATCACATGATTATCTCAATAGATGCAGAAAAAGCCTTTGATAAAATACAACACCCATTCCTATTAAAAACACTAGAAAGCATAGGAATAGAAGGGTCATTCCTAAAAATAATAAACAGTATATATCTAAAACCATCAGCTAATATCATCTGCAATGGGGATAAACTAGATGCATTCCCAATAAGATCAGGAGTGAAACAAGGATGCCCATTATCACCTCTATTATTTGACATTGTACTAGAAACACTAGCAGTAGCAATTAGAGAAGAAAAAGAAATTGAAGGCATCAAAATAGGCAAGGAGGAGACCAAGTTATCACTCTTTCCAGATGAAATGATGGTCTACTTAAAGAATCCTAGAGATTCAAGCAAAAAGCTAATTGAAATAATCGACAACTTTAGCAAAGTTGCAGGATACAAAATAAACCCACATAAGTCATCAACATTTCTATATATCTCCAACACAGCTCAGCAGCAAAAACTAGAAAGAGAAATACCTTTCAAAATCACCTTAGACAAAATAAAATTCCTAGGAATCTATCTCCCGAGACAAACACAGGAACTATATGAACACAACTACAAAACACTCTCCACACAACTAAAACTAGACTTGAGCAATTGGAAAAACATTAACTGCTCATGGATAGGATGAGCCAATATAATAAAAATGACAATCCTACACAAACTTATTTATCTATTTAGTGCCATACCCATTGAATTCCCAAAAATTTTCTTTACTGATTCAGAAAAAAACATAACAAAGTTCATTTAGAATAACAAAAGATCAAGGATATGCAGGGAAATAATAAAAAAAAACACAAATGATGGGGGCCTTGCAGTCCCAGACCTTAAACTATATTACAAAGCAGCAGTCATCAAAACAATTTGGTACTGGCTAAGAGATAGAAAGGAGGATCAGTGGAACAGACTGGGGGCAAGCGACCTCAGCAAGATAGTATACAATAAACCCAAAGATCCCAGCTTTTGGGACAAAAATCCACTATTTGATAAAAACTGCTGGGAAAATTGGAAGACAGTGTGGGAGAGATTAGGAATTGATCAACACCTCACACCCTACACCAAGATAAATTCAAAATGGGTGAATGACTTAAACATAAAAAAGGAAACCATAAGTAAATTGGGTAAACACAGAATAGTATACATGTCAGACCTTTGGGAAGGGAAAGGCTTTAAAACCAAGCAAGACATAGAAAGTATCACAAAATGTAAAATAAATAATTTTGACTACATCAAATTAAAAAGCTTTTGTACAAACATAACCAATGTAACTAAAATCAGAAGGGAAACAACAAATTGGGAAAAAATCTTCATAGAAACCTCTGACAAAGGTTTAATTACTCAAATTTATAAAGAGCTAAATCAATTGTACAAAAAATCAAGCCATTCTCCAATTGATAAATGGGCAAGGGACATGGATAGGCAGTTCTCAGATAAAGAAATCAAAACTATTAATAAGCACATGAAGAAGTGTTCTAAATCTCTTATAATCAGAGAGATGCAAATAAAAACAACTCTGAGGTATCACCTCACACCTAGCAGATTGGCTAACATGATAGCAAAGGAAAGTAATGAATGCTGGAGGGGATGTGGAAAAGTAGGGACATTAATGCATTGCTGGTGGAGTTGTGAACTGATCCAACCATTCTGGAGAGCAATTTGGAACTATGCCCAAAGGGCAACAAAAGAATGTGTACCCTTTGATCCAGCAATAGCACTGCTGGGTCTGTGCCCCAAAGAGATAATGGAGAAAAAGACTTGTACAAGAATATTCATAGCTGCACTCTTTGTGGTGGCCAAAAATTGGAAAATGAGGGGTTGCCCATCAATTGGGGAATGGCTGAACAAATTGTGGTATGTATTCGTGACGGAATACTATTGTGCAAAAAGGAATAATAAAGTGGAGGAACTCCATGGAGACTGGAAAGACCTCCAGGAAGTGATGCAGAGCAAGAGGAGCAGAACCAAGAGAACATTGTACACAGAGACTAATACACTGTGGTATAATCGAACATAATGGACTTCTCCATTAGTGGCGGTGTAATGTCCCTGAACAATCTGCAGGGATCTAGGAGAAAAAGCACTATTCATAAGCAGAGGATAAACTGTGGGAGTAGAAACACTGAGGAAAAACAACTGCTTGACTACAGAGGTTGAGGGGACATGACAGAGGAGAGACTCAAAATGAACACTCTAATGCAAATATTAACAGCATGGCAATGGGTTCGAATCAAGAACACATGTGATACATAATGGAAGCACACGTCGGCTATGGGGTTTGGGGGGTGAGGAAAAGAAAATGATCTTTGTCTTTAATGAATAATTCTTGGAAATGATCAAATAAAATATTATAAAATTTAAAAAAAAAGAATTATTGGGATACCTGAATAGTATGACAAAAGAATACATAAACTATCCCAGTGATGGTGAACCTATGGAACATGTGCCAAAGATGGCATGTGCAGTACTCTCTATGGGCACATGAACCATCCTCCCAACCTTTCCAGAGTTTGTTACTAGAAAGGCAAAGGGTCTTGCATGGACCTGCTCCCTTCCCCCTCTCCACCATGCCTGAGGTTATTTTTTCACATCACCCACTCCAACAGCCCAGCTGTCTAGCACACAGTGGCAAGGTGGGCAGGTCACAGGAGGTGGAGCTTGAGGGGAAAGGAACACTTGGGTCATTCCCCCCTCCAGTTCTCAAATCCATGTAACTATTTAAATATGTTCCCTGACCTGTAGACCCTTATTTCCAACTGCCCCTAACTGTATTTATGTGGATATCCTGCCAAAGACTAAAATTTAACTTCTTCAAAATTAAACTCCTTACCTTCATCCTTAAACCTATCCCCTCCTTACAATTTCTCCTTTTCTGTTGATGGTACCACCATCCTCTCTGTCACACAATCTTAAGTGCCTGTAGACATCTTTTTTAAAAAAGTATTTGTTTGTTACATTAAAATACCCAAATAACTCTCTCCCTCCACCTTTCTCATTAAAATGGCAATATCTGATGAAAATACATGTATATAAAACTGTATCTTATTCATTTCTATTTATCAATTCTTTCATTGTAGGTGGGCATACACGATCATGCTTCAAACAATATTTATGTTGCTATATATAATGTTCCCTTGGTTCTGTTTGTTTCACTCTTCATAATTTCATGTAGGTCTTTCTATGTTTTTCCAAAATTAACCTGATTGTTATTTCTTACAGCACTATAGTATTTCATCCCAATCATACATCACAATTTGTTTAGCCATTCTCCATTTGACTGACATCACTTCAATTTCCAGTTCTTTACCACCACTTTACCACCACAAAGAGAGCAGCTATAAATATTTTAGAACATATAGATTCATTTCCTTTTTCTCTGATTATCTTAGGAAATAAACATAATAGCAGTATTGCTAGGTCAAAAGGTATGCACATTTTTAAAACTCTGAGCACAAATCATCTTTACCATTTCTTTCTTTTTCTACATTCAATCAGCTGTCCAATTCTTTCAACACTACCTTGATCATTTATCTTACATTAGTTCCCCTTCTCTATATGTAGGCTACATATAAACTCTCTCTATATAGACTTCTCTGACAAAACTCTCATTTGTGACTCTTAGTACTTCTTATAGTAAGGTCATCTATTTATGTTCAGAATATACTCCCTGAACTCTGCTGCATGTTGAAATTCATATCTTCATTGAATCATACCATTCTACCATTCTTCATTTTATTCCCTTCATGAATTCTTCTCTAGTGTAAGTAATATGTGCATTCTTTCACAACATGATGAACATGGAAATATGTATTGTATGATAATATAAGTACAACCTAGATCATATATCTGCCTTCTTGAGCTAGAAGGAGAAGGAGGGTGGAAAGAGAAGAGGGGAGAGAGATAAGGAGAGGAGCATAGAGAGAAAGAAAAAGAGAGACAGAGAGAAAGGGAGACAGAGAGACAGGGAGAAAGATGGGGAGAGAGAGACAGAGAGAAAAAGAGAAAACATGGATTGCAAAATGTCAGAAAACTAATATTAAGAAAATGTATTGGCATGAAATCTTAACAAAAATTAAAATTTTATTATCATAAAATCACGTAAAGCACTGTGCAAATAAAAATAAAATGAAATAGAAAAAAGGAAATTCTCATCTTCCTTCAAGATCCAATTCTAGAACCAACCAGCTAAGAAGATTGTCTTATTTGGGGGTCCCACAAACTAAAAGTATCTCTCCCCTCAAATTTTCTTAAAGTTTAATGTCTTGATTACTTCTTACTTTTTTTTACTTGGTATCCTCCAGTTTTGTTTTTATACATATTTCAGCCTTCCTCTTTTCATCTCTCCTGCATTCTAATTGGAATGCAAGTTCTTTTAGGTTGACATGGCAGGGATTTTGTTCTTGTTGGTGTTATTTTTCTCTATGTGTCAAAAATCTAGGAAATAACTTTTTACATAGCAATTGCTTGATAGATATTGGTTGAAATTTAACAGAATATGCTACTTGAGTAATCACCACAGTAAGCTACAGGCTTGCTTTGGTTCTGACAGAATCAGGACAATTGTTCTCATAATTATTGGCTCCAGAAAACATGATGCAATTTTATCCAAGTAAATTTTTAATAATTAGTTCTAGGAAATTTTTGGATGTAGATGAGGTAGCATAGCTAGATTTGCTTTAATAAAGTTAAATAAGGATTTAACTCTGCAGTTATTGCCTATACTATTATATTTTAGAAGAGTTATGGCCCTCTGTCTTATATGGTTGAGATTTTGGGAAAGGAATTGTTTCCACAGCTGCCTGAGGAGTAAGAACATAGCTACCTTCTGCTATTGATCTTTAAGAATTTAAATACCCTACCCAGTGTATCCCATCTTCCATAACCACAATCTACAAAATACTAACAAGAAGAAGGCCAGGCCAATTCAACCCAGAGCACATATAGGATGACCATTAGCTAAAACCAACATTTTTTAAAATTTAGAATCAGACTCAAATGATTTATTGGGATCCAAAAGATCTATGCTATATAACATGGAAAAACTATTTTTCAGAATAGAAGTTTTAATGCAATCTCTATTGACTCTCTGGTTCAATTGTCTATTTCATTTTTAATTTGTAACTTTTATTTTTAAATTATTTTATTGATTTTATATCACTATCACTACTATATAACAATACTCCAATAGCTACATCAATAATAAAAAGTACCTTGCCACAAAGGACAAATCAAGAGAGGTCATGTCTACATATACTTAATTCTATAGTTCATGTAATTTTAAAACTATGCTCTACTGACTTACCAAGATAATTTGATTACAAAATATACCCTTTAAACTACTTGATAGCTAAACTATTTAAATTATTGAATAAAAATTGAATGAAATTAATCATTCAAAAGTTTATGAGTGCTCATCAAATGCAACTTTGAGTTTTATTATTATGGAAAAATATCACCAAAAACTTCACTGATTCTAGGACAATTTCTCATTAAAACATAAATTGTATTGGAATGGTAAGTCTGTGGCCAAGAAATGGGGAATACATTTGCCTAAAGAACTCAATCTAATTTAAGGTGTGTGTGTGTGTGTGCGTGTGTGTGTGTGTGTGTGTGAGTATGTTCACACACTCAAGCGTGCATTTCAATGAAAAAGAATAAAAAGTTAAAAATTCTGATTTGCAGGTGTCAAAGAGATATCTATCTATTACACAGGTGATCTTATGAAAGTGACAGTCACAGAACACTCCACAGTATCCTCAATGAGATCACTCCAAAGTGAACTTTAAAAATAGTCAGAACTTCTCTTACCTTTTCTTTATGTTAAAAATTAATAATCTAATTGATTCCTCAATGAGTTAAAGTGATTTATCTGAGAATTCATTGGGAAGTAACTAATTTGACAAAAGCAAGTAGCTTAATAATTTAAAAAAATGTTGCTATTTTTTAAATGTGCTTTACAAAAGTAACTAGACTCAAGAACTTTTGATAGTGCATATTGCTAAAGTTACCAAGCTACATGGAAATAAACACAAGGGTTTACACAGTCTCCATAGTGCTCAGTGATTATACATATAGTTTCTTCAGTCCCTCTAGGTCTTCCTATCTGTGTAGCTCACCTTTTCTCTCTCAGAGAATGAGATGAGTTTGGTTTAATTTTTCTTCCCCATTCCTCCATCTCTTTTTTTTTTCTTTCAGGATAGAACAGGGGTTCTGAGAAGTACTTAATAGTAATAAATGTGTAGAGCCACAGCTCTAGAGCTGGAAGAGACATCAGAGATGCTCTAGTCTCATCTCACCATTTTATTAATCTAGAAACTCAGGTCCAGAGATATTAAGTGGATCCAGTGTTTCACAAGTGTCAGAATCATGTAAAATCCAATGGAATTGTGCATTGGCTATGGGAGAGGGGTGGGAAGAGGGGAAGGAATGAACATGAATCATGTAACCATGGAAAAATTTTCTTAATTATTAAAAATTATTTTCTCTTAAAAAAAAAACAAGTATAAGTGTCAGAGATGGGCTTTGAACATAGGTCATCTTATTCCAGAACTAGTGTCTTTTCCTCTGTATCACATTATATTCAGTCCTTTCTGAATAGTGTTTTGATAGATACTTCCATAGATGGTCTGAGTTGTTTAAGGACAGTAGAGATAGGTTTCTAGCATTTAAAACAATTTACCTTTGTGATAGCTCACCTCTAAGGACTTCACAGAATGATTTGAAAGGAACAATAGGCTTTAAGAATATGCAGTCTGGCAGACCTTCTTAGCATCTAGCTTCTTATACACCTCCTTCTCATGCACCAGCCTTCAGATTAGGCTAGTTGATAGGCTTGGATAATGTCAAAAGGCTATGTAAATTAGACATCATAATTGTTAGTTCTCAAATTATCTTTATGGAAGTAATGACAATTTCTTGAAAAAGAAAAGACGTAAGTCCCCAACCATTAAATCAAGAGCTATGAATAGATCTTGAAGTGTTACCAGGTAGATTTCCAAGGTAATTCTAACTGGCATGACCTTCTCCCTGTCACACCACTGATTTTGCTGGTTTTCCAGTTAGAGAGAGAAGTGAAGTCATTAAAATAGTTCTTTCTCCTTCTCTGCTAATTATTGTTAAGAATACCCATCAATAGGTGCTTAACTCCCTTCCCAGGGACAAAGCTCTCTCTCCCATGCCCTTCAATTTCTTGAAGACTTCAAGAGTCATACTTCAAGAAAGACAACATGAGGAGCTGTCCATTTCCCTCTGGCTTACCAGTATCTATACTGAAAGGAGCTCCTGGTTTTGCATCTGTCTTTTTTGAAGCAAGCCTGGTACAATTTCCATGATCCATTCCATCTCCCAAGAAGAAGGCAATATTCCCTTCCAAGGGAGGAAAATAAGTGGAAAGTGAATAGAAATGATTCTTCAAGCTCCAAAAGATTCTATGGGAAATATTGATTTTAGCCAGCAGCATTAAGGGCAGGGACCAAAGTGAAGTAAATAGAGGTTTGCTCTGAACCAAGCGGGGGAGGGGGTAGAGATCATTGAAACAGTACCAGAAAATGGTATTCCTTCAGATACCTGAAGAAATCCATTACCAAGAGTGTAGGACTTGGGTGTAAAAATAGCAGGCCATTTAAATAGGGGAGTGGTGATTATTAGCCTAGAGGTAAGAAAGAGTAAAGCTCATCCACTTAATGACAAAGCTGATAAAGAGCTGGCCTCTGGGTAACAGAAAATTATCACAAGTGTGAAGGAGTATTGAATAGATAGTGAGAAAGTATAGTAGAGAGAGGACTTAGTGAAAATAAAGTTAAGATGACAAAAACATGAACTGGAGAAAGACTGACAGCAAAGAGCTAACAAAGCATAAGAATTAAAGAAGAAATTTCAGTATTTTTCCCTTACTTTGACCCTTTCTGAAGTATTATTTTAAAAGTTATGTTTGTGCTTAGGAGGAAAAGGTGGCCTCTAAATAATCTCCTTATTTTGACTTTATCGATGTCAAAATAATTGTCTTTTATTGTGCAAGTAAAATTGTTCCATGTTTCCCTAGTGTTGTGAGGATGAAATCATTGATTTAGAATTGGAAGGCACCTTAAAGACCATTTAGTCAAATCAAATTTTTATACATGAGGAAGCTGAGGCACAGAAAGTTTAAATGAGATACTGAAGATTCCACAGCTAGGCTTGATTAAAACAAGGATTCTCTAACTCTAAATCCAACACTCTTCATTGCACCACATTGCCATGCAGTATGATCCCAAGTTATTACAACGAGAACTTGTACCTGCCCTTTAGACAAAAGAATTTTTCAGTTTCCTTCCAATCAATCATAAGTTCTCAAAATATACAGAGATTCTCATATCAAGAACAACATAACAGAACTATTAAATTTCAGAGTTAGAAAGGATATTAGAAAGAATCAGAAAATAATATTCCTTATAAAATATTTGGTAACATGAAGACAGAAAGAATGAACACTATTCTAATTGTTCTCATAGCCTTGCATGTGCATATGTTATGTATTTAGGTACATTGTTTACTTGATTAGTGAATTGTTTTTTAATTCCTCTTCCTCTTTAATGACTATAGCTCTGTATGATGATGTCCTATTCATGTTATTCTACACAAGAAAAAGAATTTTGTGCTGGGCATAAGTCAGATATTGCATAGATATTTAGAAAGAAAACTAATCCTTCCTAAAAATTATAATTAAACCTGGGACCTCTTAAGTTTCTTTCATTACTTGGATGTTTATTATTTCATAAAATGATGTCTATTGTGAACCACCCAGAAAGTGAACCTTATTTGTAAGTTTAATGAAACTTTTAAGGAAATCATCTACCTTTCACTGTATCACCTCAAGACAGACACATGAAAGCAAAATTTAATTTGCTCTGAGAGAATGCATTACAAGCTTACTGGATATTTTTCCATTCCTCTATTAAAGTGTAAGCTTTCTCTGTAGGCAGGAAAGTATGTATACTGTATGTGACTGGATGAATAAAAGTCTACTTTGTTTGCCATCTTATTTTGAATGGAAATGACTGTTTAACAAAAATATTTATATTTGTGCTCTTTGTGGTGGCAAAAAAATTGGAAAATGAGGGGATGCCCTTCAATTGGGGAATGGCTGAACAAATTATGGTATATGTTGGTGATGGAATACTATTGTGCTCAAAGGAATAATAAACTGGAGGCATTCCATGGGAACTGGAACAACCTCCAGGAATTGATGCAGAGTGAAAGGAGCAGAACCAGGAGAACATTGTACACAGAGACTGATACACTGTGGCACAATTGAATGTAATGAACTTCTCTAATAGCAGCAATGCAATGACCCAGGACAACTCTAAGGGACTTATGAGAAAGAACACTATCCACATACAGAGGAAGAATTGTGGGAATAGAAACACAGAAGAAAAACAATTGCTTGATCACATGGGTTGATGGGGATATGATTGGGGATGTAGACTCTAAATGATCATTCTAGTGCAAACATCAGCAATATGGAAATAGGTCTTGATCACTGACAAATGTAAAGCCCAATGGAATTGGGCATCGGCTATGGGAGGGGGTGGGGATGGGAGAGAAAGAACATGAATCTGGTAACCATGGGAAAATATTCTAAATTAATTAAATAAATTTTTCAAAAAAATTTAAAAGAAAAAGAAAAAACTACTTAAGACAAGTTGAAAAATATTAAAATATTAAACTATAACAACTGAAAAGTATTGTCCATCAATTGGGATTCCCATTCTCTGCCCTCTCCTTCCCCCTCTTCTCTTTCTGGATATATTGGAGGCAGGCTCAATCCCTTATTACCTGTTTTGAATATCTAATGAAAAAATATTGTCGGGAATAAAACTAATGTATTGCATTTTGAGGAAGGGCACCACATAGAAGGATAAGTATGTTTCCAAATACTTCATGACTAATCCACTATAATATCATGATAAAATTATTTATAAAACAATTTGTTATCCACTGTGATATGACACTTCATTTTGTATGATTTGTTCCAAATGTCATCTATTTTGTACATGAAAAATAAACAAGAAATTATTGGCCTAATAAAAAGAAAGAACACTAAAATTTCAGATAAAAGATAGGTATGAGCAGGTGGCCAAAGCTTTTGAAAGAGTAATTAAGTAAGTAAGCCTTCTCTGGCTAGAGAAGGATAATAAGCTTTAAACATGCAAATATTGATATTGCAATCATATTTTCTCAATAAGGAAGAAGAGGAGAAGGCATCTTCAGAACCCAAATTTTCCATCGAGGGAGTACTTCAATGAGCTCATACGTAAAAAGGGCACATAAAGAAGATGGAGGGGCACCTATGTTAACAGATGAGATTGCTAAAGTATCATCAGCAATCTTTGAGAAAATGGGAAGACTGGAATGGTTCCAAGAAACTAAAGATGATGAAATGACCCAATTTTCAAAGAATGATATTAAAATTACAGCACTATGGGATTCATGTCAATCACTGGGAAAATATATGTCATTCATAGCAAATGATTGTTGACTGACTGACTGGTTTGTGAACATTTAGGAAGGGAGATAGGAATCATTAAAATCCAGCATCAGTTCATTAAGAACTAGACATGTCATATTAGTCTGATTGTTTTGAGTAGATTTATATAAGACTAGCTTTTTATAAAAAATGAACTGATCTGTGATTTCATTGGCATAGACGACATTCGATGGGGAAATCACCTCATTTACTCACCAACTTATCATCTTAAAGAGCCAGTATGGCATAAAGGATACACAGCCGGTTTTGAATCAGGAAGTTCTAGGTTCAAGTCCTATTCTATCTCTGCCATCAACTGCCACCAAGGTCATAGAGCTACACAGAATTGACCTCATTTCCCTCACTCTGGTTCCAATAATCATATCCACTGTACCACCAACTTAAATCTCAGGGTCATTTCCAAATTTGATAATTCAATTAAAATGTATCAAATATACAATGGAAGAAAAAAAAGCCACAGTTCCTACCCTCAAAAAGTTTATATATTTGTTGGTTGTAGGTGAGTAGTAGCAGAAATGTTCAAGGTAGTTGTCTCTAAGACAAATATATTAGGTCAATGTTGAAAACATATTCTCCATTATGACAATAGCCTCCTAACTAGATGCATCTAGATGGTGCAGTGAATAGAGAACTGGACCTGGAGTCATGAAAGAATTGAGTTCAAATCTGGCCTCAGGGACTGGCTATGTGATCCTGGGCAAGTTATTTAACATTTGTCTGACTCAGTTTCCTCATCTGGAAAATGATGATGATAATAATAATGCCTACCTCAAGATAATGTTATAAGGATGAAATGAGATAACATTTACAAAAAGCAATATGGTGCCTAGAACATTTTCCATGTTTCCATGTTCCATGGCTTGCTTGTCTCCAGGTTCTCCTTCTGCAATCCCTCTTTCACATAGCTGGCCAAATAATCTTACAAAGTCGTAAGTCTGATCACATCATTACATTGCCAAATCTTTTTAAAAATTAAAAGAAACAACCTTCAATGGTTCTCCAATACCTTGAAGTTAAAAACAAGCTTTTCAGACTAACATTTATGTTCTCCATAATCTGGTTCTCACTTCCCTTTCCAGCTTCATTTCAGAACACTCTCCTTTACATTCTCTACATTCTAGCCAAATTGAACGGCTTCCAAGATAGCTATTATTTCCAATATATTTCTTCCTCTCCTTTTCAAAAATCCATCTTTTTCTTCAAGACAATTCAGATGTCACTGCCTCTGTTTTTTCTGATTCCCCCAACTGTATGTATTCTTTTACTTTCCAAATCTTCTGAGAGCATTATGTCATATCCCCTACTCTTCTCCTTCTATCCACCTACAATCAATAAAAATATGAGCATTTTGAAGGCAGTAGCAATGACTTTAATTTTTTTTATTCCTTAGTATATACTTAATACATATTTTAATTGAATTATCAAATTTGGAAATGACCCTGAGCTTTAAGTTGATGATGGAGTGAATAGGAGTGCTAGACCCAGAGTGAGGGAAATGAGGTAGATTCTGTTGTATCTCTATGACCTTGGGCAAGTCATTTAATTTCTGTCTCAATTTTCTTATCTATACAATGGAGATAACATTATACCTAACTCTCAGAGTTGTTGTGAGAATGGAATAAGAAAATGATTGTATTTTGAGAACCTTAAAGAAAAATTCGAATGCTAAAATATTGTTTTCTATAATATATTAGCAGTGCATAAGCTCTTTGAGGTCAGAAGCCATTAAGGCTTTGTATCACCAGTGACTTATGAAGTGCCTTGAAAATAGTAGGCATTGAAATGTCTGGTTAATTTTAATTAAAAAACATAGATCATATATTAAATAGTATAAAAGTATTTAAGAGAGAAATGCATATTAATAAACACGATTCAAACAAGACTAAGTTAGATTCCACTAAGAGTTAGATAAGGGCAAAGGAGAGATCTAGGCAAAGTAAACCACTCCATCAATAAAAGGCAGATATTTCATGGGAGAAATGATACCAGCAGAGTTGATCCTTAAAAGAAGGGAGAGATTTTGATAGATGTATATGGATATTAGGGAATTTCTGGCATGAGAAATCACATGAAAAGGAGCTGGACAAAACCACAGGATGTAGAATAATCCATCTTGGCTTAAATGTAGAATATGTGAAGAGGAATAGCATGAGATAAGATTAGAAATGGAGGCTGGAGCCAGATTGTGAATGATAAGATGCCAGGTTTGGGAGTTTAACTGGATTTTGTGTAGAAGTCACATGGTAAGATTGATGTATTAGAAATACCTTTTGAACAGTGGATTATAGAGGAGACAGGAGGGTGGCAAGGACATTGGGTCTTTCGATCTTGTTCTATATAAGAGGTTTTCCAGGGACTTTCTGCATGGACCTGGATTCAGCTTCAGCTCTTCTCACAAAGTTTGATTTCTTTAAATGGACCTTTTGCTGGATAGTAGGTCATTTCATTTTATCAAATAGATTTGTTTAACTGGCAGATTTTAATTGTAGATTTATGTATCTTTTTTAAAATTTAAATTTATTTACTGATTTGTTTCTTACATGAAATACACAGGAAGCACTTCTTTTCTCCCCTCTCCTATTAGGGAAGGCATCATTTGACAAAAAAGACATTTGAAATACATAAAGCTAAGTCTTGTCTATTTCTATTGATCAGTTCCTTCTTTGAAGATAAACATACACAACTCATCCTTCAAAGAGTATTTGTGTTGCTATATATAATGTTCTCTTGGTTCTGTTCATTTCATAATTTCACATAAGTCCTTCCACATTTTTTTACATTAACTTGCTCATCATTTCTTTGGTGTAGTGCTATTCCATCATGATCAACTTACTTAGCCAACCCCCAACCACAAAAAGAGCTGCTATAAAATTTTTAGAACTTATATGTACTTTTCCTTTTTCCCTGATTGCTTTAGGAAATGAACCTAATAGTAGTATCACTAGGTCAAAAGGTATTCACCATTCCACCAACAGTCCATTTGTTTCCCCATTTTTCCACATCCTTTCCAACTTTTGTAATTTTACCCTCTTATCATTTTAATCAATCTGGTTGGTATAAGATGGTATCTCAGAATTTTTTTGATTTGCATTTCTCTAACAAAAATGATTTAGAACATTTTTCTTATAGTTTTTTACATACACTTTGCTTTAATGTCTTCATCCCAAAATTATCCATATACTTTGGCCATTGATCAGTTGAAGAATGTCTCAGATAAAAGAATTTATTAATAAACAGGTCATATAAAACATTGTGAGATATAAAATGTATAATTTTGACTATATTAAGTTAAAAAGGTATTTTACATAAATCTAAATTATAGGGAAAGGAGTAAGTTGAGAGAAAATGTTTGTAGACAGTTTCTCACATAGAAATCTCATACCTAAATATTAGAGAACTTTGTCAAATTTAGAGGATTCATGTATTTTCAAGTGGTTTGCCTCTAATGCCATAACAAGAATTTTTGTTTTCTCTTCTACACCCAGATATTGACCCCAAACATAGAAACTAGTCATAGCCATCATGGGTGAAGCTCTCAGCCAAAATATAAAATTGTTTTTGTTGTTGTTCAGTCATTTAAATTCATGGCCCCATTTGGGGTTTTGTTGGAAAAGCTGCTAGTATTGTTTGTCTTTTTTCTTTTTCAGCTCATTTTACAAATGAGAAAACTGAGACAAACATAGTTAAATAACTTTCTATGGGTCACACAGCTAGTAAATGTCAAATGCTGGATTTGCACTGAAGGTCTTCATGACTCCAGACCTAGTACCCTGTCTACTATACCACCATATTTCTCATTTTAAATTTGGATAGAGCCAAAAGGTACAAGACAGAAATCTGACAATAAAAAATTGTGCAGGAAATTCCAAGATTTTAGGAGACTAGAAATACTACATGATTCAACGATGTGATACAACAATGAAAGAAAAAAATAGTTAATGTAAGATTAATTAAAATTTACAGTCAACAACAAGAGAAGTAATAGTCTCACTGTTTTCTGATCTAATTATACCACTTGTTCTATTTTAATTTCAGGGAAGCTATAAATTGTGCCTTGTTGGTATATAGCCAGATGTTGGTGATGCTCACTTCTTCACTGACCCTAACCATTCACTCTTAGTGAATCTTAAATGTCTAATCATCAGTGGAATTGGAGGAAACTCTTCTCAGAGCTCTTGAGTTCCAATCCCACAACAGCTAATTAACTAGCCCTGTAATCTTGGGAAAGGTAGTTTATGTCTCGAGGCTCATTTTCTTCCTCTGTAAAATGAAGAGGTTAAACAAGATGATCTCTTAGTTCCCTTCTAGTTTTAAAATTCTATCTGGTGAATCAATGATGTGAGCAATCAAGCTAGCCAGGGTACTTGAAATCACAACATGAAGAGACTGCTTCTAAGGCAGTGAAGAAGAGATGGCTAATGGGGGCGGGGGGAAGAATTAGGGGAAAAATGAATATTTTCAATGCTAGAAATGCTCTTCTTTGGAATCACTAAACTTGGTTCCAGGAAGAAGAATCAGGACTAAAGAGTGGACTTCAATTTAGTATCAATAAAGTCTTTCTAACAAGTAGAGTTCTTGCTGAGTGAGTGAACTCTTTTATTGTATGACTCCTTTGAGAAGTGTTAAAATGGCAGTAAGCAGGTGCCTCAGTGGATAAGAATGCTATACTGGTAGTCAGGACAGACTTAAATTCAAATCCAGCCTCAGACAGTTACTATCTGTGGCAAGTGAATTAAGCTCTCTGTACCTCAAATTACTCATCTGTAAAATGGGAATAATAGCATCTTCCTCCCCAGGTTATTGGGGAAATTGAATGAGATAATTGTAAAACACTTTATAAACTTTAAAGTACAATATAAATGTTATGGACTCTTATCTACCCTGCCCACTTCCGTGTCCTTCTAATAAATAATAATGGCACACATTACAGAGTGGTTTAAAGTCATGACACTCTTTAACAATAAACTTGTCACTTTTACTAGGGCAGTTGAGTGAGGTGCCTATGGTCACACAGCTACTAAGTGTCTGAGTAAGAATTTAAACCAATTTGGCTAGAATGTAGGACATGGGAAGAGAGCAGCATGGAATAAGGCATCCTGACTCCAGCTCCAGTGTTCTTCCCACTACTCCATGTTGTCCCTTGTGCAATCCGAGTCCAGAAGGGATGACTCTATTTTAACGTTGTCAAGGAAACTCTAGAGATCTGTCAGAACAAAACCCAGCTAGCATCCTTTGCTTAGGGCCATCTTATTAAAAGTGATCAAATGGCTCAAATGAAGGACTTGGCACTCTGGGGTATGTACATTTTTAGCAAGCTATATAATTAATAATAATAATGGATTATGGACTAGATAATTAACACAGACAATATTTTTAGTAAATGACTGGATGGTTCCCTATTTTTAATTAGCTAACATGTTTCTAGCATTAACAATACACTAGAAACACTACGGACTTGTAGAGAGGGGAGAAATTATGTTCTTTATATGGGTGAATATGTCTAAGACCAGTATTAACTATTATAATTTATCCATCTTAATTTCTATATTAGTAATTATATGCTGTTTTTAATACCACAAATGATGTGATTGCAAGAAATAAGATTAGCTAAAACTGTAAGACATTCATTAAAAAGAATTTTAATAGATGAGCCACAGAACTTTTGCTAATACAGGAATCTATGTCCATTCATACACTATTTATGATACCATTTGAGACTCACATAAAATATAAGTCGAGAGAATGCATTTCATTCAATAATTCACAAAGGTAGCAAATAACAGCAAGGGGAATTGAGAACAAACCAGGTCTTTTCACTTACTGTAATATACTGATATTGCATCTGTGGTCTTCAATATGAAATTCTTAATTTGAAGCCAGACAAGTTGTGCAGTGTGGAAGATTAAAAGGCTATCTGCAGGGAAAAAACAACTAGGAGCTGTTTCTGGTTCACAATCAGGATTTCAAACATGCTAATCAAATTTGGGTGCCTGCTAACTTGATAATTAAATTTACAAACGATTGGAAATATTTGCCATGGAAAGATTTAAAGTCCTTTTTGGAATCCTAATGAAAGCTCAAGCATTATGCGTATGCCTCTTGAGGACCCACCGAGGATAGAGTGTATTAAAAATATAATTGGTTTTAAAGCACATTTGATTAAATTTTTCCCTGCAATTCATGCTGTCTGCTTTGTAGTCACCTTTCAGGTTATTTCCCACTTCCTGAACAATGTACTAAAGATGCTGGTAGGTGAATGTGCCTCCTCTGGTTTACACTAGCTATTCTCTATACCTGATCCTCCAACATAAAGCTCCCTTATAGAAAAATGGAAGAATAAGCTCTCAAATTGGTCAATACTTTTAAGAGGTCTAGTTTTATTTTTTGAAATAGAGACAAACTGTGCATTGTTAGGAAACCTGTGTAAAACAGGTGATGGGGGGGGGAGGGTGAAGTTTCTGTGAAGTTGTAAAATCCTTAATTTGCCATGTCAGTGATTTAGGTCTGACATATCGGTTCATCCCAGACCAGACACCCTGCATTTCCATGACAAATAAGGGCATTGTTGAGTCAAAATTAAAATGTGCAGCATGTTATTGTCAGAGAAATTAAATGGATTTCTAACAGTTTTTTTTCCCCAAGCTTACTACAGATGGAGAAATGCCAACTTCCCAGTTTTCTACTGGTTGTTGTTAACAGCCCCCTGTGGTCAGTTCTTTTGAAGGCACCCATTAAAGCAGGGTCAAGGGGCTACAAAATAAATTGGCTGGCAAATAATATCAATGGTGCCCTGGGATGACCTCATCTATAATGGTTTGCATAAAGGGGCTGTAAGAGCGGCATCATGGTTAATCTGGGTGTGTTTATTTCTCTCTATCCAAGGACCTTAAGGGTCAATGTGATTTACTAACATTCCCAGCAAGTTATTAAAAAATGTTGAACAAAGTTGATGGAAAGGTGTTATTGCTTTTGTAATAAAAATAACATTCATGACACTGTTTACAAATAAAATTTATTAGATTTTACTTTTTGCCTGCCTACCCCATCCCATCGCTTCCTTGAAGTTTCTCAGCTATTTGATAACAGCTGATTATTTGTGGGTATTTTACTTTCTTTTTTATTTATATAGTGCCAGTGATATAGATGGTGTTCTACAGGGCTTACATTATAGATGAAGATGCTTTCCTCCCCAGACTGCTAGAAGGCTCTTGTCTCCACAGAGGACAACAAGACAAGCAGGGAGCCTTCCTTCTTCTACCTTCCGTACCATATTATCATGCAAACTATTCAAAATAAAGATTTAAATTATTTGGAGACTTGCCAACTTTTATAGATTATTCCAGGAATACAAAGGAGTACCTTTAGAAAGTGGCTTGAATGAATTTTTAACCATGCCTCCCTAAAAATAGAACTGGATGTGTTAGCACAAAAAAAGTGACCATCAGCAGACATAGAACAGCACAGAGTAGAGCAAGTAAGAAAGCTTTCTTATAGTTTGTAAAAGGGGGAGAAAATGGGATGGAAGACAATAGATCTTCATCTTTGCAAGGCATTTATTAAGCACTTAATTACCTAAGGAATCTGAGGGTGTGTTGTATATGAAGAAAACACAGCTATATTTTGTAGTTCCTGGGAATTTAATGTCCAGCATATTATAGAAGGAAGAAATAGGAAAGTGTATAAAAAATGATCACAGGAAACAGGTTGTGTAGAAAGCATATGAGAATTTATGGATTACAAACAAAACCAATGCAAACAAAATTAGAAGTGAAGCAATAAATTAGGAAAAAATCTTCATAACAAAAACCTCTGACAAAGGTCTAATTACTCAAATTTATATAAAGAACTAAACCAATTGTACAAAAATTCAAGCCATTCTCCAATTGATAAATGGGCAAGGGACATGAATAGACAATTTTCAGATAACTAAATCAAAACTATTCATAAGCATATGAAAAAGTGTCCTAAATGTCTTATACTCAGAGAAATGCAAATCAAAACAACTCTGAGGTATCACCTCACACCTAGCAGATTGGCTAACATGACAGCAAAGGAAAGTAATGAATGCTGAAGGGGATGTGGCAAAGTTGGGACATTAATTCATTGCTGGTAGAGTTGTGAACTGATCCAACCATTCTGGAGGGCAATTTGGAACTATGCCCAAAGGGCGCTAAAGGACTGTCTGCCCTTTGATCCAGTCATAGCACTGCTGGGTTTGTGCCCCAAAGAGATAATAAGGAAAAAGACTTGTACAAGAATATTCATAGCTGCACTCTTTGTGGTGACAAAAAAATTGGAAAATGAGGGGATGCCCCATCAATTGGGGAATGGCTGAACAAATTGTGGTATATGTTGGTGACGGAATACTATTGTGCTCAAAGGAATAATGAACTGGAGGAATTCCATGGGGATTTGAAAGACCTCCAGGAATTGATGCAGAGTGAGAGGAGCAGAACCAGGAGAACATCGTACACAGAGACTGTTACACTGTGGTATAATCGAACGTAATGGACTTCTCTACTAGTAGCAATGCAATGATTCAGGACAATTTTGAGGGATTTATGAGAAAGAACGCTATCCCCATCCAAAAAAAGAACTGTGGGAGCAGAAACACAGAAGAAAAACAACTACTTGGTCACATGGGTAGATGGGGATATGATTGGGGATGTAGACTCTAAATGATCATACTAGTGCAAACATCAGCAATATGGAAATAAGTTTTGATCAAAAACACATGTAAAACCCAGTGGAATTGCATGCTGGCTATGGGAGGGGGTGGGGGGAAAAGAGGGAATGAACATGAGTCTTGTAACCAAGGAAAAATATTCTGAATTGACGAATTAAATAAAATTTTTCAATAAATAAATAAATATTTTTAAAAGTTGCCACCAAGAAAAATATGCTCTCTCCATTAATGTATTAGAATTTCCTTTGAAACAGCAGGTGTTCAATAATGCTAACTGATTTGATTCACCAGCCTTATAATTTTGGTAGCAATTTATAAATTAAGGAAGTCCATGGTTTATTATAAAAATTTATGTAAATGTTAAAGCAATGTGTGCATATTCAAAACTAGAACATATATGCTAATGTAGAAGACATTAATCCAGAAAATTTGAAATCCAAAATATTTCATATTAACTTAATAGTACTTTTTAATGTCCATATTTGGAATCATATTTGTTTACTCTTCTATAGTTTTACAGTACCCAAGTAATGATCTCACACCATATTGGCTTGAGTCGCAAACATTTAAAGCTATTTTATTCCCTAGCCAACATTTCAGGACAAATGATCTCTGCTAACCTAGTCTCTACTGGGTATAGACAGTATCACCTCTCAGTCTAATGTGAAGTACTACTTAAAATAAGGTGCCCTTCTTAATGTTAGCTATTTTTCTGAGTCTTTTCTTTCCTGGAAGGAGAAAATATAATAATTTTTTATTTCTAAAGTCTTTATTTTACCCTGTAAATCCCAAACTTGAAAAAGAAACCAAGTAAAATAATTTTATTAGGAGTTTTAGTGATGATATCAACAAGCTATGAATGAAGAATTTATAGTGAATTGTACTCATTGTATAATTCCATTGACTATAGAAGGGATATTCAGAAGAAGAAGGAGGAGGAGGACATGAAGGAGGAAAAGAAGGAGGAGAAGGAGAAGGAGAAGGAGAAGGAGAAGGAGAAGGAGAAGGAGAAGGAGAAGGAGAAGGAGAAGGAGAAGGAGAAGGAGAAGGAGAAGGAGAAGGAGGAGAAGGAGGAGGAGGAGGAGGAGGAGGAGCAGGAGGAGAGAAGAAGAAGAAGAAGAAGAAGAAGAAGAAGAAGAAGAAGAAGAAGAAGAAGAAGAAGAAGAAGAAGAAGAAGAAGAAGAAGAAGAAGAAGAAGAAGAAGAAGAAGAAGAAGAAGAAGAAGAAGAAGAAGAAGAAGAAGAAGAAGAAGAAGAAGAAGAAGAAGAAGAAGAAGAAGGAGAAGAAGGAGAAGAAGAAGAAGAAGGAGAAGAAGGAGAAGAAGGAGAAGAAGGAGAAGAAGGAGAAGAAGGAGAAGAAGGAGAAGAAGGAGAAGAAGAAGAAGAAGGAGAAGAAGAAGAAGAAGAAGAAGAAGAAGAAGAAGAAGAAGAAGAAGAAGAAGAAGAAGAAGAAGAAGAAGAAGAAGAAGAAGAAGAAGAAGAAGAAGAAGAAGAAGAAGAAGAAGAAGAAGAAGAAGAAGAAGAAGAAGAAGAAGAAGAAGAAGAAGAAGAAGAAGAAGAAGAAGAAGAAGAAGAAGAAGAAGGAGAAGAGGAGAAGAAGGAGAGAAGGAGAAGGAGAAGAAGGAGAAGGAGAAGAAGGAGAAGAAGAAGAAGAAGAAGAAGAAGAAGAAGAAGAAGAAGAAGAAGAAGAAGAAGAAGAAGAAGAAGAAGAAGAAGAAGAAGAAGAAGAAGAAGAAGAAGAAGAAGAAGAAGAAGAAGAAGAAGAAGAAGAAGGAGAAGAAGGAGAAGAAGGAGAAGAAGGAGAAGAAGGAGAAGAAGGAGAAGAAGGAGAAGAAGGAGAAGGAGAAGAAGGAGAAGGAGAAGAAGGAGAAGAAGAAGAAGAAGAAGAAGAAGAAGAAGAAGAAGAAGAAGAAGAAGAAGAAGAAGAAGAAGAAGAAGAAGAAGAAGAAGAAGAAGAAGAAGAAGAAGAAGAAGAAGAAGAAGAAGAAGAAGAAGAAGAAGAAGAAGAAGAAGAAGAAGGAGAAGAAGGAGAAGAAGGAGAAGAAGGAGAAGAAGAGAAGAAGGAGAAGAAGGAGAAGAAGGAGAAGAAGGAGAAGAAGGAGAAGAAGGAGAAGAAGGAGAGAAAAGAGGAGGAGGAAGAGGAGAATGAGAAGAGGAGAAGGAGAAAAGTGTGAAAGGAGAAAATATGGCAAAGTGGAAAGGAATCAAATGGAAAGAAACTTCCTCATTAGGAAGGATAGTTCAAAAACAAAGACAAAATCATGACTAATAAACACATAAATAAGTCTAACTTTAATAAATTTTAAATAGCTTCTATGAGGAACAGCTAGGTGGTTCAGTGGATAGAGAGCATTTTATGGAAATAAAGATTTATGAATTTTATCATTTTCTATATGGTGGGCAGAGGAGAAAGAAGAGAATTGATTGGGAGTGTTAGTCACTAAAGGAAAGAAAAGTCACAAAGGATCAATAAGTTAAGAATGAAGTTTCAAGAAAGATTTTTCAAGTTGTGTTGGCCTGAAGTATCATTAATTCATTCTGAAAAAGGACTTGGAGGCACCTGGGTAGCTCAGTGGATGAGAGCCAGACTGAGGTCCTGGGTTCAAATCTGATCTCAGACACTCCCTAGCTGTGTGACCCTGGGCAAGTAACATAGCCTGCACTCTTCTGTCTTGGAACCAATACACAGTATTTATTCTAAGATGGAATGTAAGGGTTTTTAAAAAAGGACTTGATTTTTATTACAAATTTCAAGATGCTGGGTGAAATAAAAGGAAATTTAAGAACTAGGAGAAAGGAAATAGGATTAGATTGTCCAATTTTTAAATAAGGATTAAGGATGAATGAGAAAGATCTCAAAATGTATGCCCGAATTTGTATGTTCTATACAAACAGAATGTTATATTTCCGATCTTTTAAAGGGGATAACTGAATAGAAACGCAGATTAAATTTTCTTAGAAACCATAACTATGAGAGCATGACTTCTTGAAGCAGTAGATTATAACCCAAATCTTATTCTGCCTAGCAGCAGGGCAACTACATGGCTCAGTGGGTAGAATGCAAGGAATCAAGAAGACCTGAATTCAAATTTGACCTCAGATATTTAGTAGCTATGGGATCTTGGGCAAATCACTTCACTCCCATTTGCCTCGGAGAGAGCTAGGTGGCTCAGTGAATAGAGTTTTGGAATTAGTCAGGAAGATCTGTGTTCAAATCCAACCTTAGACATGTACAAGCTGTGTGAACCTAGGCAAGTCACTTAACATCTGTTTATCTTAACCCACTGAGGAAGGAAATGAATGGCAAGCTACTCCAGTATCTTTGCCAAGAAAATCCAATAGACAGCATGGTTCACAGGGACACAGAGTAGATCCAGACTGAACAACAACAATAATAGTAGCATATATACTAATTACCTTAAAAGCATCTAAACTGAAAATTCTGCTGGAAAGCTGAATTTGAAGACTTAAATGGGTAAAATGATAAGCAAAATGACAGCAAGGATGTCAGGAGGAGAATCAAGTAAGGGAATTTCTCCTGTTAATAATATCTTTTACAGGAATCTATTTCCATTATGATCAAAGGGGAACTTGCTGGTTTGAATAAAGTGCCCTTCTACAGATCAAAGATTGATTTCTCTTAGAGAAGATTTCAGACATGAACTGTGCCTTCTTCACCAGCATTTAATTCACATCTGAGAAAATCAAGGAATACTTAATCAGCGCTTTTCTAATTTATTTTGGCTATTTTAATGCTCAAACAAAAACAAAAAAAAATCTAGATACTTTAACCCTTTACAAAGAGGCCATGTCTTTACAAAAAAAAAAGACAAATCATGACTAACAAACACATAAATCAGCCTAATTTTAGTGAATTTTTAAATAGCTTCTTGAGGGGCAGCTGGATGGTCAGTGTATAGAAAGCCAGGCTTAGAGACAGAAGGTCCTAGGTTCAAATCTGTGTGACCCCTCTGCAAGTCATTTAATCCCCATTACCGAACCCTTTCTGCTCTTCTGCCTTGGAACTTAGAACTGATTCCAAGACAGAAGGTAAGGGTTTTAAAATATAGTTTTTTGAATATAATAAGAAACTATCAGAATTTCTACAGAAACAATCCACAGATTCTCTTTGCTTTGACTTTGGCCATCTCCTACCTTTTATAAAGTACAATATTAGCAGATGATTATTTTCTTGACTTGCATAAGAGAAATGTCACCCAGTGTAGATTATCCATTTTAGTCCCTCAAAAAGTGAGAAGCAGGGGGATTGAAGGAGGGGAGAGATTTTGGCAAAAGCTGATCTAACTATGTAGGAGGGAGATTAATGGAAAGCAAATTGGGGAGCAATTAATCAAACAGCATTAGTAAGTCAAAAGGAAGAAACAAAGATTCAGGGCTTGACAGGAAAATTCTAAGTTCTTTGTATTTGGCACCAATCAAAAAAAAAAAGAAAAGAAAAAGAAGAAAAAAAAGAAGAATTGGGCTGAAAAGTTCATGAATATGCTCCAATTAATCTGTATGCTACAGCAATGCTTTTTAGTTTGGTTCATTTAAATCTGAAATTCTCTTCCTCGTTGATGTCAGCTAGTTAGCCAAGATGGTGCATTACTGTTATGATCACTGTAGCACACATAATTTAGATTTATCTCTTTGGGGACTCGGCTCCACCCCCTGCTAGCTAATATGCTCTCCATGTTTAATGATGCAAAAAATGTCCCCGAGTACAGGTTATTTATCTTTATCAGGGCCTTCCTTGGGCGGGCTGTCAGTTATCAGCTCAGATGTTTGTTCCTAAATGGTTTGTTCTCATCCACATTCCAGGGCAATCCTGAGGCCTACATCTTCACTGATGTTTGCAGCTTAAGGTTTTCAAAAACACTTTAGTAATGATTATTTATGTGCCTGAGTGAGCTGCTCTTGTGGTCCAAGGCTACAGCTCTGAAATCACTCTTATGGAGATACAAGATCAATCCAAAATCCCAGAAAGAACTTTGGTTGGGAGGAAGGATCATAAGCAAAGTAAGAAATATTGCACTGAGTTGTTTTGAGTAGGAAATGAATAATCAAATGATAAAGGTTCTTCTAATAATGATGAAGGCTTCCCCTGCATCCATTAATCAACATTTATTAAGTGTCTGCTATGTGTTAAGGACTGGCTGGGAATACAAAAAGAGGAAAAAGATAGGTTCTACTGGAAAAAAAACTTAATGTGACCTGAAAAGGAAAAGTCACCATTATCAGAGGTTGAAAAATAGACCTGGAGAAATGAGAAAATCAGTAAATATCAGTCAACATCATTTTGGGGGGAAAGGAAGAGAATGAGCATTTATATAGTGCTTAAGAGGTGCCTGGCATAGTACAGTGAAACCTAGTTTCTTTGTTTGTTTTTTGTCGATAATCCACCTGAAAACAATCGACAAAATTTGAAACCAACGATAACCAATTTCAATGAAAATGGAGGTACCATTGCACTTTTTTTCAAATATTATCTTATTTCCTTCTTACAATAAACCTTCAAAGTAGATGCTTTTATTATCCACATTTTGTGATTGAAGAAACTGAGGGAAAAGAGGTGAAAGAAGTTAAAGAAAACTCTCTTTGATCATTTTAAAACTTCACTAAAAAAAAAACGAAAACGAAAACAAAAACAGGAGTTCCCTAACTGAAATTAACTAAAAAACAAAATCCAGCTAGTCTGAATATCTTCCAATTCAGTTTTCTCATGGAAATAGGGGGTGTGTGGCCCCTCCCTAGCATGGGATTGGGCCAATTCAAGACCAATCCCATGCCAGAAAGTAGGGGCATGGCCCGCCTCCAGCATGGGATTGGTTCATTCAAGACCAAGAACAGGAAGTAATAGGGAGGGACCCCTGAGGTCCTCTGGGGGATGAAGTTTTCCCCGCCACAACATTTTAAAACCCACAGAGGTTAAATGGATTGTCCAGGACCACATTGCTAGTGTCTGAGGTCATATTTGAACCAATCCTTTCCTTGACTCTAGGTCCAAGGTCTCTCTTTGTCTCCATCTGGGGGGCTCTGATTTCTTGGATGTTAAGAAATCTTTTAATTGTTCAGAGCTTCAATGAAGAAATTCCTGTTCAGGAAACTCCACCTAAAAAGCAACAGATTAGTGGTTTGGGATATCATAATGTCACAGTGGACAGGTCGTGACTTGGAATCAGAAAACTTGCATTGGACTCTGCTCCTGCCATTCCCAATCTTTGTGCAAGACATTAACTTCTCTGGGACTTAGTTTCCTATTCTGGAAAATGAAGTGATTTGACTATTTGATCTCTAAAGTCCCTTCCAGATCTAAATTCATGACGCTATATGGTTTTAAATTCATAATCTTGGTCATTTCCATTCCATGGGATCCATCCTCCAACTATCTTCCTTCTCCCCCTTACATCAGAAACTTGGACTCTGCCCCAAAGATCCTGGCTTTGAAAACTGAACTTTCTTTCGCCTTGTTTCCTGAAGTCAGGTTTTGATGACATAATACTAAACATTTGAACCAAACCATGCCACCTCAGGCATGTACCTTTTCCCCTCCATTTATACTTTATCTTTCTTCATTAGTCTGTAAGCTCTTTGGGGATATCATATCCCTTGTTTAACTATATCTTGGAGCTGTATCCTTACCACTCAGTATAGTGCTTGATCATAGTAAATGCCTAATAAATGTATTCACTGAGAGTTTTCTGGAACAAGAAGAGGTTATGATTTGTCTAGGATCACACAGTAGTTATGTGTTAGAAGCAGGATTTGAATTCATAGCTCCCTGACTCTTGAGATCATTCTTCTAATCACCATTCCATGCTGCACATCAACCGCCATGAAGATAAAAATTGAAATGATAGAAACATGAATCTATATTTAAAAGAATAAAAAAGAGAAGGTCAGGGAAGAAAAAAATTTTTTTTTTTTACAATTGGGTCACAGTGGGTCACTGAAATTGTCTTTTCTTATTTGCTGCTACTTCCTACACCAAAGTATTCAGGGGATTAGAAGGAAAACAAATACAAATTATATCCCTAGAATGATTAAGATTTCTAGTTGTTTCAAATATATAGTTCCATGTGCTTAGACAAAGTCTTTTGCTTGTAATGAGACAGCTCCATGAGCATTTGAAAAGTCACAGTGGCTAGACAGCATAATGTTTTGACTAGAACCTTTCCTTCTAATTCATTTGGATGGAAATATTGCAAGTGTTTGTCAAAGTCCATTGCTGGCACTAAAGCATTTTTAGGAAAGAAACAGCTAAGCAACTGGATGGTGCAAGTTATAGGCTCTTTGATTTTAAGTGTTAGATTAGTTGTTAGATAACAACAATAGTGTACAATGATCATTGATGAATGACTTAACTTTTATCAACATGCAATTGCAATTTTCCGAAGGACAATTCCAAGGGACTCGTAACTAAAAAGACTATCCTCTGCTATAAAAGCAACTGATGGAGTCTGAATGCAGAATGATGCTTACCAATCTTCACTTTATTTCCTCCATGAATTTTTCTCTAGTGTAAGAGATATTTGTCTTCTTTCACAACATGATAAATATGGAAATATGTATTGTACAATAACATATGTAAAACCTATACCATAATGTCTGCCATCTTGGGGAGGGGGGAAGTTGGAAGAAGAGGGAACATGGATTACAAAATGTCAGAAAATTATTGTTAGAAGTTGTATTAACATGTGATCTAAAAATATACCTAATTTTGGGGGGGTTTTAATTTTTATTTAATTGATTAATTTAGAGTATTTTTCCAGGATTACAAAAACCATGTTCTTTTCCTCCATCCCCCCCCCCCCAACTCCCTCCCATAGCCAATGCACAATTCCACTGGGTTTTACATGTGTCATTTGTTAAGACCTATTTCCATATTATTGATATTTGCACTAGGATGATCATTAAGGGTTTATAACCTCAATCATATCCCCATTGCCCAATTTTTTAAAAGATTAATGGTTAGAGTGCTAGACCCAAATTCAGGAAAGATATATTCATATTTTGCCTTTCACAAATATTTTGGATGAATCACTTTACAGGAGCAGTGAGATCGTATAGTTAATAGAATGCCATGCCTGGAGTCAAGAAGATTTGAGTTCAAATCCAACTTCAGGCACTTACTAGCTGTATAACCTGGGCAAGTCATTAAACCTCAGCCTGCCTCAGTTTCTGCATCTATGAAAAAACAATAACACCTACCTCTTTGGTTTGTTATGAACATAAAGTGAAATAATATTTTTAAAGTGCTTAGAACATATCCGGCACCCAATAGGTGCTATATAAATGCTAGCTATTATTATTACTATTAACAGAGTTCTAGTCAATTTTCTAAGAATATTAGTTGCAAAAAAGATGCCTACCTACATTGTGGAGGGAGTTTTCTCATCTGAGAATTCCCTATAGCAATGAAATCAATGTTCCAGTCTACATTCCATCTCTTTTCTTGGGAAAAAAAATCTAAAATAGACCATGTGATTTCAACTAGGAACATTCTTAGCAATAGAAAATATGAAAAAAAGAGAAAAGGGACAACCAAGAGCAATATGAGTTTCACAATGGAGTTAAAACTGACATTTCTAATCCAGTCTACTATCCTTATACTGGTACTATTATTTAACATCTCTAAAGAGAGATTGGGAAGTAATGGAGGAATACTATACTACCAGCCATTTCACCAGTGACCCTCAGCATAATGGCAGGAAAGAGGGACACTAGAATGGTTCAAGACTACTAAGTCTACAACTCATGGTGGCTTCGGTGTTTCCAGGGTCAGGACAACTGACTCAGCATAGAATTCATGGCTATTTGCTAAGAAGGGAGGTCCTAGCTGTTCTAGAATGAGGATGGCAGAGGCATGTCAAAGGACAGGAATAAGTCCTGCTCAGGCAAGTCTGATTGAGTTCCTTCTCTTGAAGTCTTAGGCAGAGAGATCCCAGCCTAATAGGAAACTTGACACATTTGTGGTTCTAGCTTGTCCCAAGTTGAGAATTATTTGGATAATTAAATGTTCCAAAGAAGGCAGAGGGCAAAATGAAAGGGGTTTCAGGCAGGAAGAGGGGAAAAGATGAAGTAGTTGAGATACCCTTTGGGAAAAGAGAAAGATCTGGCCAGATTTTTTCCCCATAAAGAGCTACAGCAACATTGAAATTTCAGCTAATAGACTTTTCCAAAAAATTTAGACTTGTACTAGAGTGTGAGATTTTGAGTACGTGAGAAAAATTTATACTTCTAAAAATATAGTCAATGAATCTTCCGCATCTATCCAGAGTATTCTACATAGATTTGCTCTGCTTTTGATTTGTTTGAAAAATTATCTGCACTATTTGTGTGGTTTTCTATCACCATGGGACTACAAGGGACTAGTATGCTTAACAAAAAAGCATAGGCCATAATTATTAGTTCAATGGAAGTAGCCCCATTGTTATTTTTATATCAGGTCTTTCCCTTTCTTTTTATTATCCCAAAGAGAGCAAGAGAAGCCTTCAGCACACTCAAAAGAGGTCAAAAAATTGTGATCATGTACAGGACATGCTTTATTTTTTTAACAACATGTAAGTCACTTACTTTGACCTTTGATTTAAAAAAGGGTTGCAACCTTATTTTTTGAATGGAAGGAGAGTGGTGCTTAATTAATTAAGAAATATTATTTCCTTTAAAATATGAAATAATGAGACTACTGTGTAATTAAATTTTTTCAAAGGAGATCTTGGATATTTTGAACTATGAATCATTATGGAATAAATCTATACTACAATCAATCTCCCTGCAATTTGTGAAATATGCTCTAATAATAAGACCAAACTCTTCCCTTTAATGGCCTGATCTAACTTTACACACCACAGCTCCCCAGAATGAACACACTATTTCAACCAGACTAATTTCTCCATAGTGTCCCACACATTATCTACACTTTTCTCTACCTCTGTTGTTTTCATTCCTTCATTCATCCATAGTTGGTCATTAAAGTTGGTCCACCAACAAACTTTTATAAGTGCATACAATGAATAAGAAACTGAGTATTAGAGGAAATAAAAAGCATAAATTAGATCCTATTTCTGTACTCAAAGGACTCTCCATACACTATTTCCCCAATCCAGAAGATTGTACCTTTTTCCCCACCTCTCTAAATCATACACTTCTTTTGAAATCCAGCTCAAATCTCATGCCCTTCATAAAACCTTCCATGATAATTATAGCAAATGAACATCTTTAGCTTCCCTGAATCCCTGTAGCATGAATGGTTTATAACACACAACCTAGCATATGATTATATCCTGTTTTATATTCTTAAGGAATTTCATGTCTCTACCTTCTGTCTCCCCTTCTACTTACACTATAAACTCTTCAAGGGCAGAGACCTTATCTCCTAGTTCCTTTGTATTCCCCAAGCAACAAACAATTTCTGGGCACATACTGAGTATTTAATAACTGAATAGTTAATAAATGGAGACATTTCCTTGGAAATACATCATTTGTTGTTTTTTGAAAGAAAGATTGGAATTACTCTGGAACATCCATCTTTTGAATGGGGGGACTGTGGAGGGAAGAAACCAACATAAAGATGTAAATTAAGTGCTGTTTTCCACAAAGTTCTTATTACCATTTGGTCTAGACTAAATTATGTCCAAATTATGGTGAAAACACTTGAATGAAGTAATTTTCACAGGAGGTTGTTAACTTGAGAGAATACCAAGAAATACAGATCAGACTGAAATGAGCTTTAGTTGTATACTCCTTGATTCAACTATTTAGATAATGTACCTTCATTTCAATCAGCAGCTAAATGTGAGAGATAATGGTATTTCTTGTACAGGTATAATGAGACATCAGTCCAATGACATGGAATAACATTTAAAAAATAAAGGAATGCTGGGATAGCAAAGGCTTAATTACCCCATTCTCCACTCTCCACCACTCTGTCCAAGTTCTTAATCCTTTTGTCACATTTTCCTCCCACTTGTCTCACTCAACTATATCCCATGTATATACTTGTATCTTTTTCTATCTATACCTATAACAATCAGAAGAACCCAGAGTACCTAACTAAGAAGCTATTATTCTTGTCTCAAAATCATTATTTCCCTTAAGTACAAGAATGGTAAAATTTTTACAAAAAGGAAAGTGAGTCTGGAAAGTCAACAACAAGCATTTGTTAAACTCTTAAAATATACCAGGGACTATGCTAAATGCTGATGATTCAATGAAAGGCAAAATAGTCCTGGTCATCAGGGAATTCACGAGCTAAGGATAAGTTAAAGGTCTAATAAAGATCACTGTCCTACTCTTAAATGTGAGGAAAACATAATTAATGTGGATGCCATTTCAAGTTCAAGCAGGCATGCTAGAGAAGTGAGGATATTTTGCATCAATACTCAAAAAATGATCATATGGTCTCTCCACCAAGAAAATATAGTGTTGGTGGAGCCAAGATGATAGACTAGAAGCAGGAAAGCTCAAAACCACCAGGAGCATCCTCTCCAACTAATCTTAAAATAATGCCACAAGATGAATACTGGAGTGAAAGAACCAGCAAGGAGGAAGAGTGAAGCAACATTCATAAAGAGAGTTTGAAAGGTAGGCAGAGAGCATCTGGGGCACTGGGGTGAGAGAAGAGCATGATCAGCAGGAAGCTATAGAAAGGAGTAAAGAGGAATCCAGCATCAAGCTCCCCCACCCCATATCTCATATTCCATGCTCTGAAGCTGGGCCTAAGCCAACATGCAGACACTGAGACCTTGCCTGGGCCAACAACAGTCCAACTCAAAGCATCCCCCTTAAAGCCCTAAGCATACCTAAGGTGAAGTGTAGAATTCCAGGCCAGGGAACTTTGTGCTGCTCAGTCTGATCTGTTTGGAAACAGAGTGAGGCCAGGAGTCACAGGCTAGACTTGTGGTAAGGACATGAATCCCAGTTTGGGGCAATTGGTAGACCTAGGACTGGGCCCCTGATTGTTGGCAGGGACAGTCTCCAGGGTAGTGGCTTGTGGGACTTTGGCTAGCCCTTTCCAAAGCTCAAGGCAGAACCCCAGAGTAAGACCCAGAGTCTATGTCTAAGACTGAGGCTAGAATTTGAGCCATCAGCAGTCTCAGGGGATAATTGAATCACCAATGGGAGTTGGCTCTCAGAGCTCCCAGTCCACAGGCCATCATAAGATCTTGGAAGAACTAAAATTTGCTGAAACCCATAAATAAGGCTAAGAGTAGCAACAAGGAAGAACTGAAGTTTGAGAGAGTTCTTTATCCTCCAGGAGAATGGAACATACCATTAAAATAAAAGTGAAAGACAACTACACCAAAATAAACTCCGAATGGGTGAATGACTTGAATATAAAGAAGGAAACTATAAGTAAATTAGGTGAACACAGAATAGTATATATGTCAGACCTTTGGGAAGGGAAAGATTTTAAAACCAAGCAAGACTTAGAAAGAGTCACAAAATGCAAAATAAATAATTTTGACTACATCAAATTAAAATGTTTTTGTACAAACAAAACCAATGTAACTAAAATTAGAAGGAAAGCAACAAATTGGAAAACAATCTTCATAACAAAAACCTCTGACAAAGGTCTAATTACTCAAATTTATAAAGAGCTAAACCAGTTGTACAAAAATTCAAGCCATTCTCCAATTGAAAAATGGGCAAGGGACATGAATAGGCAATTTTCAGTTAAAGAAATCAAAATTATTAATAAGCACATGAAAAAGTATTCTAAATTTCTTATAATCAGAGAGATGCAAATCAAAACAACTCTGAGGTATCACCTCACACCTAGCAGATTGGCTAACATGACAGCTATGGAAAGTAGTGAATGCTAGAGGGGATGTGGCAAAGTAGGGACATTAATGCATTGCTGGTGGAGTTGTGAATTGATCCACCCATTCTGGAGGGTAATTTGGAACTATGCCCAAAGGGCGATAAAAGACTGTCTGCCCTTTGATCCAGCCATAGCATTGCTGGGTTTGTACCCCAAAGAGATAATAAGGAAAAAGACTTGTATAAGAATATTCATAGCTGCACTCTTTGTGGTAGCCAAAAATTGGGAAATGAGGGGATGCCTTTCAATTGGAGAATGGCTGAACAAATTGTGGTATATGTTGGTGATGGAATACTATTATGCTAAAAGGAATAATAAAGTGGAGGAATTCCATGGAGACTGAAACAACCTCCAGGAAGTGATGCAGAGTGAGAAGAGTAGAACCAGGAGAACATTGTACACAGAGACTGGCACATTGTGGTACAATAGAAGGTAATGGACTTCTCCATTAATGGCTTTACAATGTCCCTGAACAATTTGCAGTGATCTACGAGAAAAAAAAAAAACTAAGGGAGCAAAAACACCGAGGAAAAGCAACTGCTTGACTACAGAGGTTGAGGGGACATGATCAAGGAGAGATGCTAAATGAGTACCCTAATGCAAATACCAACAACAAGGATGGGTTCAGAGCAAGGACACATGTGATACCCAGACGAATCTCGCGTCGGCTAGGGAAGGGGCGGTGTGGGGGGGAGGAAAAGAAAATTATCTGTTTCCAATGAATAATGTATGAAAATGACCAAATAAAATAATGTTTTAAAAACTAAAAAAAAGTGAAAGACAAGAAAAAAGGCTGAGAAAATATGCAAACATCAAAACAAAATCTAATCATAAAAAAATTATAGAAACAAAGAGAAATGCAAGACACAGAAGGGGACACAGAAAGCAAAGTAGGCACATGTAAAGCCACAAAGAAAAATATGAATTGGATTCAGATGCTGGAAAAACTCAAAAAGGATTTAAAAAATCAGTTAAGAGAGGCAGGGGAAATATGGGCAAGAGAAATGAAAGCAATGTAAGAAGAAATGGGACAAATGAAAAAGGAAGCTCAAAAACTGACAGAACAAAATCATTCCTTAAAAATTGGAATTGGGCAACTAGAAGATAATGACTTCATGAAATATCAATAAACAATAAAACAAAATTAAAATCATAAAATAGAAGAAACCACAAAAAACCTCATTGAAAAAACAACTGGACTGGAAAATAGAACCTGGATAGACAATTTAAGAATTCTTGGAGCCTGAAATCCATGATAAAAAAAAAAGCCTGGAAATCATAATAAAAGAAATTATCAAAGAAAACTGCCCAGATATTCTTGAATATAAGAGTAAAATAGAGAAGAAAAAAATCCACAGATCACCTCCAGAAAGAAATCCTCAAATGACAACTCCCAGGAGTATAATAGCTAAATTCAAGAGCTCACAAGGCAAGGAGAAAATATTGTTAGCATCCAGAAAGAAACAATTCAAATACCATGGAGCTACTGTCAAGATTACACAGGATTTAACAGCCTCCACATTAAATAATAAGAAGGCATGGAATATAATACTCCAGAAAGTGAAAGATCTAGGTTTTCAAAACAGAATCATCTATCCAGCAAAACTGAATATATTCTTTCAGGGGGGAAATGGTCATTCAATAAAATAGATGACTTCTAAAAATTCCTAATAAAAAGGCCAGACCTACACAGAAAATTTGAAGTCCCAGCACAAAACTCAAGAGAAGTCTAATAATAATAAACAATAAATGCATCCTTTTCAGATCATAAAATGATGAAATTAAAATCAATAAAGTGCCATTGATAGATAAAAATATTTAATTGGAGACTAAATAATCTAATGTTTAAAATTAGAAAGTAAAAGAACAAATTATTTTTAAAAATAAATAATTTTATTAATAAGAATGACAATGAAGAGACAACAAATAAAAATGTATGGGATACAGACAAAGCAGTATTTAGAGGAGAATTTATATCTCTAAATACTTGCATCAATAAAATAGAGAAATTGAAGATCAAAAAATTTGGCATATGAAAAGAACAAATTTTTAAATCCTTATTTAAATACTAAATTGCAAATTCTAAAAATTACAGGAGAAATATATCTAGGAAAAACTAAAGATAAGAGAACTATTCAATTTATAAATGAGATTGGGAGTTAGTTTTAAGAAAAAATAAATTTAAAAGACAGTGTTGGTTAATTGGATTTAAAAAAAGAAAGAAGAAAATAAAATAATCCCTCTCAAAAATGAAATGGCTGAACTCACCAACACTAAAGAGAAAATTAAAACAATCATTAGGAGCTATTCTGCCCAATTATATGGCAATAAATCTAACATAAAAGAATACAAGCCACTCCCCAATTGACAAATAGTCAAATGATGTGAACAAGTAATTTTCAGATGAAGTAATCAAAACCATCAATAATTGTATTAAAAATGTCCTAAAGCACTTTAGATTAATGAAATACAAGTTAAAACAACTCTGATGTACAAACTCACACCTATTAGATTGAACAAAATCACAATAAAGCAAAGAAGTAAATGTTATAGAGGATGAGACAAAATTGCTGGTGAAGTTGGGAATTGATTGAACCATTCTGAATGGCAATTTGGAATTATGGCCAAAGGGCTTTAAAATTGTACATACCCTTTGATATGGTAATGGCACTACTGGGTCAGTATCCCCAGGAAATAATTAAAAAGGGGAAAGGATATATTTATACAAAAATATTTATAGCAACTTTTTGTGGTGGTTAAGAATTGGAAATTGAGGGAATTTTCATCATTTCTGGAATGGCTGAACAAATTGAGGTACATGTTGGGGATAGAATATTATTGTGCTCAAGGAAAATAAGTGAGATGATTTCTGAAAAATGCTAGAAAGATCTGCAGGAATTAATGCAGAAAGAAATTTTAAAAAAACCTAGGAAAACATTGTACAGCAATATCAAATAATGATTATTTGAAAACAACTATGCTCAGCATTGCTTGATCTGGGACAATCTTGAAAGACTTATTATGATGGAAAATACTATCCACATCCAGGGAAAGAACTCTTGGAGTCATTTTTCACAACAGTGTATTTTTGTTTTTATTTTGGGGTCTGGGTTATGTATGGAAGTATTCTTACAACAATGTCCAATATGGAAATAAAAATAACATCATTTTTAAATGCAGTGACTAGGTGTTTTTCAAAATTTTCTTAAGAGAAACTATAGCAATTGATTGGCTGAGCAAAAAAATACCCAACTCTATAATTAAGGCAGGGGATAGTAATTAATTAATTTATTAATTATTGCTTAACTAAAGAGTAATAATTAAGCAGAAAATAGCAAAACAGTTGATTTTCACACGTAAAGAAGTTGACAAGTATAATTGTTCCCAAGCACCCTTACAGAGATTTTCCATAGAATATATGTATCCTTTTTACCAAAGTCATGGTAATATAAAAATCTCAAGTTATATATTTTGAATCTCTTGGCTCTACACTCCTTGATGAAACCTAGGATGATGAATCTACTGAATAACCCCTGTAGAGAAATTGATACTATAGCCTCAGTTTGCAAGCAAACAATCCAAAATATAACAGGATTAATTTTGATTAAAAGAAAAAAATAAATTGAATTCTCTTGAAGAAGGTGCATCATAACTTAGTCCCGCAATGTTCACATTTCTACTTTTTTTGCAAATATTCTTAAATATGTACTTATTGTCTCCCCTCTCCACCCTTTGAATCCAAGTTCTTTGTGAATAGCGCTTGTTTAATTCTTTACATTTGTGTCCCCAGTACTTAGCACAATGTCTGATGAGTAGTAGACTTTTAATTAATGCCATTGATTAATTCATTCATTTAGCCACTGAGTGATTAAGCATTTTTCATATTTAGATTCTCCAGTTGTGGGAACTCTTCCAAAGAAATCAATTAAAGACTCTTTTAGAGGCATGGTTTGCTCACCAAAATTGTTTCACTGTCCTCTCTGAGAAGAACAAACTCTTACTGGGCACTATAGCTATTTGAGAAGTATTGTGACAGAGATTCTCTTTAGAACTTATTGCGTCTTCTTTAATAGAATTTCCTTTTATAACTATAAGGCTTCAGATCAAGGCAACCTGTAATCTTTTTTGAGACTTAATTAGCCCCAATCCCCACTTCAGTTAGGTCTGAACACAAAGTCCACACAAATGAATTATGTTGTACATTAGTACTGTGCTCTTGAAGGAGGTACAAAACTAAATAGCAAGTGACTTTTGTCATCATGAAAACTTAAAATCTGTTAGGATGAGAGGATATCTGCCTTCCCCCTCTTCTCAATCTGGAATTCACTGAGAGATAGTTTTGTAAGATGTCTCATAGAGAGAAATATACTATAGGGCCATAAAAATTCATGGCAAAAATGATTAATTGTATACCAAATGACTACTGATCCATATTTCTACTTTCTCAGTTATATAAAGGTTTTAACAAAAAAATACTTCATATATTGAGGATATCCTGGATGAAAATAAGATAAGGGAGAGATGTTGTATTCTTTCAAAAGTGATTTTATACATGACTCAGTCTATATATTTACATGTATATATTTAAATTTAAAAAGTGAACACAAGATCCTACTAGGCTTATTATCTATTGTTTGGAAAAAATAACTTGATAGAGCAAAATTTATCCTTAAAAATCTCTCAGTTATGAAGGAATGTCTGGTTTATATATTAGGTCATGCAAAATTGCAAAGTAATTTTAACTGATCAGTAACACTCTGATGTTGGAGAATGAAACATAGAGAAGTTTGCTCACTAAAGGTGTCAATAATATTTATGGAGAATGTCCTCTGAAGAGTCTATTGATTACACCCCCAACTATCTGTACATTTATTTATAAAATTACATCTTGTATCATTACATTTTATATAATTTATGTATATAAAATTATATAAAATTAAATTTTTGTATTATTGCATTAATAATCATATATATAGTAAAACCTACAAAATAAAAATTTTAATGATTGGATAAAGATTAATTTGTATTTGACCCTCAAAATCAAATAGTCTTAACCTGGGATTTGTGAGCTATCTTTGTAATATTTTGATAACCATACATCAATATAATTGGCCTTCTTTGTAATCAGGAGTATTACCATCCTCCCAGCCATCCAGTCTCAAAACTTGTCATCTTCAACTCTTCAATCTCTCACCCAACCACATCCAATTCATTACCAAGTCCTATTGATTTTAGCTTTGTATATATATATATATATATATCCTCTTCAATATTGTCATCACCCCAGTGCAGGTTCTTATCACCTCATACTTGGGTTATTTCAATACCCTGCAAGTTGTTCTCTCAACCACAAGTCTTTTTCCACTCCAGTCCATCCTCCACTCTGCTGTCAAATTAAATTTCCTGAAGCAAAGAGCTGACCATGTTTTTCCACTACTCATTATGTTTCCCCTTAAACTCTTCCCCACATGAATTTTGCTTGTATTGTCTTCAACTCCTCCCTATTTCTCACTTCTCTTATCCAATCTATTTGGTATTCAAAGCCCTTTGTAATCTGCCTCCCTCCCCTATCCATTCTAGTCTTCTTATAACTTACTCTCCCCATATTCTCTGTAGTATAGTGATACTTGCCTCCTTGATTTTCCTTTCACTATACATTCAATGTTCTGATTTATGGTGGCTATCTTCCATACCTGGAACATTCATCCTGCCATCTGGCATCCCTGACTTCTTTAAATTTCCAGCAAAAGGCCATCTTCTAGGAAAAATCTTTCCTGATTCCCCCTTAATTCTAGTGCCTAAATTACACCCCAGATTTATCCTGGGTAATCTTATTTGTCCACAGTTGTTTTGATATTGTCTTTCTCATTAGGCTGAGCAAAGGCTATCTTTGTCCTTTCTTTGAATACCTAGCACTTGGCATGGTACCTGTCTGGCACTTAATAAATGCTTATTGACTTTATATATTTTTTATGCTTTTGAAAACATAATTCTGAGAAAGGGATCCATAAGCTCCACTAAATTGTCAAAAGAGTCAGGGAAATGAAAAAAGTTTAAGAGCCTATAGTCAAAAAGGAAGGTGGCCTAGCCACCAGATTTCAAAGTGTATTACAAAACATTAATCATCAGAACAGTCTGCTACTGGCTAAGAAATAGAGTGGTGGATCAGTGAAATAAATAAGGTAACCAATACCTAGTAATAAATGACCATAGTAATTTAGTGTTTGAGAAATCAAAAGAGCCAAGCTGTTGGAACAAGAACTCACTATTTGACAAAAACTATTGGGAAAACTGGAAAATGATAGGGCAGAGACTGGAGATAGACCAACATCTCACACCATGTACTGTGGAAGAGGCATGAAGGAAGAGAGAACTTCATGCATGCAAGACAGAAAGCTGGGGACATCATCTGTCAATCAAGGTGAACATTCCAAATAGAATGTTCCCAGGAAAGACAGTTGGAGAGTCAAGCCAGGCTGATCCCCCGTTAGCTTCTGTCCTAGGCTGAAGGACCCTTGGTGGGGCTTCTGCAGATAGGCGGAGAAGAAATTAACTTTTTTTGGTGGCTTAGAGTATGAAGAACTGATTATATATTTGAGATTTGAGTTTGAAGGAAAAAGAAAGAAGATTAAACAGTTGTCCTCTATCTCCCTGACAGATTTTTGGGTCACAGCTGTGACAGGACTGACATTTCCCAAAATCCTCATTACCCTCCTTATAGATTAGGGACAACCCTATCCCTCTCACCTCAATTTCCATCCTTGTCCTGTTTTTCCCAATAAACCTCCTTACCTGAGAAAGAGGGGGAAAGTATCTTCTCTAAACCTCACAGTTCACCTTTGAGTTACATAGAAAGGTGGCTTACTAATGGGGGAGGGTGGAAGGGAGGCAGGAGGGTGTGGGTGGAAAACTGGGAGGTGAAGGGTGGATGGTAGGAAATATCTTGATCTATTAGCCATCAGTAGTGATCAACAAGCAACCCCAGAGTATCCCCTTTAGTAGTATCTCTCTATTTCTCAGAAGTATCTCTATCTCCATTACAATTAGGCACCCTGAGGTTTCCCCTAATATCTCTCTAGTCAGCCATAGTATCCCTTATTACTTCTAGAATATCTCCACAGTATCCTATTTCTAATACAGTACCAAAACAAAGTCAGCATGGTACAGAATTTAAACATAAAAGATGATAATATAAGCAAATTAGGAGACCATATTGGGAAAGATTTTTACAGCTAGTATCTCTGGTCAAGATGTCATTTCTCAAATAGATTAGAGTGCTAAGTCAAATTTATACAAATATGTCATTATCCAATTGATAAATGGCCAAAAGGTATGATCAGGCAGTTTTCAGATTAAGATACCAAAGCTATCTACAATTCTGTAAAAAATACTCTAAATAACTCTTAATTAGAGAAATATAAATGAAAAGAACTCTGAAGTACCAGCTTATATCTATCAGATTGCCCATTATAGTATAAAAGGAAAATAATAAATCTTGGAAGTGAGGTAGGAAAATAAGGACATTAATGTTGATGGAGTTGTGGTCTGTTCCAATTTTTCTGAAGAGCAGTTTGTAACTATGTCCAAAAGATACTCTTTGATCCAGTAATACCACCACTAGGTCTCAATCCCAAAGATTAAAAAAATAGAAGAAAGAACCTTTTAATATAAAAATATCGATTGCAGCTCTTTTTGTGGTAGCAAAGAAATGGAAATCAAGGGGTTGTACTTCAGTGGAGAAATGGCTAAATACGTTGTGATGTATAATTATGATGCAATATTTTTGTGTTAACTGTGAATGGCCTAGTTATTCTCAGCAATGCAGTGATTCAACACAATTCCAGAGACTCGTTATGAAGTAATGCCACCTATTCTTGAGAAAGATCTGATAAACTGAATGCAGTTCAAAACAAACTATCTCACTTTCTTTCTTGTTCTTTTATTGTTTTTCTTTTCTTGTTCTCCTTTCTTCTTGTTCTCATTCTTATTTCACTAGAGAACTCTTCTACAAAATGACTAATATGGAAAATGTTTTATATGTTTATATAAATAAATTTATATGAGATTATTTATTGTTTCAGTGAGGGTAGAAGAATGGAAGGGAATGAGGAAAAGAACGTGGGAAGGGGAGAAAATATTTAGAACTCAATTTTTTTTATAAATTAATATTAAAAATTCATTTTATCTATAATAAAATGTTATTTGAAAAAAATAATCATTTACTCAAAATGGTGTCACCAAACCATAGAATTGGAAGGCACCTCAGAAGTGATCCATTTTTAACCAAGAGTTGATGAAATATCCCTTTTCTAATATCTCCAGTAAGGAGTAATCCAATCTTTACTTAAAGACCCCCAGAGAAGAAGAACCTGCTACTTCTCAAGGCAACTAATTCTATTTTTGGATCATTCAAATTGTTAAGAAGTTTCAAATTTCTATTTAGCAGAATTTCTGCCTCATTATAGAGAAAAATGATTTGTAACAGATGGTGTGTTCCTCCAAATGTCTCTGTTTGCAGATGTTATTACACTGACTGAATCAACCCTAAAATATGACAAAGGATATTCAATATTTTTTTATTAAAGGTGTGGGATGGAGCAAAGGTAGCAGAGAAGATACATAGACTCACCTGATCTATACCAAATAATTCTTCCTCCAAGCAGCTTTGATATAATAGCCTCAAAATGAATTCTGGAATGCTTGAATCCCAAAAGAACAAGATTAAACATTTTTTAACCCAAAACAACTTAGTAGGCTGATGTGAAAAATCTGTCTACCAGAAGTAGAGATGAGGTGCAGATCAGTACGCCAAGGCTGGCCTCACCTCAGCAAGCCAGTATAGGCAATAGGGGCAGCTGAACCAGCAGGTGTTTCTGAGGCTCTCAACTTCAGTCGGACAACTAATCATCAGAAGATTATGGGAATCCTTTGATGGCTCTGGCTGTAAGACTCTGCCACATCACCCAGATGCATCTCCAGGTCACAGTCCTAGGTCTCTATGCAAAGAGTAAAAAGAAGCACTAGCAAAAACCAGTACTTGTGGCAACAGAGGATCAGGAAACCCTGCTTACAGTTCCAAGGTAGAAAAGAATGGCTGTGGTTGCTTACAGACCAGATCACAGGACAGGAGAGTATAAAAACTCACCATTTCTTAGGTCATACCACCTTGTAAGAACTAAAAACTTCTAGATCCCCAGAGCTAGTTCTGAAGGTAGCTCCACAAAGAATCTGAAGCTTGGAACAGTATCCAAAAAGAAACATTTCAAATATGACTGAGCCACAGTCAGGATAACATAATTCCAGAGGGCGAAGGAGCTAGGACTTCAATCAAGAGTCGCTTACCCAGTCAAACAGAGCACAGAGTTGGGGGTGCAGGGAGGAATGGGCATTCCATGGAATAGAATTCAAACATTTCTGATGAAAAAACCAGAGCCGAATGGAAAATTTGACTTCTGAATACAAAACTCAAGAGAAGCACAAAAAGGGTCAATAGGAAAGAAATCAAAAGACATTCAATAAGGTTTACATATCTTTATGGAAAGATTATTCTTGTAATTCCTAAGAACTTTAACATAATTAGGGCAGTTAGAAGTGGTATACATAGATGGGGCGCGAGGGTGTGAGTTGAATATGATGAGATAATCTCTAAAAAAATGTAAAGAGGAAAAAAGAGGAATGCATTGGGAGAAGTGTGGGGGGGATGGACTAAATGATCTCTCCTAAAAGAGGTATGAAAGAAATGATAGTGAAGGGGAAGCTGGAGGAAGTAGAGAGAGGATTTGAACTTTCCTATCATCAGAATTGACTCAAAGAGGGAAGAACAAACAGACTCTACTGGGATTTCTCCCTGACCAGATGGTTTTTAATTTATCTCTGGTGATATTTGTTTTGTTTTGTCTTTCACACACACACACACACACACACACACACACACACACACACATCTATGTATGCACATACTCTCCCTATAATTAGAATATAAATTCCTTGAAGGCAGGGAATGTTTTGTTTTTATTCTTACATAACTAGTGCCTCTTAGTAGACAATAAATGCGTGTTGTAAATGACTGGACTACATGCAGGGAAATAGCATCAGGAAAGGCTAGAATTATAGGATAGAATCAGCTTGCATAGAACTTTGAATGAGCATTTAAGAACTTTGTTTCTAATTTGTAAGGTGCCAGAGAACAACATCAATTTATAGAAAAATTGTTCTGTCTCCTTTGGAGCTCCCCCTATGACTGACTTTTGGATAGAATCATCAGTATCGGGTATTTGCAAACAGAGGAACATAAGTTTAATATCAGCCCTGGTCTCCCCAAATTCAATGCAATAATACTAAATATCAGGTTTGCCCTTTATTTCTCTATGACTTGGCCATGTATCCTAGTTGCCTCCAATTTACTCTCATTAGGGAATGCATAAAAATAAAAAAAAATAGTGAATCCTAGTCACCACTGCCTCTGTCACAGAAAAATCAACATTTAGGTGGTTTCTGAAGTACCTATAAGAAGTGTATGTGTAGGGGGGGAGGCGCGGAATTGTGTTGTTGTGTCTTGGTTCTTTTGGTATGAGCATTGTGTTGGAAAGATGTTAAGCTGAGGATCAAAAGAAATATTTGTAAAGTACTAGTTATTAATTCCATTTTTGTAGATCAGGTAACTGAGGCAAATAGAGGTTATATGACCTACTGAAGATCACACAATAATTATTTAAGATCATATTTGAACTCAAGTCTTCGTGTTGCCAAATTACTCCCTCTATTCACCTAGCTTCCTTGACCATAAGTGTTGATGCAGAAGAGTTAAGAAAAGAGATTATATTGCAACTATAAGGGATGAATTACTTTGGGACACAGGCTAAAAATTAAGCCAGAGAACTGGGAAAAGGAAAATAGATTGGGGGAGGGAATATAAATATATCTCTGTGTATATACACATATATCATGCATATATATACATTATATATATTATATTATCTATATTATTTATGTACATATGGGGAATTTACCCAGTTCTGGGTTAGGGTTTGGGTAAAGCAGTGGTCACTAATTTCAATCCCATACTCCATGAGTAAAAAAATTTTAAGCAATATCCCTAATATACTATATGAATTAATTTATCAGTTGCTTTTGCATCTCACTATTGCCGCCAGTGATAGACAAATCTTCCAGCAAGTTGCAGGATTTCATCCTGCCCCCATGCTGGCCTCACAGCCCCAATGTCCACTTTTCCACTAGATATAGATACATACACATACATATATACATATATATTTAAATGCATACCAATAAGTACATCTATATATGTATATAAATATGGTATCCCCCATTAGACTGTGAGGTCCATGAGAGAGGCAGTGTTCTAATCTTTGTTTGTATTGCCAGCACTTATCATTATGACCAACACACAACAACAGACTTAAAAAATACTTATGAGCAATATATTGACTATTGATTATACATATGCACATTATTAAATAAATACAAAATGGAATGAAATGGGATAAGATAAAAATGAAATAAACAGTATTTGTCTTTTAAAATTACAAATAGCACAAAACCCTTTTCCACTCTCACCAAATTACTAGTAACAATTTTTTAGGAAGTGGAATGTGATTGAATATGCTTCATTATTTTCAGAGATTTCTGTGTATGTATATCCTAAGGAAGAGGTCAAACTTCCAAATAATAATCATAATTATTCTGTTGATCAACAAAACTCATCAAGCAAGTAAGTTTCTTTCTTTTAAAATTTAAAGATATTGAGAAATCAAATAGTAGGTTATATTGCTCAGTAAACATAATAGCTCTTTAAAAAGAGTTATGTTTCTCTGTGTGTAGATATCATCCATAATGCAAAAGAAACAAACCAAGTAAAAGTCATTTGAATTTGACCAGCTCAGTAGGAAGTGTTCAATATAAATTCATTTCTTTTTCTTTAAGTGGATCTCTATAATATATAAAATCTCAGCTTAATTTCCTGCTCACACTTTGACACATTCATTGTATTTTTGTATTATTGGGACAGGTAGAGGTCCAATGGAAAAAAAAAAAAAAGAAATCCTGGGCCTGGAGTCAGAAAGACTGAATTCAAATCCATCCTCAACCATTTACTATCTATATGACCCTGAACAAATCACTTAACCTCTGCCTACCTACTTAAAAAAAAGGTTGAGGTGGGGAATAATAATAGCACTGACCTCCTAGAGTTATTATAAAGGTGAAATGAGGCAATATGAATGAAGAGTACCACCAACCTTAAAGTGCTATATAAATGCTATGAGGAGAAGGAAGAAAGTGAAAACGAGGAAGAGGAGGAGAAAGATTAACAGCAAAAAGGCCAGTATAACTTGGTTTTGGAGTACAAGAAGGGGGGACAGGTGCAATAAGATTGGAAAGGTATACTGGGATTAGGTTGTCAATATATGTCAAACTGTCATGATAGAAATCTCTGATAAAGATAACCAGAGCAAAAAAAGTTCTGAGCATGTTCAATTTCTTAGCAAAGCAGGCAATTGCCAATAAATAGGGTCAATGGCTCCCCAGTAACCAAAGACATTGACATCCCAATACAAAGCATACTTAGAGTCTAAAAAGAACTAATCAAAATACATATTCATGAGATCAATACATATTCATCTTATAAATGAATATTCATAGGATTTACAGGAATTGGGAAGTAGGTTGATTTGTAACATTAGAGCTGTAGAAGTCCCCAACTCCCAGTGACTTTAATTAGATCAAAGCCTGGCCTTCTCATTGGCTCAGGTGTTTATGATTAATGGAGCAATTCATTGATATACTATGAGAGTATCATGGCATGTTTTGTAAATTTTCATGAGTCCAAAGAAGGACTTAACTGGTATTCAAAAAAAAAGAGAAACTTTAACTCATCCAGAAAGTGAAAAATCTTACAAAACCAGGGACTTGGGCTAAGAAAAGTAGGGAAGTTAGAACTCTAACAGCTTACTAATAAAAGCTAGCATAATTAAGTTTAATAATTCATAGCAGACCTTAGCTGAAAATCAAGTCTGATTATATTGATTGAACACAATTCCCAATTTGCATTTCTCAAAATAGAGGAGTTCATATTTCATCCGACCAGGAGGGAATGACTAGAGTTATTGAGAAGAGAGATTGGCATGATCAGACCTGCCTTGAGGAAAAACACTTTGGTCCTGAAGTGAGGTTGGAGTGGAAAGAGAATGAAGGAGAGAGACAAATTAAGAGGCTAGCCCAAAAATCAAGAGAAAGGTGATAAGGGCCCTGGCAAGGGATTGAGGATGACAGAGATAAGAAACAGGAATTTGGCTGCTGTTTCTGTAAGTGGGATGAATAAAAGTGAAGAAGAGAGGATGATGCCAAGGATGAAAATCTGGATGGTTGAGCCCATTCCTCTTAGGATCATGCCATAATTCCCCATGCAACCAGGGATCCCACTTTAGAGACCACGGGATTAAAATGTAGAGACAAAAAAGATAGATATGAGCTGTTTAATGAGCAAATTAATTCAGGTATGTTTGCAGGGATTGCTTGAGTCAAGCAGGTCCACAGTAGATAAAGGGAAAGATTTTGAGTCAGAAAGACAAATTCAAATCCTGCCTCAAATTCTTACCAGCTTTTTGACCCTGGGCAAAGTCAAGTTATTTTCTTTTTCTAGATAGGTCTATAATTTCATTGGCATAGGGAATTCTTTTTACTAACTCAGATAAATAACTGTGTTGCTCTGCAACATACAGTTTTAGAGAGTTGTCTACAGCACTGAGAGAATAAATAGCTCGCCCAAGGTTACATTGTGGATACAGGTGGGAAAATGAAAAGTTCAGCTAAAATGTTTAGACTATTACTAGCATGGGGCCTGCCAATGTGAATGTGCTTTTGAATTCCTAGCACACCGGCAGTGTTCATAGACATCATGAAAGTAATAACATCATAATGTTGCTGGGGATCTTGTAAACATTATGGAGAATTCAATTTATGAGATCAAAATACTGAAAAAAATCAAACTTCGGTTGAATTCATGAAGTTATTGGATAGTCATTAAAATGAGTATCACAAAGATATCATAACCACTTCTTGGAACACTAGGGTAGCTATGAAAATCAGGAGATGTTACCTTCCTGGGACATGATTTAAAATATTCTGTCTTTTCTTGATATTCTCCTTTTTTGAAGTTTTAGCAAGAATTGAGACTCAGGGGTTAGGAATTCTGTATATTTTTTCAGCACCTAGAACAGTACCTGGAACATAACTGGTATTTAATAAATGTTTATTGAGTGATTTATTGATAAAGATTAGGGGTTTCTGGCTCAGAAACAAGATAATAACCATAATAACTCACATTTTAGTGGAATTTGTAAAGTTTTTTTTCACAATAAGCCTTCAAGGTAGGCAATTCATTTACTAATAGTTTCATTTTACAAATTATCAAACTGAGGCTCAGAATGTTTTTCCATTGTCCTATGCAACTACAAAATGACCATCAGAACTTAAAATCAAAGGCTTTTCATTTTTAAGTTTTTTTCAAGAGGGAAAAAAAGAGATGCTTTCAATTAAAAAAAACATTTTAGGAGTAGTAAAACTACTTCATAGATTCAATTAAAAATTTCATAGTCTAAAATATTATGTGTAAAGGCATATGGTTCCTTTCATGAAATCAGGGTATAGCTGGATCCAGCTTGTACTAGAGCCAATAATTGAGAAGGAGGTAGCTAGGTGGTTCAGTGGATACAATGCCATACCTGGAATCAGTGCAAATGCAGCTTCAGATTCCAGTTCAGACACTTATTGGCTGTGTGACCTTGGGCAAGTCACTTAACCCTGTTTGTCTCAATTTCCTTATATGTAAAACAAACTGGAGAACGAATATGGCAAACCACTCTAGTATCTTTGCCCAGAAAATCCCAAATGGTGTCACAAAGAGTCAGAAATGACTAATTGATTAAAAAATGGATATGGAACCATACTGCACATAAGTGAATAATTCACCCTTTATGTATAAAAATCAACATAGCAAGGTCATGATTTGTTCCTCATTAAAGCAAAGAAAAGTTGAGAGTAGCTGGAGAGCTGAAAACAAATGGTTAGAAAGACTTCTTCACTGAGTAGTCATGAAAGGGGAGGGAAGTGATTCTAGGTAAGTGTTCAGTTGAATTGTAAAGAAATATTTTTCTCAATCTTGGAAAGAAAATTTAATAAAGGTAAAGGATCAGGAGACCTGATATGGGGGTGCAGGCTTGAATCCCTACATCTGAGGAGGCTGAGCCTGATAGATCCTTTGAGCTCTGATGCTCTGAGTTGTAGTAGGGTTAAGACCCATTGGGTATTGTTTATATTAATTCTGACAGCAATATGGTGAACTCCAACCTGTGCCATGCCCTACTTCTGCAACCCCAGCGTTAGAAGGCCACCAGACTGCCTATTTCAATCAATAAGCATTTTAAATGCCTTTTATGTGACATACATGATCTTAAGTGTTGAGTATACAAAGAAAGCCAAAGACTTGCTCTTAAGGAGTTTATGGTCTGACAGGGAAGACGGCATGTAAACAATTATATATGAACAGGATATATAAAGATAAATTAGAGATCATCAATAGTGGGAAGGAATCAGAGGAGAAAGAAATGCCAAGTTAGGTACCTAATAATACTCGTCCATCTAAGGACCATCTGAATGAGATAAGTGACATATCAAAACAGCAAAGAAGCATCCTAGTTGGTAAATGATTTTTGGAAAGAATTTCTAAGATTGATCTATTATATTAAAGATGGACACTGAAGATGAGTTGATTATAATAGAAAAGCTTCTAGGATTATTTATATACATGCCAAAATCATGGGAATAAAGATGTCAATTTGAAAACATGTATTTTTCCAAAAGGGAAAATGTCATTGAGGCTATCAAGGTCGCCTTTCAGTATATTGCTTTGCACAATTATTAATCAATAACATTTGTTGAATGGAGTTAATTCATGTCCATGTGATGTCTGGAACTCTCTTCCACTCTCCCCAGAAGCTTGCTAGATAGAGCACAGAGTGTTGGAGTGAGTGTTCAGAGAAGACTGCAACCTGTGGTGGGAGGGCTTACCAAGTCCTTTTCAGAGCTGCTTTTCTCTTTGGGTATCCACCTGTCACCCACTTCTCACCTATAGCTCCAAGAAGCTGCAGTACAGATATAGTGGTCCAGCAAACTGTCTCAGCAGGAGGACTAAACTAGATTGAAGATAACCAACAGGCTTTAAGTCATTCGATGAGTTAGGGGGTGTCTACCCCAGATACGTGAAGACTTCCTTTTGAGGAAGAGAGAAATGATAACAATATGTTCCAAAGTCACAAAGGTGACAGGAATAGATGTTGTGGAATGCTTAGAGCTTAGACAGACACCAAAGAAGCCAGCATCATCCACCACATCCCAAGCCATCACCAGCAGTCCTGACTTGCCACTGGACTTTGACGACTCTGGAGGAAAGACTCTTGATTTCACACAACTCTGCCTACTTAAATTCAACTTAGGTACGATTCAAGAGACATCATCAGATTTTGATCTGGATTCTGGATTTAGGGTCTAAAGAACTAGTTCAATTTCTATTTCAGACAGTTACTAGAATATATGCTTAGCCTCAGAAAAGTCAGTTATCCCCTCTAAGTCTCTGTATCCTCATCTGGAGAATGCAGGGATTGGACTTGATGAAAGAGAAGAGAATAATACACATTTATGTAGCACCTACTACATATCAGACTCTGTGCTCAGTGCTTTGTAAATATTATCTCATTCGATCCTGAGGATAACCCTGGAAGGCAGGTGTTATCATTATTCCCATTTTTATGGTTGGAGAAACTAAGGCAAGCAGTGGTTAAGTGACCTGCCCAGGGTCACACAGCTGGTAAATGTCTGAGTCCAGTTTTAAACTCAAGGTTTCCTTATTCCAGGGTCAGAATAATACTAAGTGTGCCTGATAACCTCTAAGGTCCCTTGCAGCTTTAAATTCATGATTCTATAGTCTATCAGTCTCTGATCCTCATTAAATACCCATGTTATTGCAGCCTCTTTCAATAATAAATGTCAGTGAAATCATCCCTATTGAAACTTCAGCTACTTTTATCCTGTTAAATTCACATATTCCTCTATTTACAATGTCAACAGATAAGGGCCAAACAGAAGTGGAATGGGGAGGGAGGTGTGGTAGAATTCAAAATAAAAATAACTATAATTTTCACAACATAATGAGAGTGTGAATTTCTGTTTGATTACAAAAAACAATCTCATCCACCTATGTAATCCTTCATGAAACATTAAATCTAAAAGAATAATCATAGTATAGTGAATTGTCCCCAGATGATTTCTATCTGAATTATATGAAAAATATAAGAATAAGATAATAATAATTAAGATAATTTATATAAATAGACCTTCCCAACTCAAACTTTTCTACTGTATCATACAAACTTCAAGATTGGGACTAGAAAAAATCAGCTACATCTCTAGGAACTTAACAGAGCCCTTTGGCTCTAAGATATATTACATTCTGTTCATAAAAGAGTTATTTTAATTCTATTGGTCAAAGAAAAGAGTTCCATTAGCTCTGCTCCTCCACTAAGTAACTCAAGTCCCTGTCACTGGGGTTAGTCCAAGATCAGCGCAGTTCTGCAAAGAGCTCCTATATTAATGTGTCATAACATTACATCAGAATGAGCGGCTTAGAGGAGCAGTTTCCACGATTATTTTTAGTTAATCTGGTCATACATTATTTTGTTGAGATCAGAAATAGTCCTTCTAGTGGCCAATTTTCAATTATGTCATGCATTGAGCAATAAATGACACATTAATATCTTAACATACCAATAGCAGACACTCAATTTCTACAAGCACAGTAAGGAATTTTATTCTATTTGGTTCCTAAAGTAACAAAGTACGCTGCAGGAAATACATCCACTTCCCCATCTCCCTCAAAGAATTGTGATGTGGAGAGTGCCTTGTAAACTGATACTGCACTTTTTAAAGTATAACATAAATATGAGCTATTGTTATTACTGTTTCTCCATAATCTGGTCATATTTCACATTATGTCCATCCCAAATTGCATTCCAGCCATACAGAGTTACTAGCCACTTCCCAAACCAATACCCCAGTTTCCTTCTCCATGAATTCTTTTTTTTTCAATTAATCAATAAATTTTTATTTTTTTATTTTATTTAATTAATTAATTTAGAATATTTTTCCAGGATTACAAAAATCATGTTCTTTTCTTACCCTCCCGCAACACCCTCCCATATCCAACACATAATTCCACTGGGTTTTACATGTCATTGATCAAGACCTATTTCCATATTATTGATATTTGCAGTAGGGTGATCTTTAGAGTCTAGAACCCCAATCATATCCCCATTGACCCATGTGATCAAGCAGTTGTTTTTCTTCTGTGTTTCTACTCCCACAATTCTTCCTCTGGATGTGGATAACTTTCTTACTCATATGTCCCTCAGAATTGTCCTGGATCACTGCATTTCTGGTACTAGAGAAGTTCATTACATTCAGTTTGTGTCACAGTGTATCAGTCTCTGTGTACAATGTTCTCCTGGTTCTGCTCCTCTCATTCTGCATCAATTCCTGGAGGCCGTTCCAGTTCACATGGAATTCTTACACGCCACCCCCTTTCCTGGAATGCACAACCTCCTTACAACTCCCTCTTCCATTATGGTCCACTCAGGCACCTCCTCTATGAAACCTTCCTTGATCCTTCGGGTGTAAATAAGAGGTCTGTCATCTCAGATTGAGGAATTGCTATCTAGAACCACCTTTTCTCCTGTTAAAATATATAATGTGTGTGTAGATGATCTTCACATACACACATATGCTTATATTAAAATATAATATTGAGATAGTATATATGTGCCACTGTATGTATATGTGCATACTCTAAAATATGTTTAATTTCAATGATTTAAATTATATATATATATACAATATGATCTCAAGACTATATGCAAAGCCTGGTGATTCAGTATTACAAATAATACCATTTCTTTCTGGGAGGTCTATACATTCTAATGAGGAGAAAGTACTAGTGGGGAATACTTGAACATAGTAGGTGCTTAATAAATTTGATAAAACAAAAACCCTCACACTCCTGGATTTTTTGTGAAAGACATTTAACAGTTGGTGCTGTGACATCTTGGTCTGGCACTGTATTTCCCAGAGGAAGCAGCTGATTATTTTTTAGTCCCAGTCTTGAAAGCTGTATGTTTGGGTCGGGAAGGTAACATCAAATTTTTTTCAAAAACCATTATGATACAAAAGAGAACAAGCTAAAGGCAAAGAAGAGACCAGGGAGAGGCATTATGAGAAACCTGAGCAAGGAAGTAATGTTTCTTGGAGAGGTGAGAGGTGAGGGTCAAAGACGGATTTATAAAGAAGGTGACAAATATCAGTTGGGTCTTGAAGGAAGGGAAATTATTTTATAAATGGAGATTCAGAAAATCCATCCTAGGTATGGGAGGAAAGGACTCTAGAATATAGTCTGTCAGATACCATTTATTTTCATTCTACTCATAAATATTATCCAAACTCCACCATAGCAAGAAACCAATACTGAATGTGTCAAAAATAGACTTAGTTCTAAAATGTCAGATATTTTCTAGCCTTGTGACTCTAGATGTTGAGCAAATCATTTAAACTCTCAGTCTCATTTATATCCTACCTCTATCAATGAAATGGGGATGGATAATAATAATATCTGCTTCACAGGATTATTAAGAGATAAAATGAGATAACTCATATAAAGTGCTTTACAAACCTTAAAGCACTATACAAAATTTGAGTAATTAACATTATTATTATTTCTGAATACCAGTGATATATGATAAGAAATCAGAAAGGAAGTGGGTAGCATGACCCAGGATTCTGCAATGATGACAGCACATAGATTGGTAGAAATGTTGCAATTAAAATGAGGGACTCTTGAACTCACCTCATAATGCTAAAATACATATTTTAGTGTCACCTTCCTCCATTTAATAAACTCCAAAGGGGTCCCAATTCCAAGGGATCAAAATTGAATTCCTATTCTTGGTATTTGAACATCCCTTATCTCTCTCTCTCTCTCTCTGTCTCTCTGTCTCTCTGTCTCTCTGTCTCTCTCTCTCTCTCTCTCTCTCTCTCTCTCTCTCTCTCTCTCTCCCTCTCTCTCTCTGTCTTTCTCTCATTATCTCTGTCTCTGTCTTTCTAACTTTCTTTTTCTCCATCCCTGTCTCTTTCTCCCCTCTCCTCTATTTCTTTCTCATGTAGTTCTCTCTTTCTCTCCCTCTCCCTCTTTCCCCTCTGTCTTCTGCCTCTTCTGTCTCTCTATGTCTGTCTATCCCTTTCTGTTACTATCTTTTTTTCTGTCTCTCCCTCTCCCTCTTTCCCCTCTGTCTTCTGCCTCTTCTGTCTCTCTATGTCTGTCTATCCCTTTCTGTTACTATCTTTTTTTCTGTCTCTCTGACCTTTTGGGTGCATCTGTCTCCTCTTCCTTCTCCTCTCTTTTCCCTCTCATGTTATTCTCTCTGTCTATCTGTCTCTCTCCCTGCTCTCTGCCTCTCTGTCTTTGTCTCTGTCTTTTGTCTCTCTCTCTCTCTCTCTCTCTCTCTCTCTCTCTCTCTCTCTCTCTCTCTCTCACACACACACACACACACACACACACACACACACACACACATGCAAACACATATGAATGCATAAAATAAATTATGGTGCTCTCTCTGGGTGTTGGTGATTATCATTTCCCAAGATCTTAGAATGACTGCATTACCCTGAAGTTTAAACTGAATGCTATCTCCTTTTGCTGTTGAATTCTTTCTCCCTCCTGTCTTCTTTTCTTTCTCATCCGTTGTTCTTGTCACTAATTCCCATTTTGTTTTATTTTTTCCCCTTTTAGGATGATTGTTATAAGCCAAAGTCCTGTGTACTCTCCCTTGACCTCATCTGAGGGATATTAAGGTATGTATGTTTAAATTAATTAATTAAATAAATTTCACATGGCAAATGTAGCATAATTGGGTGTCATCGCTAGAGTGATTATCTTGCAAACTCTGTTAAACAGCATTATAAAACCTAGATTATTCATTATTATTATATTAAATCAGAGCCATGTGTTTGAGTGGACAAAGAGCCAGCCTCAGAGCCAGGAGATCTGAGTTAAAACTCAGCTTCTGACATCTCCTGGTTGTGTGATTATGGTAAGTCATTTTACCTTTCATTGTTTAGAACTATAAGTTTCAGAGAAAGTACCATTCTGAATTAGTCTCCTAAACTTAGAGTTCCTCATCCTCATCAGACACTTTCTATGTGCAGAGCACTGTGCCAGAAGAGATGCAAAATTGACTTAGAGAGGACTCCCACTCTCAAAATAAAGACATAAAGCTTCATGAGTTAGAAATATTGCATGTTGATAATGATAAACTTGATTTTTTTCTTACTACGAACAAGCCTTTATATAGCACTTTATGGTTTGCTAAGCACTTTACATATTTTTATCACATTTAAAGTGCATCATTTGTCAAATAGCATGTCCACTGTACAGATGAACAAACTGAGGCACAAAGAGGTTAAATGACTTGCCCAACATCACATAGTGAACAAGGTAGTATTTAAAGACAGAACTTCTTGATGCCAAGTCCTGTACTGTATCTCTTAACTACTTTAATTCAATTTAATTTATCAAACATTTATTAAATGACTGCTTTGTGCCAGGCAGAAAATACTGGGGATACAAATGAAAATTAAAAAACAAATAGGTTCTTTCTTCAGACAACTGGCATTCTACAGAGTAATAAGTCAAATAGATAACTTTAATAACCATTATCAGTGTTAACTAAAATACTTTTGTTCTAAATGACTTTCACCTAAGTAGCTCTTTTTATTGTTAATAACAAGTTTAAAGATTTGGTTGGGTTTTTGGGGGGGTAGTGATGCTTGTGTGTTTAACTAGACTGTCATGATTTGACAGTGTAAAGGGAAGGACAGTAAGGAGATTGGGAGAAGATGACAGACATATCCTGAGGACATAGACAAAACTTCTGCAGTGAGATTTCATCAATGTAACATTGGCCCCTCTCACCCCAGTGCTATGAAAATACAGAAATAAAATAGTCAATATACTCAAGTGTCAAAAGTTACCTTCTATTTTTTCACATTTCCAAAGTCAAATAAAATATACAACTACATTTAGGTGCATTATGGGACTCACCTGATAGTGAAGCACTGAGCTGGACCCATAAAAGAAAAGCAACTTTAAATGATATTTCTTTAATGTTTCCTAAAAACCAACCAGGATTATTAAATGCAAATTGCTCAGCTTTTTCTATTATGTTCTGAAATCTGTTTGAGGAATGCTACATACTGAGTTAACGAAAATAAATCTAAATCATGCCCTTGCTTTCTTTCTTTCACTCATATGAACAATTTATCCAAAAAATAAAAACACCCAAATCATCATAATTTAAATAGATTCTTTATAACTTGCCAACAATCTTAGAACAAGCCATTAGACTGAAAAGTGAAAAGATGAATTAACAATAAAGTGGGATACTGAGATGAATGAATAGGAGAATATTCACAGTCAGAAGGTATGCTATTCATTTTTATTTTAATTCAAATAAATATGGAAAAATAAAGCAGAACTGAGAAGATGCAAAAGCAGGGGGATCTAAAGAAGTAGTCATAACATCACATTGCAAAGCACAATACCAAAACTTGTCTTTCCTCCCTAATAATACATTGCCAGTGTTTACTTTCTAAGCTCAGGACTCACTGAAAAATGTCACATGAAGATATCCAATGAAATTTTTCAAAAGCAATTAAAGATAGAAAACAGTTAGTAAGTCATACAATATATTGTCTTCATTGTGAAAGTTCAGTATTCCCAGAAAAACACAGTATGCAACCAGACTAGTTTTAAACAATAGGGAGTAGAGGAGAAGTCAATAAAAGGTATTGTTAAGCCTCAGGTTTCTAAGTGTTCTGGGGATTCCATTCATCTTTACTTCCATTACCAGAGACAATAAAGAATTGGCAATATGAAGTATACTTTGGAAAAAAGTAGCATATCAATGAATTATATCCTTATGGAAATTGTTTGCACTTAATGCACATGCTAAATGGCCCTCTTTAATCTCTATTGTAGTTTAAAAGTCTGACACCATTTATTCTTTTAAAATTATTTTGGGGTTTGCTACATTAAAATACCTAGTTGAATCTTTTCCTCTCTTTCTTCCCCCATTAGAGAAAGCATTATGTTACAAAAAGATATATGTATATATAAAATTATATCTTACTTATTTCTCTTTATTGGGTTTTTTCCTCTGGGGATGGATACAAACAAGTCATACTTCAAACAATATTTCTGTTGCTGTATATAATTTTATCTTGTTCTACTCATGTAACTCTTCATAATTCCATGTACTTCTCTCCATGTTTATTAAATTAAACTGTTCACCATTTTTTACAACTCAGTATCATTCAATCACCATCATATGAAATGACTTGTTTAGCCATTTCCAAATTTACAGGCATCCCTTCAATTTCCAGTTCTCTGGAACCACAAAGTTTCTATAAATATTTTAGAACATATAGCCTTTTATTCCTTGAACACCTTAGGAAATAAATATAATAATGGTATTGCAGGCTCATAAGGTATACACAATTTTATAACTCTTTTATCATAATTCCGAATTGCTCTTCAAAATGGTTGAACAAAAAAAGCAAGGAAATAAGAAAATAGAGAGATACTGAAAGTGAAGTACATATCAAGAAATGGGGGAGTTAGATAATATTATAAGGGAGGGACATTTAGGAGAAGATAAGACTGAGATGGATACAGTAAAAAGAAGAAAAAGAAAGACAAACAGGGAAGTAAAATAGAATGGAGGGGAATGCACAATTAGTAACTATGACATTGAATGTGAATGGGATGAATTCACCCATAAAATAAAAACAAATAGCAAAATGTATCAAAATCAAAACCCAGATAGATGTTGTTTCAAGAAACACAATCATTTTTAATGAGAGAAAGTAGAAAGTAAAAATAAAAGTCTGGAGCAGAACATACTATGTTCCAACTGATAGAAAGAAAGCAGGTGCAGCAATCATGATCTCTGACAAAGTTAAAGCTAAAATAAATATAATCAAAAAGACAACTGGTTTGGCAGAAAGTAGAAATAGACCAATATATTACACTATTCACTAAGATCAAAATGGATACGTGATCTATACATAAAAGAAGATGCCATAAATAAATTAGAACAAGGATATATGTATGGAAGAAGAATTTATGAGTCAACAAGAGTTGAACAACAAGTTTAAAATGGAAAGGTTTTGTATAAATAAAATAAAAACTGCAAAAATTAGAAGAAAAGCACAAACTTTGGGGAAAAAAACTTTATAGACAGTCCCTCAGATAGTGGTCTTATATATAAATATACAGTGAGCTTTGTCAAATTTACAAGGTTAAGACCCATTCTCCAATTGATAAATGGGCACAATATATAAACAGACAGTTTTAAGATTAAGAAATCAATGCCAAATATAGGTATATGAAAAAAAGTTCTAAATCACTACTGATTAGAGAGATACAAACCAAAACAACTCTTAGATATCACCTCATACTCAATAGACTGGCTAAAATGACAAAAGGGCAAAGTGACAAATGTTGGTGAGGAGGTAGAAAAATGCAGAAACTAATGCATTGTTGGTAGAACTGTGGATTGATCCAACTACTTTGGATATCAATCTGCAATTAAACTCAGAGAATTATAAATCTGTGTATATTCTTAGACCTGACAATATAAATGCTGGATGTGTTTCCCAAACAAATTAGGGAAAAGATGAAAAGAACCCATATTTTTAACATCTTTCTTTGTGGTGGCGAAGAATTGGAAACTGAAAGGATGCCCATCAATTGGGGAATGGCTAAACAAATTGTGGTACGTGATTGAGACAGAATATTGTAATGATTATAATTAATTTTCAATATTCTAAGTATTATTTTAATACAATTTATTACAATCAACTTAGAGCAAAAAGGGAAAAGTAAACACCAACCACCTAGCTCCAGGCTGCTACCACCAGCCAGTGCTCCTGGCTGAGAGAGTGAGTTGAGCAACAGAACCTGAATACCAAATTAACCCATGATAGATGACAGGAAAAGGGAAAAGGGGATTGTGGGAAATGTAGTCTCTATGGTTCAAGATTCTAAATCAATACATTACCTTTGCACCATTAGAAACAATGAACAAACTATTTTTTTGTTTTGTTTTTAATCCTGGAAAGAACTATACAAGATATTGGCCAATGAAATTAATAGAACCAGGAGAACATACATAGCCACAGAAATAATACTAGAAGAATAAATTGAAAATTTTGCCCCCAGAAAGATAACACTTGAAAGACTTAACTTATATGAACATGATGGCCTCTACAATGATATCCTGTATGATGTAGAGAAAGTGGAGAGGGGTTTGTACACTAACGAACAGGATCTATCATATCAATATGAAGAAAATTAAGTTAAACATAGAAATGATTTGTGATTTCACTTATGTAATATCTTCTTTTGCTTTATTTCTGGAAATACTTGTTTTGTGTGGGTTTTCAAACATTTAGAATAATTTTTTAAATGGTTGGATCACTTTTCAGTTCCACCAACAGTGTATTAGGAGTCCTCATTTTTCCACATATCCACCAATTTTTGTCATTTTACCTTTTTATCATTTTAGCCAATCTGATAGGAGTTAAATGATATCTCTGAATTGTCTTGATTCTTATTTCTAATAATGATTCAGAGCATTTTTTCATATGGTTATGGATAGCTTGGAATTCTTCATCTAAAAACAAGAGTATTTTTCATATCTTTGAATCATTATTTGATAAAAATTCAGTTAGGTATATTTTTGTTCAGTCCTTTCAGTCATGTTCCTTTCAGTCATGATCCAATTTGGGGTTTTCTTGGCAAAGATACTGGAGTAGTTTGCCATTTTCTTCTCCAGTTCCTTTTATAGAAGAGGAAACTGAGACAAACAGAGTCAATAATTTACCCAGAATCACATGACTCAGTAAGTGTCTGAGGTCATATTTGAACTCAGGAAGATGATTCTTCTTGACTACAGATGCAGTAATCTATCCATACCACCATCTAGCCACTAGTTATGTCTTCATACTAAAAGATTTGAGTGGGACCAGAGAGTAGCAGCTTTCCTAGAAAGTGGTCTAAACTTGAACAGAAGTTATTCAAAGAGTCAAAGAGAAATCAAACCTGGAAGATCTATGACATCAGAACTGTTAATAACACTGAGCAATAGAATAGTTTTAACAAGTTATTTAGCTCTCAAATGGTTATTTAATTAGTTAATGCCTTAAAATAAGCTGAGGAAAAGCTGAGATAGAGCAAAACTATTATAAATAATTTAAAAGGAAACAGTAGTCCTTTGGATATCTTCCATCTCCAATCCCATCTTTTCAGTTTTGTTTTTATATGTTGTCTTCCTCATTTAGAATGTAAATTTCTTGAGGCATGGTTTATCTTTATTTTTCATATTTGCATCCCCAGTTTAGCAAAATGACTGCCACCTAGTTAGTGTACCTACTAGAAGCTGCTAGATGGTGCAGTGGAGAGAGGGCCATCCCTGGAGTCAGGGAAATTGAGTTCAAACCAAGTCCTAAACAATTACTAGTTTTGTGACCTTGGACCAGGACGTAACCCCATTTGCCTCAGTTTCTCATTAGTAAAATGAGCTGAAGAACAAAATGGCAAATAGTATATTTTCCAAGAAAACCCCAGATGGAATCAGAAAGAGTCAGACATGACTAAAATAATTCAACAACAAGAATAAAGTATGTAATAAATGCCAAACATTTAACTGGTTCATCCACAAGATAATGTTTCAAATATAGTTGCCTAAACTATCTTCTATCTAAACTTCCCAAGTCCCATCAAAAGAAGCAATAGGACAGATTCTTTAAAAAAAATACTCTTACCTTCAGAACATCTTGGAATCTATATTGTGTATTAGTTCCAAGGCAGAAGAGCCTTAAGGACTAGGTATTGGGGAATTAAGTGACTTGCCTAGGGTCACCCATCTAGGACATGGTTGAGGTCAAATTTGAACCCAAGATCTCCCATCTCTAGGCCTGGCTCTCAATCCAATAGAACACATTCTCAGGGCCCTTTGCCTACTTGATCATACTTTTCTGAACATTCCTGAAGTCATCAAAGTTATTGTAGTCAAAGTATTTGTAGATCTATTAGTGTTAATATACATACTAATTTATTTAATTTTATTCATTTACCTATAAGCACATTGCCCACAAGTTTCTCTAAAGTTACATGATCTTGTCTAAATCATTTTGTGTACTCAACATTTGTTCAGGGAATTAAGCCATCATATGTGCATATTCTTGTTTAAATATATACATATATGTATATATATATACCATATATTCTTCTAAAAAATAAAAAGAACTTAAAAATACATGCCTATTAAGGCATTTTATCCATATATCACAGTCATAGTCATTTTATTCTTCTCACCTCCAGACTCAACTCTATTTTGTGACAAAAAATTAAGCAAAAACATCAATAGTTGCTATATCTGACAATGAAGACAACATTCTAAATTTATAATTCCTGACCTTTCTGCTACAAGGGAAAGATGATATAAAGATAAATCTGTCCTTAAACTTTATTGGTTTTTCAAAGTTCAGTATCTAATTTTACTTTAGTGATCTTTTTATTTATATTTATATCACTATAGGTAATCAAGGATCTCTGAACTCATATTAGAATAATGCCTGAGGTCAAGTTAAACAAGCTTATTTTAGAGCTGAGGAAACTGAGTTCTGTGAGGGTGAAGTTTCCCTACTTATGTCTATGCTGGTAATAATTGACAGTCAAGATTTGAATATTGTCAACTTGTTTTTGCTTATTTTACTTCCAAATAAGTTCATTCAATTATTCCCTTGTCATTCTAAATTACTCATATTTATCATTTCTCATCACACAATGCTATTCTCTTTTTCATACACAATAGTTTTCCCAGCTATTCACCAATCAAGATATACTGTTTCTTGTTCTTGACTGCCAAAACCAGTTATGTAATGCATGTATTGGAATAGATTTGATTTTTCTTTTTTTTCTTTGACTTCCTAGAAGCAAATGCCCAATAGTCATATCAGTGTGTGAAAGAGAATGAAGAGTTTAATCGCCTTTCTTGCATAATTCCAAAGTGATATCCAGAGGGTTGTACCAATTTACAGACTCGTGTTGGCTTCCAAAGATACAATTAATTGTATCTGTATTCTGTTGTTTTTGTCAATGTTGATGATATGAAACAAAACCTCAGAACTCTTATACAGGCATTTCTCTAATTACGAATGATTCAGATGATGTTTATAAAAGTGACACAATTTACAAATCTAATCATAATTCTCTTGATTTTAATTCTATGCTAGGTTATATTAAAGATAAGACTTTTAATGTCTTTGCATTTTGGAATCAGAATGGTAGGAGACATCCAATTAAGAGTCCAGTTCAAGGTGAAGTCCTCCAGATGCTCATATTTATAGATAACACCATGTTAAATGCATCAAGCCCTAAACATTTTGCTGAGCCTCCTAGAAGAGATCTGTAATTAATCTAAAGAATTGTCCCTATCCATCCACATAGGAAATATCAAATGGATGAACAATATATATTGCCCAATCTGAGTATTAGTAGACATCTTAGTGAGACAGAGACAGAGAGAGAGAGAGAGACAGAGAGAGAGCAACTGAGCCCACAACTGAAAATGAAAAGAAAGGTAAGCTAGATTGCTTTGGGGAAATTTCAAAGCTCTACTATTGACTCCATCCCAGCAAGGGTCCATCTTTTCAATAGAAATATTTTATTGATATTGCTATGTGGTAGAAAAACCTGGATCACTGTCTCCAAAGAACTAATTATAATCATACAGAGCACAATGGAAGGGGAATGATGGATCTGAGTAGGCTGTAACTTGTGAGCAATGAAGAATTCTAAGTAAGAAAAGAAATAAAAGATATCTGGTATACAATGATTAGTAAATTCTTATGGACTCTGACAGGAGAAGATGAGGTAGTCATAAAGCAAAAATGCAGGAAGATGGCTGGATGTTCAGAGTACTCCCTGGTACCTTCATGACAGTAGGAGAAAGAAAGGAAAATCCATAGTATATTGTGATTCTCCTGTGGTGAACTTTTGGAAGGACACTTGAGTGGTACAAATGATGGCCATGATGGATAGGTGATGAACCACCTTTGAAGAGAACTCCTAAATCTATGAAAACACAAATCAATTGGAATATTTGGTTATTTTAACATAAATGAATGCTGCATTTTCAACAGCTTTTTCTGTATCTAATGATTTTGCTATCATTTTATACCTAATCTATTTCTTTGAATAACTTCTCTATTTTTTTAATCAGAACCAACTCATTTTGATTATTGTTTTGTAGTATAGCATAGTGCAAAAACCAAGACTGCTAGTCCCCTAACATCCTTTCAAAAAAGTATTTACTTACTTTGAAATTCTTAACTTTTTTATTTCTTAAAATGAATTTTATTATTTTTCTTACAATCATAATATGATTAAATATGTTGATGTAGTTTAACATATTCTTTACATAGAATATGTTCTCTATGTGATTTAGTATATTCCACATCTATAATATATTCTTTTTAGTAAAAATAAAATTATCATTGACAATGTTATATTGGCTCAGTTTATCAATAAATAATTTATGTATCTGTAATTATTTAGGTCTTTCCTTATTTGATTAAAGAATTATGGAGTTATATTTTCATAGGAAATTCCTCTTTCCCTTCAAATATTTCCTAGGTATGTCTTGATATGTTCTTCCTGCACTCCAGGAATATTTCATATATTCTGTCGCTGTTTTAAATGGATTTTCTCTTTCTGTCTCTTACTTCTGGATTTTGTTACTAGTATTCACATATGCTAAGGATTTAGACAGAATTTTCTACTTTTCTGGTTATTGTTTTAACTATTTTTAGTTGACTTGAGCATTCTCTAAATCATTACACTATCTACAAAAATCAATATCTTTTTTTCTTCTTTGTCCATGCTTAATCCTAGTTTTTGTCTTATTGTTGGTTAACATTATATAAAAAAATAAAGGAGATAACTGACAGCCCTGTTTCTCCATGATCTTACTGGAAAATGTTCTAGTTTATCTCTATTATTTATAATGTTTTCTCTTGGATTTAGATATATACCACTAACCAGTTTAAGAAAAGATGAATTTATTCTTATATTATATATATGTATATATGTTTGTATTTCTTAATAGAAATTGGTGTTGGATTTTGTCAAAAGCTTTTCCCCCAGCTGTTATATGATATAAATTCATGAGAGATATTGTGGTATAATGTCCTTTTTCTGTTTTAACCTTCCTTAGCATCATCAGAGGAATATGGTAAAATGTCTTTCTAATATTACAGAAAAATTAGAAATTGAAATTAATTGTTCCTAAAATGCTGAATAAAGTTAATTGGTAATTTATCTGTGACATGTTCAATTCTTTTGCCTGACACTAATTAATTTAAATTCTTGTTTTCTTCTGTCAAACTATGAATTTTATATTTTTATATTTTGTAAAAATGTGTTAATTTCATGTAGGTTGATGGTTTCATAGGCATACAATTAAGAAGAATTTCTAATACTTTTCTTTATTTTTTCTTCACTATGATATCTCCCTTTTCCTTTTTCACACTGTTTTCCTCTTTTATTTTTAAATGAAATTAAGTAATAGCTGATCTATTTTGTTTTTTCATTCATAGTTTTATTTATTAATTAAAACATTTTTTCTAATTTTGTTTTAATACAAATGACCTAAAACAATTCTGAGGGACTTATGACAAAAAATACTATCCACCTCCAGAAAAAGAACTATTGGAGTCAGAATGTAGGTGAAAGCATACAATTTTTTAATTGTTTATTTGGGTTTATACTTGGGAGTTTTTGTTTTTAGGACTATTCACTTATAAAACTGAACAATATGGGAATATTTTTTGCATGATAATACATGTATAAGCCAGATTAAGTCACCTGCCAGCTCTAAAAGGGGAAGGGAACAGAGGGAAATAAGTTCAATCATATAACTTAGAAAAACTTTTGTGGAAATTTGTTAACACATGTAATTGGTAAATATATATAAAATAAAATTTTGTTTTGTTTTTAAGTTTGTTATTCTCTTTGATTATCAGAATTTATATTTTGGTACTTAATTGAGCTTTTTCAATTATAGAGGATTCTCTTGAGCATTTTACTATTATTATTTATTGTCTATATGACTCTCTATATGACTGACTCATTTAGTTTTTTTTCTTTAACTATTTAAATGCTATGCTATTCCCTGAATGTAAAATAAACATTTAAGTTAATTGACTGTGATACTTTTCATCATAACATACTTTCTGTTTATTTCATTTAATCAAATTTATATTTTTCTTTCACTTTTTGTGAAATCATGATTTCTACCCCTGCTATTTGATTTCAGTTGACATATAGATTTTGTTACAACCTTTTATCTTAACTCTATAGATATTTATGTTAGTAGTGTGGTTCCCTATCATCAAAATACTATCAGATTCTATATTCCAAACCATACTCTTCTTTTTTATGGTGAGTTCACCACATTCACATTTACTATCATGATTACTAAGTGTGTTTTTCCTTCATCTTATTCTTTTCTCTCTCTTTGCCTTCTGCCTTCTCTTTACAAAGCAGATAATGAAAAAGAAGGAATGCTTAATAGCAGCATGCATACAATTTGCTTCTGCTCCCTTTCTCCTCCCTCAGAGAGCAATCATAGATAGGTCCTTAGTTCTTCTTTCATTTTAAACTCTTTTCTCCAAAATTTGAATTTGCATTTTTAGAATGAATTTCTTCCTTATTCTATCCTCTCTCATACACTCTACCTTTGCCCCATCTTCCTCTCTCTATTCCTTCCAGATTCCCTATTAAATTGAATGCATTACTCCACCAAAATGTATATGTTTAAGTGTATGTGTTCTTCCTTCCTCTGAATTTAGTTGAAAAATGAAGATCTAGGGATGCCTATTTCCTTTCCTCCTACTTAATTTGTATAAAATCCTTCTTCTGTTCTCCATTATATATGACACATTTTCTCCCCTCTTTACTTTCTTTTTTAAGACCATTAAACATAACAAAACTACTACTATGCAATCTATATTATTCGATTTTCACTTGGGCCGTGGATCACATTACTGTTCTGAATGGATGCTTGTAACCGTTTTTTATATACGTTAATAACTTTTGCTTCTTGGAATATTATATTCCACACTCTCAGCTCTTCCATAGTTATAGTGGGTAAATCTTCTATCATCCTAACTATGCATACTCAAACTTTTGTTCATTTTCTGTACTTTGGCTTTTGGTAATATTTTTCCTTTTATCTGTAAGACCTGGATTTTGGTTATGAAATTCCCTGGGGTTTTTATTTGGGGTATTTTTTTAGGGAAGTAATTGATAGGATCTTCCTATTTTTACTTTGCCCACTGGTTCTAATTAGTCTAGGTAGGATTTTTTTCATAATTTATTGAAATACAATATGCTCTTTTTTAATTATAAATTTAAAGTCATCTAGTGATTGATATATTATCTTTCCTTGAAATGTTTTCTAGGACATATATATTTTATATGGAATGCCTCTAATTTTATTTTTTCAATCTTCTTTACTTTGCTTTAAAATTTCTTGTTGAATCTTGGAGTCATTAATTTCTGTTTGGTATATTTTAATTTTCAAAGATTCTATTATTTGGTAAGGTTTTATACCTCTTATGCTAATCTGTTAATTATCTTTCCAAGCTTTTCCATCTGATTTCTCATTTCTTCTCCTCTAATGCTGTCATTTCCTTACTAGCAATATTTTAAATTCTTTTAAAAATCTTTCATAGTTATTTCTAGATATTCCATTTGACCCTGTGGAAGATTGTTTTTCATTAAATCTTTGTTTGTTGTCATTTGGGAATTCTCTTCCTCTTCTGGCTTTGTGTCTTGGGTATTCTTAGCACCACAGTAAATCTTTATTGTGTGCCTTTTTCTTAACCTCATTATTCTGGTTTTACTTCCTGGATTTGGAATTTGTATTAGGGTCAGGCAATGTAAACTTCTGGAGAGAATTTCGTGGTATAATATCATTTTGGTCTCTATTATCTGGGGTCTTGCCACTATATCCTACAGTAATTGAGTACTGGGTTCTTCAAGGAACAGAAGGTGACACACCAGGGAAATGCCATTTATTTGTAATTCCTTTAAGACATTATTTTTATCCACTTCCCCCTCATTCTTATTTTCTTACCCCTCCTCAATAACCTGGAAATAGTAATTCTCAATGGAGGCAACAAGTACAGGAAAAATGTTTTGAAATCCATGAGGCCTGATCTTTTTTCCCCCTTTTCCCATTATCACTTATCCCTTTTGGCTTCCCACTGTCTTCTCTTTGATGATATAACCTCCTATTCAACTATCTTCAAGATACCCTTCTCCAAGATTCCATCCATTTTATCAGTTGTATATATGTTCTACATCATATTCAAAGGTTAATTCAAAATCAGATTTTAGGGACTCTTTTTCTGATTCTGGTGGGAGTTATGGCAAGATAAATGATATTATCTTTTAAAATTTGATCCCTTTAAATATCACATCTTACCCTTATTACCTCAAGAATTTGTTGCAAAAGTCTTCTCCTCTCTCTTTTTAACTCTTCAAGGGATCTTGTCAAATTTGTTCAATGATTCTCTTTCTTTTGCTTACAACTGCTTCACATTCCTAATATCTATGACCTGCCTCCTCCATAATATAATTTCCCCACTCTTTATAACTGCAAAAGCAGGAAAAGAAACTGAAAGATTTTTTGGTACATTTTTTCCCCTCAGGTTTTGATCTCTGTTTACCTAGTCATCCCCTATAATGGAGGAGCTCCTCTTTATTATCCTACTACTTTGAATATTGATTTACAAATCAGGAAATGAGTTCTTCCCTCTGAAATATTTTTTTCCAATTATATACATGAACCTGAGACTTTTTTTTAGTTCATTGATGTTAGTTGATTCTTCTACATTTTTCAGTCAATGAAAGAGATTGTATAAAAAGAAATAAATATCAAACAAAAACAATCCTTCATCCAACATACGAAGCCTTGTGTGACTCTAACCACATGAAAACATGTATTTAATTTCTGATATCTACCTTTGATTTCTAATGGAATTTTCTTCTGTTTGGTCAGTATGTATTTCAAATATTTTATTCTCCTGGATTTTTAAAAAATTATTCAAAAGCATCCATTTTCTGGTATTTTTTTGTTTGTGTTTAAATTCAACTTGGATCTTCAAAGGATATGTTAATCTAATATGGCAGCTGGTATTCTTTACTTTTTAAAATATACCACCTATAATGTGTTGTTTGCTTCTATATTCTGTATTGGACTATAAAGTTACTTGGTGGGTCTAACTTGGAATTGCCTTCTTTTGGTGTTCTGTGATTTCTTCTGATATGTTCTTTGTTTTCTACTTCAAATATGTGTGGTCATTTTTTGCATGATTTATTATTGTATGATATTCAAGTATTCCTTTCCTTAATTTTTTCTGGAACACCTTTTACTTATAGATTTTTCTCTTCAGGTTTTGTCTTTAAGTTTAGTGCTAATGTTTTATAGAGCTTTCATGTGTTCTTCCAGTCTTAGAGGTGCTATTTGTTACGTAATTTTGTTGCATTTTTTTCCTATTGCCTCTTTCTTTTTGCTGTTCTTTTTTAGAGGATTCTTCTTTTACAGAAAGTTCTCTAACTTTTGTTCCACGTTGTCTCATTTCTGTTTAGATTTGATAATTTCTTCCTTGAGTTCTAATTTCTTTAATTACATTTTTTATATTTTTACATGTTCTCATTTTTGCTCTTAAAAATATTTCTGGTGGTTATTGAAATTGTTCCATTTCGTTTAAAATATGTCTTGCAGAATTTGTTGTGATATCTTTACCTTTATCAGGAAATTTTAGCAATTTCCTTTGGTTTGGGGTAATAACCAATCAAAATGACTTTTTTCTTCAAATGAGTGATAATTTCTCTCCTCAGGAAGCTTTTGTCTGTCTTTGCCAATCCTGCTTTTGACTTTTCTATGGAATCCTTGCTATAAATGAGCTTCTTACTGCCAAGTCTATCTCTAGAAGATCCAACACTGTCAAGTCACTCTCCCAGGCCTTGCTACCTGTTCTTTAATTTATTAGATCACAATGATTGAATGAAAACTATAACTCTCAAGAAGTGAGCATAAGTTGTGATGCTACAGCAGGAGTATTCCCAAGGGATAATATAGTTGGGATTCTCTCCACCTTTACCAGTCCCACCCTTATAGGTTCCATCATTTGCTTTGAGACTGATTTTCTTTAATCACAAATTAACTCTAGAGAATTTGCTAAGAAGTGGGTAGAGAAGGAGCCACCATGAATTGATATGGGGAATATAATATCTAAAAGCATTTTAATAAGATTAAGGGACATGCAACCAAGTATTTACTTCCCTACCAGAATTTCATAAAATTACATCTGAAAAGGACTTGGCTATGTGAGGGTCAGTTTATAGACTGAGACATAACTATAGTAAAGAACTCAGGGTAACTGCTTCAGAAAAATTCAAAGTTCACGATGAAGTCTTGGACTTTGATCCATAGCATCAAATTTTTACGGTGCCATATCTAAAGGGACCTAAAGGAATTTATAGGTTTTTTTTAACAGTATGTAACAGCAAAACTCAGTATTTGTTTAGCAAAATAAATAGTTAAGATAGGAAGGTGACTAAAAGCAATCTTATGTGAGGTCTTCCTCTCACCCCATCTCCAGTCTCCTTCTCCCTCTCTACATGAAAACAACTTCATGCTACTTTCACATAGTTTGTGGCAAAATCATTCATTCAAGTTCTGGTGAGATGAATGAATCCAGTTAGCTTTAAAACTCATTTTGTTAATTTTAATTCTTTTGAGTTGTTTGTGCAAACAAAACTAATGTAACCAAGATTAGAAGGGAAACAATAAACTGAGGAAAATTTTTTACAACTTTCTCTAATAAAAGTCTAATTTGTCATAGAGAATTAAGTTAAGACCAGCCATTCTTCAACCAGTAAATGGTCAAAGGATATGAACAACCAAGTTGCAGATTAAGAAAGCAAAGCTATCAGTAATCTGATGAAAAAATGTTCTAAATCACACTTGACTAGAGAAATGCAAATTAAAACTCCTTACACCTCACACCTACCAGATTGGCCAATATGACAATATAGAAAAGTCACAAATATTGGAAGGGATATGGCAAAATTGGGACACCAATGCATTGTTGATGTAGTTGTGAACTGATTTAACCATTCTGGAGGTCAATTTGACACACTGCCCAAAAGGCTAAAAAACTATGCATATCCTTTGATTCCATAATATGACTATTGGGTCTGTATTCCAAAGAGATAATAAAAAGGGAGAAAGGACCAGCTTGTACAAAAATATTTATAGAATCTCTTTTTGTTGTGGCAAAGGATTGAAAATTGAGGGGATTCCCATCAATTGGGTAGTGGCTGAACAAATTGTGGTGCATGTTGGTGATGGAATACTATTTTGCCATAAGATGTGATAAGCAAGATGATCTCAGAAAAATCTGGAAAGATCTGCATAAACTATTGTAGAGCAAAATAAGCAGAACTGGGAAAATGTTATACACAGTAATAGCAATATTGTACAATGATCAGCTGTGAAAATTTTCCTACTCTTAGCAATGCAATTATCCAAGACAATCCTGAAAGATGTATGATGGGGGAACACTATCCACCTTGAGAGAAAGAACTGTTGGAATTGGGTGGATGTGGATCAAAGCATATTATCTTTCCCATTAGTGTATTTACAGTTTTATTTGGGGGGGGGGTTATTTTTTATAAGTGTGCTCTTACAACAATGACCAATGTGGAAGTGTCTTTCATGAGAATAAAAAATCAAAATGTTGAATTTTTAAAATAAAGTAAAAACTTAAAACTTACTATGCAAATTCTACATGAATACCAAACATGTTGTGTTGGTTTTTTTAATCTCCTGTTATTTCTTTTTTGTGTAGTTGAAATATGAACCTAATCTTCATTCACAATAGAGATGCAATAATTTCTATTCCTTGTCTTTTGTAAAGAAAGTCTTGCTGTAACTTTAAGGAGGAAGATGCAATTTGGTAATGTTATCATTCATTCATTGGTTGCTCACCTATGCAATCTAGTATTTTCAGTAAAGTGAGATAGCTATAGCATCCCAGAGCAAACTAGGCAGTATCTCTTGGACTGTCCCTATCACTATCCTATCCTCATCACTGTCCCTTCTTGTAAATGGTCTTAGCATGTTTGCTTCTTCTGTTAAATAATCTAGGTCTCTCCTTTATCATTAATGAAACGCTTAGGATTCTCTGGACCTTGACTCTACTGGGACAAAAGCAGCCATTCAAATGGGCAGGATAGAATAAGCAAAGATTCAGTTGAAGCCAAGTTGTAGAGTGTAGGGGGTGAAAGAAACCCACACTAAAAATGAAATACAGTGGGTGGTATGTATAATTTTAATTACATCATCCTGTTCTGTATCTATTTTCATCCCCAAACATATTGTTAACTGCTGTTATAACTTATTTCTGCTTTTTCTTTGGTAAAATGTTAAGTATCCATCATGCTGAAACACTTAAGTTGCTGGCAGTTTACTCACATTAGATCTCATTCGCAATTATACAAGTGTTCAAAATACATTACCTCATTTTTCTCATCCCCCTTATAGTTTTTCCATAATGAATTAAACCAATTAGCTTCACATGACAGAAGGAAATCTTAAATAACACTCTTATTTTAAGAAAGGTTTAGCTAAAGTGCAAGAGAGGAGGGGAAGAGGAAAGTGAACCACAAACATATAAACCTGATGAATTAATTTGCTTTGTAAAATGGACAAGATTAAAAAATAACCAAAACTCAATCCCAATATCATTTGTTGTTTGTATAGTTGAGAAAAGCAGATAAAAATTAAGAAAAAATCATCCTGCCTACATAGAATTTTCATTTGAGGTCATACCAGGCCTTTGGATACTTGAATGTTCAAGTGGATGGATCCATCAATCTATCATTAATTGTTCATCAAGCACTTATTTTATGATAAAGGAGATAAATGTAAGTGATTCATTAGTATAAATGACTCTCCCAACGACGGAGTTACAGACCATCTATTTCTGTCTATTCTGTGCATCTTTTGTCCATTTCCTGCCAAATGTCCATCACAAGAGATCCATGAAACATGATAAGAGTCTTATTCAGTTTCTCTTGACATCATGAGGATAACAGTGGAATACATGATCTATCCATTGCTTATTTCTTACTCTTGCCATGTGATCAGCTCATCTTTGTTTTCAAACAGACATGTCTTTAATGGTGCCTCTTAATATGGTTCTTTGTTCATTCCCTTATATTTTTTTATGCTAGAACCTGCTTGTATTCACCACAAGCTTCTCCATTGATTCTGGAAGTTCATTTTTCTTATTTCATGATTCCCCACCATACAACCACATTGAATCAATATTAGTATTAAAGGAAAAGAACCTCTTCTATTTCAGAAGGAAATCTGACATCACAACAGGAGCTTTGTAATATTTGAAAAAAGCTAATTGCAAAGGACAATTCATATTTATTCATAGCTAGGAATGTGGAAAATCACGGGGCTAGCCTCTATATTGTTCACATTGCCAATATAAAGTTATCTTGGTCATGCTCCTGCTCCCTCAAAAATATATTAACCCACTATGGAATTAAAATCTTACCTACTACTTGTGCTATATACCATGAGAGGAATGCCACACAAGTCCAGCTTCAGGAGGAATCAAAGGGCATATGAAGCTATTAAGAAAAAATTTCAGCCTGGTAGGAAAACTGTAAGGCACTTCTAGAAATCAATCTCTGCATTTTATGAGCCCTATCACTAGGGCACTGGAGTGCCTTGTTACTAATCAGCATAGTCATTATCTCTTTTCTTTGTAGATCATAATTATTATACCTCATTGCTTTATCAGGAACTGCCTTTGCAGTGAAACTTGCATGGACTAGTTGTCCAGATATAATTGGGCAGGAGCAGGAAGTTATGCACTTAATAAGTCATTGTCACAAAAGGAGTCAACAGAAGAGGCCTATCCAGAGACAGAATTTGCTCCTTAAATGTCCACAGTTATCCGGAGGCAAAATTTGACTTGCTCACTCTTCCTTTCTCAAGGTGACTTTTAATAGGTCCCTTTTAATGTCATAGTAGTTAAAGGTAATGTAACATGGAAAGGGAAGTGAAATAGGGACTCTGGGTCAATGGAAAGGAAGGCTTTCACATTATGAGAATGTGTTTTTTTCTGTTTTTCTCCAAATTTCTTCCTCTGCTTGTGCAAAGGAAGGATACATTAAAGAAGATGAATCAACAAGACCATAGAATTATAGTTCCTTTGAACATGACTGATGTGAGGGTCCATTTTATTCTCTTTAGTATTTTCTGCTGCTCTTACAAAAATTGTATTCCTGTAGTTTCCAAGACCTGATTCTGTTATTCCAAGTATCTCTATTGTTATTGATCAGGAAATAGCTAAATCCCATCTTCTAAAGAATGGTCTGAATAGGGTTGAGTAGTTTTGAAATTCACATTCCCCCACAAAAATATCTACAAAGTATCACTAAAGCCTATGTGTAGATTGTCTAGGCAAGTGGAATATTTTGGGAAAAATGGTTTTTGAAAATATTTATTCCTAATAATTTTGAAAATTTCCCATCATTTATTCATCAGAACTGAGATCAGAGAATCTGAAGAGTTCAAAGTTAATGTTTTCATCTTCATTCTCCATCCATCCACAGAAACAAATATGACGTCTTTATTCTTAAACCCAAAAGGAAAGTTCTTTTGTTAATTAAAGAAATTCAGGGCCACTGTTAGGTCCAATGATTCTTCAAAGGAGAGTCAGAAATTGTGGATCTATGATGTCATTTTCTAGTCAAATGATAGTAGGAGAAGTTATCAGCAAAAAACAGAAATAAAAGTAATATGTTAACTAATACAAGATAGCATGACTCAAATGTAAAAGTTTGAATTAAAAGGCAAAAAAAATGCTATAGAGGATTTAAAAAAGAAATCATTGTAGGACAGAATAATCAAGGAAGGCTTCAGAGAGGAGGTGGAACTTGAGGAATGTGTAGAATTTGGAAACTAGAAGTGCAGTTATTTGTCCATTATCAAGGGTTCACAATAGATTGATTCCTATTATTAGATTTCAGAGTCTTTACTGTTTGTTCCCCAAATCAGATGCTTCTATCACATAAATTATTAAAACAAATTATCGATTTATTCACTGAACAATTATTAAGCATCTGCTATGTGCAGAACATTATGCAAAGTGCCTCAAAAATTATCCAGGACCTGGTTCTTTATGGGGTTTAAGATCAGAGATGGGTGTTTTAAGTATATTCAGCTATATTATGAAACTCTAAAAGTCCTCTTTGACCAAAAATGTTCATTTTGCCCAATTTTTGCATCGCTCTTTAAGAGAATATTGATCTTCACCAAAGCCCCATGAGGTCATTGCTGTAGGTCTTATTAACCTCATTTTGATTTCTAGGAAAGTTAGGTTAAGAAATATTAAGTGAGCTGCTAATGGTCAATATCGGAGGGTCATCTGTGACTCCAAATCTAGAAGTCTATCAATGAAACCAGTGATATCTAGACTAGTCTTTTAATAGTGATGAAGCAGCACACAATGAACATTTGTCAGGAATAACATGGGAGATTCAGAGGCTCATGTGCGCAATTGTTCCAAACTATTCATGGCACACCTGGCATGAAACTTGAGGCACAGTTGTAGGTAACATCAAACATGCATTTCACTATATCATGCTGCTTCTATAATTCATGGCATCTTGATTTGCATACAGTTAGCATGTCTTTCCATGTGACATTCATAAAGCCATTATTCCAAGCCTTTTAAGTAAAAAGTAATGTGCAGTTATGCAACCTATTGCAATGTTAGGCTAAATGAATATTCAAGCTACAAACCACTTAGAATTCTTAATAGATGTTTCTGAACAGAGATGGAAGAAGTGAATATCATTGAGGTTAGTAAAAGGATTTCAATCTCTGACAAAGAGTTGGCCCTTCTCTTTGCCAAGGTTAACCCTTGTATATTTAGATTGTGGATTTCACAAGCTTTTATTAAGCATTTACTAGGTGCCAACCACTGTGCTAATTTTATAAACATCACCTTATTTCACAACTCTAGGAGGTAGATGCTATTATTATCCCCTTATTAAAGATAAGGAAACTGGCAAACATAAGTCAAGAAACTTGTTCAAGTCCACACAGCATGTTAGTGTCTGAATCCAGATTTTAATTCAGATCTTCCTGACTTTAAATTCAGAGTTCTATCCATTGTGCCACCTAGATGTGCCCTTGATCTCATTTTCTCCCATGTTGTACAGTAGTTTGCATCCTTCCTCATTCCCTTCTTTAAAATTTCAGTCTCTTGCTATCAACTGGTTTCTTATCTGATTTCAAACCAGTCCACATCTATCTCAGCACTAAAAACAAACAAAAATCATTTTCTAAATATTACCATTCTCACAAGCTATCAGTCCTTGTCTTTTCTACATTTCTCAAAGCCAAATTCCTTGAAAAAGTAATCTACATTTACTTGTTGCCTCTACTTCCTCTCCTTTCAGACTTTCCTAAAAATGTGTAATATTTTTTCCTACCTCATCACTCACTCTGTCTCCTAAAAATGCTGGATAGAGATCTCATGATCAATTTTTCATTCTTCATCCTTCTCAACTCATTTGCTATATTTGATTCAATTTACCACACTCTCTTCTTGAATACTCTTTTCTCTGTGAGTTTTTATGTCATTAATGACCTAGTTTACTTTCTGTCTGTGCAACCATTCTTTCTCAATCTCCTTTATTCATTCATCATCATCCTCCCCTTTACCCCTAACTGGGTATCCCTCAAGATTCTATTCCAGGCCCTCTTGTCTCTCCACACACTCCCTTGGAGCAAATTCATTGTTTCCCATTTAATTTTGATGAGGCACCAACTGGTGGGTTTTGATTCTAAACCTGAGAATCTGATCATTTCATATATATTTTAATAATGCTAAAGAACGTTATTGTATGCTAAAAGAATGTACCAGAGATATCTCCATCCCTTTTTGAACCTGGGAATCCATCACCCCCATTCTTGTGAACTCTCTGCCCATCCAACCTCAGATCCCTCCCTGGATCAGCTCTTCCAACCCATTTTCCTGCTTCCCTTCATTAGAAAATTATTTAATCTGCTCTTTGCTGCATTTGAACTGAACTCCTTTAATAGACTGATTAACTCCACATATGCATGTGGATGTCCTTGCCTAATAAAGAATATCTTGATTTTTAAAAAGCACTGTATCTCTCTAGTATTTCCTCTTTGGGGAGAAGGTGAGGGGCACTCTTGGGTCCAGTGGAATTAGTGCCTTAATTTTTAAGATAGAACAGCATGGGATCTCCTCAGCATCCTAATCCATTCCATATCAGGATGATCCCACTCTGGGTCCTGCACTCCTGCTTGGTGAGTTCTTGGCTTGGGGGATCATTTCTTGAGGGGTTATAGGAATGTTTACTCACTCCCTGCTCAACTTATTGCCCAAACTTGCCCACTATCTCCCCAGCAATATTTTGCATGAATACTCTTGCAAAACTCAAAGAGGAGACACATTTATGCCATACACAAGAATAAGTTAAATGAAGTGAAGACATTTAATCTAGAAAATACTTAGGAGAGATAAGATAAATTTCTTCAAATATTCAAGGTATTATCAAGCATAAGAATGACTGGATTTTCCTTCTTAGTGCTAGAAGACAAAATTTTGAATGTATGAAGGGTACAGTAAAATGGATTTCACCTCAATTAGAAAAATATCCTAGAATTTTGTTGTTGTTGTTTTGTCATTTCAACAATGTCTAACTTTTTATGACCCCGTTTAGGGTTTTCTTGTCAAATATCCTAGAGTGGTTTGCTATTTACTTCCCCTGTTCATTTTACAGATGAGGAAAATGAGACAAGCAGGCTTAAGTGACTTGCCCAGGATCACACAGCTAGTAAGTGTCTGAGGCCAGATTTGAACTAATGAAGATTTCTTCCTGATCCCAGGATCATCATCATCATCATAGATCTCTGAAATAGAAAAGTAATATTTCAGAGGGTCGTGAATTTCCTTTCACTATGGTTCTTCAACCGGAGGCTTGAAAAAAATTTCAGAAAATCACCTAGAATTTACTATTTACCCCTGTATTAGTAGGCACTTTGTTTGGTACTCAGGAAACTAATAAATGTCCCCTGCACTCAAGGAACTTCCAATCTACTGGGAAGTATAGGATAATGTAGAAAGGATTTTCATGAGATGGACATTTTTTGAGATTTTTATGAGATTTTTTTATATGGACTAATTAATCTCCGAGGTCACTTCCAACTATAAGACTTTATAATGACAATTTCATTATTCCCAATTTGACAGCTAAAGAAGTCTTATTTTGACTTAAAAGGTCACAAAGGTAATGTGTCAGATCTGAGACATGAACTCAATATGATATGGTCCCTATTCTCAAGGAGTTTTCAATCTAGTTGAGGATATGACACTTGAAGATTTTATCATTATCATTAATAGCTAACATTTATTTAGTGCTTTAGTTTTGCAAAGCACTTTACATATTTTATCTCATTCGATTCTCACAATCTTTAAGATAGGTGCTATTATTAATCCTCTGGCACAGTTGAGGAAACTGATGTAAAGAGTTAAGTGACTTGCTCATAGAGCTAATATGTCTGAGGCAGGATTCTTTACTTCAGGGCAGTTAAGTTGGTACAGAGTATAAAGAGTTAGGACTAAAGACAGAAAGACCTGTCTTCTAGAGTTCAAATCTGGCCTTAGACACTTTCTAGCTATGTGATCCTAAACACATCACTTCCCCTTGTTTGCCTCAGTTTCCCCATCTTTAAAATGAACTAGAGAAGGAGAAGTGGACCATTGCAGTATCTTTGCCAAGAAAACTCCAAGTGAGGTCACAATTAGGTGAACATGACTGAAAAAATAAAAACTGAGAAAAAAAATAAACAGCTTCTTGACTGCAAGTTGAGCACTCTGTCCACTGCACCATCCGTGATATTCCTAAAGTACTATAGGGCCGTGACTTGTTAAAATAAAATCCTTCCTGCCTTATTGCTTCCCTTTGTTATATATTTCTGTTGCTACCTCTTTACTCATGACTGTCTCTTTATTAGGTTGCCAGGTTCCTTCATGGTTCTTCAGGTTCCATTCTGGGTTTCCTGCTTTGCCCAATTCATCAGGCTTTATTTATTTCTCTCAGCATCCTTACTGATTGAAATAAGCTTTTGTTCCCTCGCTTTTTGTCTCTCCCTTGTTCCCCACTATTTCTTCTCCCATCTACTCAAATTAATACTCATTTCCACATAGTACCATTAGCTACTATCCAGATGAGTCCTAAACCCCCTTGGATGTTTACTCTTCAAATTGAATTCTGACTGCTCTTCCTCTATCTTCCCTTCTAAGACAGACATTCACCAAGACCCTGTCCTCAGTCTTCTTTTTTCTTTCTATATTCTCTCTATTTAAAGTTCATCCATTTCCAAGTCTTAAAATACCACCTTCTATATAGATAGAAATGGAGATATATATATATATATTTATATATATATAATGGACCTCATTTATGTATATACATATATATATATACATATAAACATATATACATATCTTACTTCCACTTTCAAGTTTACGGTTACTACTGCCTACTAGACATCACCCGAGTTTTCCACGGTTTTCTTGAGATAAAAAAATGAAAGTCTAAACTTATTTTTTGGAAACCTGTTCTTCATCTTAATTTTTTAATTTTGTCCATGCTACCACCTTTCTACCAGTCACTCAGAATCCCAGCCCTAATCATATTATATTTCTCCCTCCCTCCTGTGTCATATTACCTAGTTAATTACTAAATCCTATTGTTTCTATGTCCATCAGATTTCTCCCATAAATCTGTCTTACCATTTCCACTGCTCAGACTCTGGCAATTTTGGATTTTCATATATATATGAAATATGTATATATGCATATGCATATCACTTTATAAATATAAAATAATAAATAAATACCTATACATATGTGTATATATGCATGTTTATAAAATATATCCATACAGGTATACACACATCACATACCTACACATGCATGTATATCATGTATGCATATGTGTATATACATATATATTATTTCCTTTTATAGCATGTAAACTGAATTAAACAGAGATACTGTTGCCCTTTTGTCTTAGTATCTTTGGTGCCCAAAAAAGTGCCTGGTTCATAGTAATAGCTTAATAAAGGCTTACTAATTGATTGACTCTCACTAACTTCCACCAGCTTTCCATCTCTTCTCCAATTGGAGGAGAAAGCCCCTCTCCAATCCTTTAAGAAATAGCTGCCAGAGAGTTTTCCCTAATGTATAGATTTGATTATATTATTTTACTACTCAAAAATGCCTCAGTACCTCTCCACTGCCTGCTAAATTAAATAAAAAAAATAAAACAAGCTTAAACTCTTGTTGATTTTCCAAACAATCCTGTGGAAAATGAAACAAAAAGGATGTGAGCTCCCAAATTCTGTACCAATATACCTATATTCCAATACCTTTCCAGAGAAAACCTTGGCTAAATCAATGAATCTCACTGTACATTCTAAACACAGTAGTCACTTTAAATGCATCTTGTTCTTACTTTTATCTACTTCTGCTGCCTAGGAATTGGGTGCCAAATTCTTCTAAGCAAGTTCATTTTTTTTCTTCCAAATGGGTTGTGTTCTCTATCCTCTTAATGGGAAAAAAAATTCTCTACATGATGGCTATATATGTAGCACATAACTTGCCACTGAATTTCTTACAGAGAGGAGAAAGGCGATTAAGGCAGTGATTGTATCAACAGATTCACCCAGGCACTAAAAATGTATTTGTAAAATCCCATCTCCTCTTTTGATAACCCTTCATGATTTTGCGGCATTTTAAGTTTCCTCTGAGGTAGTTCAGTGATGTGGAACCGAGTCATTAGCCAGTTCTTCAATGTGTAACTGCTCTTACCTGTGAAGAGAGGTGGAAAATGAAGTGTTTGAAAGTAGAACAGGTAATTCTAGTTAGCAAAATGCCAAGAGAACAGCCCAAGTGGTCGTTCTGCAGAGTCTCTCCCTCCCTCGAGGAATACCCATCCCGCCCCATGCCAGGAAGGCAACAGACCCTTGTTTTTTCCTCCCAGGGTGTTGATGACTACTACCCAGGTGTTTTAATAGGATCTTTAGCACTCTATCACAGCTGTATTCTGACATTTAAAATATATAATCAAGTTGGCACTAGACTGAGGCAAGTCTCCTGCACTGCTGTCAGGATTACATCCTCTTGCCTCTCATGCGATTGCCTGGCTGCTCCTGCCAACACTCCCTCACCAGCAAGCAACTGGGATCTCAACATGACAACAATCCACATTTATCCCATCCAACACACACACACACACACACACACACACACACACACACACACACACACATCATGGTATCTGAAATACCCATTAATGACTGAAACTGTCAAGCTGCATCTTCTCTGAAAGCATATACATAGACATATAGAACTGCCAACTTGGGGGGGGGGGGCTGTGAGACTTTAAAATTATTTCCTTAAATTTTGATAAAAGTCAAAATAGGGATTGGAACTGGCTTTCACATTGCTGCAAGAAACTCCCAAGTGAGGAAATTCCCTTTATGAGTACAGGTAGGCATCTTCCCTGCAACTTAACACCTTAAAGATTTATCTGGGGCAATGAGAGGTGAAATAATTTGTTCATGATCATACAATCATTGTGTGTCAGAGGTAATATCAAAACCCAGATCTTCTTGACCTCAATGTCAGCTCTCTCTCTCTCTCTCTCTCTCTCTCTCTCTCTCTCTCTCTCTCTCTCTCTCTCTCTCTCTCTCTCTCTCTCTCTGTTTCTCCCTCTCTGTTTCTCCCTCTCTGTCTCTCTCTGTCTCTCTGTCTCTATCTCTCTCTCTCTGTCTCTCTCCTACATTGCACAGCTTCTTTGCTTTCAGATACTATTTTGAAAACCTAATGGAATAGTGTTACAGAAAATATTCTTAAATGAAGACATTTCAAATTGGATGGTAAGACATTTAAAAGATCTGACAACTCCTGAATGAAGTATTTAAGAAAACTAACATTTATCAAAAGTCATAGTCAAGCTGTTGTAGGAATGATCAATAGGGCATTATAATTGGGTCCTGTATAGCATATATATATATATATATATATATATATATATATATATATATAGGATATCAAAGCACATGTAGACTAACTTGTACCTGAATGGAAATTCCTCCTAAGAACAAAACCTACTAATAGTGCTCAGTGAAATTAGTAAGATTCATAAAACAGAGAAGGAATAGAGTATAGTATATGTTTGATGAAAATAAAGGTCTACCACTCCTAAAGAAAGGACTTGATATTCAACCCAAACTGCTGAGAAAGGTGGAAAGAAACTTGGAAGGAAATAGCTTTAGAGTAGCATTTCACAATATATCACAATAAGGTCTAAATAGAGTTATGATCTGGTTATAAAATACTTTTAAAGTAGAAAAGAAGAAATGGCAACACTTTTTTCAGCAATTTAATGTGAAAATACTAATTGATGAAACAAAGGTTAGAGAGTATGGCAATAAATAAAGTAGACAATTTTCATTATATAAAAGTCATATTTTTGCACAAACAAAAATAATGCAATTAAAATAAAAATACAACAGTACTACAAATTTATCTGATATTGAAATCACATGGAAAAATTTCTATAAGGAAAGAAATCTAAGCTGTGGATCAATCATAAAAATCACCAATAATAAGGAAGGACTGCAAATTAATAAACTTTGTTTCACCTTCCACTCTCTAGGCTATCAAAGATGGAAAAAGATAAAATGATAAATATTATAGTAGCTATGAGAGATCAGGCTTTAACATATTTTTGGTGGATAATGCTAGGTGAAATGAACAGAATCAGGAGAACATGGTGCATAGTAACAGTAATAGTATCCAATGATCAGCCTTAATTATTACTAGCAAATCGAGGATCCAAGGGAATCATGATGAAAAGGGCTATCCATTGCCATAAAAATACTGATGGAGTCTGAATTTCAATTGAAGAATGCCACTCTTCACTTTATTTCCTCCATGACATTTACTCTATTATAAGAGATATGTGCCTTCTTTCACAACATGACAAACATGAAAATATGCATTGTATCATTATACACATACAACCTTTGTCATTTTGCCTCCCTTCTGGGGACATTGGAAGAATGAGAGAGAAGGAGAGAACCTATATTGCAAATTTAAGTAAACAATTTATTGCATTGATCTGTAATATTGGGAAAAATTAAAAATAAAAAATATAGTTGCTATGAAGCACCTATTAGGAAAAATGAAACTATATTCAATATATGGCAAAAGTATGCATATACCTTGACTCAGCAGTACTTTTACTAAACACATCCAAAAGTGATCAAAGAAAGAGACAAAGGACAGATATATGCAAAAAATATTTATAGCAGCACTTTTAGCTGTAGCCAAAAACAAGAAAATAATTGAATTTCCATCAATTAGGGAATAGCTGAACCGGTTGTGGCATATTAATGTAACGGGATATTATTGCTGTAAGAAATGATGAAAGAGATGCATTCAGAGAAACCTGGAAGGATTTTTGTGAAATGATGGAGAATGAAGTGAATATAAGCAAGAGAACAATTTATACTATTACTACAACATAGTAATGGAAAACAACTATGAAAGCTGTAAGAATTATGATCAATGCAACGACAAATAACAACTCCTGAAAGCTGATGATGAATCACATTTTCTACCTCTTGGCAGAGAGGTGACACACTGTAGGTGCAGAATGAGACATACATTTTTAGACAGAGCTAATGTGTAGATTTATTTCACATTCATTATACTTATTTGTTCCAAGGGAAAGTTTTTATTGTCTGGGAAGAGGGATAAGAGGAAAGAGGTGGAATTATAGTGATAAGAACCAAAGAAGAAAAGAAAAAATAGAATTGATAGAGAATATTTTTAGAAAAAGAAGAATGTAGAAGAACATTTGACAAGGAAGACCGATAAGCAAGCAGGAACAAACATTTTAAATTGGTACTATTAAAACAAATAAACTCTTCATAAAGGAGACTAAAAGCTTCATATGCTATCCTCTTTTTATGATCTTTCTTGTACAGGGAAATGTTCATGTTTGTTGCTATTTGCTAAAATTGCAGTACTAAAAAGATATATATTTTTTTAATTTATAATTTCTTAAGGTTATAAGCTCAATTGAAAGAGAAAAACTGGAGGAAAAGGAAACTGTAGACACTGACAAGCAAAAATGTATTTGGGAAGAGGGCTAATGTAAAGAAATTGTCACACACAAATGTATTGGAATACTTTTGTTCTATAACAAATTAGGAAATAGAAGGTTCAAAGAGACATGCAAAGATTCACAGGAACTAAAGAGGTATGAAATAACCATCAAATGCAAAACTACTTATAACATCAATGTTATTTAAATGATCAATTCTGATGTTTTTCATAAACTGATCAAAAATGATTTTAATTTTTACAATAACCACACTACAAAAAAAGAACTTTGAAGTATGTAAGAATTATGATTATTGCAATAACCATCCATTTTCCAGAGAATCAATAATGAAGCATTCTATCACCTTGTGGAAGAGTAGAGGATTCTCAGGGAAGGTGCCAAGATGGCAGAGTAAAGTAGGGAACTGGCTAAGCTCTCCATAATTCCTCTCCAAACAAATTTAAAATAACCTCTCAAAATGAATTCTGGGATTGCAAAATCAAGAAAAGGACAGGGTAAAACAATTTCCCTAGAGTGAGAATGAACTGAAATCCAGCACAGTCCAGGGCAAGTCATGCCAGGACAAACTGGGCCCCCACAAGCCTGCAGCAGGTTTGGGGGATAACTGAATAGGCAATGGCAGATTCCACAGCTCTCGGCTCATGGATGGTAAGGAAGTTTGGCAATTGGTCAAAAGGAGCCTACAGGGGACCCTTTTTTGCTGGCACTAGGAACAGGACTCTGTTGAATTTCCTGTTCATGGTTCTGGCTCTGAATCCCAAAGCAAGGAGGAACATTAGCAGATTAGAGCTTGTAGGCACAGGGAAGCAGGGACATTGGTCACAGTTCCAGGACAGAATTCCTTTGTGATTTATTATGGGACAAATTACAACCTAGGAGAGCACTGACCATACCTCTCCTTAAATATTGCCACCTGGAAAAACTGAAAACTAACAGACCCCCAGAACTAGCTCTGAAAACAGGACCATAAAAAATCTGAAACTAGAAATAGTGCCCCTTCTACCCCAGGAACAGAAAAAAAATAAAAAAATAAAGTTAAAAGTCAAGAAATAGGCTAGAAAATAAGAAAACAAACAAAAAGCTTTGACCATTTAAAGTTACCATGGTGAGAGAGAAAATAAAAACCTAAAGTCAAAAAAAGAAAATGAAGTCAAAAGAGCTATATCAAAATCAAAGGAAAAATTGAATTGGTCTCAGATTCCCCCCCAAAAAAAATTCTGGAAGAACTCAAAAAGTACTTTTAAATGAAAAAAGAAGAAAAAATAGGGAAAGAAATGAGAGGGATACAAGAAAATAATGGGAAAAAAATCAACAGCTTGGCAAAGAAAGTACAAATACTCAAAAAAAAAAACACCTCAAGAAACAAAAGAAACCAAATGATGACTTATTCAGGGTCACACAGCTAAAAAATGTCTGAGTCTAGACCTGAAGCCAAGACCTCCCAATTTCAAGTCTGATTCTCTATCCTCTAAGCCATCTAGCTACCCCCAACAAATTATATCTTGAGGGTAACTAAAAGAATCTAAAAGCATCTCTAGCTTTCTATATAAAACACTAAGCCAACTCAAAACTATGAAACCCATGACATCCCAGTTTAGTGGCAGAATACCCCTCAGATAAAACCTGGAGAAGGAATTGCTTGGGAATTGGGATAAGGGAGGAAGAGGAGAGAGTTTGCTTCTCTCTTCCCCCCACCAGGAGATCATTTGAATTTGGGAAATCCTCAGAGCCCATTAGAGAAGTCTCACAGGCTACTAGAGACAATTGCAAAATCCCCAAGAGCCTGAAACCATAATTACCAAAGGAAGCACCTATAAAGGGATGTGGAAAGACAATCATGAAAGGATGATGGCAGATTTTTTTTTTATCTCCAAACTTGGTACCTTTCCACTAACAAGACCCATGACTGGAATGTTCTCCAGTAACTGACAAATACTTAATAAATGCTTACTGGTGGATGGATAGATGGTGTGTAACATTGGCATTATAAAAAATAAAAATAGAAATGGGATTTTGTTCACTTGAATTTTGTCCCTTGTGTTGAATTGATGGTAAATGGTGAATCATTTTCTAACTAAAAGCATAAGAGCTGCAGCATAGGATAGGCTAAATTGCTTTGTACCCAAACCCCTTGAAAAGAACTTTAATATTTGCTACTTTTTGGAGGGCAGGGGGGATGAAAGTTGTTTTCTGAGTGCTTAGTTCTATAAATTCCAGTAGGGGGTTGAAACAGAAATACAAAGCAATATGCTTCAGAACTTTCAAAGGCAGTATGATTTCCCAGTTATCTCACTGGACACTGAAATTTTAATTAAGGGGCCTTAGATCTGTCCCTTTGCTTCCTAAGGACAGCAGCAGCCTGGAAAAGTAGTACAGGCATTCCTACCTTTACTGTAGAAGGAAGAGATTTGTTATATCCACAAATTGCCGATCAAATCTATCTAAAACTAGTTGACAAAATTATATCCTTCTCGATCCAGGGTGATGAGGCTCTCAAAGCTTTTGTTAAATAAAGTTTATTTCTGAGATTTCATAATGAGAGGGATCTTAGCAACTTGGAAAATACAACCCTCTCATTAAATAGAGGAAGAAAGTGAGGGTCAACGAGGTTGTGATTTGGTGGCAAAGTAGCAGAACAAGGACTCAAATTCAGGGTCTCTAAATCCAAATCTGACCCCCTCTCCATTTTAATATATCATGCTACACTGCACCGTCCTCCTCCATAACTGAAACAATGAACTACATGTGTAAAATTGGTATTTTTCTCTTTACTGGCATAAGTCCTAAAATGGTAGAAGGAAGGAAGTTACACAAAGAACCAAATTTAAATTAAAACATTTTGTTTTCATTTTTATCCACACATTTCATAAAACTTTCAGGGGAAGTTTTTAATACAGTATTAGGAAAATTTATCATTTTAAAATAATGGACCATTATAAACAGTTAATCAGAATAATTCTAAGGATTCAAGTCAGAGACTTCCTAAGGAAAAGGCATCATGAGAAACTGAAAAGAGCCCTAGAAGATTTAGCTCTTCAGGTCTGTCACAGTAGCAGTATGCCCTTAGGTAAGTCATTTACCCTGTCTGAACCTCATGTTCCTGATATATAAAATTTGGATAATATTCCTTATATGACCTTCCCCATAGCATTGTTGCAAAGTTAATACTTTGTAAACCTTCAAGTAAAATGGGAGCTATTTTTATAGGTGCCCCTTAGTTGACACAGTAGAAATATTCCTGAAGTACATCTGGGTATGACCAGATGTTTTTTGTAAATTGAATCATGTTTCAAATACACTAGGGTAGTTAAATATTGAAAGAAATCCTGTGGTGAATCCTTTCCTAAGGCAAAGAATCCTTTTGTAATGCAAATAACTTCCTTCTTTTATTTGCTTTCTGAGTTCAAAGTTGTGCTCCATTTAAGGAAGGCAAGGCATACCTAGAACATTAAAAAACGAGGCTGACACTGTACAGTGGTCCAAGTTCAGTTGTCTGCTCCATGGGACATTGATGGAAGATGCTTGCATTTCTTGGCAACTATTTTTTAGAGGACAATGTCTAGTTCCTAAACTGCTGGACCTTCAGGGAAGGACTGTAGCTCCTTATTTCCTTCAAGATAAAATGAAGACTCTTTTGCTGGCATTTAAATCTCTTCACAATCTGACTCTAGCCTACCCAGTCCAGTTTATTTATTGGATACCATTCTACTGTGTACCTTCCATGTTCCAGTCAAAATAGCTTCCTTGCTATTCCCTCTATGCACTATTTCTTCTTCAGATTCTGTCCTTTTCCATTGGTTGTCTCCCATGCCTAGAACATGCTTCCTTCTCATCCCCAATTTATATCATTTCTATCTTAAAGACTCAGTTCTTCTATAGGATGCCCAGTAGCTTTCCTAAAATGAATTACCTTGCATTTGTCTGTATACCTGTGGTCTATCCCTCCCTTTTAGAGGCAGATGATGATGGATAAGGTATTGAACCTGAACTTAAGAAGTTCATATCCAGCCTCCAAACATTTAATCATTATGGAATCTTGGGCAAGTCACTTAACTTCAGTATATCTCCATCTTCTCAACTGTAAAATGAAGATCGTATTAGCACTTAATTTTCAGAGTTGTCATGAAACTCAAATGAAATCATTTCGTGCAATACTTATACAGCCTCTGGAATATAGTAAGTGCTTAATAAATGTTTATTCCTGTGCTTGTTTCCTTTTATCAGTCCTGTGCCTGCCTTTTAGATGGTAAGTTCCTTGAGGACAGGGACTGTTTGTTTTTCTCTTTGTATGTTCAAACCTTAGTGCATTGCCTGGAAAATAGTAATCATTGCTCATTGAATGAGTGAATGAGCCAGCAGAGCCTGTGTTCAAACTTGCTAGCAGCACAACTCTGGACAAATCACTTAAACCTCTGTGCCTCAGGCTAGAGGTGTCTGTCATCCTAATCAGATTAAAATTTTATTGGAAAACATTTGACAAAATAAATTAAAATATAGTAGAATATAGATGATGTTGATATGAAGTTTCCTAATGCAATATGCATCCATTCATAGGGATCATTATTACAGTATAGTAACCCTATTTTTATTACTTTGACACCACTCTTAACCAAAAGCTTAGTATTTCTCTACCCTTTTTCCAGATGGAAGAATCTGAAAGTTGGAGATATCAATATAAAATATTTAGCTTCATTTCCCAGAACTGAGTAACTGACCCTCTAAAGTCTCACTCAGCTCCTTCATCTGTAAAATGGAGATAATAATACCTTGAAGAGTTATTGTGAGGCTTAAAAATATTTCTATAAAACTCTTAGCAACCTTGAAAAGCACAATATAAATACCAGTTATCATGACTGCAAGCCCATAGTCATTTATTTTGAAGGATAAGTTTAAAACGAAAAATGTGCTCTAATTAAAGATGGAGCAAGAGCTCCCAGATACTGGCAAATTGTAGCTGTGTGCATCCCAACCAGCTCGAGTGGCAAAACCGAAGATAAGCAGGCAGATAGTGTACTTTCCTGTGCCTCCCTTTGGAATAGTACTGCAGGCAAGCATGACATTTGTATTGTGAAGGACTTTGAGGCACTGAAGTATTCAAATATATAAAAAGTGTGGCATTCTCCCTTTCACAAAGGAAAGAATTGAAACTCTGACTACCATAACCAATAGGCTTAGCGAGCTCAAGTATAGCACGAACAAGGAGCTGAACTTGGAGAAAAGAAACCAAGAGGGAGGTTTATGAAATCCTGAACAAGGCCAATAAATCCTTCAGCACATGGTTGTCAGGTTCTCAGCCCATGGGCCAGATGTAGCCTGATGGATAGCTTTATCTGTCCCACATGGCAAATTCAGATTGCACTGTGATTTGCTGCCCTCCTCCCCCAAACAGCTGAAACTAGGCTCTGGGCATTCTCTCAACTAGTTTCTTTAAAAGAATATGATTTTATGTGAAAGTTCCCCTCACCACTATTTCCCCCATTTCTGTGCCTTCCAATCTTCAGTTTTAGAGGCAGGTAAGGAGGGTGACTAATGAACTGGATGTATAATGAGGAAGACCTGGGTTTGAATTTCCTTTCTGGACCAAGTTCTCTGTGCACCTGCTCCAGTTCTATAGAGTGTGCCTCAGGAAATTCCATAGTATTTCTCTCTCTAATTTACAGAAGGGGAAACTGAAACCTGCAGATATTAGGGCCAGAATTTTAGCTTCAACTTTCCAGAAGTGAGATTACTTTTAGGAAAAGTAGATTTGTTGCTGCCATCAACCAAAAAAAAAATATCAAGTGCTAGACTCTGTGTTCAGAGAGGTTGCAAAGTCACAAAGAAAAGTTTCTCCAACTTCAGACTTTGTATTTCTTTATTTTTTAGTTTATTTAATTTATTTTTCAGATTACATGTCAGTAAAACTTTTAATAATTGTTTTCTGACATTGTGCAATCTCTGTTCTCCCCTCCCCTCCCCCAAAAGGCAGGTAATATGATATTGGTGGTATATATCTTATCATACAACACATATTTCCATGTTCCTCAACATACTGCTCACCCCAGGAAAAAAAATGGTGGAGGAAAAAAGTGAAAAACGACAGGCTTCGATCTGCATTCATACTCCATCAGTTCTTTCTATGGATGTGGACAACTGTAGGGATAGAGGTTAATACAGAGTGGAGATAACCTCTATTCCTACACAACCTCTTCTATCATGAGTCCCTCGGAGTTGTCCTGGATCCTTGCCTTGCTGATAACAGTTGTCATTCACAGATCGTGTATTAGGGTTGTGACTATGTTCAACGTTCTCTTGGTGCAGCTCACTTCATTCATTCTGCATCACTTCACATGAGTCTCTCCAGGTTTAAGGACCATACATTTCAAAAAACAATCTGTTCCTATAGAAATGTATTTAAAATAGATACAATATGATGGAGGAGAAGGACCGCGCTCTCGCCTGGGAGTGTCAGGATTCCGTGAAAAGATCCTCAGAAAGAGAATAGTCTTTCTGAATTTAAAATAAGTGTCTACTCGCCTTATGCAAATAGAATTGCCCCCATGTGAGCTCAGGACAAAAGCAGGTAAGGCGCTCGCTCTAAAGGATACTGAATGCAAAGCCAAACAATAAAGCATTCTGAACGCACAAAACAGCCTCTGAAAGCAGGCAATGAAGAGGAGACTGCTTGCGCACCAGTCATACGGATATACATTTAGAAGTATTACTCTTTTTGCCTCTGCTTGAAAATCTTCGGGTTCTATAACTCTCAAAAAAGCCATCCGAAGGTACCTAAAACAGAAGTGTAAAACATCATAAACGGGCGCCTTCCTTCCAGCTTCACCAGAGTCCTAACTAAGGTAGTGAATAGCTATCAGTTACTTCCAGCCTCCTTTCACCTTCAATGAAGCCCCCAGGAGAGCTGGCTTTGATATGGCTAAGGCTGAAACTGGAGTCTATTTGAAGAGACTAACCAGTGGGGGGGCTGGGAATGTCTACCACCACCCTCTCTTAATTCATGCTTTCAATCCACCTCTCCCAGCCTGAAAGGGGACTGCGGAACACTAAGAGAAGCAGGCTTAAAAACCCAGCAATGTGGGCTTTCACTATAGCTTCAAGCTTGCGATGTGGACACTTCAAAGGCTTCAAAAAGGCAGCAGCCACTGTCCCCCCAGCTTGAACTGAAAGGGAAAGTGTGAGACTCAGCAAGGGCTTGAGGGCTGGAGTGGGGGGATGGGGGAGGGACTTGTGGTAGGGAGAAAGGTTAGGTTCTTAGAGCTTGGAAGGAGTTTTCACTTTCAATCCACTGAAATCTAGTGAACAATAAAAAAGGAAAGAAAGAAAGAAAGAAAGAAAGAAAGAAAGAAAGAAAGAAAGAAAGAAAGAAAGAAAGAAAGAAAGAAAGAAAGAAAGAAAGAAAGAAAGAAAGAAAAGAAAGAAAGAAAGAAAGAAAGAAAGAAAGAAAGAAAGAAAGAAAGAAAGAAAGAAAGAAAGAAAGAAAGAAAGAAAGAAAGAAAGAAAGAAAGAAAGAAAGAAAGAAAGAAGAGAGGGAGAGAGGGAGGGAGAGAGGGAGGGAGGGAGGAAGGAAGAAAGAAGAGAGGGAGAGAGGGAGGGAGAGAGGGAGGGAGGGAGGAAGGAAGAAAGAAGAGAGGGAGAGAGGGAGGGAGAGAGGGAGGGAGGGAGGAAGGAAGGAAGGAAGGAAGGAAGGAAGGAAGGAAGGAAGGAAGGAAGGAAGGAAGGCAGGAAGGAAGGAAGGAAAGGAAAGGAAAGGAAAGGAAAGGAAAGGAAAGGAAAGGAAAGGAAAGGAAAGGAAAGGAAAGGAAAGGAAAGGAAAGGAAAGGAAAGGAAAGGAAAGGAAAGGAAAGGAAAGGAAAGGAAAGGAAAGGAAAGGAAAGGAAAGGAAAGGAAAGGAAAGGAAAGGAAAGGAAAGGAAAGGAAAGGAAAGGAAAGGAAAGGAAAGGAAAGGATGAAAGAAAAAAGCAAAACTAAATGTGGGAGCGGGGAAGGGAGGGTAGATAGGGGAAGTAAAATCTGGTTTAACATCTCCCATGTTCGTGCCACGGTTTTATGAATCCTCCCCGATTTAGTGGGATTCATAAACTCTGAAACAAGCATCTGGACAGCTTGGTTTGCTTGCCCAAATCGTTCTTTGCTGCCCTCCGTTTATCTACATTTAATAATAATTGGTTTATGAGAAGAGTCTAATCTAAATATTCCAAAATGTTATAATTTCTTGTAGTTGAAATCCTCATTTTTAAATTTATGTACAAACCTAAACTGCTCCTCCAGTTTCCTGAATAACTCACTGGGGCTGGATTTCATTTGGATTTGATTTCCGGTGTTATGCCTAATAGTTTCATAAGCTTTTAACTAGTGCCCATCAGCACTAATGGTTGGGTATTTGAGATGGGCACTTAGGGGCTAAAAATCTTCTATTTGCAGGAATACTGGCTCTCTAGTTTGGGCACTAAAATAATTAGGACCCTTTTGCCCATAGACAGGGTGTGAGTGAGTGCTTTTCTAATTGAAAACTATGGGCTTGTATGGTGTTGTTTTTAACTGATTTCTCCATGAGCAGCTCGGGTAAAATGGATATTGTTTAATTTTCATTTTGAATTAAAGACTTGGAGACCTGAATAATATAGAAGCTAATGATGAACTCAGCGGTGCTGAAGCTCCTCAGAGAGCCATAGAGATGTATTAAAACAAGAATTATTTTGTACACTGCACTGTACTTCAACAGGGGAACCTCAGCAGAATGTAAAATCACATTCAGTATAATGAAATTACAAAAGAATTTTAATCTCATGTTAAATCTCTTACTACAAATTATTAGGACAAAAAGAAACAGGGGAGAAAATGGTTTTCTGATGAATTCCTCCTGTGAATCCCCAAACTGGACATGCTTTCCGCTTCAGTTACTTCTAAAGCTTCATCACTGACAGAACAGAAAAACTTGATATTTGCTAAATGCAGATATCAGTTAAGCAGCCACTGTGGGGACATTTAACTGGTGAGGACAGAGATGACACATCAAACCTCAAATTTCAACAAAATTAAGTACCCACTGCATGCCATATACTCTAAAAATGAGGGACTTGCAGAGTTGAAAAATGACCTAGCCCCTGCCCCTTGCAGATTTTACAGTCTAGATATGCACAGATATAATATATTTTTAAAATTAGACATGATTTTATTGACAGGGAACTCCTACTAAGGAAAATTCCTATACCAATTAAGATGAGCACATGACCTCGAATTTATAATTTGGAGAAGTTAACTAGACACACTGATAAGTTAAGCAATTTACCCAGAATCACCCAGACAGTATGTATCAGAAACAGAACTCAAACCCCAGATTTTCTGACACTAAGACTATTTTTCTATGGTGTTAACCAGAATGTAAAACGTGCATCAGAGATATCAAACTGATAAAAGAAGAGAGGAATTAGTTCCAAAAGCCAGGAAAGAGATCAAGAAGGCTTGGAAACAAGATACAACTATTAAAAGTGTGATGGAAACTTGAAGGTCATTTAGTCTAAAGTAAAAACTCCACTACCATCAATATTTTACAAATCAAGAAACTGATGATCAGAGAGGGAATAACATTGACTTCATGCAAAAGGTGTTAACTGAACTGGGTCTTCGAAAAAGAGAAGGATTTTGTCAGGAGGGGATATAGACAGCATCTATTCTTGTCAAGGAGGGAGCTTGGGGAATAGAAATAGGCTTTAGGGAAGTAGTCTGTGATCTCTACAAAGATACAGGGACAGGAATGGGGGAGATGATAGTAAGGAATAGGTAATAACCTAACAACTAAAACATAGAGTAAAGAAGAAGAATATTAATATACAGAGCTGTAAAGATAAGTTGGAGTCAGTCTTGAAAGACAAGATAAGGAGTTAGAATGCTAAGATAGAATCTGCTAGATGATAATGATAATAGCTAGAATTTATATAGTATCTACTATGTGTCAGATATTATTCTAAGAACTTTACAAATATCTTTTTTGTTCCTTCCACAGCCCTGGGGGGGGGGGTGCTACTATTCTCTCCATTTTACAATTGAGGAATCAGACAAAAGAGGTTATCTGACTTGTCCATGGTCATAGAGACAGGAAATATCTGAAGCTGTATTTGATCTCAGTGTCCTATCCACTGTGCCACCTAGTTGCCTAAGTTAATATCTGATACTAGAAAGACACTTTTCTACATATAAATATAATCAGAGATAGCATCGTACTTTATTAGTTTATATTTTCAAAAGTAGTATTGATTCCTTTTGTTTCTACATTTCTGATATTTTTGGATCTTTCCCATCATCACAAGAACCACTTCCACAATTGAGCCTTTCCTTGTAATTAAGAAAAATAGATGACTATAAACAACCAGTGGCCATGTAATAATGTAAAATATATATATATATATATATATTTTTTTAAAAAAACATTCTACCCTAGTTGTTCCCTACTTCTTTGCTGGAGGAGGAAGGTGTGCTTGTCAAATGTTCTTTCAGACAATTATTAGTTTTTTAATATCTAAAATGGTGTTTCATTTTTTATCTTGTTTGCCTTAACTATTATTGTTTATGTTGTTCTTCTGGTTCTGTTTATTTCATTGTGTAGCATAAAAATCTTACCATGTTTCTATGAATTCTTCATAGTCAATACTTCCTACTAAATAGTAATGGTTCATAAAATTAATATGCCAATAGTGTGTTTAGTTGTTTTCCAATTGGCAGACACTTGGTTTGCTTCCTTTTCTTTGATTATACATACACACACACAAATACACACACACACACACACACAAAGTCCTATGAATATCTTTCTCTTTTTGATGTGCTAAGTATATATGTCCATTTATATTCTTTCCTGACATCACTGGAGCAAAGATATGAAGGGTTTAGTTTCTTTTCTTGTATAAATCCAAATTGTTTTCCAGAATGATTGGATCTAACCTCAACTCCAGCAATAATGCATCACTGTTCACATGGCTCCTCCAGATTTGAATCCATTTTGTCAGCTCTACATAATTGTAGAGTGTGAGGTAAAATCTGTAAGATAAGAGATGAGAAATTTTTACATGGACAAGAAAGCATCTCTTGAAGGGACATGCTGAAAGAAGAGCGAGGTAAGGGAGGGAAGAAACTGAGAGTTCTAAGGAAGGAACAGAGGCTTGGAGTTTCAACAGATGTAATGCAGGAATTAGGAGAAGGGGTAATGGTAATGGAGAGAAAGAGGGAATGGGGTTGAGAGAGTGAAGAAATTCTTCTTCACTTCACTTCCTTTCTGGGGGGAGATAGCCAAATCCTATCTCTTTGAGAGAGAAGAATGTTTCCTCAGAGAATGTTTTCTGGGAGATGGAGGACAGGAGACCAGAGAGGGAAGTCTTAGTGAGGCGACAAGATGCCCCCCTCTAAGGAACCTTGAGAGGCAAGATGAATTCTTATGCCTCTGCTTTCCTCAGGGACAGCAACTGTCTGTTCCTTTCAGGATCTTAGGGCTACCCAAATGTCATGGAGAGATGTCAATTCCTTGTGTCAGGCAATCTTGAATCCCTGAGACTTAGAAGTCAACTCCCCTTTGGAGAGAGGTGTGATTCTCTCCAAATTTTCAGTCCCTTTAGTTATGTTGGTTAGAGACTGACCCAGACCTAAATCTTAAATGGCAGTGTTTTTTGGGGGGTTCAGGCAGGGAAGAGGTGACAGCGATATCAGATAGGAAAGTGAGTAAACAGGGAAGCCCTATGGTTATCCCCTCTAGGAGATTTGCCCTCCACAGTCTAGGGGTTCAATACTTCTCAGCCATGATCCCTCTTTCTTGCCAATATACTTGTCAGTCCCTACTCTCAAGATATCTAAACTTGAATATAGGAGTCCAGGGATAAGTAAGGGAGTGAGAGAGAGAAAGATTTTTGGAGAGGATCTGTGGATGGCTCTCTTCAAAAAGTCCCAATCCACAGCCCCACTGAAGACTTTAAGTGTTGGCATGAAACTGTTGATTGAAGGTGTTCAGGGATTCCGGAAGGACAGTTGATCTCTAAGGGAATAAGTTTCTTCTGAGCTTCTGGGGATCCACCCCTCTTCTCACCAAACCCTACTCAGAAATGACTTGTCTATTGAAACTCCAAGCCTCTGTTCCTTCTTTAGAACTCTCAGTGTCTTCCTTCCCTTCTCCTGATCTTCTTTCAGCAGGTCCTTTCAAGAAATGATCTCTTGCCAATGTAAAAATCTCTCATCTCTTATCTTACAAATCTCAGTTGTCTTCATTCATATTTCTCTTATTATTAGTGATTTGGAGCATGTTTTCATATAGTAATTGATAGCTTATATTTTTTCTTTTGAAAATATGCATATACTTATACTTAATGGCATAGTCACCTCATTGGAAAGTCTTATGTTTTTGGATGGTGCTTTGCCCTTAACTGGAATGAGAACTCTTACCTGAAGTGCTAAAAAGACAAATGGCGCCCTGTACCACCATGCAATAAAAGTAACATCATTAGTCATTGCTACCTCAACAGTGAGAAACCCTATTCAACATACAAGATAACACTAGACTAGTTCTAGCTTTGCAGCCTATGTATGAGATACCAGAAGAAGGAGTAGGAGGTAAGAAACATAAGGTAAATATACCCTGATCCCCATGGATGATGCAAAAGTTGAAAATAATAAGCCATCTAGACAATTGGAAAGAATTGACTCTAATGATTAAGAGTTCTGAACCCTTTTGTAGCTGAAGGAATTTCCATTAATCTAAATGTGGGAAGGTCTCAATATTCTATACTAGATCTGATAAACATTGGAATTTTTTCCAATTTCTTCCTTCAATAACTGCTCCAAATCCAGAGTCTGTAGAATGAACCCATTTTTGATTCTCATATGTTCCAAGGTAAAAAAAAGTTTATATCCTTCTAAAGAGGTAATTTTTGTTGGAAGTAAATACATAATATTCTATATAATGCCCCACCAGCCACACACAACGTACCATCCCTTAGAAGCATAAATATTTCTCCAGATCACAAATATGTAATATCAAAGTATCCTCAGCACCTCTAAAATCATATCTAAACATCAGAAAAATACAAGTCCAGGAGATGCATAGACAGCCAAAAACTGAAGTCAAGAACAAGGGGAGGGAATTAGGGAAACAAGGAAGGAGAGCCATGCAACCTTTCTGAAGATGGCTTGGCAGCAAGAGAGAACATTGTCTTAGGGAATTAAGTTAATGTTGATAGACACAGATAGAATTAGCATATAGGCTTATTTTCCCATTCATTAGGCTAACGGAAGAATATTAGACAAAGCTTATGTTAAGCTCTGTCAACTACAAGACAAATTTGCAGTTGCAGTATATATGTCATGAACCAAAACCCTGAATTAGAATGGTTGACTCTCAGCACAAAGCTAAAAGCTACACACAGGAAAAGAAATAGACATTAGGATGTCAAGGGAAAAGAACACTAATGTACCTCTTTAAAGGAAAACATTTTCAGGATGTTTCATATCAAAATACAAACACAAGAGGAAAGACACCAATATAAAGATGAGTCTCCTAAGTTTTTGTTTTGTTTTACTTTCTGGATTCAGTTTCAGATATAGACCATATCTGTCTTTTAGGTTATGATCCTTTGGGGATTTGCATTGAAAGAGCCACCAAACCCTCGATTGCTTCCCTTTTCCAAGACTCAGTCCCCTCCCCTGTAATATGAGGGAATTGGGATAGATGACCTTGGAGGTCAATTTCAGATCTTCAATTCTATGATTTTAGTTTTACAAACTCACCAGGAATCAATTAACCTAAAAGAAAAATCTTTAGTTCTAAAGAATCCTGTCTTCCCTTTGGTCATCTTGACAAATGATCACAATTTCTCATTCTCAAAGGTGTGGATTGAGACAATAATGATGTAGCTACCACATTTTATTTCCACAAAACCCATGCATACAAGAATTAAATTGATTAAACTGATCTAATTTCCAATGAGCTTTTTTCCCTTTCAAATTGCAATATTTTTTCAACATCATATCTCAGAGGGCTCAAAAGTCGATTGCCTATTGACTTTCTACTAGGTCCATATAGTGTAATGAGTCTTTAGATCTCTATTTTTAAATTACTTATTGGATTTTCCAGATTAAACAAATCATGTGAGAGAAATTACAGTTTAGGAAATTGGGAGATTAAGTCAAATGAGTGTGTCATTACACTATCATATCTATATCTAAAGGTAAAACAAAGAAAATATTAAAAGAATGAAAGTTTGCTCTTAAGTGTTTATGTTTGATTTTTTTAACCCTTGATTGATGCTTTTTTGTTTTTTATATCAAAATCTTTTTTGGAGATACTTTTTTCCCACCCCACTTTACCCTTAACATGTACACCCTGAATTGAGCCATCCCTTCTCACAGAGAGTTAACCAAAATCAAAAGATAAAGTGATCAACTCTGACAGTCATTCTGCACTTTTCAAGGTTTTCATTTACATTATTGTAGTCATTGTGTATATTACTCTCCTGCATCTACCTGTTTTGCATACCAGTTCATCCTAGTCTTTTCTAAACTTTCTCATATTGATCATTCTTCTATTGTTGTTTATTCTGACTGTTTTCAAAAGCATTGGAACTTTCGATGAGGAAACGGCTCTGAGGACAGACAAGCAGTTATATATGCCACCATATCCAGGATATATCCACTATATCCATGTAGGATGACTTGCCTACATCAAAGGAAGGACTTGAACTGAGGATATTCTGAGTAAGGTTGATTCACTCTCTACCATACCATACTGTCTCCTCTTTTTCTATGATCTTTCTTTGCTGGAACAAAATAGCTCAGAACTGGAATAAATCTTGGATGAAAGATATTAACAGAAAAATTGTCATTTGCCTTACTTTTTACTCACTTTTAATCAAATCTCTGCAAACCAACTCATGCCAAATTTTCTATTTCCAGCTATGCTCCCCCCTTTCCATTTCCAATCTGCATTAAATGATCTAATCACATTTCCTAAAAAAATACCAGAAATGGATTTTAATTGTAGGTCTCATCTAGTTGGTAGTGGATAATATTCAAGTTTAAGTGTAAGGTTAGAATATTATACACTCATTTTTGTAGAATTTTCAGTTTGTTTAGTACAATTTAGTTCAAATTGCCACTTGTAGAACCTAAGATAGAAAAATGTCTGGGTCACATTTATCCTGGTCTTTTAAACTACTCTATTGTATCAACACAATGGAACTAAAAGAGATGTGATTCCAGAAGCCATGTCTGCTTCTATTCATTTGTGCCAAGTTCCACATTATATTTATCTCCCAGCTATCACCCAAACACAGGCCTGATTCATACAAAACAGCCTTTGTACTACCACTAGGATTCCTTTCCTAGGGCTGTAAAAAATTAACTCTGAGTTCCCTTTCCTTTCACCCCCAAAGCTCTTTGTTTCCTTTTCATCCTTTGTTTTATTTCTTCTATTGCTAAATAAATGGGGGAAAACCCTTGTAAAAATTCAATTTTAGAATCCTGTGTCCCAGATCCCAAGGGAGTCTCTTGCGTTCCAAATTGGGTTAGTTAAACCAAGCAGCTACTTATTAAATAAAAATAGCTTCATGCAATGGATGTTTCTGGACAGTGTGAAAGAACATCCTTCCTTTTGGTCTTGAATTAAAGGGATTAGAAAAGTAAAACTAATTTTTACTCATCCTTATCTATTTAGAGTGAAAAATTCAGAATTTAAAGCCTTTTTCCCCCTAGAGAGCCACAAATAACTTGTATTTCTCAGGGTTTGAGAATGTAAGACAGGGTAGTTAAGTGACAAATGATTGTGTCAGTCAGTAAAAAGATATCAGAGATTTACCAACTTTGGTCGAGATCCAGGATTAGGTCATGTAATATGATGGCTCAACCTCTCATGTAAAGCAGAAGTAGTGCCAATTTCAAGGACATAAATCAGAGAAGACCCTGCCTGAGCAGATCAGTGTCCACTGGCATGACATCATTCCCACAGCCCTGTCTGAGATACCACTATCTCCCCAAGTTAGCAGTGTCAAGATATGCAGAGAATGTACTTACAGATTTCCAAACAATCCATTCACTTGGGGTATTTGAATGTGCTACTGTGGAGAAATAGTGCCCCAGTTAATAATTGGGGTGGGATAGTAAGATATAAGATACAATACATTCAAAATATTAAATATTGCTAAAATGATTTGTCCCATTTAAAAATATAATTTCTCATTCCAAAGGACTCAGATGCTGGATAAATTGCTTTAAATAAGGATCATATGATCATAAAATTCGTATATATATATATATATATATATATGTATGTATATATATACAACTATTTACATGTTGTCTCAACCATTAAAATGATTTTTTTGACGATAAGACCCATATTTTTGCCTTTCTGTGTATCCTCAGTACTTAGCATAGTGTCTGGTACACAGTAATCTTTTGGCAACTGTTTATGCATTGATCTAGTGACTGAATGATTGACTGACTAATGGAAGTGACCTTGAGAAGCCACATTAAAGCCAACCCTCTCATTTTACGAATGAAGAAATTGAGATTTAGAGAAGTTAAATGAATTATCCAGAATTGCACAAGTAGTGGCAGACATTGGAATTTCTGACATGACATACAAAGTGAACCCATAACTTAAAAAAGAGAGAGAATAATGTAGGTGATTTATCAACATTCAGAAAGTCAAATCTAGCAAACAGAGCCCACACATTTCTATCTCTAATTGAAAGGTGGGGGTAAGTGCATTTCTTCTTCACACTTAATCCCCTGCCAACGGGGCAGAAAAGTCAAACTTCACAATATTGGAGAAAGAGGAAAGAGGAAAAAAACATCATGAGGAACAGGAAAAATTCCAAAGGTTCCATACACTGAAGTCTTTCCCTAAAGTCCTACTCCAGTAGAGTATCATCAAATCAAGGTGACCCTGAGTTGCTAAAAGCTATGTCATGGATACTTCTGACAAGCCCTATCAACCTAGAAAGGTTGCACGTTCAGTCTAGTGATAATGTGTCCACTATGTATGGAGGAGACTAATTAAGTTAAGAGAAGCTCATAATCAGAGCACCAGCCACAAAGTGATTAACCTGTTTGTCCAGAGCACAAAATCATCTACTACCAGTGTATTGGTTTTCAGGAAAAGATAATATACTTTTTCCCTTCCCTTTTCCTTTTCCTGAAGGAGAAACTTCCAGCTCCCAAGGGTCAAGAAAATGTTGGACAGCCTCCCATAAGAGTCTTAATCAGCATCTCAGAATCAGCTGGAAGTAGTGTCTGTATTTTCAGAGGCCAAGAAAAGATTGGATTTAGGATCAATTCAAGAATGAGATAAACCCATTTCTCACTACTTCCAGAAGTCACAAGTTACATCTTTGCCACATGTACTCTCTCCATAGCAGACAACTTCTGTTAGGCTCCAAATATTTGTGGCAGAGCATTTCACAGGCTTTTAGAGAAATATTTTGTACTGACTGTACTTACTGCCCCACATTAAATATCCCTTTCTTAAAATCTACTTAAAGCTGACTGACTAGAATTATTTTTAACCTCATAAATGTGAAGGAAGCACACTAGTGGGGGCTTTAGCCATTGCCATTAAAGGATTATTCTTGTTCTCTTCAGGGATAATTCTAGAAGTCTGAGGGGAGATTTAGTCAGCCTATCTCATCTGTAAGGGAGAGGGTTGAAGTAAGAATATTCCATAGCTAATAGTTAAAAATATCAAAATTATTGTTTGCTTCATGTAACTCACACAAAAATTACCTAGGTTAGAAATAATTGTGGACTGAACCAGCATAATGACAGTATAAATGGAGAAAAGAGAATGCATATAAGAGACTCTGTGGAGACAGAAATGAATGACAGGAAATATGTGGTAGCTCATAGGATCATAGATTTGGGCTAGAAGGGACCTCCAAGGCCATCTAACCAGATCTCCATAATTGAAAAAAGTGAAAAGGGAGACCCAGAGAGATTAAGTCATTTGGTCATGGTCACAGGACTAGTAAATATCATTTTCACTGAAGGAAAATATCATAGCCATTCAGATACTCAATAAATATTTATTAAGCACCTAGTGTATGCAGACACTATTCTAAGGATTACAAAAGACAGAAGACAGTCCTTGTCTTCAAGGACCTTAATAGCTAACTCAGATACTCAGGACATTAAGAACAAAAAAAAAATCTACAAGAAAATAGGGCAACAAGGGAAGAGGATTCTCTCCCATAAATCCTAATTTCTGAAGCAACATATCTTTTCTCTAGTTTGTACTCTTTAGCCGACAAGTAAAACTCAACATATTCTTCTATTGTTTGAACATTACTGTCTATGACAGTTTCCAAAGAAGACAAACAACTGATCAAAAGGAATTATGATCAGATAAAATTTAATAAATACTTAGCTGTTTATGGCCCTGGATAAAATACTAAACTTACTAGATAGAGACACATCTTTTCCTTAAGGAGCTTATGTGCTGTTTTATAAAAATTACCTATACAATTCAAGAAGTCACTGTCAAAAGACATTTATCTTTCACATAAATTTTATTTATCCCAACAATTCACAAGCAGAAATCAGAGGAATTCTATTTCCACAGAGCTCTCACCTTTAAAATACAGGATTATTCAATAAGAATAAAAATATTAGTGTAATAATTTTTTGTCAAAGCCACAACTAGAGTAGAGCCACCAGGGCATTTCCATAGGTGTTGACATTTAGAGCATTCACTTTCTCCTTAGTGGTTTTATCTCCCACATTCTATCTATCAAACACTTTATCCTCCCAGAACTTCACAGTTCTCTAATTGGCTTGAACTGTGCAATATACCTAATTCTTCATCTTGCATCTTCCCAATCCATCACCACAATGCTCCTCTTGTAGGACACATTCCACCTCCAAATGGCAGGGGCATTGGAAGGTCTTTTTGGTTGTTCAATTGCCTCTTTCCAAATTAACTGGTTGGTCTGTTCTGTGCTTCATCCCTGCCATCCCTCTTTATTCTCCAACTCTCCCTTTCATTTGATATCCTCTTTGCCATCGCTGTCCCTAACAGGCTGTGCTCTACATACAACCCACACACGTGCACCTTACACCAAGCAAAAGGACTCCTAGCTATGCCTCAATCTGTAGTGACCATTACACCTCTGGGCAGATGTTCTTTCATTTGTTTAAGGGCAGAGGGAATTCACCCTACTTGTCCTACGAGAAAATTTTTCAAATTCAAAAAATTATAGTTGCACTTCAATAATTTTCTAAATAAGTTTGCAACTTTTTTGCCTTTGAGCCTTTTATTCCACCCAAAAATACAGCAATGCAACCCATTTCTTCACACACTTCCTGGAAGATATTATGGTGGAAGGTGTAGGTATGGGTCATTATCTCTTACCTGTGTTTTTCTCAGATGCTAGCATAGCATAGATTAGGTTTCTTAGGTCATCCTAGCATATCTTTCCCTGACTCAGTCAGGGACAAATTTTACCTGCTGGTCTCTGACCCAGTTCTGGTGGTAATCAACACTTGTGGGCTCAAGGCCATCCATACTCAGCAGGTAGAACACAATGGGGCTGTAAGTAAACTGCCTTCACACTAGAATCAGAGCTCTTCACATGCTTGTTTGTTCTAAAATATCCAGGATGTTGCCAGACCTATAGTACCTGTCTATTCTTAACTGACTTTCAGGGTGGCCTCTTGCCTGTCTAGACCTTCCATATCTGGCAGACCCCTTTTGCTTAACTGGATTCCCATAGAAGCCTCTTCCAAACTATCTTGTCCCATTGCTTTTCATGCCCTCCTGTGACAGGTGTTTAATCAAAAGCTGAATGTGTTGAGGGGAAAGAAGAATGTGTTTCTTTGAACTAGATGAAAAATGCCTTAAGAGGAAAATGATTCCAGAATCTCATCACACTAAAGATAAAAATGCAGTATAAGCTCATTAATTTGGGCTGCTCACTAATTCTAGATCTTTGATAACTTGACTTAGAGTTTAAGTTTATCATTTCTAGTATCTATGAAAAAAAATTAAGCGGCTCATTGGCAGTGTTTGAGATCATGAAGGGATTGAAGAAGCTACTTAGGAAAGGGAACTATTTCCTAATAATTTAGTAAGCCCTACTCAAATTACATATCATCCTTATCTAGTCATTATTGAAAGTGATCTAAGGACCTCTACAAGGCAACAATTAGCCTACAGAGAATGTGTATTTATTGTAACTGAATTTATATGCTTAAGATTGTTCAATTCTTTCTCCATAGAGCCTTCTTTCATCTCCTAGGACAAAAGTGTTCTCCCATATCAAATTTCCAATCATTTTCTACATATACATTTTTGTGTATCTCATATTGTATCCCAAACTCGCATACCCAAAGAGACTATAAACATTTTTAATGTCATATCTCCATTACCTAGAAAAAATGCTTCATACCTAATAAAGACAATGAATTTTGGTTTGATTGTCATCCTTCATCGAATTACTGAGCTTTTTGTTTGTTCCTTTGTTTTCTGTAAGTCAACCACTTAGGACAAGCAGTCCAGGTATTCCTTGACATTCACATGCCTCAGTCACTTTGTCCAAAGAAGCCAGTCAAGCAAAGTGATAGTCTTACAAAGGTAGGTTTTCAGTATTCATAAACTCATAGAGCTGAAAGGGAACACAAAATTCATTAAATCAATCTTCTAGTTAAGTTCTTAGAGAGTAGGGAATTAAAGACAATTGTTGTTCATTCATTTCAGTCATGTCCAACTCTTTATGACCCAATTTGGGGATTTCTTGGCAAGGACACTGAAGTGGTCTGCCATTTCCTTCTCTAGCCCATTTCTTAGACGAGGAAACTGAGGTAAATAGGGTTAAGTGACTTGCCCAGGATAACATAGCTAGTAAGTAGCTGAGGCCAAATCTGACCATGGGTCTTCATATCTCCAGGATTGGAGTTCCATCCGCTGCAACACCTAGATGAAGGAGAAAAACAAAATTCCAATACACAGGTGGTAAGCCAACTTGAGCAGAGTGAAAGAGACAAAATTAAAAACAAACTATGCAGAAAAGACAAGGAGCTTGAAAAAAATACTTAAATAGTATAGTCAAATAGCCAGAGAACAGGTCTAGGTTAATGTAGACCTTAGTGAAGATATCCTCCACTATAGCTACACATTCAGTTAAAAGAGACTTCACATGCACCAGATTCAGTCATAAATATCTATACAGCTTCATAGTCTCCCCAAAGCACTCCCATTACATGATAATCACAACTTCTTTGGAAAGTGGACTCTCCAGCATCCCCTAATGGGAAAATGCAGTCTTAGACACTATGTTCAATTCCCAGATCCCATCATAGTGTTTTTTCCTAGAGTAACTTGACTGCCTTAACCAGAATATTTTTCCCCTGCTTTGACTAGGTAAACAAATGCCTTGTTCCATTCCAATTCCATGCCTTTAGTGAGGTCCAGCCCCTTATACATGGTATAGATATGTCACAAATAATTAGATATATTTCTAGCCTTCCTTCAACAAAAATCGACAGCATTCAGGAAAAGAGACCTGCAAGTGATCACAGCATCCTGGAAATCAATATGTAGGTCTCTAAAAAACTACAACTAACTGGACCACGATGGATAAACATTGCTTGCAAATTATTCACTAAGTTTTTCCATCACTACCTATGTTGCCTAGTAATTTCAATCTGCAATAAGAGCAAATAGTTCCACCCCATATCATTAAACCCATCTACCCTTTTCCATTTGATTTTCTATTTCTTACAATTGTTTACACCATACCCTGAGGGTTTGGGGAGCTGGTGTTCCTGTGGTTTGATTTTAAATATTTTAATTAAGTGGTGCCTTCTGCCCCACGGCTTCTGAAAGCAATTTTTGAAAAGTCAAAAAGAAACAAAAGAGACAAACAATAGAGCACCATTGACAAACCATAACTGCTACCTACACTGTGTTTTTCCATTGCCCAAGCACTTTTCATTTCCAGTAAGTAAAGAAAACTAGATGGGATAGGCAAGTAACATAGCATCCAAGTCAAATACCTCCCCAGAAATGTAAAACTCAGAGCTTAGACTGTAGAGTCTGGAGATAATAACCTCTGGAGAAGTTATTCATGCATTCATTTATTCAGCAATCAAACAAGCATTGATTAAGTGCCTATTATGTCCCAGGCAGTATTGCTAGTGCATATTAATTACAAAACATTAGGATTATAATTACAAAAAAATCCCCCCCCCCAAAAAAACCCCAAAACCCTGTCTTCAAGGAACTTGAATTCTATTGGTTAGCATCCACAGTCCTACAGATTCTTATTGTATGGAAATGAGAGTTTTTTTTAGGTTTGTTATAAAAAATTACTTTGAAGATTATAAAATGCTTATAAAATATGAATTATCATTATTTTACAATAGGGGTCCCAAAAGTTTTTCTGATGAACCAGATCCTTAGATCTATTTATCTGGCTTTATAACTTCTCTCTTGACCTCCATTCACCAACTATATTTGGATATACCATAGACATCTCAAATTTAATTATCTTTACCCTAAAGCTCTCTTTATTTCTGAACTTTTTTTTATTGATAAAAGCAGTACCATTTTCCCTGAATCTTAGGATCATGATTTCAATGTCATCATCAATTATTTACTCTCATCTGAAATATTCAATCTGTTGCCAAATCTCATCACTGCTACTTTCACATCTATGATTGAAAAAAAAAAGTCCTCTCCACTTACACAATACACACTGTGAGGAAAGTCTTAATCACCTCACATATGGACTATTTGTGCAATTACCCACTGGTTGGCCTCCCTGCCTCATGTTTCTCCCCATTTTTGCTTATCCTCCACCCAAATGCCAAATTAATATTTTGATTCCTAATGTTTTCCCTCTATTTTCTCTATATATCTTGTATATACATGGTTATTTTTTTATTTCTCCCATTAAAAATGTAAGCTAATTGAGGGCAGATCTTTTGACTTGCTTTGTATCTCTAGAGCTTAGCACAATGCCTACCTGACACTTAATAAGAGCTTACTAAATGTTTGTTGACTGACTGAATTGGGATATGAATCATGTAGCAAGAAAAGCAATTTGGGATTATATAAAGGTATTCTAAGGAAGACTGAATAGATTAATATACAATGCTAGGCATGGAGTCAGAAAGTTTCCCTCTGGTATATATATTGTCTCTATGATCCTGGTTAAGTCATGAAAGCTCTCAGTGCCCATAGGCAACTCCCTAAGATTTTCAGTTGTAGAGAAAGTAGTGCCTTATCAGGAGATCCTTACAATAATGAAAATGGGAAAATAACAATAACAACAAAATACAGCAGAATGTTTCCTAATTAGAATGTCCAAGCTCCCCCCACCCAAAAAAAAAAAAAAACTAAGAAATTCCACCACCAACCCCTTTCCTTACAGAAGTAGCAAACAATGAGAGTTCAACATTTCTTAATCACCGAATTTGGTGCATATGTGGGTTGTTTTTACTGAGAACATTTGTTTTCTCTTTTTCTATCTTCTTTTTTTTTTAACAGGATGGCTCTTTGGATAAGAGAAGTAAAAGAGGGAATGTGTTCAAAATGGAAGGTGATATAAAAACAGATATTAAGAAATGCATAACTTTGAAAAAAGGGATATGCCACTATGTTCATTGCAATTGTTGCTGGAAATATCAGAGATTGCTGAGGATAGATAGCTCTGATCACACTGTCCATCTCTCTGGAAATGTACTTCAGCTAGGAGTGGATATTGGTCAATAGTCAAACTCTAGCTTCTTCAACCAAGTATGGCATAGAGGTGTAACCTAGAGAATTATTTTATAATAGAAACACACATATACTCAGGAAAAAGCTAAAAAGAAAACTCTCTCACTCCTATCTTTCTAAAGCTTTATTGAAAGTAAAAGCAACTGGAGTTTTCCCTGAAAGTAACTATTTTCACTTCTACTAACCCCATTCACTACCCTCATTCATGAGGGAGAGAGAGGCCCCCTTCCTCAGCATGGGATTGGTCCTTATATAGACCAATCCCTGCCTGGAAGCAGGAGGCATAGCCCCACCCTAGCACAGGATTGGTCCAATTCAAGACCAATCACACAGCAGGAAGTAGGAGGGACCCCTGAGGCATACTGGGGGATGTAGGGGAACTAGGGGCAGTTAGTTACCCTGTCCACATTATTTTGAAACTCACAAAACACACACAACACATACACACAACTTTTACTTATTTTATAGATGTCTTTCAAATGACTTTCTTTTGTGATAAAACAAACAAGTCATTTAGCCTCTGTTTGCCTCAAGTCCCTCTATTTGAAAAAGAGGATAATAATAGCATCTACATGGCAAGATTGCTGTGAGGATCAAATGAGATAATATTCGTTAAATGCTCAATCCAGTACCTGGCATACAGTAGCTACTATATAAATGTTGTCTATTTTTGTTAATGTTATTATTATTTACCCAGCCTATCCCACCCCCATGTTGTGATTGCCATTAGTAATCACACTGTAAATCATTCATTCTCAGCACCATTTACATGAGTTTCTTCTCTAAACAAAAAGGAAAAATTCGTGCCTTTTCTATTTCTGATGCTTACAATGTTCAAGCTCAGAGATGTACTTCCCCTCCACCAGTGTTCCCCTGTGGTATTCTCCCTAGGCCTTTGGTTTTGGGCTTTGACCACCTGAATTCCTAATTGACCTTATTTCCTCCTCATCATCCAGGCCAATGTTGGTAACTTCTCCCATGGGTAGTAAGCTCAATGGCAATCAGACAGGGAAGTGCCTTCTTTCCATTAACAGGAATAACCATTGATGAACTATGGACCTACTCACTGGGAGTCAATTGAACCCATGCAGCTTAGTACTTTCACTGTTTCTCTACCCCCTACTTGTTTTTTCCAATAACATCTTATCAGTTCCTCCTCTAATCCCATCCATTACAGGAAAGTGAAGTATCCTTCATTTATTAGCTGCTTTCTGTTAAGACTTGAGGGACTGAACAAGGAGGAAGAGAAAAACACTCAACCATGGAAATTTGGTCATTTTAGGAAAGGGGGTGTTGAAGCCTCTATACTCAAGAGGTTTCATAAAACACTTCAAAATAAATTACCACTTTTGTCACATTTTCCTTATTCCTTTCAAAATGTTATATTGACACTGGCAGAACAAGCCCTCTCCTTTCACTATCAGCAATAGAGTAATAAGACTGATTGATCCTCTTATCTTGGGCTAAGCCTTCTTGGCCTTTCAAGTGTATTTCCTGTATCATTAAAATTTCCATTTCCAGTTTCTCGAAATCAACAAGTAACTATTTCTTACTCTTTTTAATAGGACAGTTGGGCCCTTGTCATTAACAAACACTTCAGGTTTCTTAACTGACATTTAGTTCAAGTGGATGTCAGAAAATATAATTAGGCTCTTTCTCTATGCTTCTCTCAGGTGTTTATTGCCTTGGCACAATTGCTTTGGCTCTCACTTTCAGGACACTTCAAGATGCTGTGGGCAGGGCTATATTACTTTCACAGAGCAGGTCAAGTAAATACTCCTAATGCAAATCCTTTTTTCTTAGGATCCTGGGATAAATGATTTATCATTGGAAGAAACTTTGGCAACTATCTCTGACAACCTTCTCATTTTACAGATGAAGAAACTGAGACCCTGAGGAACTAAGTGACTTGTCCAAAGTATCAAGATTCCCAGGGTCAGCAGTCTAATTTCTTCATTTTCCCACTCCATTCTTTGATGTAAACCATTTAAGGGATTATTAAGCTGTTAAAATATTTCATTAAGTGTCATAGAAGTTGGCTTCCCATTTCTACTAAATCAATCAAAATGAACTTATGCTAAGAATTCTTCATTCTCTTGGTTACCAGGCATAGTGATTTGTATTTCATATTATATTTCTCACTTTAGGATGCATCCATGTTCGTCTTCTTTAGGGAATTTTGAGAATGTTCATCCTTATGATTCTTTACATGGGTGACAATATAGTGGTTCTCTATCCACTATGCTGCACTACCTCTGGTATTAAGACCTATTAGGAACAAAGCATAAAGGTCTTAGAATAGAAGGAAACTCAAAGAAGTTCTAGTCTATCCCTTTCATTTTATAGATGAGGAAACCAAAGCTCAGTGACTTGTCCAATTTCACAAATATAACACGGATCACAGGTGGAATTCAAACCTAGTCATTCAGACTCAAGAATCAGTTTTCTTATTAATCACAAAATCTATCAATACATAAACATTCATTAAGCAACTATTATAGCTAAAACATCAAATGTTTTGTTTTGTTTTTTTTTTATCTTAGGAATGGCCCATACGTCTGGCAAGTCCTTATGATGAATGTCTTTTTTAAAAAATGTTGGATGGGCAATATCTTAATCTCAATTTCATGTTTCCATTCAAGATATTTCTAAGGCCTAGATATTTTTTCATGATTAATTGGCACACAAAAAGAGGTAAAGAGGTCTTTTTCTCTCTTCATATCTCTCCTAGCAATTTGGGAAATATAAAGCTTTCCCAACCTCATATTAATTGGAATTTCAATCATCTTCAGACAACCTTCTGGATAAATTCAGTAAAATCTGTTATTAAAAAAAAATCTGCTGTTGCCTTATCTACTATGATTTTAAAGTAGAATATACTAGAGTAAATCTATAGATTTCTCACATTAGAACTGAAATCTTTCTACATAGGCTCAGAATTCTTCACTCATTGATAATATAATATCCCTAGGAGATAAAGAGATGACTATGGTGACCAAAAAGGCAATAATAATAAATTGTTAAATTTATTTATTATTAATTATTAAAACTTGAACTAAATGTCAGTTAAGAATAATAAATTGTTAAATTGTTTAAAAAATAAATAAATAATAAGGGCAATCAGGTGGAGAGATCTTAAAAAAACAAAGTAATTATGATTTTTTAAAATATTGAATTCAAATGTTCAAGCCCTTTACTCAAAGTCCTGTCTTCCCCTACATGTGATATTTTTTAGGTATTGCTATATTTCAAGGGCTTCTATTTCTTAAATGTCTTAAGAGCTACTTGGCTTTGACAAGGAATCATGAAAGCTAGAACATAAAGCCTAGAAGATGAGAATCTCCTGGTAATTTACTCAATCTATTTAAGATGGCAAGAAAGGACAGAGGGAGGGCCAGAATAGTAGAGAAAGAACAAAAAGACCCACCTGACATCTACCAAATTAGCCTCCAAACAACCATGATATAATGTCTCAAAATGAATTCTGGAGCAAAATAACCCTCAAAAAGATGAGATGAAATGATTTTTAGTCCAAAGCAATTTAGAAGTCTGGCACAAAAGATGTATTGCACCTTGGTAAAAGTGGGGTTCAAAGCAGCATGTAGAGGTAGGCAACACCACAGCAACAGACCTTGGGGGCAGTTGAATGGAGCAGCAAAGGATTCTAGAGCTCTCAGACACAGGTTATAAGCATAAATACTTCAAATACTCAAAAACAGATTACAGGAATCCTTTTTCTGGCTCTGGAATCAAGAGTCTGTCACATTGCTCTTTTGCTGATCCAGGTCTCAGCTCCAGGTAAGGAGGAGCACACACCAATGCATGGGGGAAACAGGAAATTCTGGTCATAGTTTCAAGGGGGAAAGAATACTTGTGGTTTCTGATAGACCAGAGCAAAAGCTGGGAAAGTATTAAACATCTCTCTCCTTAGATCATGCCACATTAGAAGATCTGAAAACAAAGATCCCCTGAGGTGGCTCTGAAGGCAGCTGCACAAAGAATCTGAAGCTTGGAACAGTGCTCCCTTCACCACAGGAACAGAGCCCAATTTTAGCAGATTTTTTTCAAATTAAAAGAAGAGAAAAATGGAAGCATGGAAAATGAGCAAACGACAACAACAAAAAAGAAACTCAACACAGAAAGGTATTTTGGTGATAGTGAAAACCAAAATACAAACTTACAAAAAAGACAACAAAGTTAACACTACTCAAAACCTCCAAGGAAAATATGAATTTTTCTCAAGCCCAAGAAGAATTAATTAATGGAAGAACTAAAAAAATATTTTTAAAATAAAACAAGAGAGGTAGAAGAAAAATTGGGGAAAGAAATGAGAGCAATACAGGAAAATCACAGGAAATGAGTCAACAGCTTGATAAAGGAGGTGCAAAGAAATACTAAAAAAAGTAATGTCTTAAAAAGCAAAATAGGCCAATTGGTAAAAGAGGCACAAAAATCCATTGAAGAGGACTTTTTAAAAGGCTGCTTTGGTCATGTAGAAAAATAGATATAAAAATTATCTGAGGAAAAGAACATTTTAAAAAAGTAAAATTGGTCGAATGTTAAAGAAGGTACAAAAGCTCACTGAGGAAAATAATATTTTACAAATTAGAATTAGGCAAGTAGAAGCTAATGACTCCATGAGACATTAAGAAATAATCAAAGTTAAAAGAATGAAAAAAAGGAGAAAATAGCAAAATATCTCATTTGATAAACAATGGATCTTGAAAATAAATCTGGGAGAGATAATCCCAGAATTACTCTATTATCTAAAAGTCATAATCAAAAAATGAACTTAGACATCATCTTTCAAGAAATTATCAAGGAAAATTACCCTAATATTCTAGAATCAGAGAGTAAAATAGAAATTGAAAGAACTCATCAATCACCTCTTGAATGCAATCCCTGAAAATGGATATGATGGAATGATATCTAAAAAATAAAATTAAGGAATGAGGGAAAAAATTATATTGAGAGATGATGGAAGAGGGAGAGAAGGGAAAAACAGAATGGGATAAATTATTTTATATAAAAAGGAATGAAAGAGCTTTTACAGTAGAGGTAAAGATGGGGGAGTAGGGAGATGAGTACTTGAATCTTATTCTCATCAGAACTAACTCAAAGAGAGAAGACTATACATCAAAAATCAATTATAGACATCTATATTACCCTAACAGGAAAGTATGAAGGGAAAGGGATAAGAGAAGAGGGTGGCTGAAAGGAAAGAGAACAAATTGGGGGATGTGGTGGGCAGAAGCTAAACATTGTTGAGAATGGACAAAATGAAAAGAGAGATAAAAGGTTAAATCGGATTGGGGAAAGGATGGGGAGTAATGCATAGTAAGTATAATGGTGAAAAAAAAAATTTACAAGCCTCTCTAATAAAGGCCTCATTTCTCAAATACATAGAGAAATAAATAAAATGTCTAAAAATGCAAGTCATTCACCATTTAATAAATGGCCAAATGATATAAAGAGGTATTTCTCAGACAAAGTAATTAAAGCTCCCTATAGTTATGTGAAAAAACTCTAAATCACTTTTAATTAGAGAAATGTAAATTAAAACTCTGAGGTACTACCCCACATTTTTCAGATTGGCGATTATGACAGAAAAGGAAAATGACAAAACTTGGAGAGGGTATGGGAAAATTGAGACACTAATGCATGGTTGGGGGACTTGTGAACTGATTCAACTATTCTGTAGAGTAATTTGAACCTATGCCAAAGGGACTATAAAAAAAGGTACATACCTTTTGACCCAGCAATACCATTACTAGGTTTATATTTCAAGGGGATCTTGGGGGGGGGAAGGTCCTATATGTACAAAAATAATTCAAGCTGATTTTTCTGTGAGGACAAGAATTTGAAAGTGAGGGAATACCCATCAATTGGGCAGTGGCTGAGTAAGTTATAATATATGTGTGTAATGAAATGCCATTATGCTTTTAAGAAATGACATGCAGAAGGAACTCAGAAAAATCTGGGAAGATTTCCACAAACTCAAGCAGGGTGAAGTAAGCAGAACCAGGAGGACATTGTACACTGTGACAGCAACATTGTATAATGAACAATTATGGATAATTTAACTATTCTCAGTAATATAGTGTTCCAAAACAACCCAAAGGACTCATTGTAAAACATGTTATCTGCTTCAAGAGAAAGAATTGATGGAGTCTGGATCCAGACTAAGGCAATTTTTAAATTTTCTTTCTTAATTTCTGTGTTTCCTTCCATAGGATTAATATGGAAATATGTTTTACATGAGGGCATATATAAAATCCATATCAGATTGCTTACCAAGGAAGGGAAGAAGGCAGGGAGAGAATTTGAGAACCAAAATTCCTTTTAAAATGTTGAAAACTATTTTTACATATAATGGGAGAAATTAAACTAATTTTTAAAGGATGGCAAGCAATCAAGAAGACTTGTATTGTGATGTAACCAAGGGCAAGTTATATAACCTTTTAAGTATTGCAGGTACAGTATGTGGTACAGTAGATAGAGTGCTAGATTCAAGAAGAGTCATCTTTGTGAGTTCAAATCCTGCCTCAGACACTTCACTAGTTGTGTGACCCTGGGCAAGTAACTTAACTTTGGCTCCATTACCTCATCTGTAAAAAGAGTTAGAGAAGGAAATGGCAAACCACTCCAGCATCTTTGCCAACAAAACCCCAAATCGAATGAGTCAGGTGCAAACCATAGGACTATAGGTATCTATTTAAAACTCTAATCAACCAGTGTTAAATATTAGAGAAAATTGTATATTTAGAGTGAAAGAGTGTAAGTTCTATTTCCAACTCTGCCCTGTATTGCCTGTGTGATCATGTCCAAGTAATTTAAAATCTAGAAAACCAGGATATTGGATTAGATGATGTCTTAAATCTCTTTTGGCTCTAACATTGGTGCAGATAAAAGGAGTGCTAGATTCTTGCAATCAATGAATATAGTTTCAAATCCTGCTTCAACCACTTATTCCATGTGCATTAAGTCAGGTAACCTCTATGGGTCTCAGTTTCCCCATTTTACAAGTGAGGAGCTTAGACTAAATGATTTCAAAGAAGTTTCTAGTTCCAAATCTATGATTTCTAAATTTTTTTTATCAGTTAAGGGACTTTTCACATCAGGATTTCTTCACCCTCATAAAATCCGAGATCTGAATTCCCCCACCCGAACACCCCCCAAAATCTATCAGATGAAATATATTATTCACCATCCTTATTAGACTGCTTCTCTAAGGGCAGGAGCCATAGACTACAAAGAGGAAGAATCAGCCCAACGGAAAATTCATATGTTGTAGTCTTCTAAAGTAGCCAGCCATTAAAGCAAAGAAAGCAGGCAGCTTAGAGAATGAAGGAAGTAGGAGCTGAGGAAAGGAGAGGAGGAGGGAGAAATATTAGAAGTTGTGCAAAAATCCAGCAATAATAAAGAACCTGGAAACAGCTGCAGATCTACACACAACCTCATTCTCCCAACTCCTTTGATTTGTACCCACAATTGGCCAATTACCCCTCATGTTGAGGATGTAATTAGCCAATTTGCTAAAGTTGGGAGAAAAGAAAAGTGAAACTTGGTAGTGCTGCATTTCCAAAGGCTCTCTTAAGGGTCCTTTCTGGGAACTCATTACAGCACTTAGGTTCACCCAACAGCCACTGGCTTCAGATTTCCATTTCTATAGATTTCCTATTCAAGAACCTAGTGGCACTCCACTGGAGTTTACCTATTAAGATAATTGGCACATTTTGGTGGAGTACCTGTGAATTTATTCCCCCTCATTCGCCCCCACTCCATTTAATTCTGTTTGACCCCAACTAAGATCCCATGTCATTTAAAAATCATCTTCCTGGTTTGACATAAAAACCTGGGGACAGGAAAAGCACCTGCCATTTTCAATATTTGTTCTCCTGTTGGCAACCCTTTCACTGGGAGAATGGCATTGCTGCAAAGGGGATTTTTATTTTCTTAGCATTTAAGTTAAAAAAAAAAACTTGGCTTCTTTAGAATGGAGTTCTTTACTATTCAACCTCTTCCTGAAAAAAAAAATGTTTCCAAAGGTTTTCTAGTAAAGGAGCATTGTATATTTTTTTTTTCTTGCAGGTAAAGGAGTTTTATAAAATACTTCTCTTGGAGCACCTTTGTCTCAATCTTCCTTTCTCTATTGTTCATCTATAACTTATTTCTTTTAAAATGGACATTTTTCTACTTCATTGTTTATGAGAGATTTATAGATTGATTAATTTCAGAGAAATATCCTTAATATTTAAGCCAATTTTTTTAGTTAATATAGAAACAATTTTCCCCTCCTTCCACCCTTTCCTTCTCCTCAAGAATGCAGGTAATATGATATAGGTTGTATATATATATATATATAATCACATAATATATATTTCTCTATCCATTGTGTTATAAAATAATACATAATGTTTACCCCCCAGAGAAAAATTGGTGGAGGAAATAAAGTGAAGGATGTTATGTTTCAATCTGCATTTGGACTCCATCTGCTCCTTCTATGGTGGTAGACATCCTTTTTCATCATAAATACCTTGGAGTTGTTCTGTTCACCTCACTTTGCATCACTTCATACAAGCCTTTCCTGTTTTTGTTTTTTTTAAATAATCTTGTTTGTGATTTCTTATGGAACAAGAGTATTACAATCATATTCCACAATTTGTTCATGTATTTCCTAATTAGTGGATATCTCTTCAGTTTCCAGTTCATTGCCACCACAAAAAGAGCTACTATAAATATTTTAGAACATATAATTTTTATTTCCTTTTTCCTTTGTCATATTAGAAAATGAATCTAACAGTGGTTTTTCTTGGTTAAAAGGTATACAGAATTTTATGATTCTTTAAGTATAATATCAGATTGCTGTCCAAAATGGTTCATGTTCCACCAACAATGTATGTGTTCCTATTTTTACACATTGCCTCCAACATTTGTCCTTTTGCCTTTTATATCATTTTAGCTAATCTGAGAAATGTGAGATCTCAGTTGTTTTGACTTGCATTTCTCTATTCAATAATACAGAGAAATAGAACTATATTTTTTACTATTTAGAAACAAATTATTTAAATTAACTTTTGACCAATTATTACAATAGTAGCCTGCACCTAGAAACTTTATATAATGATTCCATGAATGAATAAATGAATTAATTTACCTGGGAGCTCCCAAAGAGTATTTTTAAAAGACCATTCATTGAACCCTATAACAAGAAGTCCTAAGAATTCCAGGGGTAGAGATTCTAGAGTTCCCTTAGGAGTAGGGAATTTTCTCATTGCTGTAAAAGGATGGAATGGAAGGAGATTAGTTTGATCTACATTAACTAGATCTCTACTTTTTCTTTCTCCTTTCTCTCTTTCCATATTCTCCTTACTTTTACTCCCAAATTTCCCTTTTTCCAAGGCTACCAAGTAAAGTTATAGTGACTAACATCTAAACTACCAATCAATAGAAGACTCAATCATACAAAGGGATATTTGTTCCAAAGAGAAAAATTTGGCTCTCCTATTGATGAATCAATTGAAGTGATCTACTTCTACCATGGACTTCCAGCTGTGAGCTATTGATGAGTTTTTTTAGTGGTGAACTATGATTGCTTTAATCACTTCCACCATGGTTGCAGCCTCAGATAATAGTGATATATTTGATCTGAGGTTTTCTGTTTCTGATGTTCCTTATTTGCATTCAGGTGCTCTCCTGGCCACAATAGCCTTATCATTTTCCCCCTTAGAGGAGTTCTCCAGGAAGTAAAATAGTAATAATTTCATTCCATGATATCCCGCAGCTGCACATCCAACACCTGCTCTTTCTCATCTTTTCAAGAGGCTCTATAGCCACATGGGCTCAGGAAAACCAGGAAAATATTTCTTTATGGAAAGGAGAGGGTGTGAGTTGATACAAATGAATCATCAAAATAAGGAATAGAGAATTCTCAAACATTGAGGACTTTCTGTCTAAATTAGAGTTTCATTAAGAGATAAGAACCTTTTCAATACTAGGCATGACATTTCTTTTTCAATTCAGTCTTTATAGTGTTTTACAAGTCATTATTTCATGTCAAGTGTAGAGAAAAAAGTCTATGTAATGAATTCCTTTTTTTTTCCCCTTAGCCCAGAACTGTCATTTCATTGGTTAGTTTTTGGTGTGGATAGTCTCGCCACTGATGCTAATAGGAAATTCATCGACTACTACTTCTTGTCTTTGCTGCCTAGAGTCTCTGAGAGATAAGGAGATGTACCCAAAATTATTTACATTTTTCCCTTGAGGTATTAAACTTAATATGTGAAATACTGCATGGATGAAATGATGGCAGCTAAGTGGGGAAGTGCATATAGAGTTTTGGGACTGTAGTCTCAAAGACTTATCTTCCTCACTTCAAATCTGGCTTCAGACACCACCTCTTGTGACCCTAGGCAAGTCACTTAACCCTGTTTGCCTCAGTTCCTCATTTATAAAATGATATTGAGAGGGAACTGGCAAACCAAACCTATATCTTTGCCACAAAAAAACCCAAATGGGATCCCAAAAAGCCGACATCAATGAGATGATTGTACAACAAAAATGAAGACAGAGATAAATTAGGCTCACAGAACCTTGCCTAGATATGATTTGTTGATATTTAAACAAAGGACACAGTTAGGACATGTACCAAGTTATGATATAACTTCCCATAACATGCCATAATATACATAAGACCCATCCACAAGTTCATCAGCTTTGCCAGGGCCACAGATTTACCTTAGGGGCTCCTCATTTGAAACCATAAAAATTTTCTATTTAAGTAGACAAATGGAGGCTGCAGCCCTTTTAAAAATCACCAATTTAGGATAAGCAGACACCAGGGACCTCTTTACCCACCAGTTAAAAGTAAGCTAGATAAAAATGTACAAAGATATTGGTTTAGAGCCAGGGAAAGAGGAACCTTAGAGATTATTTGGCTCAACCTCCTCATTTTTCAGATGAACAAACTGAATCCCATGGACATTTAGTGACTTCTCCAAGGTCACCCAGATAGGAGAAATATAGCATGCATGAAGGAAAATAGCATAAACAATTTCTGGAAAGGTAGGCAGAGGCCATATGATGGAATCTATAAATACCATTCTGAAGTATGGGTTTTATCCTAGAGGTATTAGAGAAAAGCACTGAAGATTTCTAGCTAGGAAGGTGGCATGGTCATACCTGTGTCTGTAGAAGATCAATTTGGCAGCTTTTATGGAGATAGAATGGGGTCAGAAGAGATGATCTGCAAGAATAACAAGAGTCTAGAATAGAGGAAGCAGCCATAACTAGGATAATAGCTATATAAGGGAAGAAGAAGCAGTCTAGGCGATGAAAGTACAATCATTGAGACATGGCAACCGGTTCAATATGACAATAGGAGGGTGAGATTGGGAAGGATTTAAGTCTAACTGAAAGGTAGGTGGCTTTTTTTACAGAAATAAGGAAGTTTGGAGTAGAGACAGGGTTGGGAAAAACATAATAAACATTGTTAGGCTCATGTTAATGAATGTTTTCTTTAACGTATTTACAGTGTTTTTGTATATCCCAGAATACAGACAAAGGACTTACGATTGCAAGGAAACCACTGAAATTTGATCAGGTTAAATATAGCACTGACGCCAACAATTTTGTAGCTGGTCGATATGAATAATACAGGAAATATTGGTAAGTGATGTAATAGAGACAGGGATATGGAACAGGCGGTGGTCGCCTTTCCATTTTGTCTTTGTCATAGGCTAATTTTCATGCCAATCAGTGAGTAAGATAGCATCTAAAAAGAAATCCATTATTCCAATCCCCAAATGGCTATGAGATTAGTTAGGTTTAAACCTTTGAAATGTGTTTTGGTTACAGAGATGATCATTAAAAATTTAACAAGGAATTAAAATGAATATTCTAATTTGAAGACTAGCAATTTTATGGCATTAGGAGAAAAAAGGTTAGATAAATAGCAATTCTTAGTCTCAGGATTCCCTCTGGTTTTATTAGTTGTCTGGTTGGTTGTGGTAGTTTATAGATCTAATCTACTCCCTCAAAAAAATTTTTTAGTCCATCTTCCATTGTCAAACTCACCAGAGAGTGAACCCCTATCAGATGGAAGCAAAGAATTACGTATGGTTATAAAGATGTTAAAAATCTTAAGTCCAAGTTATTCAATGCAGAACTACTAGTATCCTATAGTGGCGTTATCATTTAGCTTTTTGATGGTCTTGTGGCATATTAGATTTGGGATTGTCTCCACTCTCCATTCTCCATCACATTGTCTCCACTGGGTATCTCTGAAGATCTCTTGTTACTCAACTATACTTTGATAATATCTTCTGCTCTTCAGAGAAATGTCTATTTGCATGACTTTTTCTCTCTCAATGCCAGAGAATTATTGGGTTTAGAGTTAGATAATTTCTTTCAATTTCCTTTTAAATTCTGAATTATCATTTCTGTCACCAAAACATTTTCAGGGGTTAAATCCAACTAAGCTAAGAGGAGCTAGATGGGGACTGGGATAATGGGTGAGGGTATTAAAATAAATTTAATCAAGAGGTTTTAATTCTATGTCCTTATAGATCTGAACTTGGAGATGTCACTGCCCTATTAATAAATACTATTATATTAAATTGATTTCTAAACTCCCTCAGAAGGCAGAAGTTCTGACTAGCTCCATGTCTGAGTGAAATTAAAATCTATTCAACACAATAAGAAACAATACAAGTACTTGTCTCATTCTGCCTGAGATTTCCAGAGAATAAATAAGTCTCTATATTTGTTAGGTTGGACTGCCCCCAGAGGACAAGCAGGTACTCATCTGTGTATTTCTTTAAATATATAAGATAATAACTAGCATTTATGTAGCTTTAAGGTTTAAAGCCTCTTAATGTTTGCAAAGTGTTTTGTAAATATTATATTTTTATCTTTACAGAAGCCCTGGGAGGGTGCTATTATCATCTCCATTTTGCAAAGAGAAAATTGAGGCAGAGAGAGGTTAAGATATTTGCAAGGGGTCACAGAGATAGTTTCTGAAGCCAGATTTGGATTTCTTAACCCTGGATCTTGTCCTCTCATCATTGTACTACTGAAGCATCATAAAATTGTAAGAGAGGGGCATCTAAGTGGCTCCAGAGAGGTAAGCCTGTGTCAGGGAAGTCTTGCGTTTAAATCTGGTCTCAAAATATTCTAGCTATGTGACCCTGAGCAAGTCACTTAACCCCAATTACCTAGCCCTTAACAATCTTCTGCCTTCAAACCTGTTCTCAGTATTGATTCTAAGGCAGAAGGTAAGGATTTAAAAAAATAAGGGAAAAATGAAAACTTGAGACATGAGATCCCTCCTACACTTTCCAACTTTGTTGACATCAATGGGATTAACCTTACTTACCATGTAGAAGTAACAATCCCAACTTTGTGTCTATAAAATACTGAGAAATCCTCAAGAGAAAAATCACTAGATAAATCCCAAGGGCTGTGTAATCATCTCATATATGAGTCGCCATTTTGAAAATTCTAAGATTAGAGAAGGCTTCCATCTAAATAAATGAATCAAAAAAGTATTTGGTTTGCCAGGCATCATGCTAAGCTCTGGGGATACAGAGAACATAATCTATCAACAGGGTTATTGATGGAATGTGCAGTTTGTTTGTTTGTATAGATATTCCCATCTAGAAGAAGGAACTTATGAATCATGATAAGTAGAAACTGGTTGGTTGGGGTGAGAGTGGGGTGGTAATCATAGGAACTTTGGATAACTAGAGGTAGAGGGAAGAACAGACATTTTACAGGTAAGCAGCTATCTGATTGCCAGAGAAGATTGCTGCTACCCTGAATTAAATATAATTGTGATCAGTTGATTCTTTGTCTGGCTCATTGACCCACTTAAGAATTGGTCCATCTGGATAGAATTTGCTACTGCCTTCAGTCCTGGCAAATCTATACTTTCTTCATTTCCTCCCCCTCCTCTATCCCATCCCTGCTTAGTGAATTAGCATCACCTTAGGTGTTGCTTGTACTCTAAAATATTCCTTATTTGTTGTCTATTTTTGGTAGGTTTTGTCTCCAGATCAATGTAAGCTGGTTTTTATTGCATTTTGAGACATTGTTTACTCTAAAAGAGTGGATCACATTATATAGAAGGACAAAGAGATCCCTGGACCAATATACCTAGGCTTAACCATCATCCAATACTAAAGCTCTCTGTCTCTCAGCTCAAGAGGATTCATATATAAATGCAAGAGAAGGTTGGAGCAGCTGTGGAAAGGCTTCCAGCAGCAGTGGTGTCTGAGCTAGTCATTGAAGGAGATTTTAAAAGGAAAAAGGAAAAGAAGAGCATTCCAAGCCTGGGGGAAATAACCAGTGCAAAGATATGGAGAGGGGAAATAGCATATCTTAAGTATGTTTTTGTTGCTCTGTTGTGTCTGGTTCTTCATGATCCCATTTGGGGTTTTCTTGACAAGGATCCTAGAATGGTTTGCCATTTCCTTCTCTAGCTCATTTTATAGATAGGGAAACTGAGGCAAACAAGGTTATTTGCCCACAGTCACACAGCTAGTAAGCATCTGAGGCCATATTTGAACTCGGATCTTCTTAACTCCAGACTATGCACTCTATCCATTGGGCCACTTTGCTGCCCCATGTTAAATTTGCCTGGATCATAAATTCCACGAAGGAGAGTAAATTGTGAGAAGGCTAGAAAAGCTTGAATGGTCCAGGTTGTGGAGAATCTGAAATGCCAAACAGAGTAATATTTTATAGATAATAGAAGAGATAATAGGAAAACATTGGAGTTTATTGAGTGAGTTGGGGTGTGCAGCTAGGTAATTTTGGGAAAAAATCACTATATTGGGACAGCTATGTGGCCCAGGGGACAGAGAGCAAGGTCTGGAGATGGGAGGTCCTATATTCAAATCTTGCCTCAGATATTTCCTAACTGTATGACCTTGGGCAAGTCACTTAAGCTCTATTGCCTAGCCCTCACCAATACATAATATTTATTCTAAGATGGAAAGTAAAGGGTCAAAAGAAAGGAAAAATAATTATGGCAGTGTTATAGACTTTGTGATTCCAGCAACCAGCTCCTGAAGCAAATCGATAAGAAAAAAAAAAAAACAAACAGATTTTGCCAATGGATGTACTGAATAACCTTATACTAAATTAGTCATAAAAATGATAATAATAATAGTTAATATTTATAGGGAATGTTCATATTTGCAAAGCACTTTACATATATTATCTCTTTCGAGGTATAACCCTATGTGGCAGGTGCTATTAAAATCTTTATTTTGCAGATGAAGAAATGAAAATGAAGAGAGGCTAAGCTGGCAAAGAAAGGAGACAAACATTTCTTAAGTGCCCACTATGTATCCTGAAGGAGCTTTAAAGTTTTATCTCCTTTGATCCTCACAACAACCCTCTGAGATAGTTACTATTATTATCCCCATTTTATAGTTTAGTAAACTGAGGCAGACAGTGGTCAAGTGACTTGGTCCAGGTCACACAGGTAGTTTTAGGCCACATTTGAACCTCGGTCTTCCTGACTCCAGACCCATCACTCTATCTACTCTGCCAATTAGTTCTTAAATAACTTCCCTAGGATCACATAGCAAATACATCTCTGAAGCAGGATTCAAACTCAGGTTGTCTCAGTTCAGGACTCTGTGAAACATTGTTAATTTTTAGGATTATTTTGGTCTGTTTGGGGTAGGAATTGATGAAAGAATCTTGCTTCTCAAATGCTTATTTTCTCCCTAAATTCACCAGGGGGAAAGAAAAAGCACTTAATATAGCATAGGGGTATCTACACAATAATGTCCTTTGTAGTCAGTCTATATCCTGGGCACCCAATGCTGCGCTCTGCTTTTAGAAACCCTTCAAGCAATCCTGCTACATCCCTTTTAATCTACTGGCCTGTTTTTGATACTTTGGGGAGTCTGAAAATCATTTCGCTGCCAAAAGCCTGGTGAAGGGGGGAAGAAGGGGCAGTGGAAGCTTCTGCTTGGCAAATACAAAGCGGCATTCTCTCATCTAGCAAAACAATGAGATTAGCTCTTTTATCACTAATTTTTTGCTCTCCTCCACTGCTTGGTAAACACGGCCTGTATGGCTTTGCCTCTTATCAGCTGCAAAATGAATCTGTTTTTGTTGAAGCACTGTCAATCAGAAGGGCTTTTCTGTTCATATATTTAGTGATATGCCCAACTGAAAAAGACAGACTCTCATTTCCCCCCTGCAATATCTAGCTGTCACTTTAACAGGAAGGAACAAGAAAAGGCAAAGCAAAACAAATCCCGTCCCCCCCTCACACACACACACACACACACACACACACACACACACACACACACACAAGCAAAGAGATTTTCTGTATAGGCGAACCTGGAGTTCATTTGCTCAGTTGGACAGATTGAGATAAAAAACAATGAAGGTCGAAGCTATTAACACTTGGACTAGAGGACACACAGCCTGTTAGGCTCTGGTTAGGCAGTGCTTTTCTAATGGGCTGGTTTGTTTCCAACATGTCATGTAAACACTAATATTAGCTAAAGCTGGGGTGGTCTGGGGCCAGCTTGATCTTTGATTAGCTACAAAAACATTCAATTCTTTATAGCCCAATCTGAATAGTCAATGAACCTCTTCATTCCTGTTATTCCCCGTTGGTTGTGTCATTTCCAAACAGACCTTAATTTGACTTCCCGCCAACAACCTCCTCGTGGTTTTTTGTTGTCTTGTTCCCGGTGATTGACAACTTCCTTGCTCATTCTTTCCCGAGAAGTCCAGGACCCTAGCCTTGACAAAGGATGCCCTTGATCCACCAGGAAAGGCCAGAGAGGCTTGGGGGCTCTCTGGGAAGAGAACCTCATTCAATTTCAAACTTGTCAACATACCATGGAACAGTTTCTTTCCTGGAGCTCAGGAAATTAAATCATCCTTTTGTTCTAAACTTCAATGCTCTGAAGGCACTTTCTGCCCCAAAAGTCCACTTCCCCAGCATCCCTAAGCCAACGGTCTAACCACCCACCCTACATATACAACCTCTAATTCCCTGTTGGGCACAAATGAGTAGAGCAGTTACCTAAAGGAAATGTCTACCTTTGGATAGCTAACAGTATCACAATAAAATTCAGTCACTTAACAACTGCATTTGACTATGTTTGATTTCCCCTGCAAGGCTTGAGGCACCTTTCCTGTCTTTTTTATGCTAACTGGTGTAACTGCTCTCGGGAAATGTGATTCTCTCTTCCTTCCACTTATGTAAGTACTGCTCATCTTTCAAATCCCAGCTCCTCCATGAGACGTTCCTTGATTCTCATCCATGGAACCTCCCCACAAACTTTGCATTCTATTGAATGACAACACTTTTAACTAGAGAATCTTATGATGAGAGAACTAGATGACTTCAAAGATCATTTCGCCCTGGAGGCATGAATTTCGACTGTGGAATACCTAAAAAGAATGAAGGGACTTCTAAAAAGAGCTGGAATGAAAGATGTAAAAAAGAGAAGCAGAAAGTGAAAAAGAAAGTGAAGCATCTGAGGAGATAAACAAGAAGGTTGAATACTGAGGAAGGAAGAGAGGGAAAAGAAAATGGATAAGAAGAGAGCAAAAAGGAAGGAAAATGAGAAGGTAGTTAATAGAGCAAATGGAGAAAATCAAATTGGTAAAACAGTGATAGAAGGAAAAGGGGATTGAGCATCACTGTCATCATAGTAAGGGGTTACCAAAAGGCTGTCAGGATATTAGTAGGGTACAAGAGTGTAAGAAAGAGAGAGTGATAACTCTGAAGTATAAATCACCCACAAAGTTTACCACCAGCACATCTTCAGGGAAATGACTAGCAAGAACAACAAAAATGAGAATCTCACTCTGGTAAATATAGTCAGTGAGTCAATCAATAAAAATGCATTTAACAGGCACATACTATTTGCCAGGTGCTGTGCCAGATGTTAGGGATACAAAGAAAGACAAAAATCAGTCTTTGCTCTTAAAAAACTCACAGTCTAATAAGGAAGCCCATAAATTAACAGTTATGTGTAAGCCAGATATATGTATACAGGATAGAGAGAGCATTGAAGTTTTTGTAAGGACCTCTGTCCCTGAAAATGTAGCATACGTAATATTATATCATAAAAGTATAATATTGCATAATAAATATACCATAATATAACACAATATCACATCATATCATATATGATATAATAAATATGTGTATAATATTGGGGTTGCCACATCTAAGGGTCTGCTGCTACCTATGACTGCAGTACAGGCTGGTATCCCACTTAGAAGAGAAAGTAAATGACCTAGTGGAATACCTCAGCACCCTCCAGGTAATTTGGGACAATGCTCTGAAGAGGAAGCAGTTGCTGCCACCACTTGGTGACTTCTTTTCTTTTAAGCCACTTGTTGCCTGATCTTGGGCAAATCACTTAACCTCATTGGATTTCAGGTTTTTTTTTTATATGTAAAATGAAGAGGGATAGATTAAATAACCTTTAAGTTAATGATCCCTATTGCTTCTGTTATTTAATAAGAGAGAGAGAATGGATTCAGAGCCATTCTAGGACTGAGTTTAAGTCCTACCTCTGGTAAATGCTAGTTATTTAAAGGTTGGACAGGTCACTCAATCTCAAGCAGTCCTCTAAGAATATTACATACAGCCAAGACCTCTCTCTGATTGGCAGAGAGGTTTTCTTAACGCCTTTCATATAACAGTGAAATCACAAGTCTAATCCAAGCAAGCAAACAAAAGGTATTTCATTACAGTGAGGCTATTTCTTATTCTTATTATTGTTCTGGGGGAATTGTTCTTAGAAGTGGTAAAAAAATAAATGGGGGAGGCAGGACTTATTCTTGTCCTGATAAACTGAATCACTTAGAATCAATCCATTAAACAGATCTGAAATAGTTAGAGAAGTTGACAGAATCTAGGCCATTCCCATCAAATTAGCTTACTCTACCTAATATCATTCATTCATTGGCTGCTCACCAACAAAACTTTAAATGGAACTAGGGTATGTGGGGCAGTTAGTTCTTGAGTAATATATAATTAGTGAAAGATTTGCTCTGGGAGCTTTATCTGGATAGCAGAGCACTGGACAGATGGATTGGAGGGACCAAGGACCAGTGAGCATATGGGGAATTAAATAGTAGAGGTGGTTGGCTCTAAGACAAGAAACAAATGTGAATGGGCCAGGAAAGGCATTTGCAGAGACTAAATAGGAGTACTGAAGAATCTGTGACATTCTGTAGAGTGGAGGAAAGATGAATTAAATTCTTTACTCCATTATTTCTCTAATCAGTTAGATCTAATGAGAGCTGCTCAGATGAGTTTGGTCATTGCTAGAAGGCAAAATGTATGTGTATATAGACACACACATGTACATTTATGTGAATAATTGACAAACACAAACATATATGTATATCGTGTTTACCTATTCATGCATGTGTATACGCATGTATATATTTATATACATGTATGTGAATAGATATGAAATATATGTCTTTTATATGCACCTATATACAGGCATATACATACATGTAGACATTTTTTCCATACCTAGGAAAGTCACAATCCATCTTATCAGAGAAGAAAAGGAAAAGTGTTGAGTAAAACTTGTGGAAATTGACTGAATCTGGAGATTTGGAATCCAACTGAGAGTGAAGTTTTTGCATTTCCCCCCCTTATTGTAAAGGGGTTGGGGTGACCAAAAAGTCAGTGGCTTTGAACTTGCAGAAGCTAAGATAACTGGAGACCCAAGAACAAAGAATTTGCTTAAAACTTCTAAATTTTTTTTCTAGATTTCTCTTATCATTTTCCCTTGTTTATTTTCTCTCTCACCTTTTCCCTCATAAACATAACTCCAACAATTAGGCAGGGAATTAAATAGTTGCCTCTTTGTTATGAACTGAAGTTTTGGCACTCCTGCTTAGCATCTTTGTGTATTTTTTTCACCAACACTATTGCAGTGGCCTTTGTTCTTTAATCATTCGTGCCAGATTCAGTTGGTGTCAGGTCTTTCTGCAAGCAGGTAGATGTGCTTATGCCTTTGTATTAATATCAGTTTACAGGAAAAGAAAGAAAAAAGAAAACCAGGACTGGATATTATGGAATAAAGATTTAAAGTGGGACTCACATTGACCTGGACTGGTTATAAAGGCTTGGTGAGATGACATTCTAATTACCTTGTTCTTCCTTCCCACTCACTCTACCACTAACCCATCCACTTAGATTCATTGAGCTCATTTTCAGTAAAAGCCTAGAAACCATTGTTTTATAAAATAATTAAGCTTGGAGGAAACTTTGATATCATCTAGTTCCACCAGTCATTTTGTCTTCAAAAATAAAGGCTTGAATGTGATTTCCATTATGTTCCCCATGTTTCAGTGTACCTTTGGACCCATTTCACCCTACATTTCAATCCCTTAGACATCATTTTACTCAATGCAGGAGACTAGTTTTCCAAAAATTTTAGACAACATTGAAATTTTAGATACTGGTCCAGAGGAAGCCTTTGAGTATTAGTCTCTCCTTATCTCTGCTCCAGGCAGTCTGAGCCCAACAAGCTGTAGGATAGACATAAAGGGCTATAAAGTGCAACCTGGTCAACCAGAGTTATCAGTGTCTTACACAGAAACATAGAAAAGACTAATCCTGGATAACCTCTGGAGAGCATGTGAAAGTCCTGAAAGCTCTTAATACACCTAATATAAAATAGACTTCTAAGGGCGTGCTCAGCTTCACTTCAAATCCCAATCTTTTTTATGCTGAGCAACAAAGGATGAAGTAAGAGTTTTTTAAATAAGTCTGGGGAGTTCCTGGTCTAATTTTCTTCAGGAAAAAGAGGACTGTTATTGTTTTCAAATGGGCAGACTTTTTAAGCTAATTTTCTGCAAATGTTTACAGAGAATTGCAAACTAGCAACCTAGGGAGTGATGCTGTTCATCACTCATACCCTCACAGGCACAGAATTTTCACACTCAATGGGACCTTAGAGATCATTGGTCCAATACTATCATTTGATAGACATTTTGTCCTGAGGACCCCACAGGAGTAGAGAAGGGATGAAGATCTGCTAGGGACTAGAAGATGACAGTGGGAAGAGGCAGGGGCTAGGGGGTGGGAGAGTGATAACCTTAGACAAAAGAATAAGAAAATCAGCAAGATGCAAAGAGATAAGACCCTGTGGCCCAAGTGCCATGACTTAAGTGTAGAAGATTTTGAGCAGCAAGTATATGTAAGACATCAAGTCAAGCCTCCTCGTTGCATACAGGATAAAACTGAAGTCCGATATGGTAATTTATTCAAAATCGCACTGATGACAAATAAATTACCTGGGATTAGAAGTTAGGATTTTGTGACTCGAGATCCAATGCTTCTTTCACAATACTAAAAATCACCACTGTAAAAAAAAAAAAAGTCCAAAGTTCATCATCAGGATGTTTTTATTAGAAGGATCCAAGAAAAATTCAGAAGCTAACAAGTAGTCAAGGAAACAATACAAAGTACTCAGAAAATGATCAAAACATGATACTTTAACATGATTGATTTGTTTTGCACAATGCTCCACTTGAGTTAGGGACATTTTGTGACAACATGCTAGCTTCTTTCTCTTGGAGGCCCTCAAAATATACAAAGAAGAAAGCAATAGATCCCTGGGAGAGGACATTAGCTCTCATCTTAGAAATACCTTCTGATCACTCAGGTTCCTGGCTTTGTGGTATCTGGCTAGTGATAAGTTGATTACTGCAGGGACTTGTGAGTTATTCTTGGGTTCTCTTGTTTTTCCACTGGGATTAAGTCTCCTAAAACACCATATGGTAAAAGTCACAATTTAAGGATTTCTCAAATTACATAGTATTCTTTCATGATTGGTGAGAATTGAATAAAGATTAATTTGCTATTGATCTGTTTCAAAGAAAACTCATTATTAAAAAAATTAAGATCAATGGATTCCAAATCTCCCATTTTTCTCTATATATGACATGGAGTAAGTCACTTAACTTCTTTGGACCTCAGTTTCCACATCTATAAATGAGAGATTATATGTAAAGTTCCTCCCCACTCATTCTATGACCTGAGGATAAAGAATGGATTTGTAGCATCAGATTATCCTAGTAAATAAACTATGAATATAATTATCTGTCCAATGGGAAAAGGTCACGTTAGTTGATCATATCTGAGTTCTGAAGAGTCTGAACACAAATGTAAGATAGCTAGACATATCAATTCAATTCTCATAAGGTTTCTTTAAAGGTTTGTCTTCAAGAATTAGGTTGGAAATCTCTATCCATGTCAATGGAGATTATATATTATGGAAAGATGAATTTTGCTATAAAGCAAACCAGACACCCTGATTGGAGGTGGTATGAAAAAGGAAACTAAGAAAAAAAGCCTGGAAAATCTTTGAGAATAAAAATGGTGGGTAACTTTGGAGGTAACAAGAGGAACTATACAAGGGAAAACATACACATAGAGAAGCTATCCTGGTCAGGGTATCATATCACTGAAATAGCAACAGACTTAGAAGAGGTCCAGTATAAATGTTGTCCTGGAGTGAAGAGGAGTTGAGAAGATATAATAATAAACTTTTTAGTTTCCCCCATGGGATCCATTATCCTAGGATAAACTTTACTATATTAAACATACCAGCAGACTTTGTATAACTTGCATAGCCACCAAAATTTCCAGGTGATGGCATATCCAGTTTTAAATAGACTCACATGGTCAGCAACTACAGAATCAGCAGCCATACTTAACAGAAGCAACAACAGTTGACAACAGAGATAAAGAAAAGTCTAAAAGACCTCTCTAATGGAAATAAAATGGCGGAAAGGAAGAGCCATCATCTGTTGTGTGGTACCATAGAGTGAGCATTGAATTTAGAATGTTAAAACATGGATTCAAATTCCAGGTCTCATACCATGAGCAATTCATTTAATCTTCCTGGACCTCAATTTCCAAATCTGTTAAATGAGGAAGCTGGAAAAAGAGACTTTTGAGACCCCTCCCAGCACCTCAATGATCAGTTCTAGTTCTAAATCACTACTCTCAAATGTAGAATAGCCAGAAAGAAGAAAGAGTGGCATGCACTGAAACAGGAAATATGATTCACAATATTATTGTGGGAAAATTCATGAAAGACTAAGAACCCTAAATATGACTCTTCCTTGTCAACAAGGGTAGGATAATTATAATCTTACAATGCTGTTATTCAGTCAAGACAGACTGCATTTGGGAGTTTTCTTGGCAAAGGTTTTCAATGTCCTTCTCCAGCTCGTTTTACAAATGAGGAACTGAGGCTACAAGTGTGAATTGACTTACCCAAGGTCACACAGCTTGTAAGTGTCTGAGGCAGAATTTGAATTCTTCAAGATGAATCTTGCTGATGATAAGCCCAAAGCTCTCCATCCACTGTGTCGCTGAACTGTTCGACAACCTCATAGTTAGATCTTTGAGTTATAAAGATAGAACTCCAACATGGAGTCACTTGGGCTTGGTAACCCTAATGCCCATATGGGGAAACCATGCAATTTGTACTTTTCCACCATTAAGTTTACGTTAGCCAGGTAAGGCTTATAGCTTCTGATTGGATAAACTTTGACCTGCTTTAAGAGCCATGAGTCATTTTCTTTTTGCTTTACATAGTTAACATTAGATCTTTCTTCCCCATCACTGAGTTTGTGATCCTGATGAGAAAACTCCCTTTATATGAATTTTGCCCATGCTCCATATTGATAACGGACTCTAAGAACTTCCCCATCATATCTAAGGATGCTTGGGAATGCCTTGTCCTAGATCTGGCAAAATTAACTATTCTCTAACAATGCAATTTTTAGGATATATGATGTTGGCACCTGAACTCCTGTTTGACATCTCCCTCCTCTTGCTAGGTGAGTTTCTTGCATCCATTGAGTGAACCTTTATCTGATTGTCATATAGTGTGTGTGTGTGTTTATGCTTCTGTTTGTCCCCTTGCAGTGCTACAGAATAATGAAGCTGTTGATTGTATCATCTTTCTGAGTATCAGTTTTCTAGAAATTCCCAAGCTTAGGTATTTATTCATGAGATCAAACAAAGCAGAGGGTTATGCCAGCTTGAAGAATGGCCAGCTGCACTACAGAGTACCAATCTCATACCTACTGCTGATTGACCAGGTCCAATGGACACAAACACACTTAAAGTATGGCAAACAGGGATCCCTACAGAACAAGCTGACCCACCAGGTGTTTAGATTATGATTTCAATGATATTCCATCTACCTTTTCTGTCATAGTGATTTATCATATGTGACATGATAATGTTCAACATGCTAAAAATTAGCAGTCATTAAATGTGACTTTGGTTGAGCATCATTGATTTAGAGAAAGGAAGAAACTCAGAGGTCAACTCATTCAACTCCCTCATTTAACAGATGAGGCAACTGAGGCCCAAGGAGTGTAAGTTACTTGCTAATGTTATAGAAAAAGTGAGTAATAGAAGTGGAATTTGAACCCAAGACTTCTGACATAAGTCATTATAATTCCAAGGTACCATGATGTCTCCACAATAACATAATACAAACAGGAAACTAAAGGTGTTTCTAATACTTAGAGTTAGTGTGGGTATTGATAATGTGTTGAGCTTCCTGAAAAGGGCGTCTCCTTTTCTGAAGTACAGCCATGAAGTACAGGTCATTTTCTACTATATTATATAGTTTATTTTTCTTCTCAATCAAAGTCAGGTTGCAGGAAAATGAATAAGTGAATAAATCATTACGAGAAACATTAATTAATTGCTTGAAAGGGGGAACAGGGGATTAATTCCTTCATTACACTATGTGCAAAGCCCTGTGCGAAAAGCTGAGAATATAAATTTTAAGACCGTCCCTGCTCTCAAGGAGCTCACATTCCAATCAGGGAGACAACACAAATGGAGATTTCAAAAGTAAATTAGATAGAAAAGTCCTTACCCTAAGACAAGGCAAGTGATAATGACTCTTCTTCAATATCTTTTCCATGCTCTCACTTTCTGATGCTCAGTTCTTTGATAATTTTATACACTTTGATGACATGAACTTTCTTTTCTAAGCCCCCTTTGACCGTGTCTATAAGCACTTACAGAAGCAATTGGGGGAAAGTCAGAGAAAATGCTGAGCCAGGAGATGAAATTTCTTGCTTGATGAACAAGGCCAGTGTCACTAGATGGCCAAGCATGGAGTTGTGTCTGGGTAGGGGTCAAGGGGGTAAAGTTTGATGCAGAGTAAGTTTTAAGATTGGAAAGATGAGAACAGGTCAGATTATGAAAAGCTTTGGAGGTGATAGAGATCCCTGGAGTTTACTGAATCAGGAGGCGACATGATCAGACCTGTGCTTCATTGGATAGCTGGATGGAGAATGGACTAGAGTGGCAACAGGCTTAAGGAAGGTGAGCAGTCAGCAGGCTATTGCTACATTCCAAGCATAAAGTGATGAGGCCCTGCACAAAGATAATTCCAGTGCTGGTGTCAGAGTAGAGAAAGAGGCATATGAAAGAGATGTTTTAATGGTGACAAGACATGGCTACTAACTGAACATGTGATATAAAACCCATGGGAATTGCACATTGGCTAAGGGAAGGGGTGGAGGGAAAGGAGGGAAACAATATGATTCTTGTAACCAAGGAAAAATGTTCTAAATTGACTAATTAAATAAAATTTAAAAAACAACTAAATATATGAGAGAGGAGGAATAGAGGATGGCATGTAGGTTGCAATCTTGGGTAAAGAGGCATATCTTGGTGCCCTCAATAGTAAAAAGAAAATTAAGAAAAGGGTAGAGTTTAGGGGAAGATAATGAATTCAGTTTAATACATTTAGCATTTAACATGTCTATGGGCTAGCCAATTCTAGATGTCCTGTAGGGAGTTAAAAATGCAAGTATAGAGGTCAGGAGAAAGGTCAGAAATGGACAAATGGGTCTGAGAGTCATCTACATAGAGATTGTAATTTAATCCATTAGAGCTGATAAGATCAAAAGATCATAACTGAATTCATTACATTTCCCTCTAAACCATCCTCTAACCTCTTACTTTGCAATAGTAGAGAAGGTACCATCATCCTCAACTCTTCACTCTCTCTCTCAACCACTCCCATTATATCCACTCTGCTGCCAAAGTAGGTAAATTTCATCTTTTCAATGTCTCTCCAATGGCCTCCTTCTTTCCTCTGACATTGCCACCACTCAAGTACAGTCTCTCAACACCTCACGTCTGGTCTAATGCCTACTAGTGGGTCCTTTTGCCTCCAGTCTCTCCCACTCCAATCCACCTGTAGACAGTTTTTCATTTCGGGTTTTGGGACAAGGTTTTAGCATAGGAAAAGGTTTTGTTTGCATTGTTCAAATGAGATTTTAAGATGCACTTTGCATTACTTTTGCATAGTTGTAATTTTAGATAGATTTTTCTGCAAAAATATAAGCTACATTGGGTTTTTGTACCTATTTTTATATTTTTCAAAGTTTACAAGATTCTTATATGGTTATCTATTTTTTTAGACAGGTTTTGTTCTATGCATTACCATTAGGATGCATATTTGTTCTTTGTAACTGTTTTAGAAAAGTTTGCATTTTGCATTTTTATTATTGTATTGTTTGCAAAAGGGATTTTCCTAAAGTGAGGGGTCTGATCATGCCACTTCCCTACTGAACAAACACCAGTGGCTCTCTATCACTTCTAGGATCAAATTCAAAATGCTAATTTTGGCATCCAGGGACCTTCCTAACCAAGATTCCCATCTTTCTAGTTTTATTACACCTTACCCCTAATTCTTGCTCTTTAATCCATGGATACTGGCCTCCTTGATATTACACAAAGAAGATATTCCATTTCTGGCTTCTGGACATTTTCTTTGCCTGGTCCCCATGCCTAGAATTCTCCCCCTTCTTACCTCCATCTCCTGGTTTCCCTGACTTTCTTTGAGTCCCAAATAAAATCATACCTTCTACAGGAAAATTTTCCCAAACTCTTAATTCTAATATCTTCTCTCTCTTAATTATTTCTTTTATTTATCTTGTATATAAATTGTTTATACATAGATGCTTTCTTTCCTTCTCTTCCATTAGACTCAATACTCCTAGAGATTAGGAACTGTCTTGCTTCTTTTAGTGTCCCCAGCACACAGCACAGGTACTACCATAAAATAAATGCTTAATAAATGATTATCAACAAAACAAAACACTATAGGAAAAGGGGGTTCAGGGCAGAGCTTGGGACCACTCAAGATTCAATCAAGGAAATTGAGAAGTAGTCAGACAAGGAGGAGGAGAACCAGAAGAGAATATTGCCACACACTCTGTCTCTATTTCTCTGTCTCTGTCTCTGTCTCTCTCTGTCTCTGTCTCTGAAACAGAGAAAAGAAAGCCTCCAGAAGAGGATGATCAATAGCACCAAGGGCTTCAAAGTGGTAAAAAGGCTGAAGATTGAGTGAAGACAGTTAGATTGGTCAATTAAATAACTTGGTAAATTTGAAGAGAACCATTTCAATTGAATAATGAGGAAATAGTTTAGGATCTGGGTAGATCAACACAAGTACTAAAGCAAACTGTGACCCTCTGCTCTCAGTGCTAAATGGAACAATTTTATGTGTTTGAGTAGATCTTTGAGAATCAGGGCAATATTGAGGAAAATTCAGTTTGATAAATATTGCCATATCAGAAATCCTTCCCAATGAAACTGCACTAACATACCCAGAAAAACCAGAATTGACTGAGTTTTTGTTTTAATCAGTGTTAGGATTTTCTCCTGTAATATGGCACTTACCTTCTAAGAGTATCTATTTTCCAATAGCTTATTTTGTTCTTAGCTTATTTTTGTCTCTTCCAAAAAATAATCCTGTCACTTCTTACACCGGCACTTCTTTAGTTTGACAGAAAAACATATTCTGATGTTGATAGAAGTGCTATTGTCTGCCTCAAAACAATTTGGTATATTTGGGTAGTGTCCCAGAGATAATTTAAACTATAGTCAAGATTGACCACCACCCCATAGCCTACTGCTATTGGAAAAATGGAGACAATGAACTTCTGAAAGCATCCAGGAGCATTTCATAAATTTGGTCATATACTGTGATATTCAAAGAGACCATACCAGATGTAATATTTTTTTCTTTTTCTTTTTATTCTCTCATCAGTTCCCTGATGAAGATCAGCTTTTAGATGTGGTACACTAGAAAGTGCATTGAATATTGTGAAAGGGAATTTAAAACTCCCTTTGTTTATTTTAACTTAATCAATCAAGAACTTGGAGTGCCCCTCCTTTCACACTTACTCAAGCACCTGAAGAACCTTTTACTAGAAAAGGAAGTTCACACTCTCAAAGACCAGAAGTGTATCCCACAAGCACTACCCATCCTGGTCAGTGGTAGACAAATTAAGGAACCATGATTGATTCCTGAGATGTGACATGGGAGAACTGTTGGGTGGAGAAAAGTGCTTATAAGGTAAGACCCAGCAGGAAGGAAGTCAGGCGCTCTCATTTCAGGTATAGCTTTGCTACCTGATTCTGATTCTGATTTCAGATTCTGATTCAGATTGGCATGCTGACTGAAGGAGACACTCTTGTGGGTTGGTAACATTCTCATTTGGCTTTCCGATTCAGGTTTCCGATTCAGATTTAGCAATTCCCCATTCTGATTCCCATTTGGATTCTAGTGAACATTCAGATTTGGATTCCTGCATTGGTGGCTTGGGCTGAAGAAGGATGAATACTCTGATGAGACTCTTGGTCTAAGAGACCACCTGACTCCTGGCTGAAGGTCTGGACCTGAGGGATCCCTTGCTCAGAGGTGAGCTGGATCTCTTAGGATCAGCACTTAAGGCATTTTAGGCTAGATAACTCCCTATCTCCTTCCTACATTGCTCTTTTTACTATCTCTACCTTGATGTCATAAAGCTGCTAAAGCTACTAACAGCCTTGTGACATAAGAGTTAATTTTTATAAATGGCAACCACAATATCTTTATATAACTCTTAATTTGGCTAAAAACTCATTTTAATTGTTATAAAAATAGAGGAAAGAAGGCATGGATTATAATCCCAGTTCTGTCCCCATACTATTTGTGTGACCTTTGGCAAATCAGATCATTTCTCTCTCTATCCCATTTCCCTCATCTATAAAATGAAGAGTTGAATTCAATGATCTCTAAGTCCACAGGGATTCTTTTTTTTTTGTGATATGGATACCATTAGTAGCATGGTGAAACCTTTCAATGCCTTTCTCAGAATAAGGTTCAAATGCTTAAAATAAACTATGTAGGATTACAAAGAAAACAAAATACTGAAATATTGTTATCAAAATATTTTAAATAAATCCATGCTACTATCTACTCAAGTTAAGAATCCTTTATCTAAGGGATAGTTTTAGTCCCATAAAATTACTTTAAGAATATCTCTGTTTCAGTCCAATAGTCTAGTAGTCTGGGTGCCAGAGCAGTGGTTTCTGGTCTGAGGTACTCATTTCATTTAAAAAAAGCACTAATAAAAGAAGTAAAATTATTCATTTTATATTTAGCCAAATAATATCAGCTTAGTCTAAGTTGCCCACATATTCATGTTTACCTAGGATGTGACAGCACTGACATGTCTTTCTATGACCATGGATATTATTTTTCCAATGTTACTGCAGAGTAAACTGAGTCTCAGAAAAGTCAAGGGACTTGCTTATGGTCATACATCGATTATCTGGATGCAGAAGTCAAACCCAGGTCTGCTTGACTTCAAGTCCCATACTGTAGTGCCTTTCCAGAATGATAGAACAGAAGTCACCCCACCCAGGTAGCCTCCTTTTTGACTTACTTAATAAAAGAATCTCAGGTAATAATATTGTATACTTGTGGGAGACAGTAAGCATCTAAGAAATTCTCACAATTATTTACTCTTTAAAATGTTGTTTTGGGATAAAATTCAGTTCTTTTGATTTTTAAAATAGATTGGGTCTCATAAAATGTCTATATTGACCTTTGGGAGGAGGCATGGCATTTGATCAAAGGCACTATTGTGATTATGAATTTCTAGTTATGATTTGTGTTTTGCATCTATATCCATTCTTTCCATCAGAGCCTACAATAAAACAATGAAGTTGGCAGTGTTTTGCTAAAGTGCTTTGGAATATAAAACAACTATAGAAAATACAACCAGAGACATTTAGTTCAATAAATTAGTTGTTCAGCCAACTCTCCCCTGAGATATAGGAAATATATATATTAAATATGCTTTATGCTCTCAAAGACCCCTAGTGCCCTAACCTGAAATAATGATGAAGTGCATTGGTCTTTATGGCACCTTTTATCGAAGGACCTCCAAATACTTTCCCGACACTAATTCATTAATCCTCAAAACAACCTCTGAAGCAGTCTGTGGGTGGCAAGTAACATGTGATAAATGGGCTAGCATAGGGTGGTCAAGTTTCCCAGCAAAGATTTCATTTCCCCTCTGAAACATAAAGCAAGGTGTCCTTGCTGCCTGAGCTAATAGAGGTAAGAATCTTCGGGAGTAATTTTTTATTTTATTTACAAACAGTTTTAATTATGTTTGAACTGACATTTCAGATTTTACCTAAGGCTATTGAACAGGATCCATCCTGTTCCTAACCTTCCTGGGCTAATCTTGTCAGAAGTTATACAGTTCCCTCAGTGTCATCATTCATCAGGTCTCTTTGATGGATAAAATATTAACAAAGTTCTTTTCATTTGCCTAGAACTGTGCCAAGTTCTTTAAGCTTGCTGCTCCCCAATATTGAATTATAAAATCATAGATTTAGAGCTGGGAGGGAAATCTGATACATTATTGTCCAACCTCTTTATGTTACAGAGGAAGGAAACTAAGGTCCAGGAAGTCAAGAAACCTAGCCTAAGGTATATTGATAGAAGACATCAGATGTTGGATTTAAACTCAGGTCTTCGGGTCTTCTGACTCCAGAGCTGGTATTCTTTAGTATTGATAAATGTCAGTGATGTGATATAGCGACTTGGTCTACTTAAATCATTTTACTCACCTTTTGCAAACTAAGAACCAAACATTGTTTTTATTAAGACGATACTGAAACTGATTTTTTACTAGTTTTTCCCTTGGCATCCCTCCTTTCCTTCTTCCCTCCCTCCCTTCCTCCTATTCTCTCTCTCTCTTTCTCTGTCTCTTTCTTTGTCTCTCTCTCTGTCTCTTTCTCTATCTCTCTCTCTCTTTATCTCTCTCTCTGTCTCTCTTTCTCTCTGTCTCTCTTTCTCTCTGTCTCTCTCTGGTTCTCTCTCTTCCTCTCTCTTTCTCTCTGTCTCTCTCTTTTTCTATCTCTTTATCCCCCACCCCTTACACCTCACCCCCATGAGTCCATTTCCAATTCCTTTGTCATCCTTTGAACTGTTCCAAATGGCTTTCCTCCCTCTCCTCCATCCCACTGAACCCAATTAAAATATTATAAAATAGGAACTTTCCTTACTCTGTCATGCCAGTCAAGCCACTTTATCCCTGTGCCTAAGCTACTATAATCTCTGAAGGGAGGCCACCAATGCTAGTCTAGCCAAAATGAGCATTCAGAGAAAAGATTTGATTTTTACTGTGCTTTGAAATGTGGCACATTAGAGTAAAAGCAAGTTTCTCATGGGTGGAGGTCTCAGGTAACGACAAAACTTTTCAATTCACTATTTATAAGGAATAGCAGAACACAAATTTTCTATCAGATATAAGAAGCATAGGATTGGAGCAGGAGGAAGACATAGAAGCATATAAAAGGGTACTCATTCCCCATCTAAAGTTATGTACTTTTTATTTTGTTTTGAGCATGTTTTGAGCATGAGCTCAGATGCAATGATTTTCTGATAGATAGACTAGTGTAGGGATAGGAGGCAGTCTGGGGGAGTAGGAAAATCACTAGACTGAGGAAAAAAGAACCCTAGTTCTAGTCCTAGTATGTATATCAAAATCAAACAACTATTTTTAGTACTGAAATAATTAGATGGATTTCAAGAGTTTATAAACCCATTGAAGTTATGAACTATATTTTGTGTTTTTAGATTTGTTTAGTTTAATTTTTTTGGTAAATCCAACACCCAACACATAGTAAACCCATATTAAATCCATGTTAACTGACTGATTCTCCAAAAACAAAACATCCAAGAAGTCTGCTTCTTGACCTACATGTTTCAGGATTGTTTGTTTGAGGTTTTTTTTCTTTTTCTTTTTTTCTTTTTATTTGTTTGGGAGAGGTGGAGTCGTGGAAACTAATCTCACTAATATAATACAACAAATTCTCTGTAACTTAGAATCTTAGAGGAGTAGTTGGGGGGTCATTCATGTTTGGATGACTCCCTGTGGGTCTAAAACTAGTGGCAAAGGTAAGATTTGAATTCAAGTCTTTCTGACAACAATGACATCTCTCAATGTACTATACTAAGTTGCTTCTCCATGTTTCACCATCTTGTAAAAAACTCATAGTATTAAGAAATAAACAAAAATATTTTCCTCTTCCCTCTTTTAGACTAACACTAGGAGGGCATAGTAGTTCCCAGAAGATGAAGGAGGATTTTAAGATTCTTGTCTAATCTTCTTCCATGAAATATTAATATAAATAACTTCATAAAATTAGATAGTTGTTACCTTAGAAGACAGCAAAAAGGCTCCGGATTGGCTTAGTTAAGACAGCTGGATTTCAGTACATAACAAGAAGCTCTCCTTTTTTCCTCTTGTCCCCTTTAATTTTATATATCACCTGGAAAAGCTATACTTTGGGGGGAGTCAAATAGTTTTCAGTGAAGAAAGAGAATGGCAACAGGATATCTGCATGGTATCAATACCAGGAGCATGTCAGGAAGAATAAGACTGGGGAGAGTTCCTTAACTGAGACCCTAGACTCTTGTGAGTGGCAACATAAAAATGTTAGACCAGAATGAGAGTATATTCAGGGCAGAAACAAAAGGTTGCTCTAAAAAGGGGTGGGGGAAGGGGCAGCTGGGTGGCTCAGTGGATTGAGAGTCAGACCCAGAGATGGCAGGTCCTGGGTTCAAATGTGACTTCAGACACTTCCCAGCTGTGGGACCCTGAGCAAGTCATTTAACCCACATTGCCCAGTCCTTACCACTCTTCTGCCTTAGGACCAAGACCCAGTATTGATTCTAAAACAGAAGATAAGGGTTTAAAAAATAAAAAATAAAATAAAATAAAAAGGGGGGATAGGAATGATTCTTAACACAAACTTTGTTTTCAGATTTGAGCCTTGTGTGATATAGCTTCTCTCAGTTGCTCATTTTCTTTACCCTTCATTCCTTGATAGATCTTGACTCTCAAATCCTCAAGAGAATATTATAGTCCTCCCTGTAGTCATTTTTTAAAAAATTGAACCAGAAAAATTCTCCAAAAGAATTGGAATATCTTTTTCTCCAAGGGCTGTGTTTCGAAGAAATAGCTGCCTATGTTCAGGTCATTGAAAAATGAAAAAAAAATCAATACCATTTCATGTTTTGATTTCAGCCAGGTGGTGAAGATTATTTGAGTCATTTCCTTACCCTATATAGGGAAATGTCTTTTCTATAGCATGGTTAGCTGGAACAACACAGGAAAAATAAAAGGTTTCAAACTGCTACCATTCCAATTCAGGAGAGGTGGGTAGTTTGACATAATTTATCCCTCTGAGTATAAATCAGGAACTTCTCAGCCAGAAGTTCCTCTTGCAAAGATGTCTCTTGAACGTTGTAGGACAAACAGTAGCCTTAATCACGGTATGCATTTAGAATGAGGGTTGTGCTGAAAATGAAAAGCATCATGAAAGGACTGTTGGCATTCCACCCTTTCCAGACAATGGGGTTGCTATAACACTCTATGACAGGCTATTTTTATAGTGACTAACTCTCGGGCTTGGTCGATCCCCAAAAGCAGCTTTTTTCAGAAACAAAAAAGAGAATGACAAGTTGAAAAGCCAAGTTGTAGAAAAATCTTGGACCTTCATGGCCTGAATTTGTGGAGATAATTTACCACATACAAAAGATGACCTTATAAATTGTAGCGACCTGAACAAACTCACTATGTGGTCTTGGCTTGGTGCAAAGTTGAAAGGATTGAGGACCAATCATTCTCTTTTGTGTTGTTCCTTAAGGCTGAAATCACAAGGGAGATGGGTTAAACACACACACACATACACACACACACACACACACACACACACACACATCATGTGTGTTTTAAATCACTAAATATTTGTTCACTCTCCCTACATCCCAATGTGCCTAGTAACACTGTTAAGTAACAGAAGAAATCAAGTTGCTTCCCCTGCCCTTTCTAGAAGGAAAAGACAAAAATAGTATTTATTTGATTTTTCTTCCTAGAGCAAGAGGTAGAAAGCCCAGTTGGAGGGTCTGAACAACAAACCAACATTTATTAAACACTCACTATATACAAGGCACTATGTCAAGCCCAAGTGACAGAAGAAGTGGCACGAGTCAGAAAAACTAGATTCTTGTTGAATGTTGTGACATCGAGCGAGTTATTTCTCTTTTCTGCATTTCAGTTTCCTTTTCCATAAATTAAAGACATTAAATTAGATGAAATCAAAGGTGCCATCTGGCTTCAAATTTCTGATTCTAATGACAGATTTGGATTCATACATAAGTGCTTGATAGGATAGAGACATGACCTGTGATACTGTTAACACAGGGAACTCCAAGAGAAGGACAATCCCTCTGCCAATGAAGGTTGGCACCTCTGCCACTTAGAGTTTTAGAGAGTTACCTAGAGCACTGAGTGTTTAAGTGATTTTCTCAGAGAAATATAGCCAGTAGATGTAAAAAAAAAAGGACTTGACTCCTCTCCTGGCTCTGAGACAATTACTCTATTCACTTCACTAATTATGAACATATTTTTAATTTTATTTATTTATTTTTAAAGTTTTTTCCATGATTCCATGGTTCATGTTTTCTCACTCTCCCATGCTGGAGTAGTCATGAACATTTATTAGGACATATCTTGCTATTTTATTATGTCTTAAAAAATTTAAAATAATAGAAATAAATAGGTAAACTGGCTAACTACACAGAAATATATAGTTGGAAAGTTAGGAGATACCATGATAAGAGAATGGAAGGGTAGAAATTGGAATTTACTGTATTTTCTAGAAGTTATCCATTCCTTCTAACTTTTTTCCTGAATATAATGATAATGGTGATATCTAGAATTAATATAGAATATTAATATTTGCAAAGAGTTTACATATTATTTTATCCTCACAATAACCTCTAGTGAAAGATGATATAATTATCTTCATTTTATAGATTACTAAATTTAGGAAGACAGATTAAATGACTTGACCATGGTCATACAGCTAGTAAAGGTCAGGGGCTTGATTTGAATTCTGCTCTGAACTCCACTTAGGAAGTCATACAAGTTTGATATTTATTCCTTAGATGGATTAAATTTTGGGCGGGTCTGTTTTGAACCATCAATGAACCAATTATTTCCTCACCTCCTTCTAATAGCTAGCTTCCCTTTTCGCAATTGGAACAAATTGACACATGAGACACTACTAAAAGGAATGTCCTTAGGGCAAGAAAGTGTCAGAAAAAGTTTCATTATGCAAGTACTTACTAAATATCACTTTAGAACAGTGACAGTGATGATGATGGGTTGTGAAAAGAATGAATCTATAACAATAAGGGTCACATGCAACTCTGACCTTTCTTTCAGATTCCTATCCCACTAAAGACCATAAACTCAGCTTATACATAAGGCATAGATGTAAATTCCAAATGTTTGCATTCAATTAATGTCTTCCTTGATTCTCTTTGTCCCTACTAATATTGTCTACCTTTAATTATACGCTACTAGATGATAATGACCTGATATAGTGTCTACTGTGGGGTTACAAATTTTCATTTTTACACACAAACATTTTTCTGTCACTTGTTGGAACTTCACTATGTCCATCTGAAGCTTCAGTTCCACTATAGAAACTAATCTGTTGCCCACAGGAGGAGAAAAATACAGAAAAGCAGCCAGAAAAAAGAGCTGTAATTCCTTTGGCTCTGTAAATATTTGCTCTGCAGATCAAGAGAAGTCAGTTGATTATCCATGTGTTCTATTTTTCATGTACTGAAAAATCCTTTTTTTTTGGCTTTTGAAATAATGACTTAATTGTAAAAATACAAGCTGCTTTAGCCCCCAAGAATTCTTACCACAGGAATGACCATAACAAATGCCAAATATAATGACTGACCTGGACTCCTCACTGAAAAGAGAATCGCTGTCCAGGTTCTGAGGACTGTGCATTATTTCCATCAATGATTGAAATCTACTGAATGGAAGCACTGTCCTGTTCATCTACCTGGGAACATTCTTATGCAACCAAACTTATAAAGTCACAGGTAGGAGCTCAGGGTTTTGCTGGTTGACATGAAATAGTATGATTTTCTTAACCTGGTACTTCTCAGAGATGTGATTCTCCAGCATTGATACCAAAAAGCCAATTTTAGATAAACTGATTCGACTGGGAGATCATTGACCCATACTTCTTGCTCCCTTATGTTCTCTCAGTGAACTATGAGCATGTATTACCTCTTCTCTTTAAGGTATCTTTTATTTTTTGTGTTTCTGGGGGAAGGTTATTTCCTTTTTCTTTTTTTTCCAAAGACATGTAGAAACAATTTTAACAATTGTTCTTTGACATTTTGTGATAGATTCTCTCCCTCACTCCCCAAATAGTAAATAACCTAATATGGATTATGCTAGTGCTGTCATGCAACACATATTTCTATATTCTTCCTGTTATAAAACACATAGAAAAATTATCTTTTCAAAAGCAACTTTTGTGCATGAATCTCTACTTATAGTGAAAGGAACCCAAAACAAGTTCAGGTAACCAAGGTCCAGGGGTAGGTGAAGCTGGTGATAAATAACTACATTCCAAATTATCCCCCAGTTCATAGATATCATGCTTTGGGTATTCTACCTGCACTCACCATTAGAGGAAGCAATGTAGAGTAAAGTGGATAGAATGTCCATGAATATAAAACTAGAAGCAACTTCAGAAGTCATCAATTCCAATCCCCCATTTTAAAGGTGGGAAAAATGAGACCAGAGGAATTAAAGTTGTTTGGCTAAAATCATAGTGAACAGCAGAAATGATGTTTGAAATCTGGTCCTGGGACTTTCAAGTCCAAGACTCTCAATTACTAACAGTTAAATAAATAGTCCTTTTCTTTTTGGAAAAGTGCTTCCTTCACAATAGTCATATGAAGTAAGAAGTGTGAAAGAGAATTCTTTACTCTATTGTCTATCTTGAGTAACTTAACTTAAGTACCCCTTAACTTAACTAACTTAAGTACCCCTACTTAGTATCTCACTAGACTGAAGATAGGATTAACTCCCCCTTATCTACTTTTGAATTGAATCAACAAAAAATTAAACACCCTACTTAGTACTAGATGAGAAGCTAGCAAGGTACTTAGAGAATTCACACCCTTAGAAATTCAATCAAATAAGGAAACTGTGAACCTTTTTGATGAGAACTTAACCTTCATAAGGTAAGAAGTCAATTCTATAGACACTGTGCCCCCTGGGCAGTGCTAGACATCCTGTGAAAAGAGGAAGGTACAAGAAACCACCATAAAAAGCAAACCCCAAAATCCTTCAGGGTAGATTATCTTTGAGAAGATGATCTGAAGAGATTATCTTTTTGGAGATATTCTTAGATAATTGTCCAGGGAGCTTTGTTATTGACTACATGAACTCGGAACTTGGCTTATACTTGGACTCTGATTCTTGGATTTCTTCTTTGGGTGAGTAAAGGACTTAGCCCTTTCTTAGCTTCAGGAGAGACTAGCTTCCATCTTGGAGGAGGCCTTGTGGTTACTCACTATCAGCCTTCCTGATTGAGAGCTAATAAATCTCAAACTGGATTAAGCAGACGCAGAACAAAACATTTAGGTTGATAGGATACATAACTTCTCTATCCCCCTCACATTTCTCTTCTTTATTGTTTCCTCTCTGTTTGTAAATATTTGTAAATACATTTCTGACTCAAGATATAATAAATATTCTATCACATAATTTCATATAATCATCATCCAACCATTAATTTTAACCTTTACAGAAGCTCAGGCATTATTATCCCAATTTTATAAAGAGTAAATGGAGGTTCAGAAGTGTTAAATGTTTCAGGAGGCAGTTAGTTAGCTCAGTGGATTGAGAGCCAGGCCTAGAAACAGGAGGTCCTAGGTTCAAATCTGGCTTCAGACACTTCCCAGCTGTGTGACCCTGGGCAAGTCACTTAACCCCCATTGCCTAGCCCTTACCGCTCTTCTGCCTTGGAACTAATATACAGTATTGATTCCAAGACAGAAGGTAAGGGTTTAAACTTAAAAAAAAAAAGAAGTGTTAAATGTTTTACCCATGGTCACACAGCTAGTAAATGGAGGAGGAGATATAAAAATCCAGGTTTCCTAACTCTAAGGACAACACTTTTTTGTTTTGTTTTGTTCGGTCTTTATTAATTTTTTTTTAAATACACACATAGGACAGCACTTTTTCTACTAGGCCGCACCACAGAACTTGGCACATACTCCTTCAGTAACCTAAGCCAAATCATTGATCCTTCAAAGGACATCCATTTCTTCAAAATAAATTGCCATTTATTAACCTAATCCACATGTACCTTTTCTCTTTTCACCGGGTCCCATATTGAAAAGGCCTGGAAGGGCATGAAAGGGAGTTAAAAGAAGGAAATTTTCCACCTGCATTAACATGCCATAGCATAATAGTTCCAAAACAATTTCTGCTTAATGAACAACCACATTTGCATTTCAAGAGTACCTTGGGGTGCTATAAAGTCAATATAGCATAGATAATTCTGAAGTCAACTCTTCTCCCTCTATAAAAGACCCTTTAGCTATAAAAACGAATTCTAATAAAAGGCATCTGTACTCAGACTTCTGCTTTATACAATACACTTCAATATAACATAAAATATTTGGCCCTGAAGAGCAGCTTTATGGAACGGACAATAAAATAATGTAGTTTTGAGTCATGACTGTGTACAGAAAGGTTTGTTTCCACAGCTCTTCCGATAAGGGGTCAAAAATAGCAATTGAGCTGAATTCTACATGGCAATGACCTTGGTTGTCCATCTAATATAGAGACCTTGTGATGAATGAATTTAAAATACAAAGTATTCTTACATGGTACCACAGAGGCTAAAGAAGATATTGTAACTTCCCTGCCCACCCAATCCATTTTGGTCATAAGTAATAAAACCGAGTTAAAATAGGAGTGATGGTAAAGCTCTCTAGCCCTCCTGAAAGAAATCCCCAAATGAAAGCTCTCAGGAATATTATAACCAAATTCCAGAACTTACAGGTCAAGAAGAAAGTGCTGAAAGCAGCCAGAAAGAAATATCTCAAATACTATTGCTATTGATATGAACTAGTCCAACCATTCTGGAGAATAATTTGGACCCATGCTGAAAAGGGTTATAAAACTGTTCATACCCTTTGACCCAGCAATATTACTACTAGGTCTGAATACTAAAGAGATCAAAGAAAAAGGAAACAAACCCACGTGTACAAAAATATTTATCACAACTCTTTTTTGTAGTGGAAAAAATTGGAAACTGAGGGAATGTCCATCATTTGGGAAATGCCTGAACAAGTTACAGTATATGAATGTGATGGAATACTATTGTGCTAAAAGAAATGATGAAGGACATAGTTTCTGGAAAATCTCGGAAGATGTGAAAGGCTACAAAGTGAAGTGAGAAAAATCAAGAGGTATCTCTTAAGGTAATCAACTGTGAAAGATTTAGTAACTATAATTAATACAATGATCCACCAGTCTGAAGGAATCATGACATAAATTCACCTCTAGATATAGAACTGATAGACTCCAAAGTGTAGATTGAAGCATATTTTTCCTTTATTTTTCTTGTTCTTTTTAACATGACTAATGCAGAAATATGTTCTCTATGACTTTATATACATAAAAGGTATCATATTTCTTGCCTTAGTGTGTAGGGGAGAGTTTGAAGGAGAAAGAGAATTTAGAACTGAAACTAAAAATAATATTAATGAAGCCAAAACAAAACAAAATTTCTTCCTTGATCACTTCTCCCCATATGAATTACCTTCCCTTCTTAGAATATAAACTACTTGAGGGAAGAGCTATCTCACATTTGAACTCGTATCTATAATCTTTAGTATAGTGTTTGAAATATACTAGGAATTAAAAAAAATTTAATCACTCTCAGTCTTATATTCAAGTACTCCAAAAACTGGCTTATACTTCACCATTCAGATCTACAAATGACTGGTTTGTACCAAATATTCAGTTTGATTAATTTAGAATATAGAATACTCTTACCAAGCTGACTTGATTTTCATGACAGCAAGGTAGTGAATCCTCTTCCCTATACTGAGACACCTGGAAAACTAAATTAATAACACAGAGATTGATTGATGATCATAGATTATACAAAAAGGAAATGTATTCCCTATAAAGAATATTTTCACCATGCTATAATTTCCCTTTGGGGACCTGTCTAACAAACCAATCAGATAGCTGACAGCAGTCTCCTTTGCCTGGTTCTAGAGGCATTCATATATTAAACTTCTGACAGATCCTCAATGTTAAATGAACAAAGTCCAAATTTCTTAGCCCAGTGTTCAAGAGCCTCTAATCTAACCACTAAACACCTTCCAAGCTTTATCTTGAACTTGTTTCCTGCATAGGTTCCCTCAAACTAGCTAGACTATTCATCTTTCCCTAAATCTGCTCTGTATTTTCCCTTCTTGTTGCTTTGTTCTCTTTCTGGGAAATGAATTCCTTAGTCTTGGCTCCCCAAGTTTCTACCAATTAAAATCTTACCCACCCCACTAGGCTCTGATAAAATGGCAGCTCCACAAAGATTATTTTTCCAGTGAAGAATTTTAGGATCCAATTGACTATACTCCCCAATGAGTAACTATATCTTTTAAATGGTGGAAGTAAGATAATTGGTTGACCAAACCCCACTGATTAAGAAAAAGTTCCCAGCAGCAAACTAGTGGTCTCCAGGTAAACCTGTCTTTTCATCTGAATTTTCTGTTTAACAAAGGCTCAGAGACCTGATACTTAGTAAGAAAGTCCATGTAACTTCCTGCTTAATTCCTCATGGCTATCTCATGTTCCAGAGCTTTTCAGGAGGGAATCTTCCAGAGAAATTTCAAAGATAGCTGTAAATATGATTCATTGTAGTATTTTGAGAAGACCCAAAATGTGATGATCCTTCTTGAAAATGAATGGAAAGGTAGAAGGTAGCAGAACATTACTGATTCCACTATGTATAGAGAGCCTTCATCAATCCTATCTGATATCAATATATTTCTTTTCTATAGATGTAGTCTTTTAGGTCCTTTTAATCAGAGATTACATTTTATTTATCTTTCTAGGTCCTTTAAGCTTTGCATAAAACTTTGACACAGTAGACACTTGATAGAAATAAATATTTGTTTATTAATTCAGTTATCTGCTTGAAATTGGTTTGATTGAAAACAGAATCTTGAAACATGGGTAAGAATCTGTCCTATCTGAGAAATAAAAATACAGAGAGCTCCAGAGTTATCTTTTTTTCCTGATACAAACATTTCTCAAAACTTCAGTTTTTTATTATATCTGCTTATATAGTCCTCACTGTGGAAGAGATATTTTGAACAATGTCTTTGTACTTCCCATTCACCATTAGCAGTGGTGGGAAAGGAATTCAAAAGATGACATCCCAGAGTATTGGATAGAATACTGGATGTGAAGTCAGAATGACATTGGTTCAAATCCTACCTTCAACACCTAATAGTTTTGTTATCTTGGGCAAGTCATTTAGTCACTCTGTGTTTCAGTTTCCTCATATGTAAAATGAGGAAGTTGGATTTAATGGCCACTAAAGTCTTGTTTTTGAGCTTAGAGTACAGAAAACTCTTCTGTCACTGACAATTATAGGTTGCATATTTGTGGAATCAGACTTATTCTAATGAAGACAGTGTCAATATATGTAGTCAGTAAACAACCTCACTGAGTAAAGGAATAAGGATCATCTCATGGAGGCAAAGAGGTAGAGCTTTGTTAGGGGAAAATAAGCATAATTTTTAAAAAGCCAAGCAAATTGGCATCAGAGTATTTATTGGGTACCAAGATCCAAAGCGTAAGATAGATAAGATGACCAGTTGATGACTGAAAATTTAGGATCAGGTAAAGTCCTTCTGAGATCAGGAAATCAAAATGAAGAGATTGTTGGAGACTTCATTGTCTGACTCAACTTGGGTCCCTAAAACTTTAGTCATATTGCAATTGATTAATTTTCCATGGTACATTCATGGGCAGGACCCACTATGCCATTGGGACTCAACTGTCCTCGCTGGGCATTGGGCCCATAGATTGGTCATGACCAGGTTGAGGCAGGAAGGGAAATATGTTAGCAGAGTATCATGGAAGTGAATGGGAAAAAAAGAGTTTTAAATAAGAGGGTAGAAAGGTCGAAATTCAGTGGGGAGGTCAAGGAGAATGAAGATAACAGCAAAATTGTGGAAGTCACTGATTCTGTTGATCTCAGGCCAAATAAACAGTAAACTCAAAGAAAGACTCATAGGAGTAAATACTAAAACAGAGACAGAAAATGTAAGGACATGCCTATACTATAACTGAAGGAAATCATTTCAATAACAGAAAAAGTATCTCATTTCCATCAACATTTGCCAACATAACACAAGGCAGGAAGACTATGAGGCAAGGATTTAAATGACAAGTAAAAATTAATCCAATTCACCATCAAAGGAAAATGTCATGAGCCTGGAGAATGGTCATAAGTGGGATTGCTTTCAGGGTCCTAAATTTAATGAACTGAAATTAAATACCATACCATCCAACAGTTAGAAATGAAGGATTTGATTTTAATGAGATAGTTTTACTTAACTATAAAGAAGGAACATAACATCCTTCACTTACTTATTCACAGGAAAGCAAGTTCTGGCTCTGTGCTATAAAAATCAGGTTTTACTTGGAATGTAAATGGGTAGTGGAGAATAAGGAACTAAAGTGGGGCTGCCTAACCCCACTTCTGATTCTAACCAGATCTTCTGATCCTAACCATATCCATCTCTCCCCAAAAGGTGATCTCTATGCTTCAACTTCAGAATCACCAGATATAGGAGTTGGAAGGAACTTTGGTTAGGCCATCAAGTCCTTGGAAGGAATCCCAACCACAGCATAATAGACAAATGATCATTTGCTCTGTTTAAAGGACTAACAAATGGGAAATATAACCATCTCTTGAGGAAGCCCATTCCATATTTGTTCAGCAATAATATTAGGAAGTTTTGTTGTCGTTTTGTTTTGTTATTCCTAACAGTCTTTATAACTTCTACCCATTTCTCCTAATTTTATTCTCAAGGGCCAAGCAGAATCATTTTTATCCCTGCTCCATATGACAGTCATTCAAATATCTATGTATTTAAATTGTGTAAATAATATTGATAACTAACTTGATGTGCTAGAGTTACTAGGTGGGTAAGAAGAATGTTTAAGATTCACTTTAATTATGTGGGACTCAGTGATTTGAAGAAATTGATTGTCTTTAGGACCCAGAATAACTTGTAGAAAATGATTGTCTTTGAAGATTACAGTCTGGCTAGACAGCCACTGGCTCATCCCACCAGACAGCTCTCATGGTCTCTGTCTGAGAATCTGTCATTGTTCTCTGTCTAGTGCCAGACGTGTGATCCCTGATCTCTGGTTCCAGACTATCTCTGATGGAGTTTATCACTTGGCCTCCACTGTGGGACATCTGGTCCCAAGACTCAGTGGATCATTGTATTGCTGAAACCTTGAGATTGAGCCACTTCACATTCTTATCTTGCTGTCATGCTAAAAATATATATCAGAGATGTCTTTGCTCCTCCTTGCCCCTAGGAACCTGTCACTTTGTTCCTGGGAACTCTCCACCTATACCACTCCAGAACCCACCCTGGATGCTGGCCCCTTCCAACCCCTTTCCCACCTCCCTTCACTAAAACTTACAAAAATAGCTAATAGTCAACTAGATTTTGAGTGCTTTTTGGTACTAGACCATTTTGGTCCCATGCACATGTATGATTTAGTTTAATAAAGATTATCTTGATTTTAAGACATCATATCTCTTAGTTATCTTTTACTTCTGGGAAAGTGGGTATGAAGGTATTCCTAGGGGTCTCAGAGCTCTGGGGTGTTTGCTCTCCCTTGGTGGGAAAGAGAGACCCAAGTGCCATAGAGTTTGTGCCTCAGTTTACAGAATTATATATACATATATATTATATTAGATTGATTCAAGAATATCTTCATTTAAATCCTGTCTCAGACAGATACTTTGAAGCCACATGTTTCTGGCATATATACATATATATATATATATATATATGTATATATATACACACACATATATATATTTATATATGTACATGCATTTTTGTATGTGTATGCTTAAGCTATGATATAATATATTTGGAGCTAAAAGAGATATGAAACGTAATCTAGTCTAAGCTCCTCATTTTCTAGATAAGCAATTGAAGAACAGAGGGACTAAATGAGTTGACCAACATCATGTAGGAAGTAGCTGGAGCAGGGTTTTAAACCAGACATTTGTAACTCCTGTCCCTATTGACTATGATGTCCTGACTCTCAACTTGAAAACACCCCTTAGTCTTCTCTTCTTCAGGCAAACCATCTCAAATTCCTTCAACCAGATCTCATCTAATACAAACTTAATGCCCTTCTGAATCCTAGTCACCAGTCCCTGAAAATTCTCCAGCTTTTTGTCAAAGTCCAGAGTGCAAATACTATGCTCCAAATGTGGTCTGAACAGGGCAAGAATTTTTTATTTTTTAATTAAATCTGTGATTTCATCAATGTAGGGAAATTCCAATGAGAAACTTCCTCTATCAATGAAGATCAAGCCAACTGTAATCCAGAGTCTTAGAGTATTCTCTGGGGCAGAGAGAAATTAATTGCCTTGCCAAGGGTTACATAAACAATAGGTGTCAGCTCTCTACTCTCAGACAAGCTTTTTATCCACTGAGCCATACTGCCTCTTGGAGAATTAGAGACAGTACCAGCAGTTTCATTAGACAGTATGTAACAACTAAACTCTTAAATTTTGATACATATTAACACTATCAGAGATAGAACCATAGCTTTTTAAAATTTTAGTATTACAGAGGGCTTTCAGTAAGTATTTTGTTATTGGGACATTAATACATTGCTGGTGGAGTCATGAATTGATCCAACCTTTCTAGAAGGCAATTTAGAATTGTGCTCAAAGGGATGCATACCTTTTTTGATCTAGTAATACCACTACTAAGTCTATCTCAAAGAGTTTTAAAAATTGGAAAGTAGATTTTTTTGGTACAAATATATTTATGGCTGCACTTTTTGTGGTGGCAAAGAATTGGAAACTAAAAGATTATTTCTCAGTTGAGGAATGGCTGAACAAATTGTGATATATGATAGGAATACTATCATGCTATAAGGAACGATGAACAGATTGATTTCAGAAAGAATTGGAGATCTAAATGAACTGATGCAAAGTGAAATAAGAAGAACCAGGAGAATATTATATACAGTAACTGAAATATGGAATAGACTTTGCTACTAACAGCAATACATCATTCCAGGACAATTCTGAGAGACTCATGAAAAAGAATGCTATCCACCTCCAAAGAAAGAACTATTGGAGGAGAAATGTAGATAAAAACTTATTATTTATCACTTGTTTATTTGGGTATATGATTTTGGGTTTTGGTTTCATAAGATTATTCTCTTACAAAAATAAATAATGGGGAAATGCTTTAAGTGATAATAAATATATAACACAATGAAATTGCTTGTCAACTCTGGGAGCAGGGAGGGAGACAACATAAATCATGTAACTTTGGAAAATGTATGTGCAAATTTGTTAGTAGAATAAAATAAAGGTTATTTTTAAAAAGTATATAAGGCGGCTTAGATCATTTTACAGTGGCTATTGTGCCCATGCCAACAACTTTACCTTTATCACAGATAGTTTTAATCAAGGGGAGTAGTAGTGATAAAAGCAGAGACAAAGACTGGAGTCCTGCCTTTCATGCTTCCTATGTATTTGACTTTGGGTAAATCACTTAACCTCTGTAGACTTCTGTTTTTTCATCCTTAATATGGAAGAGATTACATTAAATGGTCTCTGAGATCACCTTTATGTCTAAATTGATGACTGTGAATCTTAGGTTATCCTTAATAATAAATAACCACAATAATAATAATTTCTATGTAGGCTTATGTTTCTATGTAGGTTTAAACTATATAGGGTATATTCATTGTAGCAATATTTTGAGATAGACTGTATGTTATCCATGCCTTTTTATAGAGGAGGTACCTGAGGCACAGAGAGATTGAACTGGTTTACCTATAGTCACAGTCAATATATCAGGTCTGAGAATCAAACCCAGGTTTAAGTCTAATTATTTTCCCTCTGTATAAGCTGGAAAAGACTTCATTTCATTCACTGATTTGAGAGGTGAGCAAAATAAGATACAGAAAAGTGACTTGCCCAATTAGTTAATAATAGCTAGACGATGCAAAGTAATCTACAGCAGCTGCTGGACCTAGAGTCTGGAAGACCTGAGTGCAAATGCAGCTTTAGACATTTGCTAACTGTGTGACCCTGGGCAAGTAACAACTTCATTATGACTTAGTTTCCTCATCTGTAAAATGTAGGAAAATAATAGCACCAACTCACAGGGGTAATGTGTGAATCCAATGAGCATAAGTAAAGCACTTTGCAAACCTTAATGTGCTATTTAAATGATCCACATTATTATGATAATTATCATTATTAGATACATCATTTTTGAGTAGAGCTTATCAGATTTTTTGATCTATAAAATCAAATTTTTTTAAAAATTCTTTTTTCTTTTTCTTTTTGTTATTCAACAAATTATAATCTTGCCTTATCTATACACCTTATTTAATTTTGTGGCTGTGAAGGTATAGTATGCCATGAAAAAATATTTGTGAAATCTTACCTTTTCATTTCCCATTTTTTTTCATCAAGGATACCTTCAGTTTATGAGTTAACCATTTTCATAGACTGTCTAGATATAAGAAAGTAGACACACAGCTCAGTAATTCTTAATGCACTTTCTATTGACATGTGTGGGTAATAAGACCATTTGTGAACTTTTTCCATTCCATTTGGTAATTTCCTCATTTTCAGATAGCTAAAAAATCAATCCTTAAATGCATTCAAAACTATGTTATCATGAAAGGAGATTTCTTCTGCATGTGCTTGATTTAATCCCACTATTCTTCTGATTTTGGTCTCCTTTAATGTTATTTGTACTTTCTTGCATAGCACATCAGTGACTGACAAGTTAGATTACAAATGGAGTGGTTCCACCATCAATAATAATAAAAAGTTTAGTAATGTTATAGGAATAATGATTGATCTGTTCCATTATTCATCTATTTGCTTTCTTCTTTCCATTTTCATCTGCAAATGCTTTGGCTTAGTTGGGCCTAACATCAAAATTTCTGCAGATTCATTTCCTCTTTCTTTGCTCTTCACTGTATTATGAAGTGATACTAACACTGTCCTACCATCATCCTCCATAACACTTTACAGATGAGTTTATATTCTAAACTGATGAGGCCCTTGGCTACTATGCCTCTCCATTTGACAAGAAGATTAAGCTTTTGCTGGCTGAGGCAGTTTCTAAGCTCCTTTGGCCTTCCAGTGATTGTTTTTCATCAATTAAACTCCTCTGCACGATAATAGGAGTGTGATTTCTTGTCCTTTATCCATTTCCCATTTTTCAGTATCAACAGCTCATTTTCCTGGGTCACATTTGAACTGCTATAATTGCATAAAATGACTTCTCTTTATCCTTTCTTGTAGTTTCATTTTTATTTGGAATACTGGTCTCCCTAGTCCTGGTTCTGTGAATATATACAGATGCTTGATTCAGAAATAACTCCCATATTAGTAACCAGAAATTTCCTAACCATGAAGATAGTCAACTTGATATTTTGTGATATTGCTCAGAGGCTACATTGTCCTACACTTTCCAGCTCTCTTCTTGAAGAAATCATTCAGGATAAATAAGCAAGAGTTTTCTAAAAAGTCTAGAAAATCTTTGATCTCTTTCATTTTTAATTCTGTAGAATATTTTGAAACATTTTTTTCACCATCCTACTTCCCTTGCTATTGAACTTATAAATTTGCAGAGCATATGCTGTCAGTTTTTAGAGAACCTTGTCTTGCCCCACATAAAATTATTCTATTTCTTGATGTTCTTCAACAAAACGTGGGGTGCATAAACTAAAATTGTCTTCACCGTGGTTATTTTCCCCTTAAGTTCCTCATGTGTTCTGCAAAGCTGAGTGCCCCCATTAACTGATGTATCTTGTTGCATGTAGGCATGCAATGAAACCAAATCCCCCAACTCTGTTATTTTTGTTTTAAAGAAGAATATGTCAGCCATCCTTCCATTTAGTTCTCACTCCCTTATGTTCCCCGGTATCATTTATAGTGAGTATATTGATATTGATATGGTTCAATTCTTCCAGGATTATAACAACTAGATCATTGGACAAAGATCATACACTTAAAAAATCAAATATATAACTGAAAATCGTGAGATGTTTAGCAATCACTAGTAACTTTTCTAACACAGCAAGCAGGCAAAAAGACTAAGGGCCACTTTGATTTGTTTCTTGTTTCATGGTCTGCCATGGCCAAATAATTCATTTCCTAATGAGCGAGCTGCAGATGTTGAGTGTCCCTGAGCTTAACTAAGCTTGTCTTCTTAGAATTCATAGCCATTTGCCAAGGCTATACAGGAAGGCTTTCCAGCCTAGTAGAACTTCCAAGACTAAAGTCTATCCTGGATTCTTTTAAAAAGAAAAAAAAACATTTCAAACAAAAGAACCAAAAAGATTTCATACAGGGAGAAATGAGGTAAATTGCCCAAGATTACAGCTAGGTAAGAGCAAAAGAGGAACAATACCAAAGCTCCAATAGTGTCTATGTGTTCCCCAGACTGAAGACTTTCAAGGGACCCAGTTTTCACCTTTGGCGGTGTTACCAGTATCACTCAAGAGAAACCATATTGTCACTCCCTATCAGTAAACTTTCTTTCTGGTAATGTCTAAGATCCTGATAATCACAGTGTAATTATAAATATAGGTCCTTAAGGTAGCAAAATCTTGTATTATTTAAAATACCATTTCTTACAGAGAAGAAAAACAACTGCTTGATCACATGGGTTGATGGGGATATGATTGGGAATAAAGACTCTAAAGTTTAGAGTCTAAACAATCACCTTAGTGCAAATATTAATAAAATGGAAATAGGTCTTGATCAATGACACATGTAACACCCAGTGGAATTGAGCATTGGCTCTGAGAGGGGGTGGAAGGAAGAGAGAGAAAGAACATGAATCATATAACCATAGAAAAATTTTCTTAATTAATCAATTAAATAAAAAATTTAAAAAGAAATTTAAAAATTAAAATAAAATACTGCTCCTTAGCCCCAAACACCCCCCAAAAGGAGGTCAAAGACAGAAAGGTTTCACAGATACAAAAATGTTCATAGCATATTTTTTGCTGATAAAAAGCTAGAGAATAAATAAAAAACTACATTTGGTGCTGAAACAAAAAGAATAAAACCACTTAAAATGGCAGTAGAGATAGTCCATGAAATGTAGAGGACAGATCAAGGACATTAGGAGGTAAAAAGAAAAACAAAGGACTAGGAACACAGCCTGGTGTCATAGCCTTCGAAGAGTATGGAAACTGCACCCCACCCCACACACCAGTCATCAAGAAACCTGGTGTGTGGAAGGAAACTCATTCACTATGTGAATAATTTCATACAAGACCCAAACTCAGCAAGGAGTCTGACTCCTCCCTGCCAATCATGGAGGGCAGTTCAGAGAAACAGCAATGAAGCATTTCATTGGTCAAGTGAGGATAGAATTACAATGAAGTCTAAGGTCATGAGTCAAAGAAACAGACGGGAGCCCAAGACTAGAAGAAGGAAGGAGGACAGACATCATTTCAAGTGGCTTCAAAGAGAATTTTAAAATTCTATGTAACCAAGACGGGTTTCTTTTTTTTTTTTTTTTTTTTTTTTTTTTTTTTTTTGGTGCTGGTGACCCTTCCTTCACATCAATGACTGCTGCCTTTATGAGTCCAACCACACACACAGAATCCATTGGTGCTACTCATATATCATTTAAAGTGTCCTGTTGGCCACAGAGTCCAAAGGATCAAGTCAAGTGGCTTCAGGTTCCGAGGAGTTAATTGTAGTCCTGTAACAAGACTGATGGGAAGGAGGAATGAAGGTCTTGAGCCACTTGATAATATAGCTCTAAAGAAAGAGCCCACAAAATTAAATGTCTTAGAAATATATAACTGAGAAGACCATGCCCCAGATGTTATTTAGGAATGGAGGGGAGGGAGAACAAGGGCACTCTGACAATGATTTAGCTTCTCTGGTGCAGTTTTGCCTTTTCTTAAGGTTAATAACAGACAACCCCAGGGATAGGCAGCATCAAGCTGTTTCCTGGGATCTGCTGAGACCAAAAGTATGCAGAGAGACATCTGCATACCAATAAGCCATTTGAGATCTAGTGCAGGACAATGGGACTCATTACAGCTGCAAACCTGCTGAACTCAGGTCATCTTTGCTCTTATTAAAAGAATGTCTCTTTTACCCGATATGGCAACTGGATTTCTCCTCAGCTGTTGATGAGAAGAATCTCCGTCTTTATTGAGTAGATATTTCCCACAAGTGTTGCTCTCCTTAATGGCAATTTTACCCTATTATGTGTATTTCCCAGGGAGCCAAAGAATGTTAATGAATGTCAAGCCCACATTTCTCTCAGTGGCTGGATTTCCAAATGTGGTTAGAGCAGTGGACTGCTACAAGCACACATGCTAATCAGGGCTCCATCTGCACAGGAGGCTGCTTACAGAAAGAGACAATTATTTTGCTCCGTGCAGTGCTGCTTGGGGAGGGAGGGAGCAGATGTAGAGAAGTGAATTCCCAGGGCTTATGATGATTAGGGGCCCCCCAAAGCATACTTAAATCTTTGAAATAAATACTAAAAAAAAAAGTTTCCAAAACCATGAAAAGGGAATCTTCCTCTCAGGGTAACTTCACCATTTATTTCAAAGACTTTTCCATCAGAGAAAATATTTCTCTCCAACTGCTACAGTGACTCATGCCCAGACATGGGGGGCAATCCCATCATGCACCCAGCAGTAGGTGGGCTGCTTTCCCTTTCAACTAAATGGAGAAGTTGTGGGACATGAGGCCACAGACAACACTATGCCATTGGCACTTTGTGGATAGAGAATATTAAATATCCTGCCCATTGAGTAATCATGCCTCCATGACAGCTTACATGAGGGGAGAAGCCATAAGTGAATTACTGATCATAATAGGGAGGTTAGATTTACCATCGACCCACCACACTCTTGGGTGGCCCCAATCCCATGAATTGTGCAAGTTTATGATTCTTCAGACACTAAGAAAAAGGCTCCCAGGAGTCATCTGACATCTTTATTTTGAGGTTTAGAAAATATCAGATGATTGTGCTCATAGCTATTTCTTCTCATATTTCACTGCCAACCTCGCACATGTTTTCTACATTTTTTTCAGCCAGCTAGCAGCCACAAAGCAGGACTCACAAAGGCCTTTTGCCACCTGAGGTCTACTCACACACTGACTTAAGAAACTGACCCTCAGAACCAACAACTGAGATCAATGGCCATGCTACTGCCAGAGTTTGAATATAGGGGAACTGGGTCAGTTCTCCCTCCATGGAATTCTCATTGTCATTTTACTTCCTAGTAGATTTGGGAAATCTAATTTTCAGTGTGGTTTTAAATATCATGCTTTGTGTACCAAATAGGGAGGCATCCAGAAAATGACAGGCCAGGCATATAAAGACTTTATATTATGTGCTAAGAGCAGCTTAGTGGTGCAGTGGATAGATTATGATGCTTGGAATCAGGAAGTCTTATCTTCATTAACTCAAATCTGGCTTCAGATATTTATTAGTTGTATGACTCTGAATAAGTCACTTAACCCTGTTTGCTTCTTTCTTCATCTGTAAAACAAGCTGGAGAAAGAAATGGCAAGCCACTCCAGTATCTTGGTCAAGAAAACTCCAATATGGCATCACAGAGAGTCAGATATGTTTAGAACAACTGAACAACATTTTATACAGTAGAACTGTATAAGGAGGAGCAATGTGGTACTATAAATGCAGAGTTGTCCTCAAAGTTAGAAAGGCCTGGGGTTAAATTCTGTGGTTGGGCAAAGTCACTTATTCTCTGTGCTCCAGGCACCTCTCCTAGACTCTAAGTTTTAGAGCAGGGGGGCAATCTGCATTGGTAGAGAGAATTTTATGAGCCCAGTGAAATCATAGGTTTGGTCCAAAAGAAGGTCATTATGCTATGATGGTTCAAAGCATGTCATTTCTTTTTTTACTTGATCACTGTTGTTGGTGTTTAGTCATTTTTCAGTCGTGCTAGACACTTCATAATCCCATTTGGGGTTTTCTTAGCAAAAATATTGGAGTGGTTTGCCATTTCTTTCTCCACCTCATTTTATAGATTAGAGAATTTCGGCAAACTAGGTTAAATGACTTGACCAAGCTCACATAGCTAGTAAGTGTCTGAGGCTTTGAACTCACAGATATGTCTTCATTACTCCAAGACATGGGGACTTGGCTCTCTTCCCACTGTGCCACCTACACCAATCACTTGCCCATTAGCAATGAAATCAAAGGTCTGTTCATTAACCTTATGCCTATACCTAGCATACAGAAAAGTGCTCAGTAAATATGCATAGGATGAACTTGTTTCACAGGGTTGATACATACAGGGAGTAATGAAGTCATATAAGATGAGATCCTTTGCAAAAATAGGTAGAAAAATCTTTTGAGTAAAAAGAATTTTCCATTCAAAACCACATCCCCCTGAATGGTTTACACTGGATCCCCATAGAGAGCAAAGTGCCCAGACTCAGAAATTTATAATTAAAAGGAGAAAAAAAAAGAAAAAAATAATTGTTCAAAGGTGAAGTTCCATAAAGGTGGGTTGGGATTAATTCCCTTTAATGAAGTAATGAAGTCTTATAAAATAGACCTTTTAGTCTCAAAGTCAAATTCTAATTAACAATTGAATGATACCTAAAATTCTACAGCCAGGAAAATGTTTAGTCATCCCCTGTATTTCATAGTCAAATAATGGTTCATTTTGATCTCAGACCAGAGAAGTTCCAGGGTACCAGAGATCTGACTACACTTAATACAGAGCTCTTGAGATCATAGTGGTCCCAGATCATGCCCCTATAAAGGATATCCTATTTACATGTAATTTACATGTAATAATGAATTTCTATTTGTTTTCTAAAGTAATATGATCCAAATTGTCTCCCTCCCTCCTTTTCTTGTTCCCTCCCAGGGCTGGTAAGTACTTCAATCGGGGTTATACATGTATTATCACGGAAAACACATTTCCATGTTGATCATTTCTTTAAAAATATAATCATATAAAACCAACATCCCCAAACAAAAGTCCAAATAAACTAAAGCAAAAAATTGCATGCTTGCTTTGCATTCCAACTCCAACAGTTCTTTCTCTTAGGGCAGTCTTGAAACCCCTAATGTCTCCTGGAACAAAGTATCAGAATAAAACTCCAATAGAAAACTGTAACCTCATTACGGCTTTCCCTAATCAAGACCTCCTCCCCAAGTCTGACTAAGGGCTGAATCCTAATGAACTGCCTTTTCGGGGCATAAGCCCTCAGTGACACCAGCTCCCATCAAAATCCTGACACCCAGTTGGAGAGGGAAAAAACCTCCTGGTTTCAGAGAGAGTTGTCCCTGGGACAAAGGCTGTGATAAATGATCCTCCGTAAGCCTGAAATAACTGGCAAACCTGCAGAAGGTTTCCTTTGGACAAATTGAGCTGATAACTTTGTTATTGAAGAGATGTTGGAGGAAAGAAATACCAGTCAGTCCCGGAGGGGAAGGGGAACAGATAGGGAGGAGAACATCTGCCTTCTCATGCACCCAGGACTACGGGAAGGAGATTAGGGCAAAGACATATTCATATATTATGCAGCAGAGATAAAATGGGAGTTTGACCTCCCCCAAATGTGATATATGGGAATAGACGAGAGTTTGAACATAAATATAGATAATTGTGCTAGCGAGGAGAAATGTATTAGCTGTAATGTAGAGTCCAGGGGGTGGGTGAACACATACGCATGGATGTACAGAGGGATATTTGTAAGTCTCAGTGCATGCACCCCACACAGATAACCAGGGTGCAATAAAGCCACAGCTTTAAAACAAGGTACCTTTCTCTGAACTCTCTCATTCCATTTGGGGGCAGCCTTTGTAGAAAATACCAGAACTTCTCACTATCCCTCACGCCTAAGCAAGAGAGCTGTTCCCAGAGACACCAATCTGCCTACCTCTCTAGACCCCTTAGGCTATGAGTCTGGATACCTCCTTTTCCTCCCTGAGCTTCAAGCACTTGGGGGTTGTGGAGCACTATGTCCTTCAGGGGATGACACACTCCCTGGTGGAGAAGATGTTCTCTCAGCTCAGTTACCACCACTATAGCCTGCAGTTACCTGAGGAATAATGATGAAGCCCTTTCAACAGCCCGAAAAAACAAACCAAAGCCATCCCAACCCGACTGTTCTCACTCCTCCCAACCCAAAGATTCTCATTCCTGTTTTCCAAATGCTTAATCCAACACTTTCATGGATTGTGGTTTGTTCCTTTGTTTTTTAATTGTATGGTTTATTTGGCTGATTTTTGGTGGGGTGGCCGGGTGGGGGAGGGGAAGAGGATCTGCTTCTTTCACCATTTAAAAGCTTCTTTTTTGTGGTAAAAAAAAAAAGTTGCTTAAACTAATTGCTTAATTAATTTAGAACCTTACCCCCCTTCTTCAATATGTAACACAACCCCACCCACCCATTGGATCCAGGCTACCTAAGCACCTACATGGTAGTTTAAGGAAAGATGGTTTTGTCTGTAGATCACATTTGCCTAATAATACTTGACTTTAGTATTTTATGCTGATTTGAACCTTTCAGTTCCTTTCAGAATCAATGCTTTACTTCACAAGGCAAGGGGAACAAATATTATCTCATTTGCCTAATGTGCAATGCCAGAACCAGTACGATATAATAATTAGCAATAATAACAAAGTTATTACAGCTAACATTTCTATAGTGCATTGTGGTTTGCAAATGGAGGCAAAATTAGTCCAGAAGTCATTAGGCTCCTACTAGCCAATCAGTGTGCTAACATCTGGGGTTACAAAAATAAGCGAAAGATGGTCCCTGTCCTCAAGGAGCTCAGTCGCCCAAAGGAGATAACAAGCAAATAAATATGTACAAACAAGTTCTATAAAGGTTAAATAGTAAATCAAGGAGTAAGGGAAAGCACTGGAATTAGGGGAGGTTAGGAAGAGCTTCATGTAAAAGATGGAATCTTAGCTGGGATTTAAGAGAAGCCAGTAAACCAATAAGTAAAGATGAAGGAGGGGAAGCAGCCAGAGAAAATATCCAGAGCCAAGAGATTGAGTCTTGTTTATAGAACAGCCCGAAGGCTAGTGTGACTGGATCTATGATACAAGAAGATCAAGAAGGGAAAAGGGGGCTGGGTCACGAAGGGCTTTGAACATCAGATGATTTTATATTTGATACAGGAAGTGATAGGGAATCACAGTGAAAGGGACCAGGTGAAATGACTAGACCCCCACTTTCAGAAAATCAGAAAATTTGGTGGTTGAACAAAGAATAGATTACATTGGGTAGAGACTTGAAGCAGATCCACTAGAAGGCTATTTTAATAGTCTCCCCCACCCCACCCCCGAGTGATGAGAGGAGAAGAGACATATGTAAGAGATACTGCAAAGTTAAAAAACAAAAGTCTTGACAATTGATTAGATATGGGAGTTTAGAGAGAGTGAATAGTCAAAGCTGACACCCTAGGTTATAAATATGAAGGTCTAGCTTAAAGCTTTCTACAAAAATATTTTTGATCATAGCAATTGTTTGAAGTAGATCCTATTATTAGCAATTTTATAAATGAGAAGATTAATGCTAACAGTGTTTAAGTTCTATGCCTAATAGCTTGCAATTCAGAGGCAAGATTTGAATCCAGATCTCTCTGACACTACCCCCTCCTCAGGTCATTGCTCTAACATGTACTCTATCTAACTGCCTCTAAAAGAAGGTAGCAGACTGCCCTTAACATGGGCATAGGAAGGGTGCTGTGCATCCTCATTTTAATCTCCCTACACACAGAAGATTACCAGCTGACCACATTATCTTCTCAAACATCTAGTTCTTAGATTAGTATCCTTTTTGGTAGTTCAAATGCCACCATGCTGCCCTCACAGGACTCATCTTTATACCAAGGCCACCTGACCCTAGAGCCCATGTCACATGGGAAACTCAAGATCATTTTGAGCTCATAAAAGAAATCAGAAGTGAAGGGATTCCAATTGTCATAATAATTTCAGCCCCAGCTTTCCCCAGTCCAATCCTTAACTTCCTTTGACCTTCCTGTCCATGTTGAACTCCAGTTCTCTGTTGTGGAAATGTGGCCTCACTCAAGAAGAGCAGGGTCTTTATATATGTATATAAGTATACCTTAGAAAAAAGAGCTGGGGGCAAGTAGAGAAGATGCCAAAACAACAACAACAACAACCAAACCAACAAAAAACTGGAGAAGAATTCTTTAGAAAAATGTTCTTTTCAAATCAAAGATTATAAGAAAAAAAGAAAATATTGCCAAGGAAATATGAATTTCAAGGATATCTAGTAAAGAAAAGGAAGAATCAAGAAAAGCCCAAAGAATTCTAAAAGCATGAAGCTTCAAATTATTCTGATTAGAGAACTAGTGTATAAAAATGGCATCTGGATGGTGCATAAAGCTCCCTTCATCTAAATATTTTCCTTCCACATTCCTTCCATCTTCTGATGCTCACTGAGCTTTCTCCTAAAGATATCACATTTCTTGGTATCCTTCTAGTTCTAGCTACTCCTGCTTTCACATGCCCCAACACACAGGGCCAAGAGGAGGAGCTGACATAGGCTTTGCTTTCCAATGCCATTATCAGACTAGTCCTCTTCCACCATTACTCAAAAACCACTTCTCCTATTTTAAAGTGCTATCATAATTGAGCTCCTGGCCTCATGTCTCTATAGATTCCAATCCATCTTCCTCACAGCTGCCTAAGTGATTTTCCAAAAGCACAGATCTAACCGTGTCATTCCTCCATTTGAAAAATTCCAGTGGCTCCCCATCCCCTCTAAGACAAAATAAAAACTTTTCTATTTAGTTTTTAAAGCCCTTAACAACCCAGCCCCCATCTGTCTTTCTAGCTTTTCTCAGATATATCTCTCTCCCTCTCTTACTCTGCTATCTAGACAAACTGACCTCTCTCTTCCTCATCTATGATAATAATTATCTCATCTCTAGCTTTTGCACTATACGTCCCTTATACTTAGACTCCTTCATAGTCCCTTATACTTAGACTCCTTCATAGTTAATCTTCATAAAATCCCTCTCTCTAACTTTCTGCAGGAAGTTTTTCCTGATCTCCCACTACTAGTATCCTCCATCCCTAAATGCCTTATATTGACTACTTTATACATATTTGTGTTTATCTCTTTATCTTTATCCTGTGTATAAATTGATGTATATTCGTTGTCTCCTCTGTCAGAATATAAGCTTCTTGAGAACAAGGATTATTTCATTCTCCGTCTTTTTGTCCCTAGGATCTAGCAAAGTGCCTGGTATTTATTAAGTTGTCAGTAAATTTCCAGCCTGAACGTTTTTATGTGCTGAACAACTCTTTGAGAGACTTCGTTAATATGAAATTCTATTATATCTGCTAAGCCTCTAATTCTAGCATTCCTGAGGCCCTTAATCATAGTAAGTTTTGTTGAATAGACACCAGATATTAGGAAATCCAATGTAATGTATTAGATAGAGGATTATACCAAAAGTCAGAAAAACTTGGGTTCCAGTCCTACCTCAAATACTTTTTAGCAACTTTACTTCACTTAGTTTCGTCCTTAATATTGAAAATGAGGTGAGAGGCAGCAACTAGGTGGCACTGAAGATTAAGAGCCAGATCTAGAGATGAGAGGTTCTGGGTTCAAATATGACCTTAGACACTGTAAGAGAAGAGAAGAGAGGTTTGCATTTAGGATAGAGACAAGTCTCTGGGGGACACCAGCTGAAGAGAGAGTAAAGGAGAGTTAAGAAAAAAAAAAAGCTGAGAATTCTATGGAAGAATTCAGAAGCTTGAAAATCCAACTGGCAACTCACTTCCAATCTGGGAGGGCAGAGGAGAGAGGTGGATTCCCTGAAGCCTATTTCTTTGGAGACTTACTATCCCTTCTGAAGCCCTGAATACCTTCACTAAGAATCTCAGTGACAGCAGTCTAAAGTCTTCAAGTGGAATTGTGGATTTGGACTTTTGAATAGAGCCATCCACAGCCCTTTTCCTAGAATTTCTCTTTCTTTCTCTCTCTCCCTTACATGTCCCTGGACTCATACATTCAACATCTAGCTAGTTGAGAGTAGGGGCAAGAAAGCAGTTGGCAAAAGAGGGAGGCCAGGGCTGAGAAGCCTGTGACCTCCAGACTCTGGGGGGGGGGGACCTGCAAGAGGGGAAAATCTTTGGGCTTCTCTTTTAACCCACTTTCCTGCCTGACCTCCATGCCATCCCCTTTCTACCTGAACCTCAATAAATCATTTAACATTTAAGATTTAGGAAGGGCCCTGTCTCTAAACAACATAGTTAAAGGGATTAAAGATTTGGGAGGGTCACACCTCTCCCCAAGAGAGGGTTGACTTCCAGACCCCAATGATTCAAGATTGCCTGACTAGGAAATGGTTGTATTTCCTTAGCAGCTGGCTACTCCTAAGACCCTGAAAGAGGCTGACAGTTGATGTCCCTGGGGGAAGCAGAGACATAGGGGATCATCTTGCCTCTTAAGGACAGATTTGATTTTAGGAGCCCTGGGCTCCTCTGAGGGAATTCAGGGAGGCATACCCAGGTTAGTCTCTTGTCCTCCATCTCCCAGAAAACATCTCTAGGGAGACAAACTCCCTTTTGCAAGGGTACAGGACCTGGCTTTTCTCCCCCCAGATGTAAGGGAGGAGAAGAACAAATAGAACAATCCTTTCACTCTCTCTCACCCCTATTACCTCTTTCTCCCCATTATCATCTCCTCTCCTTCATTACAACAATTCCTAGCTATACATCCCTGGGCAAGTCACTTAACCCCCATTGTCTAGCTCTTACCATTCTTCTGCCTTGAAACCAATACACGGTATTGATTCTTAGACAAAAGGTAAGGGTCTAAAAAAATAAAGTTAAGGCAGACTTAAAAATGATAGAGAATTTAGTCCGTGATACATGCCTTATAATAATCCATGGCTTGGATTTTTGGGAGCACTGGAGAATGACATAAATTTCATTAAACTGATAGAGGAGAGATGAAAATATCTTAATTTTAACTCACACATTGACTTGAGGACTCTCAGCAAAACATTTTCTTTTTTCTTTATTTATAATTTTATGTGAGGTTTTATTTTGTTGGGTTTTTTTTAGCAAGCATGTTAAACAAAAGAGGGAACAATATGTTTTGCAAGTAAAATTCCTTCACACCTGGACAAGTTTTAAATAAGTTCTAAATGGAAAAATCCTACTAGGAGTCACACTTAGGTTAAGCTGTCTAAGACACCTTCTACTCCTTACCTTTCATCCCTCTAAGGCTGAAACAGAAATCTTTCTCTGCAATAATACTTGCCTTCTTCAACCACTCTGTTTCCAAATGTATATAGTCTCATATATCTGTTTAAAAGAAGAGTGATATTTATCTAGTTCCTAGTTTATTTGTTTATATGATAAATGGAAGTCAGATATAGTTTCTATCAACTGAAATAAATGTCCTTGAAGCCACATAAGATTGCAAGAAAGTACCCCAATTTCCCTAAATCCTTAAAAGTCCCCTAGTATAAACAAAAAATAATTACTCCCTTACTCTATTTAATATTTTATTAACAGGCTATCCTTTTAACTTCTTGATGAAAAGTATTATGTAAAATCCTAGAACAAGAATTGTCAACTATTTAAAAGCAAAAGTCTCAAGTAAGCCACTTCCCATCACCTAGTTCACTAGTGAAAAGAATATTCAAAGACAAAAACAGGGACTGTAAAAAGAGACAGAGGGGAAGCAGAGGACGGATTATGGTGGCAGGAACCAACTGACCTACGTGACAGAGCTGGCACTAAAGGAAGTGTTTTCGCCTCATCAGGGAAGGGGCCTAAGGAGGATAAAATCTTGAGGGAAAGTAGAAGGTTCCCTTGGGAAGAGCAGTTGGTCTCTCAGTCTGGAGAAGCTGAAGAGAGAAAGCTGAATAAGACTTTCTCCTGAGGGTTACCCACTTTTTCCTGCTTGAGGCTGGAAATCCTTCCCCTCAACATTTCCCAATTGAAAAGACTCACTGAAGAGAAACTTGAGAAAAGGCATTTTGAATCTCTGTCAGATTTTACCTCAGCTCCTGTTGCTCTGGTTCTGAACCATGGCCAAGAAGGCAAACCCAGGCCATTCAACCTGACTTTCTCTTGAGGAGGGAGGGAAAAGGGTTTTAGATAGAGACAGGGACCCCCTTTTCCCCACTTTCCTCTCCCATTCTTTCTCTGCCAATTATTTCTTTGTATTACTCTGAGTTAATTGACATTAAAGCTGTAAATCAAGTGTGAGTGAACAGATCAAATGGAGACCCTTCGGTCTTGAGTAGTAGAGGGGGGACAGGAGGGGAAAGAGTGAATCTGGGAGAGCAGCTACAGCTAAGGAGGGAAGGCAGAAGGGGGAAAATCTTCAAACACCCCTCTCCTCTCTCTGAGCCAACCCTAAACATCAGCTGTCCTCTCCTAGATCTTGTTCCTTTTACTGATTCCCAAAACCTTTCCTCCATTATATCTGCTGTCTCCCCTGAACCCTGTTTTGAGAATGGAGGTTTCCACTCTTTTTCTCTCTCTCTGTACTGAAAGACTTAACCCTCCATTATACCTAGCACTGTAATTGACCTATTTGCATCTCTGACACAAAGCTCAGAATCTGGCCTCAAATATTCACAAGAACCATCATGGAATAGAACTCTGTTGTAAACCACCTCTGAACTGGTCACCTGTTTGCTTTTCTTTTTCTATTTTAATAGAAGATTTAGGGATAACTTGATTGGAAACAGTATAGTTTGGGCACAGATAAATTTAATACTGCTCTTTCCAGGTGCTATCTTACTAGGTAGTCTCAGAGGCTTCTAGGAGTTATCCTTCTTGTTGCTTGTGAGCAGGGGAGGAAATAGAGGTGGGTTCTATAAGCATCTGAGCATTCAGAGATAAAAAAAAATCTGAAATGATCACATAGACATGACTACAAGCAGATTTTGGAGACTTGTAAGCTAGAGGAAAACAGGTTATTACTTCTAACCAATCCAGCAGGTCTTTTAGTACTTCAATCTTATTGTCCCATTGCTGTGGTTGTTTCCATTCTGTTCTTTATCCTTTGCACTACTTCCATTTCCTTGGTTGGTCAATTAATTCTGTTTCTCCACCACTGAAAGAAAAATTCCAGAGGCCATAGACAATTTCTTTAGTAACACATCACACTTTCAAAAGCAATAATCTAAAGACAGAGAACTCTTAACAGATGTCATTGACTGACTAAATGACCCTGTGTACCATTTCTATTCCCATTTTTCATAGCCTCATGAGGACAAGGAAAAGAGGAAAAGTATCATAACATACATTGGTCTTTAGGATAGGGCTGAGGGAAATGGGGCTTAAGGGATGGATACAGACATCCAGGTCAGCTTAATGAAAAACAGATGCTCTGAATCCTCCATATCTAAAAGTTTAGACAGGTGCAAATGAGATTTTGGCCATAGTCTAGACTCTATAACAAATGGGAGCCTTCAGCAACTGGAATTCAAATTGACCTTTTAGAATTGACTGTGCATCAAGCATTGGCCAGCACTGATAAAACATTTAAGAGATCACAAGAAATACAGCATGTTCAGTGTCACACTCAAAGAATATTTATTATATTCTGAGATGCAGCCTGAAATACTAGAGAAAAAACTGGCTTTGAAAATGGGAAGCCCTAGATTCAAGTCCCTCCTTTGACACAGACTATACTGGACTAAATTTCTCAATATCCTCAGTACCCCTTAGGATAGCTAGTTGGCACAGTGGATGGAGGACTGGACCTAGAATTAGGAAGATTCTTCATCCTGAGTTCAAATTTGGCTTCATATACTTACTAGCTATGTATCCCTGGATTAGTCACTTAACCTGATTGCCTCAATTTCCTCATTTGGAAAATGAATTAAAGAATGAAAAGGCAAACTATTTTAGTATCATTACCAAGAAAACCTCAAATTAGTTATCAAAAGGCAGATAACTGAAAAATGACTGAACAACTGAATACTGTCAGAAAATACTCTAATACTATAAATTGCAGAAAAACAGCCAACTTACAAAGGAAAAGGTAGTTCCTCACCAGAAGCTCCCTCACCTATGAAAACATAGTTCCAGTCTCTCTCCCTAGTGAATGCTCCAACTACAGGTATAAAATAATAAGTGAGTGCATTAAAACAGGCATGCCTCTGAGAAGTTCAGAGCTGTTGAGGCTCTTTAATTATGTGTGGCATGTGTAGATTGTTTTGGAAATGTTTCATTTCTTTCTTTTTTCTTTTTTGGTGTGTAAACCATTATCCTATATATGTCTTATGATTAGATATAATAATTGTGAGTAAAGCTAATTCTTAGAAAGCCATAGCATATTTTGTGCATGTCAATAAGAGCTTTCTTTGAGATGGTTTTATGATCCCTGATATAGGTGACAAAAATGTAAGATGGAAGGAGGAAAACTGGCACCACTATTAAGAATATCCTGGGGTGACAGAGAACCATATCTTTGATGCATCCATTGTTGGTCTCAGTGCACATACTTGTTAACTCACCTGTGCATAAAGAATTATAATGAGCTACTATATTGGTAGATATTCTTAACAGCAGTCCCCACAGACACTCCAGAACCAAAGTGGAGTTTCCACATGGTCTAGGGTATGATTTTTCATAAGACTCTAACAACAGCAGCTCTCAGAAGATTAGAGACAAGTAGCATAAAAATGATCTTTTTTTTTTTTTCAAATTTAACTAGGAGGAATGGTGTTAAAAACAAATCTCATCCCAGAGCACAAAAGCTGTCCTTAGTAAGAGAAGTTCCTTCAAAACATTTGCAGAAAGATGTTAAAGGTGTCTGAAATGGATAATCTAGAGACAAAGGGCTGCTCCATCTGACAGCCCTTCTTGACTCTCATTCCTCTTCCTCTGAGATGTTCAATATTCCTTGCAAACATTATCCAATTAATCCCTTTAAATATCCCAAGAGAAAGTTAGTTGATGGCAAATACTATTTGGACAGCTTGCAATTTGCAAAACTGAAATACTAAAAAATTATCTTGCTTGTCTCAGATTTCAAAAGGGCAGGTGTTACTCATCCTATCTTCATTTATTCAATATGCATTTTTTTCAAGTACCTAATGTGTGTCAGGAGCTATACCAGGGACTGAGGATACAAAGCCAAAGCCAAACAGTGCCTGTCCTCAAGGAGCTTATATTCTATAGGCAGAAATGAAGCCCAGTATACTCATTAAATTTAAGAAAAAATAAAAAGCAAATATAGATCTGAGTAAAGAAATGAAGTAAAAAGTACATTCCTCATCTCCATTACATCTGGGCAAACCTAAATTAATATTTAGCAGCTTAACACTGAGTAGCTTTAAGTCCAATTGAGTCAACATGCAATTTGACTAGATCTGGTCTAGGTTCTGTAAGGAATACAAAGAATAGTCATTGCACTTAGAGAGTTCTCTGTCCTTTCAAAGAGACAAGATATTGGATGAGAAGCAAGAAATAGGAAGCAATTCAAGAAAGCATATAATCCAGGCTTAACCACATTATTGACAGTCAACTACTTATTAATGTCATTGTCAACCTACATCCCTTTTCTTCAGAGGTAAGGCAGGATGCTACTATAGGAACTACTTATACTTGAGCCTTTGTTTAGCTATTATCCAATGGAGACTTATTTGACTCTAATTAGGGCAGAATCGGTGTAAGCTTTAAAATAAGCAAAAGTTTGATTTAATTTTGTGGCCAATAAGTGGCTGAGAAACCAAATGACTAGATGTTCACAGTAAGTTGAAATACATTTACAAATCCAAAGGCAAATTTAACTTGATCAGTATCATTAAAACTTGCTTTGGAAGATTACATCTTATTTAAAAGGACCAAGATAGGAAAAAAGGTAGGGGAAAAGCATTGTAAATTAAAAGATATAGTTATATTAGGTAATCCAGGAATAGGATATAAAAATCATCACTTCTTCATTTGAATGAATATGAAAGGAGACAAAAACAAAAGCAGTATTTTATTTGGGAAATACTATAGACCACCTGGACAGAAAGATGAACTAGATTAAGCATTTTTTTAGAAAGAGAATAAAACCCTAACTTGGAAATACAATATGAATGTGATGAGGAACATAAATCATCCAGACATCTGCTGGAGTTCTCAGTACTAAAAACAGAGCAACAATTTTTTTTTAAGTTACCTTCAACAACCACAAGCATTTTTTATGCCCATTATATTCAAGGTAGTGTGTTTGAATCTGGGAATACAAGATCAAAAACAAAATAATCTTTGACTCCAAGGAATCTACATTCTCCCAAGAGGCTTACAACAAATATACTGAAAAGTAAAGAAAACGTGATTCTAAGACTGTGGGATAAAGCAATAAGAAGAGGCTTTTCATTTTTTTCCCAGTAGGTCAATTCTGTTTGTTTGTTTGTTTGTTTTACATTTCATTTACTTATTTATTTTTTTCCATTTGAATTAGTTTATCTAGTCAATTTAGAACATTATCCCTTGGTTACAATAATCACATTATTTCCCTCCCTCCCCTCCACCCACACTTCCCTCAGCCAAAGCGCAAATTCATTGGGTATTACTTGTGTCCTTGATCAGAACCTATTTCCATGTTGTTGTTTACACTTGGAAGTTCATTTAAAGTCTACATCCCCAACCATATCCTCATCAACCCATATATTCAAGCTGTTGTTTTCCTTCTGTGTTTTTACTCCCACAGTGTTTTCTCTGGATGTGGATAGTGTTCTTTCTCATAGAGCCCTCTGAGTTGTTCAGGATCACTGCATTGTCACTAATGGAGAAGTCCATTAGTGTATCAGTCTCAGTGTACACTGTTTTCCTGGTTCTCCTCCTCTCACTGCATCAATTCCTGGAGGTCATTCCAGTTCCAATGGAATTCCTCCAGTTCATTATTCCTTTGAGCATAATAGTATTCCATCACCAACATATACCACAATTTGTTCAGCCATTTCCCAATTGAAGGGCATCCCCTCATTTTCCAATTTTTTGCCACCACAAAGAGCAAAGCTATGAATATTTTTGTACAAGTCTTTTTCCTTATTATCTCTTTGGGGTAAAAACCCAGCAGTGCTATGACTGGATCAAAGAGCACAGCCTTTTATTGCCCTTTGGGCATAGTTCCAAATTGTCCTCCAGAATGGTTTGATCAATTCACAACTCCACCAGCAATGAATTAATGTCCCAACTTTGCCACATCCCCTCCAGCATTGATTACTTTCTTTTGCTGTCATGTTAGCCAATCTTCTAGGTATGAGGTGATACCTCAGAGTTGTTTTGATTTGCATTTCTCTGATTATAAGAGATTTAGAATGCCTTTTCATGTGCTTATTAATATTTTTGATATCCTTAACTGAAAATTGCCTATTCATGTCTCTTTCCCATTTATCAGTTGGAGAATGGCTTGATTTTTTGTACAGATGATTTAGCTCTTTATAAATTCGAGTAATTAGACCTTTGTCAGAGGTTTTTGTAATGAAGATTATTTCCCAATTTATTGCTTCCCTTCTAATTTTGGATTCATTAGTTTTGTTTGTAGAAAAACTTTTTAATTTGATGTAATCAAAATGATTGATTTTACATTTTCTGATTTTTCTAGGTCTTGATTGGTTTTAAAGTCTTTCCTTTGCCAAAGATCTGACAAGTATACTATTCTGTGTTTGCCTAATTTGCTTATAGTTTCCTTCTTTATATTCAAGTCATTCACCCATTCTGAGTTTATCTTGGTGTAGTGTGTGAGATGTTGATACAAACCTAATCTCTCCCATACTGTCTTCCAATTTTCCCAGCAGTTTTTATCAAATAGTGGATTTTCGTCCCAAAAGCTGGGATCTTTGGATTTATCATAGACTGTTTTGTTGAGGTCATTTACCCCAAGTCTATTCCACTGATCCTCCTTTCCATTTCTTAGTCAGTACCAAATAGTTTTGATAACCACTGCTTTATAGTATAGTTTGAGATCTGGGACTGCAAGGCCTCCTTCCTTCACATTTTTTTTCATGATTTCCTGGATATCCTTGATCTTTTGTTCTTCCAAATGAACTTTGTTATGATTTTTTCTAATTCAGTAAAAAAGTTTTTTGGTAGTTCAAAGGGTATAGCACTAAATAAGTAAACTAATTTGGGTAGGATTGTCATTTTTATTATGTTAGCTCATCCCACCCATGAGCAATCAATGTTTTTCCCAATTGTTTTGATCTAGTTTTAATTGTGTGGAGAGTGTTTTGTAGTTGTGTTCATATAGTTTCTGTGTTTGTTTCAGGACATAGATTCATAAGTATTTTATATTGTCTAGGGTGATTTTAAATGGAATTTTTCTTCTAATTCTTGCTGCTGAAATTCGTTGGAGATATATAGAAATGCTGATGACTTGTGCGGGTTTATTTTGTATCCTGCAACTTTGGTAAAATTGTTGATTGTTTCGACTAGCTTTATGGTTGATTCTCTAGGATTCTTTAAGTAGAACATCATATCATATGCAAAGAGTGATAGCTTGGTCTCCTCATTGCCAAGTTTAATACCTTCAATTTCTTTTTCTTCTCTAATTGCTACTGCTAGTGTTTCTAGTACAATGTTAAATAATAGAGGTGATAATGGGCATCCTTTTTTCACTCCTGATCTTATTGGGAATGCATCTAGTTAATCCCCAATGCAAATGATGTTTGCTGATGGTTTTTAGATACATACTGTTTATTATTTTTAGGAAAGGCTCTTCTATTCCTATACTTTCTAGTGTTTACAATAGGAATGGGTTTTGTATTTTATCAAAGGCTTTTTCTGCATCTATTGAGATAATCATGTGATTTTTGATGATTTGCTTGTTAATATGGTCAATTATGTGGATGGTTTTCCTAATATTGAGCCATCCTTGCATTCCTGGTGTGAATCCTACCTGGTCATAGTGAATAACCCTTGTGATGACTTGCTGTAGTCTTTTTGCTAGTATCCTATTTAATATTTTTGTATCTATATTCATTAGGGAGATTGGTCTATAGTTTTCTTTCTTTGTTTTTTACCTGCCTGGCTTTGGGATCAGTACCATGTTTGTATCATAAAATGAATTTGGTAGAACTCCTTCTTGGCTTATTCTGTCAAATAGTTTGTATAATATTGGGATTAGTGCCTCTGTTTCCAGATGACTTATCTTAGTTTTAAGTTCTTTTCCCAATTGTCTTCAGCCTCTCTTAATTTTGTATTCAATTCAATTTTGAGTTCTTCCAAAACCTGTATCCAATTCGCTAAGATTTCTGATTTATCCTTTGCTGATCCCTCCCCCTCTGTTCTGTTCGCTGTATAAAAGTTGTCTATTGTAATTTCATTATATTTTTTCTCTTGTTTGCTCATATTTACTCCTTCTTTGCTCCTTGTTATTTGTCTGTGCTCTTGCTCCTCTCATTATTTTTTGGTTTGGGGGGTTTCTGTCAGTCTCCCCTCTTGGAGCTTTGGCAGAAGATATCTGGGTGAAGTCTGTGGGGGAGGGTTGTTGGAGTTTAAACTTTCCTGTCCTCTGGAAGCTTTTGATTGGATTAAAGTCCAGCAGTCAATGAGGGAGGGGTGTTGGAGCCTGGGCTTCCCTAAACTATAAAGGCTTTTGATGGGACTAAGTTCAGCTGGGTTGGCCTGGGTGTGTTCTGAAGCCAACATCTCCTGGAAGGTTGGAGCAATATGGAGGACCTCCACAGCTCAGCTTTTGCTGTTTTCTCATTTTCCCAGCCCTTTTATGCCTGTGCACTAGGAGTTCAGAAAGCTGTCTCCTCTGTTGAAGGTGTTAACTTGGAAAAACACAGAACCACTAAGATGAACAGAAAAAAACACATTTTTAATCAGGAAAGAGATAGTGTTCAATATTTGGCTGCCACACAGAGTCAAGAACCTAAAAAACACAAAAAGCCAAGGGCTCTGGGACTCTGGGAACCATATCTCTGTGAGAATCTCTCAGGAGATGATTCTCCAAAGACTAATAGAACTTAGGGACCTTATATACCTTTTGGGGAACTAAGGACAGGGAAATATGATTGATTAGATTTACCATGGCTACAAGGAAATGAGAAATTCACGAGAGGATTATTAGGGAGAGGTTGATGCTTTACAATAATAGAAAAGGAAAGAGTCTAGCCAAGGGTTGGGCTACCTGGGAGAGGCCTTTAACACAATGGGAGAAACTACTAAGACAAAAAAGGGTACTTAACATTTGACTATATCCACTAGTCCCACCTAAACTGGGGTCATTAAGTACTTTAAGATCTATTATTAATTCTGAAATGGGTCAGTCTGGAACTTCCTTTCAGGTGAGTTCTCAGGACCCAGGGAAAACTTGGGATTTTCAAAAACCCAGTTGATAAAGGTTTCTAGGATTCCACACGCTGGATTCTATTTTGCCCTGGGGCTAAGGACTTCAGGCTTGAAAGGGCCAAGCTCTTCAGGCTTCTGGGCCTCACTGAGGGCTAGGGCCAGGGCCTGGGACTTCAAGGGGGTGGGTATGGGGTGTGAGCTGCTCTGTTGTTGGTGTAGACAGGGTCCTGGGATCCAGAAGTTGGCCTATGCCCAGCCACAGAACCTGGCACAGCAGGTGAGGGGTGGTTGGCCAGCACACCTCTGTGTGTAGTTTTGCTTCTAGTTCCCCTTTATCCTTTGAAAATCAATTCTTTCTGCCTACCTTTCAAGTTTTCTTCAGCAGGAGAGTCTCCTCACTCTGTCTTGCTGTTGATTTTTGACTACTGTCATTTTGAGGCACTTTGTAAAGATTGTTTTGGAAGGATTCTCAGAGAGAATCCATCATATTGGCTCCACCCCAAAAAGAAAAGACATTTCAAAGAAGGTCAATTTTATGATTTTATTTTATTTTTGAATTAAACATTTATTTTCCTTCAATGAAATTTATTTATTCAGTGGTTTACTTCTTTTTTGACACTGTCTCTCTCTGTCTCCCCCAGGTGCAAAGAGAGATAACAACTCATAGGTCAGATCGCACTAATGATCACCACAGTAGTTTTGACCTGATACAATTCTGAGATGCCCCAATTAACCTTTTCTTAAGCAGTTTGGTGCCTTCCTTTTTATCCTTTTCCTAGAGGATTATCATATTTGTGCTAGACAGTGTAGACACCCAATAAGCTAATGGGCTCAATAAATGTAGCAGGGATCACAGGTGAGTACCACTATACCCAGCTCTAATCCTCCATTTAAAAGTTAAAAAAAACAAAAACAAAGAAAATCATTACTTTTATGACAAATGCACATGGTGGAACAAATAAATTCCCATATTTCCATATCCAAAAATTTACTTTTCATTCTTCATCACCTGTCTTTCAGAAGTAGATATGTAGGTATTATATAGATCATAATTAGTCTTCTGGAATTATAATTGACCATTACATTGATCAGAATTCTAATGTCTTTCAAAGTTGTTTGCCTTTATGATGCTGCTATCAAATAGATCATTCTTATTCTGTTCCCTACACTTTGAATAAATTCATAAAAGTATTTCCAAGTTTCTCAGAACCCATCCATTTCATCATTTCTTATAGCCACAACAGTATTCCACCACATTAATATACTATAATTTCCTCAGCCATTTTCAAATTAATGAGCATCCCTTTAATTTCTTGTTCTTCTACAAAAAACCAACAACAACAATAAATATATATGTAGATATGGATCCTTTTCCTCAATCATTGATCTCTTTGAGATATAGGCTTAGTGGAAGTATCTCTGAGACCAAGGCATTCAAACTTTAGTAATTTGTGGTGTATAATTCAAAATTACTTTCAAAAATAGTGGGACCAATTCACCACTCCATCAATGTACTTGTATATACCTATTTTCCTTCATTTTTTGACATTCTTGCCAATCTTATGTAATGAAGCATAATCCAAGAGTAGTTTTAATTTGTGTTATTGATGATTGGAGCATTTTCTCTTACAGCTGATAACAGCCATATGGATTCCTTTGATAATCTGGTAAAATTTATTAACTTCTCAGAATATTTTGTTAAAATTGATAATCAAAAGAAATTCTAAATTTCAGTTAGAGATCATTGAAGTGAATTCATCATGATCTTGTGAATCTTCATTAGACTCTCATTAGGTTCTATAAAAAGAGTCTGAGAAAGAGTTGTCAGACATATAGGAGGAGAACTAGGAAAGAGCAGTGTGTCAAAAGCTTGCAGAGAGTTCAAGAAAGATTATGGCAAATCACTGCACCCAACAAATATCAAATCATTAAGCTTTTTCATAGTCTGTTTTTGTTTTGTTTTGTTTTTTGTCTTATTTTGTATTCTCAGTGCTTAGCACAATACCCAGCACATAGTAGGTGCTTAATAATAAATTCTTATGAACTTGACTTAACTTGCTCAAAGTCACAAAGGTAGTAAGAGTTCAAAGCCAGGATTGGAACCTAGATCTTCTGAACCACCATCTATTGAGCCATTATATCACATGTGTTCCACTTGACAACAAAGAGCAAAACTAAAAACAATATAAAGAAATAACAAGGAGGCAAATTCATACAATTTAGAAAAATTGTCCTATAGAACTGTCCAAAAAGTGAAATAGGCTGTCTCAGAAAGTATGGAGAAGTTTTCAAGCAAGCCTGGTTGGCCTTGTTTTGGGAGATGCAATAGATGAGCGTCATTTTCTCATATTGGTTAGACCATATGGCTTTTGAGATCTTTCTAGCTCTGAGATTCTGACTGTGAGGTTCCATGCCCACATTAGTGCTCTAAAATTGGCTCATTCAGACGTTTTCTGAAGTCTTCATATGCATACCATGGACCATGCAGAAGAATCCACTTGCTCTCTGACTTAGCACATCATAATATTTGCTTCTTGTTCTGTTTGGGGGCTTAAAAGTTTCAGTTTCAGTCAAAATAGAATCCACTTCAAGATCTAAAGGAGTTTAATACAAACATATCTTGTAAAGCAGTTATGTATATATCAATTTATTTTAAGTCACTAAGCATGATAATTAAATCAAACTAAAAGCTAAATATGAGTTGTTAGCTTGCTGTCAGTCTAGAGTTAGAGACAGAGGAAAGAAATAAGAGAGAGGGAATGGAAGGAAAAATCCCTTTATCCTGTATCACCTGTTTTCCACAAACCCAGAGTTGTTTCCACAGTGCAAATCATTCTAGTTACCCTGAAGCCAAACTACTAGGCAGTCTCCAGAGGGAACAAATACAAGTCCCCAAGACCTTGAGTCCAGGATGTCACCTACAATTAAACCTCTTTTAGCAAGAGCATTGCTTTTAAAAATCCTAAACAGAAATGAAAAAAAAAAGTTAATGCATTATAAGAAGGAAAAAGAGAAGGGAAAATAAGCACAAAAAGAGCAAGGGGATATTGTTGTTGTTGTTGCAGTCCACTTCTTTATTACAATTTTTTTTCCAGATTACAAGTCAATATGATTTTTCAATATTTGGCATTCTATCTTCCCTCTTTCCCATCCACCCCTTCCCCAATAAGGTAGGAATTGTGTGTGTGTGTATATATATATATATATATATATATATATATATATATATATATATATATATACAGGGAAAGGGGATTTGTTAGTCTCTTTGTCTATTTTGAGTTAATCAATCAAGAAACCCCTACTTAATACTTCATTAGCTATCAAGTAAGAGAATTCCCAAATCATTTACTTAGAGATCTCTATCCTTTTAACTCAATTAGTCAGAAACTTGTGAATCCTTTGATAAGAGTTTACACCCTCAGAGGATGAGAGGTGGGTCCCACAGACACTGCCCCCCCCACCTTGGCAGTACTAGTCAATTTGGAAGCTGTGTTTGGTCCCTCTGAAGAGAGGAAGGGACAGGAAGGAACATGGAAAAAGTACTATGAAAAGTCCTGAACTTCCTGCCCAGTGAACCTTCATTTTGCATCTTCAGCTTGGAGCTTCTCCTGGTGACTTGGCTTTTGGAGGTGGCTTTGGATTTGACCTTTGGCTTGAATCTTGACTTTGGCTCTTGGACTGCTTCTGGGAGGACTACTCCTGAATCTTCTCCTTTGGATTTCATTTTGGGTGAGTGAATAGCTGGCCTTCCTTTCCTGGCTTCTGGAAAGATTAGTTCCAGAGAGGCCTCCCTTTCCTGGCGGAGGCTGTATAGGTAGAACCCTTGCATAAGACACCCTAGGGTCCTCTGGCTGAGGGTTAGTGAGCCCTGCTGGGGCTGAGCCTGACACTGGAGCAACATTTAGTGTGATAGGGTAGACATTTTCTCTATCCTCTCCTTACTTTTTGCTACTTTCACTCTTTCTACTTCTTGGTAAATAAACACTACTAAAAGTCCTTTTGACTTAAGCTATAATATTTTAAATTGGCGACCACAATATTAACTTAGAATTCTCATATTAGCATAAAAACCTAATTTTAAATTCTTATAATATATGCATTTTTCATATGAGTATCTTTGAATTGACCCAGATCTTTGCCTTGTTGATAACAGTTAAATCATTCACAGTTGATCATCATACATTTTTGTAATTATTGTGCCAAATATTGTTCTGGTTCTGCTCATTTCACTTTTATTACTTCATATGTCTTTCCAGGTTTTGTTTTTATTTGTGATCACCTTGTTTGTCATTTCTTACAGCAAAATAGTATTTCATTACAAGCATATAATGCAACTTATTTAACCATTCCCCAGTTGATGGACATCCCTTCAATTTCTTTACCACCATGGAAAGAGTTGCTATATTTTTGCACAGATAGGTTATATAAGGATAGGTTCCCCTATCTTTAATCATTTGGGGATTCAGACCTAGTGGTGGAATTGGTGGTTCAAAGAGTATGCACAGTTTTATGGCCCTTTGGGTATGGCTCTAGATTAATCTCCAGAAGGATTATATTAGTTCACAACTCTACCAGCAGTATATTTGTGTCCTAATTTTCCCACATCCCCTCTAACATTTATATTAACTTTTTTGTCATGTTAGTCAGTCTGATGGTTGTGAAATAATACTTCAAAGTTATTTTAATTCACATTTATCTAATCAATAGTGATTTAGAGGGTTTTTTTCCCATGTGACTAAAGATAGTTTTGATTTCTTCATCTGAGAATTGCTTGATCATATTCTTTGACCAATTTGTGAGTTGGTAAATGCTTTATATGCTGTCATTTTGAAGTTGTGTCCAACTTTGTAACCACATATGGAATTTTCTTAGTGAAAACACAGGAGTGGTTTGCCATTTCCTTTTCCAGCTCATTACATACATGAGAAATAGGCCAATTGAGTTAAGTCACTTGCTTGGGGTCACACAACTAGTAAGCATCTGAGGTGAGATTTGAACTAAGATAGATGAATCTTCCTAACTCCAGGTCTGGAATTCTATTCACTGAAGCATCTACCTGCCATAGTTTCAAGTGGAAAATATGAAATACCAAAAAGAAAATGAATCAGAAGAAAAGCAGTCAAAATAGGAGAGATTTAAAAACATTTCAAACTGTTTCCTCAAAATACATACGGAAAATCATTTAACAGACAAAAACTTTCATTCTTCCCTATCTTTTATTTTTACTTTTTAAGTAATATAATATGTAACATAATATAATATATGATTTTATAAACATGTAATTAATTATAATAAACATACTTACTTGTCCAAAAGAAACAAATACTTACATTAACTGAATCCCAAAAATCTATTTCTCATTCTTATTCCCCCTTCTGCCTCTGAGAAGGCAAGTAATATGATATAGGTTGCACACACACATACACACATATATTATCATATAATAGATATTTTCCTGTTCATCATGCTGTGAAACAAGACATATATTGCTTACACAAGAAAAAAAGTCAGGGTGTAATTGGAAGTTCTAAATACTTTCTAAGTTAAAAGCAGCAATAAGATGTACTATTAAAATTCTTAGCCAACTCAAATGGTATTTTATCACAACTAAGTTTTTCCAGAGGGTATTCTATGTCTCTCATGACTTGACCGATGTGAAATGTGATTTACCTTATCATGATACTATGACTCTGTTGGAAGCATATTCCCTCTTCATATAAACACATGCACCATTGCTCCTATTTTATTTAATCACTGTTGAACAGGCCCCTCATTACATTTAATTAAAATGTCAGGCACAAAATCATGTTTATGCTTCAATACTTCAGAGAATCTCTGATCTCATCATTTTGGATACTCCCTCTGTCAGTGAAGATTGCAACCCATCCACATTGTCTTGAAGGCTCTTTCCAATGATGTCCACCAAATAATTAGGCAGAATAATAGATATTACCAAGGAAAAGTTTGACCCCCAAAGGAGACAGACCCATCCTCTAAGCAAGTTCTTGCCAATCTGCTAGAAGCTTTGATTAACATATTTTTTTTTACATCTTGAATATACCAAAGCTAAGTGCGCTCTAATTGTAATCACTTGCTCTTCTATACAATCATTCAATCAGTTTAATGGGTTCCCTTATACTCAAGACTCTAAAGAACTTTACCTTTTCTAGGGAAACCTATTAAACCTTATGCAGGACAATCTCCCCGAGGGCAGTGAATATTCTTCACAAACATACTCCCTATTACTTGCCACTTTTAACTTTGATGATCAGAGGGTCATTAAACAAAGTAATCTATGTGGTTGTATTTATCACATTTTATTACATGGTCTTGCCTTTGACCACCTTCACCAAACATGAATATTTGTGATAGATAGCAAAAATAAATTAATTAGGTGCAGCATTAAGCAAAAGAAAGGGAGAAGGTTAGATTACCTTTAGAAAATAGTAAATCTCTATCACTGCAAATTTCTTCCAGGAAAAAGAAAAGATGAATATCTTAATAGCATTTATTTTAGTAGTATTATAGTGTGACTATAGAACATAACAGTTTCTGAGAAACTGAAAATGAAGATCACACAGTTGGCAATGAAGAAGCTGGTTGTGAGCAGATTACAATATATACCTAATGAGTAAAATGACAAACTGGAGTAAAAGATCTCATTGAGGAAGTATATCCTAGGAAAGGAAGATGGGGTGGTCATGTGATAAGGGTAAAAGAAGACAAATGGAAAACCTAAGTGCTCCATAAGCATCTTTGTTCACATAAGGAAAAACAAAACAAAACAAAACAAAAAAAAAAACAAGACTTTTAGAGCATTGTGTAGACTTACCTGTGAAGAATTTTGGGAAAGACATGGAAAAAAATAGAGGATGAGAGAAGAATCAAGAGATTATAGAAAAGGCAAATAGTTTGGTAGTTATTGCTGTCTCCTTGGATTATCTTTTGGGGGTAATATTGTATGCTATATTTTTTGTTTTTATTTTTTTTAATTTTCCTTCTCTAACATATTTTCTAAAACTATCACAGAATTACATTCAAAATTGCATTGCCTCCAGAAAAATTTCTCCAATATCTATTGACTCTAATCCAGTCACCTTTCCCAACTACATTTTTGTTAGTTTCATTTCTATTTCTTCAATTGGCACATCTGTGACTGAGGTGTTAAGAATCCAAATGAGATATTTTCACTCTTACTGATGATGGTCCAAATGAATCATTTTTGAAATGCTGACAAATCTGTTATATTTTATATCTATTTGTTGTCCTACTGCCAATTGTTTGTTTGAATGTTCTTCTGATGAGAGGGTTTAGTTGAGTGTAATGCCAATCTTTCTATAGATTTCTTTTTACAGCTACATTTTTCCTCTTGTTTTATGAGGCAATTATGCTCAAGATCTTCCACTGATCTCTTACTTTACAAATAAATTTACATCCTAAATCAATGTTATCCTTGTCTTCTCTTTTTTCAACCTCACAAAATTAAATGTTTGTTGGCTGAGATATGGCCTGAGCATTTTGAACCCTATTTTTTTTTTTGGCAATGTTGTTTCCCGAGATAAATCTCTATAGGCATTTTTCAACTTTCCACTTTAAAGCAACAGTAATTTGAATCAGTCACATTTAATTTTACAATTTTATGAATATATCATTTCTTATCATTGAATGTCAATTGACCTTTATTCTAATCAATCAATGGAATAATTGCATATTCCACTTCTGAAATTACTTCAAGAGAAGTAGTCAGTCAATAATCACTCCCTGTTTCTTGATATAATCATTTTACGAGGTTGTTCAGAGCTGGACATGTCCACTGTCTTCTGACTCTTCTTAAAGAAAATATTCATAATATGTAAGTATGAAGTTCTGTAAATAGACTGTAAACCTATTTCTTGTGTTTCTTAAGCCAGAACCAAATTTTCCAACTTGCCTTTTGGCATTCTTCCCTACTGCTATCTTTATGGTTTTTTTTTTTCTTTTTCAATCATTCTTGAAAATGCTTTTATTTAAGTGGAATTTCCAAGGATGGAAAGTTTTAGATCTTATTAAAGGCAGCAACATCCTTTGATTGCATATAGTCTTCAAAGTCAGTTATCTGTTCTTTTGGCATATCTGTCACAACTTTATCATCTTCAACTATATACTGTATTTCAAATTTCTTAGTGCACATGGGTACCTCCTTATTGAAGTCACTTAGTACCAAACTGTACAGTGATCTATTCTGGAAGATATTGTAAAATTTAAGTTTTTTTTTCCTTGCTATTTAGCATCAGCCCCAAACACTGGTCTTTGGACTGCAATTATATTCAAAACCTTCTTTTTTATTATCATCACTACAAGCACCTCAAGATGATGACTAGCTATTCCATGAAATTTTGTTTCTTTTTACTTTTGGTCAAATATCACAAAGAAATTCTACTATTTCCTTTCTTTGACATTTCAAGTACAAAATATTAGCCATCCATCCATTTAGTTACAACTTCCTTTTATTTTCTAGTTTGACTTCTCATAAGAATATCAACCCTGTGTGATTCACTTCTACGTTTTTGTCCATTCACTAGACATTGAGCAATTATGCTCAAATTTTGAAAGCCAACAGTAGTTAATGGTTATAGATACACTAAAAATGGATTTTTGGTGACTTTTGCTCACTTTTTTTTGAAACCTCTCCACTATTATTGTGAAAACAAAATGGGAATGCATAGGACTGGAGATTATATTTAATTTTTCATTATTTTCTGAATTGCCATGGTTAAAAAATCTTATCACTTAGTGGTTAACCTACTGATGAAAAGCCAATCCTTTATTAAATGGAACTGTCCTTTATCCAGCAGAATAAAACTCTTCCCAGAACTGTATTCAATGCCTTTTAACCCTGGCAGATACAGCTAGATTTCTATTTCTCTTGTCAAAGCCTTTGAGAATTCAATGTCCTCTCCAAGCCATAATGAGGCACTAGAAAAAGGATTTTGTAAAATAGAATGAGTATAATTACTACAATTAGTAGAATGTAGCCGCACTCTGTGGACTTCAGCAAGTCCTTTCATTTCTTTGAACCTCAGTTTCCACATCTTAATGGTTGATAAGACCATTTTCATCACGTATCTCAGAGGATTGGAGTTATAATTTGCTATGATATATTAATTGCTGTGAGTATAAATTTAATTAGTAAAATTAAAATTAATTTTGCTTCTAATTCACTTTAAGAAGGTAGTATTAAAAAATTCATTTGCCCACAGCTTTGCAAATAATTCCTGGTGTTTACTAGCCTAAAAGAAATTGGACATTCTGTGCCATTCCCTACTGAGGAGTGAAATAAAAAGTGGTATGGAATTGTGGGGAAAGGGTTTGATATAATCACAGAATCTCTGACTTTTAAAAGGAACTTCAGAGGACATCTATTCTAAGGCAAACCTGAAAAAATCTACTCTCTATGACCTACACAATTTGAAGCAAATAAAGCCACTTTGCATTATCTTTTGAGATTAAAAATGGTTAGAACACCAATCTATAAATTTAGTAAGCAATTATTAGTAGGTTTGTTAATCAATCTGATTCTTCTGTCTTAGATAAAAAAGTCCTCAGCTGACAATGGTAGAAAATTCATATAATTTTCTAAGGGACTATTAGGGAACTCTCTGCATTTTTCTTTCACCACTTGTCACCCATTCATTATATTTGTGACCCAAGAACAGAATATTTATCTAAAGATAAGAAAAACTAAGTCAAAGATGCATTTTGTCAATGTTAGTTCATTAAGTAATGACAAATCAAGAACAATAGCTTCAAGATACCAAAGTGTGGTGAATATGTTGCAAATCACGAAGATCTCAACAATTTTATTTGATTAGCATGGAAGGCATTTACATTTACTAGAATATTTTAGAGTGTTCCAGTTAAATTGGAATGTAGGCAATTGAACTTAAGATAAGTAGCTAAGGGTTTAAATCGGGGAGCTAATTATTTCTGCTATAATATTTAAGATTTTTAATTCTACTTTACCTATAACCTTTAGAAATTTTAAACCTTTTGTGTTCTGCTACTTCATTGCAATGAAATTTCTGGCAAGCATTTTTCTAATATTTCCTTGAAGACTTCTATGAGAGGGAATTAATTCATTGTCTAAAAAGTCTGTTCTTTCCATTCTGAGATAACTTTAAGTGTTGGGGAGTTTTTCCCTATGTCAAGTCCCTCTTTATCTTTGCAAAGGTTACCTTTTGCAACTTCCATACCAAGTTCTACTATCTGAGGACAAGCAGATCATGTGTAAAATACTCTTCAACAATATAGCTATTCCAATTCTTGAACACCGTTGCCATAGCTTTCCTAAATATTCTTTTTTATGTTAAACAGTACCATTTCATTCAAGTGATCATCACATATCTGACATCAAGGAATTCACCAGCTTTTTGTTGACTATTCTCCTTTGGATGCTCTTTAGTTTATCACAGACCTTTCTAAAAGGTGGACCTAGAAGAAAAGACAAGACTCCAAATTTGGTTTGACCAGATCAGAGCATAGTTGAACCTTCATTTCCCTGTTCCTATATATGTATTTTAATGCAGCCTAAGATTTACATTGGTTTTCTTGACTGAAACATTGCCCTGTTAGCTCATATTAGGTTCACTTTGATCATTCAGTGTGTTCTTCCTTCCAGTTATTCAGATCATGACATTGTACACCTTCTCATCCTGAGCAAGTTTTTTCTATACTGTCCCATAAATCCATCACAGTAAGAGGAGAATCCAACATTCTTTGGTCTCCATATAGATGATGTTTGAGGTAGTAGAAATGTAATCTCACCACCAATTTGTCCCTACTCATAATATAAATAGTTAATCTCCTTTTTTTAATCATATAACCCATTGATATTCTTAATTATCCCCCTTGTGCAAGTCATATTGACAATTTGTTGTGATCTGCTTGAATCCATCATATGACTACTCAGCTACCATTATGGTATTTTCTGAGTGGCTGATGGTGAAGACTGAGAAGATAAGCTGTAGAAGATGGCAAAGTACAGACCAGGACCTGAACTTCTCCCACATTCCCTTCCACATAAATCCTCAAATCAAATTTTGGAGCAGCAGAACCAAAAAAAGTCAGAAAGAGAGATGTTTCTATTCCAAGAAATAAATAAAAATAACTTTAAAGTATTATTGTCCTACCTGAAAGTCATGATCATATAAAGCATACAGATATCATATTTCAAGAAATTATAAAATAAAACTGTCCTGATACCCTAGATCTAAAACATAATATAAAAATTAAAAGAATCCCCTTTCACCTGCTGAAAAAGGTCAAAAAATCAAAACTCCCAGGAATATTATAGCCAATTTCCAGAGCTCCAAGGTCAAAGAAAAGATACTTTAAACAACTGAAAAACAACTGTTCAAATGCCATGGAACCCACATGATCTAGCATTTATGACATTAAAGTAGGGAAGAGCTTGGAATATGATATTCTGAAATGCAAAAGAGCTAGGATTATAAGCAAGCAGCCAAAATGACTATAATACTTTAAGGGGAAATTATATTTAATGAAATGGAAAAATTTTAAGCATTCATGATAAGCTAAGATTGAGCTGAATAAAAAAATTTCAACTTTCAAATAGAAGGCTCAAGAGAAACAGTAAAGGGAGAAACATGAAGGAAAAATCATAAGAGATTCATTAAGATTAAACTATTTACCTTTGTATATGGAAATATGATTCCTGCATATTCTAAGAACTTTATGTCATTATCAGTGCAGTTAGAGGGATTTTACATGGAAAGAGATAAAGGAGTGAGTCCATGATATTGGAAAAATGTAAAAAAATGGATGTGAGAAAAAGGGATTCCCTGGGTGAAGAGGGAATGGAGAGGGAGAATGAGAGAAAGTATCCCATCTCCAATAGGTGGACAAGGAAGAGCTTTTCAGGTGCAGGGGGAAATGGTAGGAGAGAGAAGCTGAAGAGAAAAGATTTGGGGATGGTAAAGTCAGCCTGGCACTTTTTCTTTAGTGCCAGCTTCTGTCACACTTTGTACCCCAAAGAGATAATAGGGAAAAAGACTTGTACAAAAATATTTATACCCTCACTCTTTGTGGTGGCAAAAAAATTGGAAAATGAGGGGATGCCCTCCGTTTGGGGAATGGATGAACAAATTGTGGTATCTGTTGGTGATGGAATACTATTGTGCTCAAAGGAATAATTAACTGGAATAATTCCATGAGAATTGTAATGACCTCTAGGAATTGATGCAGAGCAAAAGGAGCAGAACCAGGAGAACATTATACACAGAGACTGATATGCTATGGTACAATACAATATAATGGACTTCTCTACTAGCAGCAAAGCAATGATCCAGGATAATCCAGAGGAATTTATGAGAAAGAACACTATCCACATCCTGAGAAAGAACTGTGGGAAAAGAAACACAGAAAAAAACAAGATCACATGAGTCAATGGGGATATGATTGAGGATGTAGACTCTAAACAATCACCCTTGTGCCCATATTAATAATATGGAAATAGGTCTTGATCAATGACACAAGTAAAACCCAGTTTAGTTGCTTGTTGGCTACAGGAGGGGGATGGGAAGAGGGGAAGGAAAGAACATGAATCATGTAACCATGGAAAAACTTTCTTAATCAATTAAAAAAAATAAATATGCCCCCCCCCAAAAGCCCATCATGGTACCAGAATAACAAGATTTCAAGTTCTCCCCTCCCCCAGGCTTACTGACTATGTAGCTGACCCTGTGCAAATCACTTAACCTCTCAGGGTCTCAGTCAGCTTACTGAGAAAAAAAGCAAAGCAGATGCTGATACTCACTGGTTAAGGGAGTTTCCTTGTCAGGGGTTCACTGTGCCAATAAAATTACAGGTCCTGTCCTCCTTCCCCAAAGTGACTTCATTTTTACTTTCTCCAATTTTGTATTTAATTATTATGTATTTTCAGCCTGTACCTGGATATCTCACTTAGGAATAACTTCCACATCAGTAACAAGTTTTTTTTTTTTCCTTTGCTTTGGAACTATAATCATTATGGCATCATTTGGTACTCTCCTCAGTTAATATCATCAGATTTTTAAAAATAATGTATTTATGAAACATAGATAAGACACTTTTTATCTACTCTCTAGTTGTTTGGCCTCCCATGTTTTACTCCTCAAACATCCCAGCATTTTCCCCCAGTTTCCACATGTCTACCTTTGCACTGAAGTTGCAAAATGCTCAAACACGTGTGTGTATCTTATTGAATTCTTTGTACATGTTCTCCATTTTTGGTGATAGTTATTGACATATAAATTAAATTATCTTCCCAGTGGTCTATTTGGAAATGGTCATCATGAGACATGATAAGAATTAACTAAGAATCCTATGAAATGTTTTCTGTTATCTTTGAATCTCTCCTCTTTTGACTCTAGATGAAAAAACTGTTGGAGCATCCATATTTTTATCTTCTTGATTTTCTCATACTTAGAATGTCAAAATATGATTCTATTCCTTCAGTAGTATGTCCATTTGGGAATTGTGGTATAGTTGCTCCATATTTAAAGTAGCAACAACTCAGTTAATGTTTGTTATAGTCTGTATAAGACCTATGTGATTCATAATGCCCTCTGCCTCCTTCTCATCCATTTTAGCATTTTCATGGGAGAAATAGGTCATGTTCTTTCTTTGTTTCAGGGATTTCTATAGTAGAATAGTTTGTCTTATATTGGCCAGTCTACTGGGAATGACCTTTTCTGTATTTATCTAGCCTGGCTCTCAGAAAGAAGTCATATATAGGATGGTCCAAAATTATAGCCCATTTTAAAGTCATAATATCTTAAAACTGAAGAAAGACCTTTGGACCACAATATAGGAAACCCTACAAATGTGATATATGCTATCAGAGTTTAATCTTCATTGCTATAGTCTTCAAACACTCAAAGTAACCACCATGCATTGATCATTTCAGGCTTTTTATGTGCATTTTCTGTGTCTGACACATAGTAGGTATTTAATAAATAGTTATTGACTGACTGATAAAACATATGGATTTTTAAGCTACCTAGATCTTTTTTTCTGATTGAGAGCTGCTTAGCCATGTTATTCTCATTTTATATTTGTGAAGTTCAATTTTTATCTGTGTAATTATTTATATTTATTCTTATTAAATTCCATCTTCTTAAGTTCAGCCCCATGTTCTAGGCTATTGTTATTTTATGAATTTTAACTTCATGCCATTCATTGGGTTTGCTTACTTTTGTAACTTTGTTATTTCTGCACATTATCTGTGTTTTAGGCAAGTCATTGATAAATCAATTAAACAAACAAAAGAGAATCAAGCTAGGAAATTCAGATATATGCATGTATATTCAAATCCTAGTAATACTGTTTAGTAACATTATGGTCTTTGTCAAGTAATGTATCCTTTGAGGCTTCTGTTTCCATATGTTACCTGAGAATAACTACCACCACCAATATTAATAATAACAACTAGCATTTGTATAAAGCTTTACGTTTTACAATGTGCTTTATATATGTTAACTCAGACTCACTCTATATAACTCCCATGATTAGGGCTCATGCCATTCTGAGATATTAGTTTCCATGGGTAGAAAGCTATAGTACTTGCCAGAAGCTATATTTTCAAAACTTCCTAAATTCATTTAACTGTGAATTGCTTTCAGGTAGTTGAATGTTATTGTCATCCATCATCTCCATTTTACAGGTGAAGAAACTGAGAGTTTTATAGATCATAAATGTTTATAGCTCATAAAGTAAAGTAGTGAACTAAACAGTTCTAAACTACAAAAAAAAGACAGAAAAAAGAAAAGAAATTTAGTCCTTAAGGTCCCACTACTTCTGCAAGACAGCACTCTGAGAAGATTCATGGAACTCCTTGTCACCTTCAGTACACCAGAATCACTCCTCTCTGCAGAACCCCTGCATCCCAGGAAGGTGGGGATCGCGCTCATGATATAATGAGAGAAACATGCACCAGTGAACAATCCATGCTTGTGTCACTATAGAAAGAGTAATACGTAAATGGAATCTATGCATATATCCTTTTCATAAGATGACTAATAATTTAGCCTGCAGGGCAACTCTACTCATATAAATTTTTTAAGCCTACTACTAGCTTTCATCATGATTCTTGTTTAACAACTACCCAACATTTCTTTCTTTCATAAAATAATATTCTTCTCCATTATATTAAAATTGTCAGAAACTGAAAAGAAATCAAGTCAAAAACAATTTTTTTTCAAGAAAATATGATACTGAGCCCTGCGAGTACCTTGTATCTCTGCTAGGATGCACCTCTAATCAGAATTAAAGACGTTCAAATAGGATGCCACTCAAAGTACACTGCCTGCCAATTTCCCGGGAAATCCAGCCTCCAAGGGGGGACAGGGACCTATTCTGGGACCGTGAATGGTAGATTAAGAAGACATCCAGGAAATGACTAGGTCCAGAGATATTCTATAGGTACTAATGAACACAATACAAAGCCCGAGGGCACAGGTACTTGTGACAGCTCACCCCACTCAGAAGTCACCAGATTATTGTCCTGGTTGTCTTTGTGTGGAATAGTGAAAAGAATACTCCTTTCCAGGGACAAAAATGCAGATGACTAGGAAGAAGCCTGAAGCTGACAGGAAGCATCACAGTATCCAAGCTGGCCCAAGATAAAATGAACCGATAGGCTCAACCAATTATTTCAAAGTGACAGGAATGAATTTGATCCAAATAACAGAACAAAGGTCCAGAAGGTGACGAGGAAAGGGGTGTTTATGTGCTGGAGGATGACAGAATATTTGCATCTTTTATATCTATAAAAATCCACTACAAGGTTACTCTTCTCTCTCTCTCTCTCTCTCTCTCTCTCTCTCTCTCTCTCTCTCTCTCTCTCTCACAAAATCAATACTCTAATATTGCTGCATTCTGCAAATCCTGCAGCATCAGCAGAATTGATTTTGCTACTGCATCTGGACTTCAGGTGTGTGCTAAAATAAGGCTTGAATGGAAATAGTTACAATAATTAAAAGGTACTTCATCAAAACAATTAATAACTCCATAATTCCACCATAACTAATAATTACTCAAATTTTTTGCTATGCTGCAATTGTGAATAGAGTGATTCTTTACAAAAGTTATGATTCCCACATGAAACCTACGTTTTGACTTTAGATGACTGCTAGAATCCAGCCTCTTTCTCTAGGGAGAGCTATTTGTTTTTGCTGGCTGTAGAGGAGACCTGCAACACTTTTATTTATGTTTATTTAGTAATGATGTTTTATTATTGTAGAAGAATACAGATGTATGAAAATTGCAACCAAAATAACATACTCTGACTCATCCAGAATGAACTGCTTGGCCTCCTGAACAAATGACCTTAAACCTGCTGTATATTTAAGTGTCCTGTGAGAGAACCTCTTGAAGGTTCATTAAAGCATAATCCTAAAGCTCTGTAGTTAAGGATAATATGGTACTCATGGTTCCATAGGGTGCCATATATAACTCCTTCCATCAGAACCGCTAGGATAATTCAAAGAAATCTTTGCTCACTCTATCTGGCTAGTAGAAATAAAGAGGAAAAGAAATTCACATACTACTTGACCCTGTCAACTAAAAGAAGATTCATAAACCTATTATTTCATAAATGCAACAAAAAGCCCAAGAACATAACTCAGTCATCCAAATCAAATTTATCAAAGTTAAGTGATATCTTTTCCTTATAGATTTTTGCCCCAAATATTTCCATTTGATTTCTATGAATAGTCATTAGTTCTCATATTTTAACATATTGGAAAGTACTTGGTAGTAGTTTACAAAATAGTATGATTTATTTCACAGGTGGGAAATGCACATTCATTATAAGGACTCATAGATTTTTTTCCCCTTTCAAAGGCAGTATATTTTCCCAGTACAGAATAAATATATTTTTCTTCATCACACAGAAAATCTGTTATATATGTCTCTTGTCTCTTTCTTTTTTATTCTGTCTCTCTGTCTCTCTCACATATCTCTCTGTCTCTTTGGCCCCTTCTCTGTCTTCATGATAACTGTCAAGAGGGTCAATCTCCCACACATACATACATATCACAGATTCAAATGTATACCTTTCTCCTGTTTCAACTATTTTTTAATATCTATCAATTAAAAATTTCCCTTGAAGATGAAAATTCTTTGCTCTGATAGAAAGTTTTTAAGGTTGGAGATCAAGAGCTGCTTTTAAATCTTACACTATAATACACAAAAAGCACATTGTACACATATGATGTAAAAATAATACATAGCACTGCCCTATTTTATGCAACTAAATAACAGTAGGAAATATATTTTGTGTGTCATCCTCTTCAAAAATCTTTAATAGGAGGCAACAATGATGTGAATAATCCAACATAAATAATAATCCAGATTCATACAGTAAAATCTATTCCATATTTGACTTTGCTATACATTTTGCTTCCTAAATTTGATTGGTTCTGATTATTTAGGATTATCTTGCATGTGGTTTTCAGAAACATTCAGAGGACTGATAAAGTTAAGTTCCCTAACCAAATTAATAAATATACAAGATGAGTCACTGTTTGGATCCTTGCTTATAGCTCCCTACCTAATGTGTTGACAGGCCCATTGAGGCTTGTATATCCATTCTGAAGATAAATGAGTAAGCTTTGAAGGAAGGAAAAAGGAATGTATTGTCTACTAGGTTCTGGACACTGTTCTAAATGGTTTAAATATCCCATTTGATCCTCACTGTAACTCTGAGAAGTAGGTGCTACTAATATGCTCATTTTACAGTTAAAGAAAGTAAAGCAGACAGAGGTTTAGTGATTTGACTAATAACATATAGCTAGAATAGTTTTCTGTCTACTGAACCACCTAAAATTAATTGAACCATTCAACTGTTATGAGTTAGAGTTGCCCATTTCTCCTGTTCACATCTATTAAAAATGGGATTAATTGCATCATCCTTTGTATGCAAAATCCTAGTGGAAGTCCTAAGAGTTCCATTGCCAAAATGGAAGGGAGACTACACACGCTCAAATCCTCCCAACTCTTGTTTTCCATGATTTGCTAATGACTGTTTTGGGGCAGAAGTATGTGAAAGTTGAATATGCTTCTATAACTTGAGAGGACGATTCTTGAAGATTTTCATGAGTCAGTCTGGGTGACTGGGTGAAACAAAAAGTAAATGTCTTGGTGGCTGGGGAATGGAGGGGTTGATAAGCAGTGTTCCTACAAGCACTACTTTATTAGGTTTTTTAAAAACTACAAGAATTCAGTCTTAAAATAATGCTTTCTACCTCTGTGACCTTGTCCAAATTTCTTAATTTCTCTGGTCCTGCTTCCTCATCTCTAAAAAATAAAGGGGTTGGTTTTTAGTGTTCTAATTTTTCATAGCTTATAAATTTAAAAATAAAAACAGAAATATTATAGTATTATGGGGATTTTTTTTTAATTACAAGGTTTTTATTTTGTTTTCTTTTGTTTATGTTTGCAGTAAGAACCACAGCCCAAAGGGTCCTACCACACAGTCTTGGCTCTTTTCCTAGGGACCTAACACATGTAAACTAGGATAATTTCTTCCTTGAAGCAGAGTTTCTTAACTTTGAAGGGGTAATAGATCCTTTTTACTAGCTAGCAAAGCTTATAGACACCTTATCAGAATAATGTTTTTAAATAACTAAAGCTAAATTTTGATTAGAGAATAGTAAAAATTAAGATGTATTTTTCCCTTGTATGTTCACAAACCCCATGAGGTCTATCTATGGACCTCTTGGTGGGGAGGGGCTTGTCTATAGGCTCCAGGTTAAGAATGCTTGTTTTAAAAGATAATTGAGAACATCCTTGAGTTTTAAACAAGCCAGAAAAACTAAGATTTGAACCTTTGATATTGCCTCCTAGTAAACCAATGACAAAACACAGTAGAGAAGGAATCAGGAATCCCTTGTTAGGCTTCTCACCAAGGAGCCAGCATGGTCAATATGGAAACAGGGAATGCTCTAATCATTCTGAGCTTCCTTTTGATGGTATCTCTAAAGAAACATCCTTCTGAGAACACTTTAATAGTCTCATTTAATTTCCATCTTAATCTGTAGTATGAGGCCAGACTAAATCCAGTGTTCTAATTTGTATTTTAAAATTAAAATACAAAATAATCTAATAATACTATTCTATTTTATTTTTAGACTATAACAAGATTTATAAGTTGTCAAAGAAAAATGGGATTCAAAAAGGCACAAATTATCATCAATTGTAAATCAACTGAAACTGTTCCCTATATTGCCTCAAGTATCTATAATTTCATAAGTTTACATACTTCATCCACAAATTCAAATTACAAATTTATCATCTAATGGCCGACCTTTTGGTAATGAAGCCAAGTTAGCTTAGTTGGTCTATTGTCAGAGAATCAGCCTTTCCATTTGGTTAGGACCTTCAAGAATTTGCATTAAATTGATTTTTCCCAAGGTCATATAAGTAACCACAGAAGTAGGATTTGAACCCAGTTTTTCCAATACCAGCATAAGTATGGTTCCCCCATCCTCCAAAATTTCCCTACCAAACCATAATATGTTCCTATAACACAGTATGTGTGCTTATTTTATATATATATTTATATTTGCAGAAATTGGATCCTTCAATAGAAGATATAGGGGAGAGCAGGGATTTTTTTTTCCATTGTATCTTTGACATTTGGCACAGTTTTTTCCCCACATAGTGGATGGTTAATAAATGTCTGCTGATATGGTTGACTTCTTAATACTCCAGGAAAAATAATTTAAAGTCTAGATTTTGGGTTCACATTGAACACCTTTCCAAAGGCAAAGTAGAGCAATATTCAATGTACAAAGAGAATCTTGTATGGAATAAGTTTTCTTTTATTTCTGACACACAAAAGAAAAAAATTAGAGTCAGAAAGTCTCATGGTACCGATTAACAAAACAACTTAAAACAGGATTATAATTCCTAGTAGACTGATGCATCAACACCATCAGAACATGCAGCAGTTTACAAAATTCCTGATTGGGCATTTAAATGCATCACTTCACCTCTGCACTTTCTCCAAGTCCATATCTTCTGGAAAAACCAAGCCAAGGCTTATGCTCCTTCTCTTGCTGGTGATCATCTTCTCCAAGAGTGCTAAATGATGACAACTCTGTCTTCTAATGCAGCTCTAACAGCAAGATTCAAGAAAATGCAGAACTCTGGAACTATCAAAATTGCCTTTATGCCTATTTTTTTTGTATCGTGCAAGTACTGTTGAATTTCCTTTTGAGGAGAAGGAGCCCAAAGACATAAAGGCATACCAAGCCCAAGGGAAAGTTCACCTAGGTGACCTTGGAATAAAGAGGAATGTTGCTTCCCACACAAGGGATTTGAAGCAAGGAACAAGGTGGAGTTTGCCTCTCCTTTTCTAACCAACATAGCACCCTTCCCCTATCAGACACATACATCATATCATCAACTGTGGAAGAGGAATAAAAAGATCACCCAGAGTTTGCCAACTCATACCAAAATGACAAACCTTTTAGTGCTTAGTAAGTACATGGCCAAACACAGCCAGAGAGGTTCTTGTGTGCAATGGCCTTAAATGCTAAGTTAGAGATATGGTTATTCCAAAACAGGCAAGGAATATTGATTTTAAAAAAAGAACAAGAACAAGAAAGAGGTAAGAAGGAGGAGGAAAAGGACAAGGAGGAAGAGAACTAGAAGATGATGATGGTGATTAGGAAGTTGATGAACACCTTTCTTGGATAGGTAAAGTAATTACTTCAGTGGATTATAATAGAATTTATGCTTCAAGAGAGTAGAATCTACTGCTGAGGATTTGGGATTTTTTATTTTCTTCTTTTTTTTGGTTCTTGTATACTAGAATTTGGCAACTGCCTTGTACAAAGTAGGAATTTAATAAACATTTATTTAAAAAGTTAAGTTGTTATAAACAGTCAAAACACATTTGACTCAATTTATTTGTCACATTTATTTATTTGTTGTTTGGTCCACATATAAAACTCTATACAATCGTGAAGGTTGTTTCTCTTTAGAGTAATTCTAAAGTTAGCTCTTATAAAAGCACTGTTTATATTTTCAAGTAAATTCACTTTTGAAATGTTACAATTTCCTTCTGGTCTTTTGGATCACTGACAGGCTGTCTTTAATTGTCACACTCACAGCAGTTTCCTGTTAAGTACCAAAGTTCAGCAGGAATTAAGCTAGAATTACTTATAAAAAGCCTCCTAGTACTTCACATAGAGTTGACAACAAGATAAGGTAAACAGTCTCTTAAAGGGGATGTCAGAAACAAAGCTAAGGGGTCAAATACAGAGACCAAAGTAGCTCAGTGTCCACCAATAAAAGAGAGGAAGTAAATATACTGATACCAGTTCAGTAAACAGGTATTAGAGACACAGTCTTAAGGACAAGGAACCCTGTCCCCAAAGGCTTCCTTCTATTAGGGATCATAGGATCAAAGACTTTAAGCTGGAATAGACCTGAGAGGCCAATCAGCCAGTAGGTGAACAAGTATTTATTAAGTTCTTACTATGTGTTATGCACTGTTCTAAGCACTGGAGAAACAAAGACAAAAACACAGTCCCTACCCTCAAGGAGTTCGTTTTCCAGTGGGAAAGACACCATGGACACAAGACTGTACATACAAGATATACACAGTATATACTGGAAGTAATATCGAAGGGATGGCATGGGGGTAGGGGATAGGGAAAGAGGGGAGGTAGGATAGACCTCCTCCAGAAGACTGTATTTGATCTAAATCTTGAAGGAAGCCAGGACATGCAGAAGGCAGAAGTGAGGAGGGAGAACATTACAAGCCCTGAGGATAGCTAATGAAAAGTCAGCATCAGAAGATGAAGCATATTGTGCAAGACCCAGTATTAAAAATATCAGAGTAAGGAGATGAAGAGTAAATGTAAGAAGATGGAAAAGATAAGAAGGGATCAAGTTGTAGAAAATATCAAAAGTTAGAAGGCAATTTCATTTTTGATTCTGTAAGTAATAGGGAGACATTACAGTTTGTTAAGTAAGGAAGTAATATATTCGGATTTATATTTTAGGAAAATAACTTTGGCAATTGAGTAGAGGATGGATTTGAGGCATGGAAACCAACCAGAAGCATATTTCAATATTTCAGGAGTGAACTGACAAAAGTTTATACTAGGAAGAAAACTATAAGAGTAGAGAAAAGGAATGTATACAAGAAAAACTGGGAAAGTAGAAATGTCAAGATTTGAAGACAGATTGAATATGTGGAATGTACATGAACATTCTAAGATGACACCAAAGTAGTGAGCCTTAGTGCTTGAGAAGATGATTATGAACTTGAGAATAATAGTTTTAGGTTGAGAAAAGGGGACATTTGAAGGGAAGAATAAGTTTTATTTGGGTATATGTTGGGTTTGAGGTATCTATGGAATATCCAGTTTAATACATTGAACAAGCCATTGGCAATATTAGACTAGTGGTCAAGAGAGAAGTTCAGGCTGGATCAATGGACATGAGAGTCATTTTCATAGAGAACATAATTGAATTCATGAAAGTTGATGAGATCTCCAAGAGATTATATGATAGGGGGAAAAGAGAAGAGAGCCCAAGACACATAGTACACATGGGCATGATCTGAATCAAGATCCAACAAAGGAAACTAAAAAGGAGCAATCAAGGAATAATAAAGTGGAGGAATTCCATGGGGACTGGAACAACCTCCAGGAATTGATGCAGAGTGAGAGGAGCAGAACCAGGAAAACATTGTACACAGAGACTGATACACTGTGGTACAATCGAATGTAATGGACTTCTCCATTAGTGGCAATGTAGTGATCCTCAACATCTTGGAGAAATCTATGAGAAAAATCACTATCCACATTCAGAGGAAACACTGTGGGAGTTAAAACACCAAAGAAAAACAACTGCTTGAATACATGGGTCGAAGGGATATGGTTGGGGATGTAGACTCTAAATGAACATCCTAGTGCAAACATCAACTACATGGAAATAGGTTCTAATCAAGGACACAAGTAATACCCAATGAAATTGTGTGTCGGCTGTGGGAAGGGTGGGTGGAGGGGAGGGAGGGAAATAATGTGATTATTGTAACCAAGGAATAATGTTCTAAATTGACTAAATAAACTAATCCAAATGGAAAATATAAATAAATGAAATGTAAAATAAAACAAAACCAAAAAAAAAAAACCAGAATTGACCTACTGGAAAAAAATGAAAAGGCTCTTCTGATTTCTTTATCTGTAGTGCTCCCACACTCTTAGAATCACATTTTATTTACTTTTCTGTATATTTGTTATAAGCCTCTTCGGAGAATGTAGATTCCTTGGAGTCAAAGATTATTTTGTTTTTGATCTTTTATAAAAAAATAAAAAAATAATAAAAAATAAAATAAAATAAAATAAAAAAGGAGCAATCAGACATAAAGGAAGAGAATCAGAAGAGAAAAGGATCAGGAAAACCTCATGGGGAGGGAATGCATAGTAGAGGGTTATCAACACTGTCAAAGGCTACAAAGAGATAAAAAAGATGGGGACTAAGAAAAGGCCATTAGATTTGGCAATTAAAAGACCATTGGAAACTCTAGAGGGAGCAGTTTTAGTCAAAAGTCAAGTTGGAAGCCAGACTAAAGAGGATTTTTGAAAGGGCAGGAGAATATAAAGCAGAGGCACCAATTGTAGAAAATTTTAAGGAGTTTAGCCATGAAATGGAATAGAGATGACAGTTGATAATGGGGTGGGGTGGGGGGGGGAGATAAGCATAGAATGTCTTAGGAATAAGGAATTTTGTACAGATTTTTAGGCAATAGAAAAATACCCAGAAAATAGGGAGAGCCTGAGGATTAGTGGGAGAAAGAGAATAATAAAATAAACAATCTGTCAGGGAAGATGGGATGGAATGAAATCAAGGGGGCAAATGAGGAAACTGAGACCTAGAAAAAATGACCTGCCCATAATTAGAGAGATAAAAAGACTTTGAGGTAGGATTTAAAGTCAGATCTTCCTGATTCTAAGCCTAGCACCCTATGTATCATCTGGAGGAATATAGCCTTTTTGGTGTGTAACCACCTGACATACATGGGCCCCTTTAAGAAAATATAAAATTTTAATAAGAGTAATGATTATTATTATAGTGAACACTTATGTGACACTTTAAAGTTTTCAAAGGACTTTGCATAGGTTAACTTATTTGAATATGTGATGTTCTGATTAGCCTTAGCAAGAGAATACAAGGTACAAAACTTGAACCAAATAGCAAAGCTGCTATTTTAACCTTTTATCTTCTTTAAGTGTTTCTGCCCAAATGCTAATGTGGAGCCCTCTGGTTCTGGCTTAGTGTTGCTATTTCACTTCTAACTTATACTGTTATGCTCTTTTTTTTTAAACCCTTACCTTCCTTCTTAGAATCAATACTTTGTATTAGTTCCAAGGCAGAAGAGTGGAAAGGACTAGATGGGGGTGAAGTGACTTGCTCAGGGTCACACAGATAGGAAGTGTCTGAGGCCAAATTTGAGACCCAGTCTCTGGGTCTGGTTCTCAATCCTCTGGCCCACCTAGCTACCCTTCTGCTTTGCTCTTAACAAAATAAAGACTGGCATATAAACTTGCCCCTTTTCTTTTTGAATCAGAGATGTGATTTCATTGGTATGTGGTACAGAAATGAGGGCACCCACACAATGTGCTCTGGAATTTTTTATCTTAGAGATTTGCTTGGAGGTACAGGGGTTCCTTGTCTTTCTCAGGATCACATAGCTAGTGTATGTCAGAAGTACACCTAGAATTCTGGGCTTCTGAAACCCATAACCAACCCTCTAACTACTCACTCTTTCATGCTGCCTCTCTTGGTACTATTTTTTGTATTTAAAAATTACTTATTTGACTATCAGTCTGGAATGACTAGGAAATATATACTTAGCCTCAGTACTGAGAAAGTTAATATCATACTTTAACTTTAACATTGAAATCCATTCTTCAATGACTTAAGATACTAAAAATCAAGATTACATGCATAATTACATGGTAACAGCCCTTTATAGAATCTCTGCATTGTAATTAGCTCTCCTCCAATAGAACAGAATTGTTTCATTCTGATAATTCTGGATTCACTAGAGGTAACTGGGAGCTCATGATAGTGATGATGAAGAAATCAATATTAAAGTAATACATGACCTAAAGAGAATGAGGAAAGCAATTTACCAGGGTTGGTCAAATGCTTCAGAGATTTCAGTTAGCTTTCAGTTTCCTCACCCTTAAAGTATTTCATCCAAAACTCAGAACAGAAAGAAAGAGAGACAGAGAGAGAGACAGACAGACAGACAGACAGACAGAGACAGAGAGACAGAGACAGAGACAGACAGAGACAGAGAGAGAAAGAGAGAAAAGAAAAGAAAGAAGGAAGGAAGGAAGGAAGGAAGGAAGGAAGGAAGGAAGGAAGGAAGGAAGGAAGGAAGGAAGGAAGGAAGGAAGGAAGGAAGGAAGGAAGGAAGGAAGGAAGGAAGGAAGGAAGGGAGGGAGGGAGGGAGGGAGGAAGGGAGGGAGGGAGGGAGGGAGGGAGGGAGGGAGGGAGGATGGAAGGAAGGAAGGAAGGAAGGAAGGAAGGAAGGAAGGAAGGAAGGAAGGAAGGAAGGAAGGAAGGAAGGAAGGAAGGAAGGAAGGAAAGGAAAGGAAAAAAGAGAAATAGAGAAAGGAAGAGAAAGAGAAAAGAAAGAGAGAAAGAAAGAAAAGAGAAAGAAAGAGAGAGAAAGAAGGAAGGGAGAAAAACAAAAAGAGAAGGAAGGAAGAAATGAGGAAAGAAAACAGAAAAAGTTTTAGTTTCATTTTCTACATTGATCCAGTAAACCAGAAAAATATTAAACCTGTAGTTCATTGTAAGATATTGGCACAACCTCATTTTCCCCATCTGTAAAATAGGGATATTATTCACCTAACCCTTATCATTGACACTACCATATCCATCTTAGAAAAATAAGGTACCTAGAAAATGCTATTTTCTATCAGTATAGTTCTTCTAGCCCAATATTTCATGTGCAGCAAAGACACAGCATAGAAGAAACAACATGAAGAGGCATGGTTCTTCTCTTTGACACCATCTTTAAAATGGGATTGGAAAATAAATGAAAGCATAGGACCTTACATATAGAGCTGGAAGGGACCTCAATGTTCATCTAGCCTGATGCTGTGCCATTTTATAGATGAGGAAACTGAGGTTCAGCTTGATTAACAATTTGTCCAAGATCCCAGGGAAAAATGTGACTCTAGGAAGACAGAAACGATTGCATTTTTGTCTTTGTATTTCAAATGCTTAGCACAGTTCCTAAAACTTAATAGGTAATAAAAATGAACCTTGAATGATTTGTCATATCCATGGTCTACCACTCATTTACAGTATAAATAACTCACTTTTGGATTATGGAGGCCTTTATTCAGAGCAACTACCTTCCTATAATACCACACCCAGTACTACAGATAATTATTACCTTCAAATGGACAGACGGTTTTCTGTCTTCCCCAGGCAAAACATGCCCAAGATTTACAAAACATTTGGAACTTCTAGCAGGAAGGATGCAATGCAAAGAGAAGTGTTATTAACAGCTGCCAACCCTGGAGATGTATTTGATAGTAAAGTCTTTCTTTCCACTTCATGCATGTATGAGTGTGACAAGAACAAGAAAAGCAGATTTCTTTTTTTCCTGTGGGCGGAAACCATATGCTTCCGAGTAACAGCAGAGACACAATTCAATTCTTCCCCTACTTTGTACAGTTCTATTCCTTAGCAGCCTTGTTCCCATGAAGAGTTCCTAGGCAGGAGCTAACTACAGACCCTTCTTTATCCGGCTCTTTATCTGAGGGCGAAGTTTCAAAACTACTAGTGGTTGCTGAGGCATGTCTTGGCTCAGTTTGATCGATCTATAGGGTAGTTATTTACATGGACTATTGTTGGAGGCTTGTCTAGAATGTGGATAAAGCAGATGTCAGCATCTCTCACTCTTTTTCTCTAACTCAGTCTGTTTCTGTGACTTTCTGTCTGTCTCTGTGTGACTTGTCTGTCTCTGTTTCTGTCTCTCTCTCTGTCTCTGTCTCTGTTGCTATCTGTCTCTATGTCTCTGTCTCTCTGTCTCTCTCTCTCTCTCTCTGGTCAGTTATGAAGAGACTTTCTCTATCTTTCTTTCTCTGTCTCTCTGTCCCAGTCTCTTTGTATAACTCTGCCTCTGTCTCTTTTTCTCTGTCTCTGTCTGTCTGTCTCTGTGTCTCTCTCTCTCTTTGTCTCTCTCTCTCTCTCTCACTCTCTCTCTCTCTCTCTCTCTCTCTCTGTCTCTCTCTTTCTGTCTCTGTCTATCTGTCTTTCTGTCTATCTGTCTTTCTGTCTATCTGTCTTTCTGTCTATCTGTCTTTCTCTCTCTCTGGTCAGTTATAAAGAGACTTTCTCTCTGTCTCTACCTTTCTGTCTCTGTCTCTCTGTCCCAGTCTCTTTGTATAACTCTGCCTCTGTCTCTTTTTCTCTGTCTCTGTCTATCTGTCTTTCTCTCTCTCTCTCTCTGTTATAAAGTCGCTGTGTGACTATCTTTCTCTCTGTCTCTGGTTCTGTCTCTTTGTGTGACTATCTGACTCTCTCTGTCTGTTTCTCTGTTTTTCTTTGTCTCTGTCTCAATCTGTCTGTCTTTTTTTGTGACTGTCTCTCTGTCTCTGTCTATCCGTCTCTCTCATCAGTTCTGAAGTGACTGTGTGACTGTATCTTTCTGTCTCTGTTTCTCTGGCTCTGTCTTTTTATGTGACTTTCTGTCTTTGTCTTTGTCTCTGTCTCTCTCATCAGTTATGAAATAACTTTCTTCATATCTTTGTCTATGTTTCTGTCTCTCTTTGTCTCTGTCTCAATCTTTCTCTGTCTCTGTCTCTCATCAGTTCTGAAGTGACTTTCTGTCTCTGTGTGACTGTATCTTTCTGTATCTGTTTCTTTTGTTAGTCTTTTGTGTGACTGTCTGTCTGTCTGTCTTTATGTCTTTATCTGTCTCTCTCATCAGTTATGAAGTGACTTTCTGTCTCTGTGAGACTATCTTTCTCTCTGTCTCTTTGTGTGACTATCTGTCTCTCTTTGTCTGTCTCAACCTGTCTCTGTCTCTCTGTTTCTCTGTCTCTCTGTCTCGCAGCAGTTATGAAGAGATGAGCATTTTAAAACGAAAGCAGACAGCAAAGATCTGTGTGATGAGTCTATAAACTGAGCCTATATTAAAGCCAGGGAGAGAAAACAGTTTCCCTGACAAGTGGTCATTATTTGGACATACATTCATGTCACGAGATATGAGTTATGAGGTGAAGCCCAAGGAGCAGTGCTCTTAATAAGTTTTCTTTTCTTACCAATGTGTACTAATTAACTGAAGGGGAAAAATCATTCCCTATCTTTGATTTTAAATTCCACCCCCCCTCCCACACACACACTTATTCACATACACTTCATTTTGCTTCAGATTAATTTGCCCGAGGATAAAACTGCCTAACCAGCTACTCAGGCAGTACCTGAGGAGTCAAACAGACTTGGACATTAGCAGACATCCCTTCAACTATACATCATTCTCCTGTGTCAGGCTGGGCCAAGCACCTGATTGCTTCCTCTTCCTGAGGCAATATCTGTTCCTTCCCGAGGCTTCCCAGGGGTTCAACAATGGGACTTTCTTTGGGAGTCCGAGAATGAGGCCAAGAAATGCTGTAGATGGTTTTTTGCAACGTTTTAATTTTGAGCATTCCGTCCTAGAAACGTTCACCAAGAAAAGATATTTTGAAGGTCACCCAGCAATCCAGCAATCCCTCAGCCTCTGTACATGTACAGATGTCAAAATCCATGCTCATATATCCTTGCTTGTATGAAATTCAATTTTAAAAATTAATTAAGCACCTACTGTGGATAACATGCTATTCTGTCTCAAGAGGAGATACAAAATTTAGATGGGATTCCATGGAGCTTTGGGGATGGTCCATCCTGTCTCTAGCATTAGAATGAAAATTTCTCAAAGTCAGTAAATGTAACAAACTGATTCTAAGTATCAGAATTTAAAGGCAGCTAAAGCACGATGCTATTTCATTTGTGAAGAGGGCAAGGGAAGACTTCACTGATGTTGGACGTTTGTATTCATCCAGCAATTGCCTGGACCGTCTAGCCTTAAGGAGTTGTCTGGAGTACTGAAACATTATGTGGACACAGATGGTTTATTTTCAAGTCAGGACTTGAACTCAGGTTTTCCTGACTTTGGGATAGCCCTTTAGAACTAACACTTATAATGTGCTTTTAAGTTTACAAAGTGTTTTACATCTATTATTGCATCTTCATAATAACTCTGGGAAGTAGCTATTATTATCCCATTTTACAGATCAGGACACTAAAGCTGAGAGACATTAAATTATTTGCCCACAGTCACACAACTAGCAAATGTCTAACACAGAGATTAAATTCAGATCTTCCTGACTCTAAGTCCAGAACTCTACCTGACTCCTTCCCAGAAACCATCCTACCTCTTTGTTGTTTTCTTTAGAAGTAAGTCATCTACATATCCATCAGATAATTCAGCCAAAAGACCCTGCATCCTTCATCTCCCTAACATTAAATTAACAATATAATGAAAGAAAATCACTATCCTGTTGCCTTAATTCTCCATCTGGCCATGTGTTTGAGAGAGAAAGAGAGAGAGAGAGAGAGAGAGGGAGGGACAGAGACAGAGAGAGGGAGGGAGGGAGAGAGAGACAGAGACAGAGACAGAGAGAGGGAGAGAGAGAGACCTTAAGTACAGCTGAGGTGCAGCTGTATCATCCAAGTTTACCCCAAAACCAAATCAAGCACAACTGAATTCATGAAAATTACATGAATGCAAAGGGTCAAAAGTATTCCCTTATGGCATGTCTCCCCACATTTAGCAAACCATTTAAGCATCCACTGATAGAGCAAAAGCTAAGATGCCAAACATAAGCATATGTATCCTCCAGAGTAGTCAAAGAAGCAAGATTTTAGGGCTTTGTCTCTCCATGCACACAGAGCCTAAAATTCCACCATTAGATATTCATGCATTTGCATGAGTTCAAACTAAGAATTATAAAGAAAGTAAGCAGTTCCCTAGGGTACAACACACAATGGGAAACAACAAGGATTTTTGAATATTGCTTTTTCACAAAAACACATATTGTTAATGCCAGAAAACACTGATCTCCTTGGCACATAGGTATCATTTTGTGATAAGTCAATTCTCATTTGTTACAATAAAGGCTCAAAGCCACGGGTGGACAGCAACACACAGGGGGCAACATTTTCAAATGCAGAGAAATGTAATTTTCCAACCTTGCCTAGAGCATATAAATGCCTTGCCTGGCTCTGTGCCTTTCAGTTAACAATCCTTTTAGTGAACGCAAATACCTCCAGCATAAATGAATTCAATCTAATCCCCAACACCTCACCAAAATCAGCACTGAAGATGTAGAAGCTCTGACAGGATGGTGGGGAGCATGGGGTAATGAGGGTAGCTTTTGGACATCAGGATGTTATGAGGCATGAGAGGGGCAAAAGGAGGAAGTGGACAGACATATTTCCTTCCTCACATTTTGCCCATGAGTCTCTCTATATATGCGCTGTAATTATTTTATTATCCTCCCTGACTTAGGTGAAGGTTATTGTTAACCTAATTTTCAGATGAGGAAATTAAGTAAAAGAGAAGAATTTTGTGAAGCCACACAGTGAGTCAGTGGGTGAGATGGGATTTAAATCCCCAAGTTCTGCTGTCCAAGGCTCTTCTTTATCCCATGCTTAACTCCATGATCATATGGGTCCTGGGCTATTAAATAAAGACTAGACACAAAATAAATATATTTGCTCATTGGCCAAATTTCTTAAGCGTGGTTGATTTTAATGGGGAGTTAGTGGCCACCTTTATTGTGTTCTGCTCACATTTTTCCGTCTTGATTACCATATTTCAAATGCAGCAACTGGGCCAGCACATTATCTTTGGCCTAAGGAAACATCAAAGCATAACATGTTTGTATTCTTTAGGATAAATTACTTGAAGATTCATAAATCTTTTTTTTTCTGTTTTCTATCTTTTTAAGAAGTGGTAAGATTACCCTGGAATACATGGCTAAATCAGAAAGGTTTGTCAGGGCCAAGGGTTCATGGGAAACCGTGCCCAACAGCTGACATTGCTGTATTAACCCTTATCTCTAAACACACAGCATTCTTGTTCTCACATCGTCTAAGTCTTCCAGAAGTTTCTTTTCTTTTCTTTAAAGATTTAGACTTTAAAAATGAACCTTCCTAGTTCAAAACACAGTGATCTGCCTTTCAGTAAACCTGGGACATATTCCCCTGACTGGTGGAGACTGAGAACCTTTCAAGACAGAATGAATTCGATATGTGAGGAGAGAATGAAAGCAAAATCCGAAGAGGCACAGAGCAGCAGTTGCACACACTATGAATTGTTGCTGAAAATCCAGAGGAGAAAGGAGTGAACAAACAAAAGAATCGAGGACAGGGAAAACCAAAAAGGGGTCTATCTTGTGAAATCCCAAACCATATTGGTTGCAAGTGTGGCAGATTTCTCCCCATGACAAATCCTTGGCTCCCAGACAGATGAGGGATGGTCAAAAGAGTGAGAGTAACCTAAGCAGAACTGGTGGCAATTTTCATGAAATGACGTACTCTTTTACTGAGGGAGAGAGAGAGAGAGAGAGACAGAGAGAGACAGAGACAGAGGCAGAGACAGAGAGACAGAGACAGAGGCAGAGACAGAGACAGAGACAGAGACAGAGACAGAGAGAGATACAGAGAGACAGAGACAGAGAGACAGAGAGAGAGAGAGGGAGGGAGGAAGGGAGAGAGAGTGAGAAAGACAGAGAGAGCAATTGTCAAAGAGGAATGGTGGTGCTATGAGGAATGGAGCAAGCAAGGCACGTGCATCAAATAGGTGTCACATTGATTTAGACAGACTGTAATCTCCCCCCTCCCTCTTTTTTAAACATTGATAGAGTGGATAGTTTGATATCCACTCTGAAACTATCAATTTAACAGCCACTGAAGCACAGAGTAACTAGATGTCAAAGTTTCCCAGGCTGCCTTCAGGCATGTTTGAAAGTCCTACACACAGAAGAACTAGAAATGGAAGGGAGGACTGGAGGCTATTAAAAGGTAAGACAAAGGGGACAGAAGAGATCGATCTTTTGCAACAAAAAAAAAAGAGAGAAAAGGAAAAAAGAAGTCGAAGCCTATTTAAAAAGAAGACAAGAAGTAAAAACATGTACCAGATATAAAGGAGGAAAATGTTAATCAAGAGCAGCTAAATAGTTTTATTTTGTGGGATTCTCTTTTGACTGGGCTGGGGGATAACCAAAAATTCATTTAAATTTTCATTCCCTCACTGACCTAAATCTGAGTTAATTCTATTCAAAGATTTCAGAAAGCCCCACTAGCCTTCATTATTGTATAATACTATATTTCTTAGGGCTAGTAAATTATCTATTTTGCATTACATAAAAGTTCTGATAATTTAGGCATCTCCAATTGGATATCCTGTAAGCATCTCAAACTCAGTATGTCCACAAAAGAAACTCATTATCTTTCTCTAGAACCCAATCTCCCTACAAATATCTTTGTTTCTTTCAAAAGCAGCAGCATCTTTCCAGTTTCCTAGGTTCATGAACAATCTCAGTTATTCTCAACTCTTCCCTCTATTGAGGCTCCTATATGCTATCAACAGTCAAATCTTATCAATTCTACTTATAGAAAATATCTCATCAACCCCCTTCTCTCTAAAACAACTGCAGTGGTTAGGTCATCATCCCCTCTCACCTTGAATATTATGTCTTTCTAATTTGTCTTCTTGCATCCATCCAGTCCCCCTGCTCTCTAACCCAAATTCCTCTATATTTGCAAGTGATGATCATACAATATTGCTGTTAAAATATACAGTGTTCTGGTTCTGCTCACTTTACTTTGCATCAGTTCATATAAGTCTTCTCAGATTTTTTCTGAAACTATTCTGCTCATCATTTCTTTAAAAAAAATAGTATTATATCATAATCCTATACCATAACTTGCTCATTCACCCACTTGATGATAGTTTTCCCCTCAATTTCCTGTTCTTTGCTAGAACAAAAAGAGCTCCTATAAATATTTTCCCTTTTATTTTTTAAATAATTTCTTTGGGGTCTACAGACCTAGTAATAATATTTCTGGGTCAAAGGAAATGCATAATTTTATAGCCCTTTAAGCATGATGCCAAATTGCTTTCCAAAAATTATGGCTCAATTCAGAATTCTCCTAACAATGCATTTGTCCCAATTTTCCCACAACCCCTCCAACATTTGTGATTTTCCTTTTTTCTCATATTAGCAAATCTGATAGATATGAGATGGATTGTACGAATTGTATAATTTGCATTTCTCTAATCAATAGTGATTTAGAGTATTTTTATATGACAATAAAGAGTTTTCATTTTTTTCTGAAAACTGCCTATTCATATCCATTGAACATTTATCAATTGGGCAATGACTTGAATTCCTATACATTTTTCTCAGTTATATATATATATATACATATATGTATATATATATATATATATATTTGAGAAGTGAGACCTTTATCAGAGAAACTTGCTATAAAATTTTTTCCCAGTTTTTTCTTTTCTTATAACTTTTTTGAATTAATTTATTTAGACAATTTAGAGCATTATTTCTTGGTTACAAGAATCACATTATTTCCCTCCCTTCCCTCCCCCCACCTTCCTTTAGCCAACAGGCAATTTCATTGAGTATTACCTATGTCCTTGATCAGAACCTATTTCCATGTTGTTGGTGTTTGTATTAGGATGTTCTACATCCCCTCAACCCATGTATTCAAGCAGTTGTTTTTCTTTTGTGTTTCTACTCCCACAGTTTTCTCTTTGAATGTGGATAACATGTTGGGCTTTTTTTCTCATAGATCCTTGCAAGTTGTTCAGGGTCATTGTCAGGGTCATTGTAATGGAGAAGTGTGTGGTATAACATTCGGTTATACCACAGTATTTCAGTCTCTGTGTACAATGTTCTTCTGGTTCTGTTCCTTTCCCTCTGTATCAATTCCTGGAGGTCATTCCAGTTCCCATGGAATTCCTCCACTTTATTATTCCTTTGAGCACAATAGTATTCTATCACCAACACATACCACAATTTGTTCAGCCATTCCCCAATTGGAGGGCATCTCCTCATTTTTCCAATTTTTTGCGACCACAAAGAGTGCAGTTATGAATATTCTTGTACAAGTCTTTTTCCTTATTATCTCTTTGGGGTACAAACCCAGAAGTGGTATGGCTGGATCAAAGAGAAGACAGTCTTTTATCACCCTTTGGGCATAGTTCCAAATTTCTCTCCAGAATGGTTGAATCAATTCACAACTCCACCAGCAGTGCATTAATGTCCCAACTTTGCCACATCCCCTCCAGCATTCATTACTTTCCTTTGCTGTCATGTTAGCCAATCTGCTAGGTGTGAGGTTACACCTCAGAGTTGTTTTGATTTGCATCTCTCTGATTATGAGAGATTTAGAATACTTTTTCATGTGCTTATTAATAGTTTTGATTTCTCTAACTGAAAATTGCCTATTCATGTCCCTTGCCCATTTATCAATTGGAGAGTGGCTTGATTTTTTGTACAACTGGTTTAGCTCTTTATAAATTTGAGTAATTAGACCTTTGTCAGAGGTTTTTGTTATGAAGATTGTTTCCCAATTTGTTGCTTCCCTTATAATTTTGGTTTCATTGGTTTTGTTTGTAAAAAACCTTTTTAATTTGATGTAATCAAAATAATTGATTTTACATTTTGTGATTTTTTTCTAGATCTTGCTTGGTTGAAAGTCTTTCCTTTCCCACAGATCTGGCATGTATACTATTCTGTGTTCACCTAATTTGTTTAGAATTTCCTTCTTTATATTCAAGTTATTCACCTATTCTGAGTTTATCTTGGTGTAGGGTGTGAGATGTTGATACAAACCTAATCTCTCCCATACTGTCTTCCAATTTACCCAACAGGTTTTTTTTTTTAATCAAATAGTGGATTTTTGTCCCAAAAGCTGGGATCTTTGGGCTTATCATAGACTGTCTTGCTGAGGTCACTTATCCCAAGTCTATTCCACTGATCTTCCTTTCTGTCTCTTAGCCAGTACCAAATTGTTTTTATGACCACTGTTTTATAGTATAGTTTGAGATCTGGAACTGCAAGGCCTCCTTCCTTTGCATTTTTTTTTTCATGATTTCCCTGGATATCCTTGATCTTTTGTTCTTCCAAATGAACTTTGTTATTTTTTTTTCTAATTCAGTAAAAAAGTTTTTTTTTTGGTAGTTCAATGGGTATGGCACTAAATAAGTAAATTAATTTGGGTAGGATGGTCATTTTTATTATGTTAGCTTGTTCTACCCATGAGTAGTTGTTGTTTTTCTAATTGTTTAGATCTAGTTTTAATTCTGTGGAGAATATTTTGTAGTTGTGTTCATATAGTTCCTATATTTGTCTCAGTAGATAAAATCCTTAGTATTTTATACTGTCTAGGGTGATTTTGAATGGGATTTCTCTTTCTAGTTTTTGCTGCTGAGGTGTGTTGGAGATATATAAAAAGGCTGATGACTTATGTGGGTTTATTTTGTATCCTGTGACTTTGCTAAAGTTGTTGATTATTTTGACTAGCTTTTTGGTTGATTCTCTGGGGTTCTTTAAGTAGACCATCATGTCATCTGCAAAGAGTGATAGCTTGGGCTTCTCATTGCCTATTTTAATACCTCTAATTTCTTTTTCTTCGCTAATTGCTACAGCCAGTGTTTCCAGTACAATGTTAAATAATAGAGGTGATAATGAGCATCCTTGTTTCACTCCTGATCTTATTGGTGTTAGGGTGGTATTTGGGTAAGGGAAACACAAGAGGATAACATAAAAGTCTGTTTTATTGTTTGGGAAGGAAAAGGAATAAGGGCATAGGGATATAGTTATTCTTATTCATATTCTTAAAACTAACTAAACTATACTAACAATGTAACTAAACTAAAACTTAACCAAATGTGCCAATTCTCATAGCAGGAGTCCAAAATCAAATAGAGCCAGGATCTTTGGTTGTTAGATGTCCAAACTAGTCATGATGTCCATGGAACACTAATGTTGCCAGCAGCCAGATACAGGGAAAAACTCCTTCCACAGTTTAATCTCAAACAAACTTCTCTTAAGGACTTTAGGAGAGGAAACTAGATCATTCAAAGAGAGCAGACACACTTAGAAGACAAACTGTCGGTCCATAGAATCTTCCCAGATCCACAGGCTCAGCCTCCCATGTAACCCTTGGTCACATGCCACTGTCAATCATTCCTAAGTCTGCATTTTCAATTTTTGCACAGTTTTGCACATTGCATACCTTTTCATCCTTTATCACATTGGGAAGGCATCTAGTTTGTCCTCATTGCATATGATGTTTGCTGATGGTTTTAGATATATACTGTTTATTATTTTTAGGTAAGGCCCTTCTATTCCAAAACTTTTTAGTATTTTCAATAGGAATGAGTGTTGTATTTTGTCAAAGGCTTTCTCTGCATCTATTGAGATAATTATGTTATTCGGTTTGCTTGTTAATATAGTTAATTATGTGGATAGTTTCCCTAATATTGAACCATCCTTTCATTCCTGGTATGAATCCTACCTGGTCATAGTGAATAACCCTCATGATCACTTCCTGGAGTCTTTTTGCTAGTATCCTATTTAAGATTTTTGCATCTATATTCAATAAGGAGATTAGCCTATAGTTTTCTTTCTCTGTTTTTGACCTTCCTGGCTTTGGAATCAGTACCATATTTGTGTCGTAAAATGAATTTGGTAGAACTCCTTCTTTGCTTATTCTGTCAAATAGTTTGTATAATATTGGGATTAGTTGTTCTTTTAATGTTTGATAGAATTCATTTGTGAATCCTTCTGGACCTGGGATTTTTTCTAGGGAGTTCTTTGATAGCTTGTTTAATTTCTTTTCTGGTATGGGGTTGTTAGGTAGTCTATTTCTTCTTCTGTTAGTCTAAGCAATTTATATTTTTGTAAATATTCATCCATCACCTAGATTGCCATATTTATTGCCATATAACTGGGCATAATAATTTTTAATGATTGCCTTAATCTCCTCTTCATTAGAGGTGAGGTCTCCCTTTTCATCTATGATACTGTTAATTTAGTTTTCTTCTTTCCTTTTTAAAATTAGATTAAGCAGTACTTTGTCTATTTTATTTGTTTTTTTTCAAAATACCAGTTTTGAATCTTATTTATTAAATCAATAGTTCTTTGACTTTCAATTTTGTTAATTATTCCTTTGATTTTTAGGGTCTCTAATTTAGTCTTCATCTGAGGATTTATAATTTGTTCACTTTCTAGTTTTTCATTTGTATGCCCAATTCATTGGCCTCTGCCTTCTCTAATTTATTAAAATATGAATGCAAGGATATGAATTTCCCCCTGAGTACTACTTTGGTTGCATCCCATATATTTTGAAAGGATGTCTTATCATTGTCGTTTTCTTTAATGAAGTTATAAATTGTTTCTGTGATTTGTTCTTTAACTAACCAGTTTTGGAGAATCATATTGTTTAATTTCCAATTAATTTTTGATTTGCCTCTCCATGTACCCTTACTAATTATTATTTTCATTGCATTGTGATCTGAGGAGGTTGCATTTATTATTTCTGCTCTTTTGTACTTGTTTGCAATGTTCTTATGCCCTAACACATGGTCAATCTTTGTGAATGTACCATGTGCTGCTGAAAAGAAGGTATATTCCTTTTTGTCCCTATTTATTTTTCTCCACATGTCTACTAACTTTAATTTTTCTAAGATTTCATTCACTTCTCTTACCTCTTTCTTATTTATTATTTGGTTTGATTTATCTAGTTCGGATAGAGGAAGGTTCAGGTCTCACACTAGTATAGTTTTTCTATCTATTTCATCCCTGAGCTCCTCTAGTTTCTCCTTTAGAAATTTGGATGCTATGCCATTTGGTGCATACATGTTGAGTACTGATATTTCCCCATTGTCAATACTGCCTTTTATCAGGATGTAATTAACTTCCCTATCTCTTTTAACTCGATCTATTTTTACTATGGCTTTATGACTCCTGCCTTCTTTTTATCAGTTGATGCCCAATAGATTTGACTCCATCCTCTTACTTTTACCCTATGTGTGTTTGCCTTCCTCATGTGTGTTTCTTGTAGACAGAATATGGTAGGATTTTGGATTCTAATCCACTCTGCTATTTGCTTAGGTTTTATGGGTGAGTTCATTACATTCACATTCACAGTTATGATCACTAGCTGTGTATTTTCTAGCATTTTGATTTCTACTCCTAGTCCTGCCTTTTCTTCTTCCACTATTTCCTTCTACACCAATGTTTTGTTTTTAATCAGTCCCCCTAATTCCCACCTTTATTTTACTTCCCTTTCTACTCCCTTCCTCCTCATTCCCCCCTTATATTCTATATAGTCTTTCTAAACTATCCCCACCCTCTCCCTCCCTTGTATTGCTTCCTTCCCCACCAGTCTGTTTGTTACCCTTCTATTTCCCTATAGGGTGAAAATCAATTCTCTGCCACAATGGATAAGTTGTTCTTCTCTCTTTGAATCAATTTCAGTGCACGTAAGAGTTGAGTATTTCCTATGTCCAACCTCTTTACCCTTCCAGTGTATTGATGTTCTCCCCCCTCCCACCATGAGCTTCTTTGTGACATATAAATGGACCTCTTTTTGATTCTTTTTCAATTTCTTTTAGTATTAACCTGTTTTTAGCTCTACTTGTGTATATATGTATATATATATATAAATATGTATTTATGCATACATATATCTATATACATATTCATTTCTTATCATTTCTTCCTATACAGTTTGTTACTGGTCCCTCTAAGTGTAATTCTTTTACCTGCCCAGGTGATAATAACAATTTTTAAGAGTTACCAGTGTCCTCTTTTCTTATGAGGATACATATCATTTTAACTTATTGGGTCTCTTTAAAAAAAGTTTGGGACTTTTTTGTTTTGTTTTGTTTTTCTTTTTTCCCTCTTTTTTTAAATTACCTTTTGATGGTTCTCTTGAATTCTGTGCTTGGGCATCAAATTTTCTGTATAGGTCTGGTCATTTCTTTACAAAAGCTTGGAATTCTATTTTGTAAAATGTCCATACTTTCCCCTGTAAGAATATAGTCAGTTTTGCTGGGTAGATGATTCTTGGTTATAGACCTAGTTCCCTTGCTTTCCAGAATATCATATACCATGCCTTTCAGTCCTTCAGTGTGGATACAGCCAGATCCTGTGTTATCCTCACTGTGGTTCCATGGCATCTGAATGTCTTCTTCTTAGCAGTTTGTAATCTTTTTTCCTTGGTCTGATAGTTCTTGAATTTGGCTATAGCATTCCTGGATGTTGTCAGTTGGGGATTAAGTACAAGAGGTGATCTGTGGATTTTTTCAATCTCCATTTTTCCCTCTTGTTCTAGAATATTGGGGCCATTTTCTTGAATAATTTCCTGTAGTATGACGTCCAGACTTTTTCTTTTGTCATGGTCTTCTGGTAGACCAATTATTTTTAAGTTGTCTCTCCTGGAATGATTTGATAAATCTTCTGTTTTGTGAATGAGATGCTTCATATTTCCTCAATTTTTTCATTCTTTTGATTTTGTTTTATAGTTTCCTGCTGCCTTGTGAAATTACTTGCTTCTAATTGTTGTATTCTGGTTCTTAAAGACTGGATTTCATTCCTTGCTTTTTGGTCATCCTCCTTCTGTTCTGATTTTCTTTGGATGTCATCTTTCATTTTCTTTGCCTCATCTTTCATCTTCTTTGCCTCATTTACAAACTGGTTAGTTTTGGCTTTCAAAACACTACTTTCTTGTTTTAGTTCAAGTGCCTCTATTTCTAGATGACTTATCTTACTTTTTAAGTTCTTTTCCCAGTTATCTTCACCCTATCTTAATTGTGTTTTGAATTTTATTTTGAGTTCTTCCAGAGCCTGTATACAATTCACTGGGGTTTCTGTTGTTTTTTTTTTTCTTGGTGTTCCCTCATCCTTCTCTGTTCCATTTGCTCTTTGTTCATTGTCTGTATAGAAGCTTTCAATTGTGATTTCTTTTTTCTTTTTCTGTTGTTTGCTCTTATTTACCTCTTTTTTACTCCCTGCAGTTGCCTGAGCTTGTACTCCTCTCATTGTTTGTTTGTTTTTTATGGTTTTGGCTTTTCTTTCCACAGTCACCCTTTCAGTAAATTTCTCAGTGCAGTCTGTGGGGGAGGGGTGTTGGAGCTTGAGCTTCCCTGTCCTCTTAAAGCTTTCATGGGATTAAGTCAAACTGGGTTGCTGTGTTTGCCCTGAGGCCAAATCGTGGTGGGGGGGGGGGAGGGGGGGTTGGACAATATAGAATGTCTCAGCTTCTGCAACTGTGTTTCTTCTTTAACTGCTTCCCCACAGCCTGTGTTTGATGTTCTGAGCCTGGCACAACCTTGCCCTCAAGGCACTCCCTCCAGACCAGAGCCTTTGCTTGCCCAGAAGTTCTAGCTGCTGCTGAGGACATAAAGCTCTAGGTGGGGGAGGGGTCCCAGGACCTTTCTTCTTCCTTCCCTTTAAAATGGAGTGTTCTTGAATCCTGGCTTTTGAGTGTGTAGCTTTTAATTTGGGTCTAGCAGGAGGGTTCCTTTGCTCTGTCTTATTGGTAGGTTTGATTTCAGTCCCCTAGGAGCATTTAGTTTGTAATTGGTAAAGAAGGATTTTCAGAGGTCTGAAAGTTCGCTGCCTCTACAGTTCCATCTTCATCAATCCTCCTCTTTTCTTCTAATTTTGACTACATGGGTTCTGTTTGAATAACCCTTTTTAATTAAATGTAATTGAAATTATCCATTCTATGTGTATAAAACATTTTAGCTCTTCTTTGATACTAAATTCTTCCCCTTTCCATACCTTGTAAAATATTGTCTGCTCTTCTAATTAGTTTCTGCCAAAATGCTTTTCAATTTTCTCAGAAATTTTTGCAAATAATGAGTCCTTATCCCCAAAGTTTGGATCCTTGAATTTATTAAACACTAAATTAACATGCTCATTTACTACTAAATATTACATACCTAATCTATCCCACCAATCCACCACTATTTTTTTTTAAACCCTTACCTTCTGTCTTGGAGTTAATACTGTGTATTGGCTCCAAGGCAGGAGAGTGGTAAGGGCTAGGCAATGGGGGTCAAGTGACTTGCCCAGGGTCACACAGCTGGGAAGTGTCTGAGGCCAGATTTGAACCTAGGACCTCCCATCTCTAGGCCTGGCTCTCAATCCACTGAGCCACCCAGCTGCCCCCCACCACTATTTTTTTTAAAGAAAAATAGCAGATACTTTGATGATTTACTTTTTAAAACAGTTTGAGATCTGGTACTGTTAGAGCATCTTCCCTCACAGTTTTTTTGCTGGTTCCTTTGATATTCTTGACCTTTTATTCTTCCAGATTAATTTTGTTTTTTTTTTCCCTAGCCCTATAAAATAATTTTTTGGTAGTTTGTTTAGTATGACACTGAATAAGTAAAGTGATTTGGATAGAATTGTCATTTTTATTGTATTTGCTCAGCATACCTGTGAGCAATTAATATTTCTCCTATTATTTAAATCTGACTTTATTTGTGTGAAAAACATTTTGTAATTGTGTATTTTCATATAATCCCTGGGTTTAGCCAGATAGATAGACTCCCAAGTATTTTATATTGTATGCAGTTCTTTTAAATGAAACTGCTCTTTCTATCTCTTTCTCAAGGACATTCTAATAATATATAGAAATTCTGATTTATGTGGATTTATTTTATGTCCTGGAACTCTTCTATAGTTTTAATTGTTTCAACTAGTTTTTAGTTGGTTCTCTGGGGTTCTCCAACTTAAACCATCATATCATCTGCAAATAGTGATAGATTTATTTCCTCATTGCTATGCTAGTTCCATCAGTTTCTTTTTCTTCCTCTTACTGTAACTAGTGTCTCTAGTATAATTTTGAATAGTAGTGGTTATGAAGGACATTCATTCCAGATCCCACTGGGAAGGCTTCAAGTTCATCTCCATTATAGAAAATGCTTTCTTTTGTTTTGGAATAGATACTTTTTGTCATTTTAAGGATTTAATTGATTGCTATGTTTTCTAGTGGTATTAGGAATGAATGTTGTGTTTTGCCAAAAGCCTTTTCTGCAACTTTTGATATCATATGATTTTTCTTATTTTTGTTGTTGATACAGTCTATTATCTTGATAGTTTTTCTAACATTTTAGCAGCCAAGAATTTGGGTCAGAAATCCCACCTGGTTGTTGGTGTATGATCTCTGTGACATATTGCTATAATCTCCTTGCTAGGATTTTACTTAACTTTTTTACACTAATATTTATTAGGGGACTTGGTGTTTTTAGGGTTAGTGTTTTTTCACTGTTTTTACTGTTTCTGGTTTATATATCAACACCCTATTTGTGTCATAAAAGGCAATTATTGGATTTCTTCTTGCCTATTTTTCCAAAATTGTTTATATAGTAAATGTTTAGTAGAATTTACATGTCAATTCATAAGATAATGCAGATGTTTTCTTAAGGAACTCATTTATGGCTTCTTCAGTTTTTTTTTTTCTAATAAGGGGTTATTTAAGTATTCTCTTTCTTCTCACATTAATCTGGAGATAATTATTTTTGTAAGTTTCTTTAATTTCCTCTTCACTGGTGAATTCACCCTTTTCATTTTTGATAGTGGTAATTTGATATTCTTCTCTTAAAAATCAAATTAGTTAATGGTTTATTTTATTGGGGTTCTTTTTTCACAATTGTATTTTTTAGTTCAAAGGTTTTCTTAATTTTATTACCCTCTCCTTTGATTTTCAGGATTCTCATCTTGGTTTTCAATTAGAGATTTTTAATTTTTTTCCTTTTCTATTTATTTTTAGTGGCACATCAAATCCATTGATCTGGTATTTCTCCTTTTTTTTTTATTGTTATCATCATTTAGAGATATATACATTTTCCCCAAAGTACTGCTTTGACTCTTTGGTTGCTGGTGGTGTGGGTTGGTGATTAGTTGGTGATTGGCATTTAGTTCCTGGAATATAAAGGTGGTCCTGAGCTTACTGAGAAGGCTGTTGGCTTTAACCTTTAGAGGGCTTTTTGCCTTTGGGTTTCTAGCTATTGGTTTGGGCTATTAGTTGTTTTGTTTTTTTTTCCCTTCCTTGAATTTTTTGGAAGGTGGCTGATCTTCATTGATAGACCTAATTGCGGTTAGATTAAACACTAATTGGGTTGGTTTGACTGGGCTGGATTGGGTTGGAACTTTGTGGGGTGGCTATTATTAGTGGTAGCTATAGGCAGTTATAGGTAGATATAGGCAGTTTTAGATGGTAGTTATGGGCAGTTATAGGATAACTAGTATAGACATTAGGTAAATTTCTTTCTCTACCTCTTTCCCATATTTCCCTCTTTTACTGTACTAATTTTACTATATTCCTTTACTATCTCTATTTTAATAAAACTAAATTGTTAATTGTTAAAAGCTACAACAAGTTTTCTTTTCTCTGACTTACAGGGTTAATATTAATTTACAATTCTACTATATTCCCATTAAAACTTAAGTTATTAAAATATACTCTCTTATTTTTGTCAAACCCCTAATTTAACCGTTACACTACAAACTTGGAAAAAAACCATGAGAATACCTACATACAAAGAATGAAAAAAGTGGTTTGTGAATAAAACCAAAAATCTTTATGTGCTGCTTAGTTCTAGAAAGTACATAATATTCAACATGGTTCTCAGTCACCCTGTTTATCTGTGTCTCTTTCTCATCCTCTTTCTACTCTCTTCTCACTCTTTTCTTTTTAATTATTTTTTTGTATTTTCCTGTTCTCAAAAATAATAAAATATGAATTTCCATGTGCATGTAAAAACTAAAAAAAAAGGATAGTACCTGGAGATGAGGATCTAAAAACACATTTAGAAAGTATCATCAAATAGCAGTAACACTAGAATATTATGTATCATAATTAGGTATTACTATAAGATCTAAAAGTCTAGGAATATGATCTATCAGACTTTGTAAAAATAAAAAAGACAGACATTATTATGTTATGAAAAAACAGATAAGGAACAATTGGTCTACACTGATTACCAAAAGCACCTATTTTTTTGCTTTTTGCTAAGGAAGATTTCTTTAGATCCCTAAGTGAAGAAGACTATCCACATATAGCTTATGTGGGAAAAATTATCATTGCTGTTTTTTTTGTCAACTAATATTTTTTAATCACCTACTATGTACTAGGGTCTGTATTAAAATGTTGGGGTTATAAAAGAAAGGCAAAAAATACAATGTTTATGCTCTTAAGGATCTTATTTAAAAGGGAAGAAAACATGGGGGAATTATATACAAACAAGAAATATGCATGCTAAATTGGGTGAAAGCACTAAGATTAAAGAGGATTGAAAAAGTCTTCTTGCAGGTGAGAATTTCGCTGAGACATAAAGGAAGCTAGAGAAATCAAGAGGCAGAAATGAGGAAGGATGGCATTCCAGAACTAGGGGACTGTTGGTGAAAATGTTTAGTGTAGTGCAATGGAATGTCCTGTGCAAGAAAAAGCAAGGGGGCCAATATCACTAGATCCCAGAGTACATCCACGGGAATAAGGTACATGAAGACTCAAAAGATATGGAATGTACTAAGTTATTGAGTCAGAGGAGTAACATGGTCAGACCAACACTTTAGGAAGATCACTTTGTCAGGTGTGAGGAGAATGAATTAGACTCAGAAAAGACTTGAATCAGAGAGCCCAATCATTAGGTTAGTGTAATAGAATAGATCAAAGATGATGAAAGCATGAACTTAAATAAGAAGCTTAGACAGTCTCAGAAATTCTAGGTGGCAATTGTATGGTTCAAATTGAATTTATTACGTTTTCTCTATGATACAGCCACATTAAGCTTATGTTAAAAAACTAAAACTAAAATCAAAACCTGTTAATATATTTTCCTCCTCCTCACCCTCAAGAGCAAGAATAAAATGGAAATTAAGCAAAAAACAAAAAATATAGTCTTTACTTACTTAAAAAATGAATGAAATTAAGAAACCACAAAATCATAATCTCAATTAATAATCCACTACCCTTTGGCAAACAGACTTAACCATATGATTGTTCTTCATATCTATGCTACTTCCCTAGCTTACCAGTAGTCAATATCTCTTCTTCATTAATTCTTCTTCTTCATCTGCAATGAATGCTTTCCTTCAATTTCTTTCTCCTTCTGAAAACATTTACTGTTTTAAATGCAATTCTCCCTTTCATTTTCTTCTTTATTTTTCCCTTTCAATTACTGACCATTACTACTTATTTACCTCTCTATTCTTCCAACAATGTTTGCATCTTGTCTTTTCCCCTGGAGAACTTGACATCCTTCATCATCTGCCTGTTGTGTTTATCTTTGGACATGTGGTCCAGCTGACTTGGAATTTCTGTATGATTCAGTGCTATACTACTTAATGTTCTCCATACTGAAGTCTTTATGCCTCAAGCAATGCCACAATGCTTACTGCATGCATTCACATTAATGTCAGATGTCCAATACATCTGCACTTGCTTTTCTCCTTTTCTAAGGTAGAGGATTCGTTACAGGATATAGCTTACCTATTCTTAACTCAGCTATTTGGAGCATAGCTAAGGGCTAGAGAGGAGTAAGTCAAAAATGCCTCTGAGCTGCAAAATAGACATCACAAAGTTCATCAAAAAAAAAAAGGCTTCTTCACCTTATTAATAGGAGATCCCTTTGGATTCTTATTTACAGTTTATTTACTTTTTTTAGTTCAAATCAAATGTTTTAATAGAAACATATAATTGAATATCAATATAAATTATTGCACAAAGTAGCAAATAATATGAAAACAGCCACCACAATTGGATTCTAACAACATTGTTCCAAAAGTACTTTCAGAACAAGTAGAAATTATACTAAGGGGAAGAAAAATGGGGAAAGCCGTCATATAAGATCAATTACATATAAAAGAGATGTCTATGTGTGCTAGAGGTAACACAATTGGGAGTGCCTTGAGGGATATCAATTCATAAGGCATCTGAAGGAAAGAAAAAATGAAAAAGGAATAGAAAAATGTCTTAGATCATACTGATATAGGAAAAGGGAGATCAAAAGGTTATCAACAACTATCTTAGACATATAGTGAGCATGTTCTGGTTATGTGGGCACAATCTGGGATAAGCATTACCATTGGCCCTTCTCCTGAAAATTTGATTATCTCATATGACAGTAGTCAACATAAGTATTTGTAAAAAGACTACCATGAAAATAATCACATTTTAAGGACTAGCATCTGTTGCAGTGGATGAAGATTTCCATATGACTTTCCAAATTAAACCAACATGCACTTTGCTACTCAGTGACTTCAGTGTAAAAGTAAGAATAGGTAAAGATGACAAAAAGCATACTGGAAACATGGTAAGAAAAAAGGAATAAAAAAATCAAAGTCTAGATAATAAGCACCACATCTCTATATCTCTGTGAGTTCCTTAAGGGCAGGAACTGTCTTTATCTTTCTTTCTCTGCACTTGCTTAGTACAGTGCCTGGAATATAGTAGGTATTTAATAAATATTTTTTTGACAATAATCATCAAGAGCTGGTTATGGTGATTGCCAAATAATATCAAAAAAGTTAAATCAATTATATTTTAACAGAAATGTTAAGACTCATTGCTGGTGGGGGAGAGGGCTATTACTGTTAAGGCTTATCCTCAAGGCACAAGCACATCCCTAAGATGTGTTACCTATGATGAATTTCATCAGATGCTTCTGATTGATGATCACTGTGCTAATTACTTGAAGTACCAGAATACTACAGTCTCCTAGAAAATTTATAATCCCACAAAAGTTTTTTTTTTAATTTTTCTTACCATCTCCATAAGAAAATCTAAATGGATTAAGAACATCTATCAAAATTATGACATGAATCAAAATAACCAATCCATGAAAATAAATAGCAAGGACAGAAGGTACAAATGAACAATGAGTTGAATCCAAGATTAGAATAAGAAAAAGAGAGAAGTGTGTATTATATGCAGTATACTACTTCCTTGATGGTAAAGATAATTAATGATCACCAACAACAACTTTGCATATCTTTTCCCATTCCTTTTACTTATTTTTCTTCTTTCATTTCCTACCTAAATGTTTTTAGGATGACTTTGTTTAGTTATAGCTCTCACCCATGATTTTAATGATTTTAAACTCACTTTGTCCTCTAATGTTTCTCTTTGCTTTAGGAGGCAATGCAATACATGATCTTGCAATAACCTTCTTTATTAAGGTTTAACTAATGAGTTTATATTCTAAAATTGACAAGTTAGTTTTGGAAATATTTGCTGATTAAGACTCTTTTGTTTTACTTTTGTTAGCAGTTCATTTTATATTATCAATTCTTTCTTCTAGCTTTATGATCATTTTTATCTGCACAAACAAATCAGTGACCTAACTGAATATGTGGAGCTGATTTAAATCTGATTCCTATAGTCTTATAGTAATAATTCTTATCTGTCTATTGAAGTATGATTGATTTCATTTTTATTATGACATTCAGGACTCATTATGCCCAGCTCTGACTAATTCTAAAAAAATTCTAAAGAAAGTATTTTTAGAGTTATGGTTTCCTTGTGGTTTACAAGCCTTTGGTCTCTCTTTTTCCTAATTTCTTACCATGTTTCCTACTGATATGCTTCTTGTCATTCTCATCTTTTCCCATCTCTGCACTGAAATCACTGATTATCTAAGTGTGTATTAAATTTTGAGAGTCTAATAGTGTTCTTCCTAAAATTTCCCAAACTCTTTGTTCTTGGAAACATATTGGTTAAGCTGAAATTATATTCGTGGTGGCTATGTTGCAAAAACTTATCATGGCCACTACAAAATGAGATGGCCAAAGTGTCATGTAATGATAAATATTTTTCTTACCTTTGGATACCAAAAAAATAGCAATCATGCCATTTCTTTTATTTGATCTTCCAAGAGTCCTTGCAAACCCTATTTCCATTCATCTACAACTTCCTTCTTTTTCTTTAATTTATACTAAGAAAGACAAGATTGATATGATTCCCTTTCTCCAGTAGCAGGTTCAAATACTAATCATTTGATGAGTAATTCACATTTACAATACCAGTTTAAAGCCAATTTAAAGTTAATAAATGGTTTTAAAAATTTGTAACCATTTTCTAACTCTTTATTTACTACACTTTCATAGTCACTTCAGCAATAGGAGGGGACTACATAAAACTGTTGAATATTTAACATTTTTCATTATCTCTTCATTGACATTTCCAAAGAATTAATCACCTAGTGCCTTCTTTAATTTTGTCTGTATTTAAACAAAACTGATCTTTCCCCCTTAGGCTATGGATGTGACCATGCTAAAAAAGTTGCTAGTTCTATGTTCCTAGAGTTTGGGTTCTTCTGTGACAAACTTGAAAGAATACATGACCTCAACACCATCCTGAGACATCAAAGTAGGATTTTTCAAAGAACATGAATATCTGACAATTCATTTGAACCCCCCCCCCAACATTGTTGGGCATTTGGGTTGTTTTCAGATTTTAAAAATTATGTATAATGCTACCATGTAAATAACTGAACAAATAGAATGTTTGTTATTCTTAATAGCATTGCCAGAATAGATTATAAACAACTGAACTTTTGCTCAAAAAGCATAATTTTATAACCTTTGCTGCTAACTGCCAGACTGCTTCCCAGAGAGATTATACCAGTATGCAACTCTACCAACAATGAATGAGTATACCTGTACATCCAGAGTCTAGGTACTACTAATTTTTGTTGCTTTTATTCAATGTTCAAATTTTATTGATGTAACATGGCATTTCTATGTTCTTTTAATTCTCTATATTTTAATAATAGGAGGGCTGCATATTTTTCAAATGAGTATTCGTGATTTATATTTCAACTTTTAAACAGTTTCTAGTCAAATTTTTGACCCTTTATTCATGGTGGATTAATAATTACTGCTTGAACCTTACATGTTTTAGAAGTAAAGTTTTTAGCTATAGTACACTTTTCATATGTAATCCTAAAAAATTATTTATCTTCCTTTAAACCCACAAAAGATGAAAAAAAGTGAATTATTCACCTTCAGATATTATCTAACTATTCACCAAGGACTTATTTTTTGTCTATTTTCATTGACCTGTTCTTCCCTTCTCAACCATCACTTCCATGAGAGAATGTGAGACCTGTGACCCCACACAGAACTTTTACCATTGAGGCTCCTATTTCTCATGACAATTAACTCCCAAGTTAATAGGTAGATTGGTGTCCAAAACTGAACTATATTTCATCATAAGTCCCACCTCCCCTTCCTTAATACTGTATAGGGATTGCATAGATAGATAGATAGATAGATAGATAGATAGATAGATAGATAGATAGATGGATAGATGATAGATTGATTGATTTGCGACTCCTGCCCTTAGCAAAAAACCCTTTAAGTGCTTAATATTTTTTAAATTCAAATCAGAAGAAACAAGAGCAATAAAAGAATAAGAGGAAATGATTTTAATATTAATAGTTCTATGACACAAGAACAATAACAGTAATGAGGAGTGAACCTGAAAAAAAAGGATTTTGATTTTCTGTGGGTTTTTTTTTTAAATTTAAGCACCTGAATTAAAAAAAAAAACACAGGAATATAAGGTTATTTGTTTAAAGAGCAGACAACTATGTGCACTTTAGCAGACCTTTGAAGACTCTATTGAATTTCAGTCTAGCCAAGTGAATGGTGCTCATAATGACACTAATCATCAAGAACTGTTAAATTATGTTCAATATACTTTAAGAAAACAGGAGTGTTGGACATATTTTAGACATGGTTTCTTCTTATATTTTGAAATAAAGATGTTTTTGTACTTAAAGGGGCAAATTTCTAGTTACCAAGAAAATTAGTTATCTAGAATTTTTAATTCTCTGAGGTATCCAAGGAACTCAAGTTTTGCTATGTGTCTTATTCTATTCAGGGCCATGTTTAATAAAATTATGAAATGGGCCAAATTTATCTTTATTCCTATCTCATCTCCTTTATTTACAAAGGTCTCTTTCCTCACTTTCCATCTCTCTTCCCTGACATTCTTAGTATTCATCACTCTTCTCACTCTGGCACACATCTTTTCTACTTATTCCCAAAGGATCTTGCTCTGAACTAGCTAGAAAGCATCTGATCAACTAATTCCCATTTAAGTCATTAGTTTATGAAGGGCTTAATGTATTACCCTCTACAATATTTGCATTTTAATAGCATAGACCAAAATATCTTTAGGACCTAAAGTAATATATTTCTAATGGAATAATTTAAAATATTTTAGTGGAATAGTAGGGGGAGATATTTTAAGGATAAGGGTCTTTTCTTATCCCTCAAATCTTTAAGACTTACCCTGAACTCAAACACAGTTCAGATTCACATTTATTATTCCCAATTGACACTCCATACTTGTAGGTGATTTCTAATAGTTCTGTCTATATTTTATTTTCAAGCAGGTTAGATCCCTGAGAAGAAAGATTATGACTGTTTACATATTAATGGTAAGGTTAAATGGTAGGTGATAAAGTTTTTCAAAGATTAAAGAAATTACCCAGGTCCCAAACTACATTTTCCTAATTATATGAATATTTATGGTCAGATTTGTTGCAGGAATCATATACAACCCTATATTGGTAAAGGGAACACCCAATAAGGAAACTCCATAAAGGGAGATCTGCAAGTGTTCTGCAAATTACAATCTAATAGAATTATTTGGAGTTCTGAGAATTTAAATAACTTACCTAGAGTCATTCAACCAGTATAAGTTCAAGCAAAGATTTGAATCTAGGTCCTCTCCTTCATCCAAGAACAATCCTTCATTCACTGCACTGATTCTATCACTTAGATTTAGATGTAGCTAAACAGGGGACTAGGGAAAGGAACTAGATCATACTGATACAGAAACCCATAGGACTAAGAAACCAAAACTTGAAAGTCTTAGACATACATATCTCAAACTAAGCTGATAAGTAACTTGAACTAAGTAATATGGGTTTAGGTCCTGAATTATCTGGATAATTGCCTCAACAGTGCTTCATTTTTCCATTGGAGATTTGACTTTGGCGAGTGTTTATTAATCATTAATCAAGTAACATTCTGTCTTGTCCCTTCTGTCTCCCAAAGCCTGCTAAGTAAAATTGGATGGGTTTGAAAGGGCAGACAGCCATGTATGCCTCATCAGACTCATGAGAGCATCAATGAATCATATGGAGGGAGAAGAACAAGACTTGGCTCTTTGAGGAAGGAATCTGTGGACATTGCACTTAAGGAAGAGAGATAAAAGAACCTACCGGAGACCTAAATCTAAGAACGACTTTGTCAGGAAATCTAATAAATTCCTCAAAGTGGCCAGAGACACACTTGTAGATTTAGAAGAGAACAATTTTAAGTCAGAAGAAAGTCCTGTCACCAGTTAACAACATGAAAGTTTTCAGAATCCAGAAGGAAAGTCATGGGAATTACATAGTTCAACAACCTTACACACTATGCTCTTTTCATCTTCACCTTCAGTAAAACAGAAGCTCCTACAGGACAGGAATTATCTCTTTTTAAAAATTTAAGTTTCATAATAGGGAATGGGGAATGAATTTATGTTTCATTGGTCTAGGGAACTCCCAGTGAGTTACCTCCCTTTATCAATAAAGTATATCCTTTCTATTAGAGAGTTGTCTTGAACACTAAGAAGTTAAAAAGCTTCTCAAGAGTCACAGAGGCATTGTGTGTCAGAAGTTGAACCCAGATCCTTCTGGCTTCTAGATAAGCATCCAGTATTCCATGCTGCCTCTGACACAAAGTAAGTGTTCAAAAAAGCCTTGTTGATTAAGTGATTCCGCTTCTGGTTATATTAGGGGTCCTTTGGTCTTAGCAACTACTAAATGTAGGCAGCAATGAACATTAAACATTTTCATAACTTGCTGCTGACTTGGTCACTTCAGGCTTACTTATTCAGTGGCAGTGGAGTTTTAAAGGCTCTTTGGCCTTTGAGGATCATAAAGAAGTATAGAACTCAAGGGAAAAGGGAGGGAAGATGCCAGCAGTGAGGATGTTGGGGAGGGGGGCCGGTGCTTGTGTGTGCTTGCAGAGACATATAGTACTAACTGCCAACTTGCATGCCTCTCATATGTCAGTCTGGAAATGCCATCATTGGTGAATTTCTCATTAGACATGATTTATATTCCCCACAGCAATATTTTTTGATTCTGCCATTGCTCCCCCTTTATAATTTATAATGAAGACAGCTTTCTGCAAAGTTTAGTCTGGTTAAACCAGTAATTTTTCACATGTTGGTAGAACAGCTGCTTTCTCCACCATTCAGTCTCCAATCATATCATCAAATATATTCTTACAGTGCCTCATAACCACAAATTTTCAGGAAGGAGTAACATATTGGCTAGTAGATTCACCCTCTTTATGTGCACATCATAAATTTTGTCTTTTTTATTATTATTATTACCATCATTCTGAAGAAGTCTGTACCACTCTCAGAATGGAAAACTTTCCTGAGGCCAAAATGTAGCAGCAGAGTGGTCACTAGAATGAAGTGGCTTTATTGACTTCCAGTGATCGTAAAGGATTCTGTGACCCTGATCTTTTAGGCTATTCCCATAAACCACAAGTACATACTTGGCTAGCATACCAAATCTGCCCCTCACAGATGACTTAGGATTTTCACTAAAATAAGGGACTCATATAAATAAGAGGTAGCAAGGCATAGTGGATTGCCATCATTATTACCATCTCATTTTTTCTTATCAGTTTGATGAGATTCAAATGGAAACTCAGACAAATTGTTATTATTTGAAATTTCACTGCTCTTTGTCATCCATTTCATTATTATGTATAATTTCTGGAGTTTGCATTAACTGAAAATTTTCAAAGACTCAAGCCTTGGATTTTTCTCTCTTCAGATTTTAGGAGTTCCTTCATTTTATCTCTCTTCTTTTTAAGCCTAAAGCAACATTAATATGAGCCATGTAAGGCATAGAAAAAAAATTGCTATGGGTAGTACCATTCATATTAAAAGCACCTGAATCTTTCTCCTCTAGGTTAAGCCACAGTTCTTGCAAAGGACAAGAAGTCCTAGTAGCCTAAGCACACATTGCTATTATTGTTCCTTGTGTATTTTTTTAAAATTTAAATCTATTTTTTGTTATATTTAAATACCCAGTTAACTCCCTCCCCCTTCTCTTTCCCCATTAAAAAAGGAACCATTTGACAAAAAGATATATGTATGCATAAAAGTATGTCTTAATTATTTCTACTTATTACTTCTGAATTTCATCTCTTTTTAATTTATTCTAGATTTTGGCAAAAACTATTTTCTATGACTGTACTATGCTGGTTAGCATTGTATTATTGTTTGAATTGGTATTGAGGGTACCACTGGGGAAAAAATCAGTATGAAACCCTTGTCTCTAACTGGTGAGCTCTGCTTCTAATTTTGTTATGATATAGTATTGGTGCATAATAAACCTATTCATGTCTTCAGTTCATTTCATGTGCACTCATGGTCTGCCTGCTTTAGTCATCAGCGCCATCTGCACTTAAGTATTTCCAGCAGGTTGGGGCATCCGTATTTCTGATTTATCCCAGTATATCTTTCCTTTTTATGGTATGAGAATACAAAGGAATACCACGTGCCCCTTGTCCTCTCGATGAGGCTGATTATAATAGCTTTGAGTAGGACCAGACTACAACACTTGCCCGCTCTTCACTGCTCTATTTTTAGCATCATATGCAGCAATTTCATCAATCAGTCAATCAATAAGCATTCAAGTGCCTCTTATATGCCAAACATTGTGTTTAGTGCTGGGAAAACAAAGAGAAGCAGAAGGAAAGATGGTTCCTGCCCTGAAGGATCTTACATTCTTTTTTTTTCTTTAAACCCTTACCTTCTGTCTTGGAGCCAATACTGTGTATTGGCTCCAAGGCAGAAGAGTGGTAAGGGCTAGGCAATGGGGGTCAAGGGACTTGCCCAGGGTCACACAGCTGGGAAGTGTCTGAGGTCTGATTTGAACCTAGGACCTCCCATCTCTAGGGCTAGCTCTCAATCCACTGTGCTACCCAGCTGCCCCCAGGATCTTACATTCTAAAGGGGAAAGACAACATATAAAATGGAAGAGAAAAAAGCAGGGAGAAACCCAAGTGCTATCAAGATGACTCAGTAGTACAGGCTGGAGAGGAATGAAATTGGAGTTTCTTTGAGGAATTAACCAATCAGAAGGCAAATTTTCAAGGGTGGAGAGGGCTTACAATGTGAGAAGTCCGGGGTAAAGAATGGAAAGGTTTCTATGGCATGTTAGAGAAAGTCCTATACAGATGAGTCAGCAGTACAATCAGGTCAGGGACAAAGACATTTTACTGCCCAGATTGTCAAAATAATCTGTATCCCCAGAGCCCAATTGACAAGAATTTTGAGCTCATCCCAGGGCTTCACAGTCACATTAGCAGTTTAAAAAATAAACCCTTACTTTCTGTCTCAGTAATAATGCTAAGATGGAAGGACAAGGGCTAGGGTAACACAATTAAGTGACTTGCTCAGGGTCACATACCTCAGAGGTGTCTGAAACCAGATTCGAACCCAGATCCTCCTGATTCTAAGGCTGACATTTTATCTACTCCACCACCTAGATTCCCATACATTAGCTTGTCTGATTTCAATTGCATGTAAGAAGAACTTCCTTTAAAGTTATAGTTCTCTAAAAATGGAATATCTTCTTGACTTTCCATTCTCCAGAATTGTTAAACTAGAAACTGTATTGGGGCAGTTTGGTGGCTCAGTGAATAGAGAGTCAGGTCTGGAGATGGAAGGTCCTGGGTTGAAATCTGACCTCAGATATATCCTAGCTGTGCTACCCTGGGCAAGTCACTTAACTATTACTGCCTAGTACTTACCCTCTTCTGCCTTGGAACTGGTACATATCTGTCTAAGCCAGAAGGTAAGGATTAAAAAAAAAAAGTAGATCACATAGGGAGTAAAGGACAGAAACTGTTCCCTTTTATCCCATTTTTACTCCAGCTATAAATCTATACTGATTGAAATTATATGATTTCCTTTGTTTGATTTTCTATGTATCTGCACTCTGGTTAGCTGTGCTCCCCCTTCATCCTCTAAATTCATGCCTGGGGGGCATGCCATCAAATATCCTTCTACCAGATCTTTCTACCAGAAAAAACATTGTACACAGTAACACCAATATTGTAAGTTGATCAACTGTGGAAGACTCAGCAACTCTGATCAAGAAAAGGATTCAAGACAATTTGAAAGCCTCCATAATGAAAAATGCTCTCCAACTCCAGAGAGAGAACAGATGAGCTCTCAGAGCAGACTGAAACATACTTTGTCACTCCCTTTGTTTTTTCCTATTTTTTCTTTTTTATAACATGGCTAGTATGGAAATATGTTTTATATGATTTGATGTGTTTAATTAACATTATAGTATTTGCTTTTTCAATGGGTTGGGAAGGGAAAAGAGTAGGAAGAAAATTTAGAACTCAAAATTGTTTTAATAAATTGAAAAAAAAATAATTTCACCAGCAATTGGTTTCGATTAATTGATTTCAGTTTCCTGACATCCAGTCTTGCCTCCTGACTGAAAACTGACTTATTTCGACACTTTCCTTCTCTTCAAACCTAAATTGCTTTCTACAATTCTTTAAATATTGCAAATATTGGTTCAGCCATCACATTTCCTAAGTTATATGTCCCTTCTCCCATTTTCTTTGACTTCTTGATATGCCTTCTTTTTTCCTTATTGGTGTAATTAGCAATCATAATGCAAAAATTTGAATTCTGACAGTCTCTAATCCTTCAAAAGTAGAACAAAAAGCCCAGGAACCTACATGCTGAATTCTGATCTACTGGTTAGAGAAGCATGCCTTTTTTTAAACTAATTGCTACTGATCCAATGATAATGAAAGTGCTGAAGTTTAATTTACATAAACCCTTGACATCGCACAAACTCACCATATTGCCAAATTATAAATTTGAGAAAGAAGGTTAATGAAAAGCTATACTTTAGGAGAGTCCCTTAGAGCAAACCCTTTTCATCCTAATTTCAAGTTAAAGCCAGATTGTTTTGAATCACTCTACAAAATTACTAACAGTGAAAAAAGGTAAATTACTTCAGAGACAAGAAACTCATTTATCCTATCCTTGAACAAGTTGAGCTATCTCCACTTAAGAATGAGCTTCAAAAGTATTAAATATATTATTGTTAAATATTTCCTTGATCCTCTTGTCATCCTGAAAGCAAAGAAGATGACAGAGGAAACAGTCTGGTCAAAGCAGGCCAATTCCTCCAGAGGAAGGAAGACTGACACAAAGACAGAAATGGTTATCCTGACTAATGAATCCAAAGGTATAATCATTTAGTACTAAAGGAATTTTACCAACTTCTTTGTTCATTCTTATCTATCTTACTAAAATGTAACCCGTGACCTAGAGTCCATGAGCTTTAGTGTAAATAGACTTCAGGAATGACAGAAAAGAATTGTTCTTTCTTAAACTAATGTTGCCCCTACCCAGAGTTAACTCTAAAAAAATAGCACATGTAGTTAGTATATAGATCCAAACATTGATTTCTCTAGATCCTGTACAAGCATTTAAGGAAACACTTCAAGTATCAAGTATAAGACAGCCTTTATTTTACCCCAAAGAGAGAATATAAAATACAAAGGAATTACAGGGACCCTAAAACAAATTTGAAAAGAATATAAAAGACTCAGAGTAACCCATGAGAAACCCCCAAAGATTCCCACTTCTTATGAAAACTAAAGTGCTCCAGATTCAGCACAATTCCTAGGCTTATGCTCTACAGAACAGCAACAAATTCAGGGGTACTAGACAGAAACCTCCCTGCCTTTCAGATTCACGCCATGTAAATAACTCCATATAATGGGGAAGTACAAAGTCTACATTCCATCTGTGACCATAGTTCCTTGCTGTTCCTTCTTTCAGCCCTGGGAGGTTATGTTTCATTATCCTCTTCTCTCCCTAGGAGTCATGTTGCTCCAGAAATTCTTCATCTCATGATAGAGTGGAAGATTCCTCAAACACTGCCAAGGCTAGTGATTTCTAAGGAATATCCTTTATCTGTCTAGAACTCTAAATTCTTGAACTCATACTTGTAAGCTAAACTTCTAGGCTGGTACTGTGTGGAGATTTCTTCTTCTCTGGCTTAAAGATAGGATTCTGGTATTATGCTGTGCAGGAGCCTCTCTCCACTATCCCACCACCCCACATATTTCCTCTAATTAGGAAGTCATGGAACCTCCTCTCTCTGGGAACATGGGTGTCTTCTTCTTTCATGCCACTTTAGGAATTCTTCATATAATGTGCTTGCTACTGCCATCTTCTGAGGCAGGAAATTCCACACCAAGAGCTCTGATCTCTGAAAAGGGATAAAAGGAAGGTAAAATAAGGCCAGAAACTTGAGAATCAGTAACCCTACTTTCATGTCAAGTGAGAAAGCAGAATTGCCTCTTCCATGGACCTCTCCATAACTTCCATCAGTAGCTTCTGGCTGAGGGACACCATATAAGCATGTTCACTTCATGTTAAAATATAAGTTCCAGGGCAGCTAGGTGGCTCAGTGAATTGAGAGTCACACCTAGAGATGGGAGGTCCTAGGTTTAAATCTAGCCTCAGACACTTCCTACATGTGTGACACCAATCTGGGTAATTTACTTGGCCCATTGCCTAGCTCTAAGTACTTTTCTGCCTTGGAACCAATATGTAGTATTAATTCTACAATGGAAGATGTGTTAATATATATACATATATGTATACCATGTAGATTTATAATATTTTAAATTATATAAAATTATATAATATTTATACAGTATATAATATAGTTATAGAATATACTTATATATTTTCACATAAATATAAATATAATATAATTTATATAATGTATAATATATGTAAAATTTTTTGAGAGTAAGGACTATTTTACTTTTCTCTTTGTGTCCCTTGCTCTTGCATAGTGATTGACATTTAGGCTCTTAATAGGTCCTTAATAAATACTTCTTGATAGATTTATTTAATTCAATGCACAACATTATCTTTAACATTTCTTAGCATCTTTAAAGAAAGCATATTTTTCCCTATTTCATGTTTCCCTTCATATTGATACTCAAAAGGTCCTCGTACAAAGCTATCTCTATTGCTATATCTTTCAAAGAATCTCATATAATCCTCAAAAATGTGGAGAAGCTCCTCATTGAAGTCTTTCAGCTACATTTTGCTCTTCTAAGTATTTTTCCCAACTAAAGTGGTATTATTCTTTATATTGGCTTTGCCAAAGTCAAATAGAAACTCTGCTGCTCTCTTCTTGACTTAAAAACATGAATTAACTGAATTATTTATGCTTTATTGTATTTTTATTTATTTTGATAAACATTGCCCAGTTCTGTTTTAGCCTGGTTCCTACCACACTGAGTTGTTTTACAGCATTCCGGCTGCCTGAAGTTCAGGAGTTTGACACTGATCTACACTCTTTTATTGATGAGACGTGGTTGGCTGTAGAAAACCATCTGCAAAATCCTACCTGATCAACTTTTCATGTTTTCATCAAAGATATGCATAAATATGTTTTAGATCATTCTAAAGTATTTTGTCATTTAACCATTTGGACCAGTTATATAAAATAAAGATTTTAGTGATAAGAAAGTGGACATGTGTATTGGTATTCTTGAAACTATATCTTCAAATATGATTCATGCTTTCCTGATTTTTTTATGATGAAATTTTCCATAATCTTCAAAATCAGAAAAACATTTATAAAGCATCTATTTTTGGGAAGCATGATGCTAGGAGCTGAGGACATAGACAAAATGTAACAGTTCCTGTGCTCAAAAAGATTACATCATATGGCAGAGATATAAAATATAAATAAGTGCATTTGATTCATTGAAAATGGATGAGTGATATTTAGCAATAATTGAAATAATAACTGTGGGAAATCATAGAAGACTTCATATAAGGAGTGATACCTGAGCAAAGACTTGAAGAAATTAAAGAATACTGAGTAGTCAAAAGGAAGAGGAACTATATTTGAGAAATGGAAAAAAGCTTTTGTGAATGCAATGATTGTGGAAGAAAGATAGGAAAAAGATAAAGCATCAAATATGGAGAAAACCTGCTAGCCTGGTTTGGCTACAATATAGTTTGTTAAGGAATATAACATTAAATAAAAGTAGAATGGTAGATAGTAGTATTTTGTATTTTTCATGCAAGTAATGGGTAGCTCATGAATATCTTTGAACACAGGAGTTTTTGTGATCAAATCTGTCTTAATACTATTTCAGCAGTATTCTGGAGAAGGACCCGAAGAAGAGAAAAGATCGAAAGCAGAGATGAGAATGGATATTATTACAATAATACTTACAAGAAGAAGATATAGCCTCAGTGAGGGGCTCTTGGAATGAACATAAAGGAATATGAAAAATGTTGTAGAGGCAGAACTAGTAATGCTTGAAAACAGAGTCTTTTATAATCTTTAATTTTTGCCCTTTGAGATTTTTAAAAATTGTGTCTTAATATTTGTATTTACATATTTGTAAAATAATCATTCCATAAGCATTAATTAATAATATTATTTATTTTATTTTTATTAATAATAATGCCAGGTCTTGTGGTAGATGCTGTGGATACAAAGGAGAAAGTGAAATACCTTCTTCTTCTCATAATTTCATATAATGATACTGTAACTATTACTATTATTATTAGCATTCGCAACCATGTCAGGTAATAGGACAAGTACTTGGCTAATATTTTCTCATTTGATCCTCACAACCAACCCTAGGATATAGATGCTCTCATCATCCCCTTTTTTCAGTTGAGGTAACAGAGAGAAAAAAAAGAATGAATAACTTGTCCAAGGTTATCCAGCCAGTTGTCGGAGGCAAGATTTGAACTGAAGTCTTCCTGATTCCAAGACTCTCTTCAATGTGTACAAGCTACCTATTCTATCAGAACGATCTGATTTATTTGGACCTCATGCTAAGCTTTCTGTGGGTACATTTTTCCCTTCTACTGCTTTTTGCCATGCTGTTTGGCAATACTGATAATCTTCTGACATCCTTTTGCATAATTTACATATGAGCTTTTACTCATATTGTCCTTAGCTGCCATGTTTCTACCCTTGACAAGGTAGTCAAGCACTTGCTGACTTAGAATTTCTGGGGTTTTTGTTCTATCTTCCTGTAACTCTTTTACACTGATTAAACTTCCTCAAGAAATCATGAAGAGCAGAGTCAAGGATTTACTTTTATCTACTTCCCACTTTCAGAGTCAAAGTTCTATTTAAATGGGTTGCATTTGTCTGTTGTAATACAAATTATTATAATAGAGGACATGAATATAGTGGCTTAAAGTTTACAATGCTACTTATATGTATAATTACACACATGATGTTATTTGAATTGTATGTTCGGTACTTTCAGCTTTATTCTTTCTTTTAATTTGGTGTTGATTTTGACCTATGCTTTAATCAGTTAATGATCTAATTTCATACAAAGCACTGATTCTGAAATTACTCCCACATTGGAAACCAATCATGACCTGCCTGTTAAGATATAATCAACTTAATATTTTATTATATTACTTAGTAATCACTAAGGCTTTTTTTCTTGAAGAAAATATTCCTGACATATGGGGTTTGGGTTCCTGAATAATCTATAAGCCTTTGTTCCCTTTCATGTCTTAGTCCAGAACTATGTGTTCCTATAGAGTACTTTTCCCTACCTTCATATTGCACTTAAATTATACATTGAATTGGTTTGTAGGCTCTTGGAAGATTGTACAAAATGTTTTTCTTCTTTGTCCCCTGCAACAGATGTTTGCATATGGAAACCTAATTATCTGTGTGGTGGCCTATATGCTTTAACTTACCATAAGCAGTGAAAGCTAGGATAGTCAAATAATTAACCAAATTCATGTTTCATAGGATTTTAGGTGTTTGGAGATTCTTTATTCCTCTCCAGGCTATTCCCTTGATTCTCCAGACATTCTCTAAAATGCCAAAGCATCCTCCCCATCCTTGAAGTTCATTTCACTAATGGACTTCTCATAATAGAAGTACCCTTTACCCTACCACCTCTTCCAATGATTGGCTCCCTTTTAGGGAGCATACCCAGGCATACCATATCTTCATTCCTCTCCTGAATGATCTTTTAACTGTTCTTCCAGCCTTTCTCTTCCAGATATTTTGCACACTTTCTTTCTTCCCCCATTTTCAGCTTCCCCATTTTATCTTCCACCAATTAGACAAAAGCTCCCCAAAGACAGGAACTATCTTGTTTTATACTCATATTTATTTTTATTTATACCTATATATGTTACATATATAATTATAATTTTTGCCTATACTTATTTGTGACACATAATTGCTTGTTTAACGATCTTGCCTTTTAGCAATAACTTTGATATATCTTCTAGGTTCATGCATGACCAGATTATTATAGGTCTGTTGGGAAGTAAAGAGTATTCAGGGAAGATTAGTACCTCTGGTGGGAGAACTGCCCACTCCTTTTTATTATCAGGACTGCTTTCTACATTTGATGTCCCCCTACTACTCCAATTTTCACCTGTGGCTCCAAGAAATTCTAGTATGCACAGCAGCCACATCCCAATAAAACCCTTTCAGCCAACAGGCTAAACCAGGTAGGCAGAAGCTAGGTGGCTCAGTGGATTGAGAGCCAGGCCCAGACACAGGAGTTCTAGGTTGAAATCTGGCCTAGCTCTGTGACCCTGGGTAGGTCACTTAATCCCCCATGGTAGCCCTCAATGCTCTTCTGCCTTGCAATATTAATTTTAAGACAGAAAAGTAAGGGTAAAAAAAACCCCCTAAATTGGGTTGAAGCTACCCAACAGGCTTCAAACCCATCAGTGAGTTAGAAGAGTGTCTACCCCAAGCATATGAAGCCTTCCCTGGATGGAATGGACAAGTGAGAACAATTTCTTCCATTGACCATGAAGATGGCAGAAGCAGGTGCTGTGGAGCAATTAGAGTTTGACTAAACATCAAAGATGTCACAGTCATCCACTGCATCCTGAGCCATCTTCATTCATCATGACATTTGTCTTCCCACTGAACTTTAGGGACTCTGGAAAAGGCAACTACTTTGTGCCACGCTACCTTACTTAGACCCAATGTATGCAGAAGTCAAAGGACATCGCCCTTATTATTTTATCATTTTCCATATTCCATTTTACCATTTTATTATTTCATCGTTTTATTATATTAATTTTCCTGTAAAATCCTTTGGTGATAGGCAAGTGACAAAGCAGCAGCTGCAGCTATATAGGAACTGTATTCATGACTTTGCACATGGGTGGCCCATGATATAGGGTCATCTTCTGAACTGAAGCATTAGTGAGATTCGGCAGCCCCCTTCGTGTCTTAGCAGCCTTTTTTAAAGACCTCATCACTCACCTCTCACTGTGAGGAAGGGACTAGAAAAGGTGCCCTAAAAATTGCCTGCTTCACCCTAACTTAACCCTGGCCTGCTTACCATAGCAAGTGGGAACACTTCCCTGCAGTTGAAACACAAACACACAAAGTAAATGTACAAAAACTTTTTCAAAGGCAATTCCTCTCACCATTGGTACATGGAATGTGTTTATGCTTATATATAACACAAAATCCAGTAGACAGAAAAGTAAACAGCTCTTGTTTCAAGAGAACTTAGCATATATCACATCCAAATAACAGTCCTGATTGAAATAAGGCTGACAAATGAAGGCAATGGGAGCTGGATACACATTTTTCTGGAGCGGTCACTGTGATGAGGAGCATCATGAATCTGCTGGAGGTTCCTCAATTAAATCTAATCTAGTCAACAAGCTCGTGTGCCTCTCATAAAGGATGAATGACAGGCTCATGACAACATGATTGCCACTTGCAAGAAAGTGCCATGACACCCTAATCAGTGCATGCTCTGAGCACAAATGAACACTGATGAAATCAAAGAGAAATTTTATGAAGATCTGAAAACTCTCATATGATCAATATGGCAAAAGAAGATAAGCTTGTAATTTGGGGTGATTTTAATGTCAAAGTATGCACAGATCACCAGACATGGCAGGGAATCTTGGGAAAAATTGAATCAGAAACAGCAACAGCAGGTCTCAGTGGATTGAAATCCAGGCCTAGAGATGGGTGATCTTGGGTTCAAATCTGGCCTCAGACACTGCCTGGCTGTGTGACCCTGGGCAAGTCACTTAACCCCCATTGACTAGCCCTTACCACTCTTCTGCCTTGGAACCAATACACAGTGTTAATTCTAAGATGGAAGGTAAGGGTTTAAAAAAAAAGAAACAGCAACAGCAGTGGTCAATTGTTGGTGAAGATGTGCATTTCATAACCTCATTATCATATGAATGTCTTCCATTTACTTAAAGGCAATAAAAATTCGTTAATGCATCTTCAAAGCAAATGTTGCAACTTAATAGACTATATCATTCTGATGAAAAAAATATCATCTAAGAGTAAAGAAGGCAATGTATGGCATAGAGTACTAGAACAATCATAGATTTGTCTTCTCCAAACTAAAAGCAGGGGCCCCAAGCAAGATGATTATCAAAAGTCAAGGGCAACAGATTAGAGTGCTTCTCCCTGATCAAACAGTTCACTGCCAATTTGGAGGAAAAGTTGAATTAACATGTAGTTGGGAACAGTGGAGCAGAAAAAGGTCTGGGTGGATTTTAGAGATTTGGTCTACAAGATCATATTACTCATCTGGGCCAAAGCACTCAAAAAATGATGGGGAAATACTGAATTCAGAAATGAAAAACAAGAATTCCATAGGGTTTGCCAGCAGGAAAGTTCATCAATCTCTAAGATGGCAGAGTCTAACTCTGTCAACAGTGAAGCTGAGAAAGATTCAGGATTTTTGGCACAGTAAGAAGTCAGAAAAAATTCCATTTTACTCTCATAGTAACAACCTAAAGTGCTTCTATGATACCCTAAAGTCTATTGATGGGCTAAAGACCTATGACACATCACAACTACTCAGCACTGATGGAAACATACTGATCAGTGATAAGGACACTATCCTAGAGAGAAAGACTAAACACTTCCATAGTGTTCTCAATGGACCATCATCAACCAATGCTGGAGCCATTTGGCCATATATCTCAGGTTGAAGTCAATCCCTCTCTAGCTGAACTTCCAAATGAAAAAGAGGTTTTGAATGCCATTAGACTCTTTTCATATGATAAAGTACCTGTTCTGATTTCACTCCAGCAGAGGTTTACAAGGCAGAGTCTACTGTTCATACAAAAGCAGACTGAAATCTTTTGTGTTATATGACAAGAGGAGGTTATCTCCTCAGGAGAGCAAGAATGACTCCATTATCCATCTTTATAAAGGAAAACAGATTGTCCTGTAACTGTTGCCAGAAGTTTGCTTTCGTAGTCATTACCAGTAAAATTCTTGCCAAAGTCTTCAGTAATAGACTGATTCTTCACCTAGAAGATGGTCATCTACTCAAAAGCCAGTATGGCTACAGAAAGGACCAATGAAAGATTGACATGGTATTTAGTGCCTGAACACTTCAGAAGAAATGCTAGGAGAAGAATAGAGATCTGTACACAATGTTTATCAATGGAACCAATGCCTTTGATATTGTCAGTGGTGAGGTTTTGTGGAAGATCATGGCAAAATTCAGTCAGTTGACTTGAAAAGTTCATCAGTATTCTGTTCCAGTTCCATGACAGTATGCTTGAATGTTAACTGGATAATGGACAATGCTCTTGCACTTTCACAGTCACCAATGGAGTGAGTCAGAGCTACATGCTTATCGTCATGCACAACTTTTTGTTCAAAGATGACTGTGCACTCAGTGGGGAGCTAAATGACTCATTCTATTGAGAGCCAGGCCTACAGATGAGAGGTCCTGGGTTCAAATCTAGATTCAGACACATCCTATGGGCAAATCATTTGACCCTCCTTCCCTAGCCCTTACTGGCCGTCTGCCTTGGAATCTTTGATTCCAAAACAAAGGGTTAAGGCTTTAAATAAAAAAGATAACTGTACACTCAATGCAACCTCTGAGGATGAGATACAACAGAGCATGGATTGATTCTCTGCCACTTGTGCTAATTTTGGCCTGACAATACTGAAAACAGTGGTTCTGTGCCAGCCAGCACCATGCCATCCATATGTGGAACTATTGTTTATAGATAATGGAGAAATTTTGAATGCTGTGGATAGATTTATTTACTTTTGCAGCATACTTTCTAGAGATGTACACATATATGATGATGTTAATGCACACATTGCCAAAGATAGCTCAGTGTTTGGGAGAATTTGAAGGAACATATGGAAGAAAAAAGGGATTAGACTGCCTATCAACCTCTACTGAGATATTGTGCTGACCTCATTGTTATATGCCAGTGTCATGCCAGGAAATTGAATAGCTTCCATTTGGATTGTCTTGGGAAGATTCTGAAGATCACCTAGCAAGACAAAGTACAAGACACTAAGGTCCTTCCTCGAGCTAGACTGCCAAGCATTCAAACTCTACTGTAGACAGCACAACTCTCAAGGGTTGACCACATTGTTTGAATACCAAAAGCACATCTGTTTAAAAGACTATTTTACAAAGAGCTCCCACCAGGCAAGTGCTCACAAGGAGGTCAGAAGAATAATACAAGGACACTTTCAAGCTTTCTCTAAAGAACTTTAGTATCAGTTTTGAGACATAGAAGACACTGTCACAGGACCATTGAGTGCCTGCATCAAAGAAGGCAGTGTGCTCTATGAGCAAAGCAGAATTACGAGAGCTCAAAAGAAATGCAAATTTAGAGACATCTCCATCCCAAATGTTCATATAACCTGTTTTTGTCTGAACTGTAGTAGAGTCTTCCAACCTCACTGGTGTATTCAATCAGAGTAGGACACATTATACACTGCCCTAAACAAAACAATATTGGTTTGATCCTCTTCCAAGATAAAGGACAACAACCAGCCAACCAATAGGTCTACTTGCATTCCTCGAGTATTATTTCAATTTGGTCATTTGACAAAGATTGCACACCAGGAGTTGAATTAATGTTTATAAATGAACTAAAAACATATTATCTTTAGCACATTTGGGTCCATTTTTTGCCAATCTGTCCCCATCATTGCAAAAGTAAAAGAAGATTAGAAAGGGCAGGAAATTATTTTGCATATTATATGTATGTAAGTATACAATGCTTATATGACTGAGCAAGTCACTTAACCTTGTCTGCTTCAATTTCTTCATCTGTAAAATGGGGATAATAAAAGTTGCTACATCCCAGATTTGTTGTGAGGTCAAAATAATATTTGTAAACACTTTACAAACCTTAAATCACTATATAAATGCTAGTTATTAATAATAATAGACATTAATAATATAGACATTATAAATGTTAATAAAGGATATGTAAAGTATAAGTATTATATACATTATAAATATATGTATAAATCAAGCCTTTAAGTATATATTCATGATATTAGCTAACACTTATATAATACTTTCTTTGTAACCGGTACTGGGCTAAGCTGTTACAATTATTATCTTATTTGATACTCACAACAACCCTGGAGGGTAGGTGCTATTATCATCCTCATTTTACAGGTGAGAAAATTGAAGCAAAGAAAAGTTTAGTGATTTGCCCAGTCACACAAGCTAATAAGTGTTTGATATCAAATTTGTATTCAAGTCTTTTACTCCAATCTGGTCACTATGCTACCGCATTAACAATTTTTGATATTCTTTGCTGCTATTGTTGAAAATATCTCTTTCATTAGTCACAATTAGTCAAGAAATTTATCATTCTGTAATGAGCTTGTTCTTATTTAGCTAAAATGATCCTCAAGCCACATACTTTGTCTATCACTAGTCTATATTCAATACTTTTCTTGCTTGGAAGAATGTGCCAAAACTTGTACTGTTCTGGAATAGCCACCAAGAATCCAGGATAATCTCCAAGTTACTATAAGGCATCCAGTAAAAGCTGTTGCAGATCTCACTGGAGAGTGTCACAGAAATAAATTGATTTTAGCCACATCAATGTAAGCAATCTGACTTCATAGGGGACTCATTCCTATGTGATCTGGCTCCTCTTCTTTTACCTAATCACTTTCTCTTTCCCCATAGTGACTGTTTCACATCATTTCTATTCTCCTCAAGACGCCAACCTAATACTCCCAACTACATACTTAGAACAGATTATTTAACTTCCTGCTTCACTATGAGGACTGAAACTGCCCAGCACAAATTCTCTCAATTTTTCCTCAATTCATCAAAAATTTGAGGCATCATAACTCATTCACCCTTTTTTTCTTCTCTCCATATGAAAAGTTATCCCTCTTCTTCACTAAAGCTAACGTTAGTCTGTGGACTTGATCTTATTCATTCCCACTTTCTGTAGACATTTGTCCTAGCAATTATCCTTTCTCATGAATGTACAATTTTTCTTTCTCTTTACCAGCACCTTCCCAGCTGCCTACTAATATGCTCAGCTCTGTGTGATACTTAATATGCTCAAGTCTGCATGATGCTAAAAAAGTCTTCTCCTGACTCTTCTTTCCTATCCAGCTGTAATTTCATCCTTCTTCCCTCCTCTGCTTCACTAGTAAACTTTTTGAAAAAAAGTAGCCTGCATCTGATGCTTCTACCTTCTCACTATCCATTACCGTTTTAAATCTCAGAAAAGAATCCTCTCTGCCATCACTCCATCAAGTGGTTGTCTAGTCTCCACCTGAGGCTCTCCAAAGAGGAAGCCACTAACTCTCAACATAAATAATTGTTTTTGTTATACTGGGTCTCCCTAAATTACACAGGTTGTAATACAACATCCACTCATGATCCTTATCTCAGTGTTGACTAGCATGAGAACTTAGACCCACTCTGTTTCCAATCTAGGCTGGTTCCACCTCCTTAGGCAATTTGGTGGTCTTCTACCTCAATATTAGTGCTGAATGTAGGGAAGACACTTAATCAACTTTAGCCCAAATAAAGCACAGAATTTCTAAAATCAAGTAATTACACCTTTATCAGCCTCTTGAGCAATGTAGAGTGATGATAATAGCGGCACCTACTTTGCAAGGTTTTTGTGAGGATGAAATAAGATAATATTTGTAGGAAGCACTTGGCACAGTGCCTGGAACATAGAAGGTATTATATAATTGATTATTCCCTTCTCTGAGTAGCAGAGAGTACAGATAGACAATTATGACATTTTTGAAATTTTTATTTTCATTTTTTCAATTAACAAAAATCTATTTTCTCTCATGCCATTTCACCTCCATTTAAAAGGAAAAAGAAAAACAAATCCCCTGTAATGAATATGTATAGTCAAAAAAATTCTAACACTGGTTATATCCAAAAAAAGAAAGAAAATTATGTCTCATTCTGTACCCTGAGTTCCTCAACTCTATAACTCTATAACTCTATAACTTCATCACTGGTTCTCTGAAATTTCACTTGAGTTTTGGATTTTAAAATCTCTTAAACCTTTCAAAGTTATCTGCCTTTACAATGTTGATGTTATGTAAATTGTCCTGCTGGTTTCACTCAATTCATTCTGCATTGGTTCCGCACCCCATATCATTTCTTAAGGCACAATAATATTCTTTATATTCAAATACTATAATTATTTAAGCATTGGTCAATGATGATGGACATTACCATTGGTTTCTATTCTTTGTCACTACAAAAAGAGTTGTTTTAAATATCAATTATTATAGATATGCTGTATCAAAGAATATGAACAGTTTAATAACTTGTGGATCCTAGTTCCAAATTGCTTTCCAAAATAGCTAGGCCAATTCATAGCTCCCCAAAAGGAAAGAGACCACTACATTTTGGACAGTTCTAATTATAAGACCCTTTTATTATAACCTCACTCTTTGTGGTGGCAAAAGATTGGAAAATGAGGGGATGTCCTTCAATTGGGGAATGGCTGAACAAATTGTGGTATATGTTGGTGATGGAATACTATTGTGCTAAAAGGAATAATAAACTGAAGGAATTCCATGTGAACTGGAACAACCTCCAGAAAGTGATGCAGAGTGAGAGGAGTAGAACCAGGAAAACATTGTACACAGAGATTGATATGCTGTGGTACAATCAAATGTATTGGACTTCTCCATTAGTGGCAATGCAGTGATCCTGAAAAACCCGGAGGGATCTATGAGAAAGAGCACTATCTACATTCAGAGGAAGAACTGTGGGAGTAGAAACACAGAAAAAACAACTGTTTGATCACATGGGTTGATGGGGATATGATTGTGGATGTAGATTCTAAACGATCACCCTAGTGCAAATATCAATAATATGGAAATAGGTCTTGATCAATGACACATGTAAAACCCAATGGAATTGCATTTTGGCTACAGGAGGGGGTTGGGGTAGGAAAGGGAAAGAACATAAATAATGTAACCATGGGAAATTCTCTTAATTAATCAATTAAATAAATTTTAAAAGACCTTTTTATTGTATAAACATAATTCTTCACTCTGGTTTCTGCTCACTGCTCCAAATTCTGTCCTCTTATGCCAAGCAAAACAAATTTAATCTCACTTTCAAGTAACTTCTATCAAATACTTTCCTAAGGTAAACATTCCTAATTTCTTTAACTTACCCTTAAACATCATGTTCTTAAGCCTCCTTACTGTCATGGTCAACTATCTCTGGATATTCTATAGTGTGTCCCTAGTGAAAACAAGATGGCACCATGGCTGGAGTCAGGAAGTCCAGAGTTCAAATCCAGTCTCAGACACTTACTAGCTGTGTAATCATAGTTAAATTCCTTGACTCCTTTTGGTGTCAATTTCCTCATCTATAAAATGGAGATATTAATAGCATTTAACTCCTAAGGCTGCTGTGAGAATGAAATGAAGTCATATTTATAAATTGCTTAGCACAGAACATGGCATATAGAAGGTCTTTTGTAAATGTTAGCTGTTATAATTCAAATTCAGCACCTAAAACTGAAAGCAAAGCACCAGATCTAGTCTGACCAAGGCAGAGTACAGAACATGATTATTATATATCTCACTCCTTATAATACTTATATGTTACATAGTGGATAGAATACTAGACAAGGAGATAGAAAGCCACCAATTCAAATTCTAGTTTGGTAAGTTACTAGCTATGTGACCATGAGTCACCTCTCAGAACCTCAGGGTCTACATCCATATATTCAAATGTACAAAGTACCTTCCAGTGTGGGAAATCTTAAAATCAAGAAAGATTATAACCTAGCTGTTAGTGAATTAAAAAATCCTAGGGTTTTTTTGAGGTTCCTCTATAAAACGGGAATCATAATTGTACTAGGTAACTCAGAGTTATGAGGAAAGAGCTTTGCAAACTTTCATGTATTATTTAAATGAGTTGCTGTTTTTATCTGTGCAAGAACTCTTTCCACTCACACAGTTAGCATCTTCTATTATAGTCTTAGAGTTGTCTGAGTCTCAGAGAATTAAAATGACTTGTCTGTGGTCACACAGCTAATAAGTAGCAGATATAGGATAGAAACCTCAGTCATCTTGACTCAGGAAAGAAGGAAGGAAGGTAAGAAGGAATGAACAAATGAACGAATGAATGAATGAATGAATGAAGAAATGAACAAATAGGAGAGTGAAAGAAAAAAGCATTTATACAGCAATTACTATGTTAGAGTAAGTCTGAATGTCAAGTTCCCTAAAAAGAGGAAAAATGTTGCCTGCCATACTCTAGATGTTCATGCAGTGATGCCAAGAGCTCCTGGCACGAGAATGCATTTACTTGACCAAAACTTATCTATGAGCCTGAAGGATGTCAAAACCATGTTCCCATTATGCAGCTAAACAGACCCATTTCTTCTTTTTTTATCCTTTTTTTCCCCTATTTCTTCTTATAGATTCTAATTATGAAAAGAATATGTCTGGCACATAGTAAATACCTAAATATTATTTACTTACTGGCTGACTGACTAGTCTTATTTATATGACTACCAAACTACCTTTCAGTGATACTAATTCATATCACCTAGTAGCAGAATTAATATTTTAGGTGTCATCTCTTTTCATCTTTGTTCTTCAAGCTTTCATCTAACTCTTCCTTTGTCCAGGTTACGTGTTTTACCAATTTCATACATTCAGAGAATAATAGATTTCCCATGCTCAGCATGATGCTTCCATCATTTGGAGTTCATTTTTTGGCATGGTCTATGTGCGGGAATGACGCTTTTCATTTAAATCTGTCTTTAGCTGCTATGGGTACACTGCTTTAACTGGCACACCAACTGGGTAACTAGGCCATCTGTCATCCTTAAATATGGACATGAATCTCAGCAGTTATGTGAATAAGTATATTTATTCCTCAATTTGGATGGCCTGCACAGTGAGAAGTAGGTTCAAGTAATATTACCTAGAGATGAAATGCTAGGGGCAAACAGCAGGCAGACAAGACCAACCCCGCAATGATGGGGTGATTCATTTGTAGCAGAGATATTAGGTGACCCATACATTGAAAAGATTGATAGAAGCACAGAAGTGATCATATATTCAGAGGTAGAAAAGAACATCAAGATCAGTTAGTCCAACCCCCTGGCTTTTTTTTTTTCTAATCCTTATTATGTATTGGTTTCAAGGCAGAAGAGCAGAAGAGTGGTAAGGGCAGAAAAATGGGGGTTAAGTGTCTTGCCCAGCGTCACACAGCTAGGAAGTGTCTGAGGCCATTTTTGAACCCAGGTCCTCTCTTCTCTAAACCTGGATCTCAATCTACTGAGCCACCCAGCTGCCCCCTGATTTTAAAAATGAGGAAACTAGGACTTAGGAATTGAGTAGATTGAAAACAAAAAGGTAGTTAACAGATCCTAGGCTTTGCACCCAGCTCCTCTGATTTCAAAGGCAGTGCTCTTTTCACTGAACCACTCTGGTCCTGTAAACATCATTTCTTAGGACAAAGGAGAGATGACTTAGATGCATACGAGATGAAAGGGACCGCTAATTGTGCCACAGTGCTTTCAGTTACATGTGCCCATTAAATGACAGGGCAAGAGTGGTATAAAATGAGAAGTCTACAGAAAGAACAATGAGTCCCAAACTCTGCCCAAGACTCAATTTGATTCAAACTATTTGTTTTCTATACTATATGTGAAGCACTAGCTAGATTCTGGAGAGTCAAAGAAAAAAAATGAAACATTGCCTTTGCCCTCGAAGAGTTTCCATTCTCCGAGGAAAAGAAATATATACAGTATCTCCAACTGAAGATAGTTAACAGTATTTTTTTCAGGTCAGTAGAGCATAGCTTAGGTTGGCAGCAGGGTCTAGGTGAGAATCCACTGACAAAGTTACTTTTTCACTAAACTTGTTCCCATTAGCCCCTTTCATGACTCCCTTCTATATTTACTTCTCATTTACATTTGCTATAAAATTAATCTTTCATGAAATATGCAAAGTGATCAGATCAGACCAAGCTATATCATGGCCAGTCTTCCTGTTTTGATCATCTGTTTTTATTTTTCTTTTTGATTCTGATCTATAATTTCCCATGTGTGTGTTACTTCTAGTTCGGAAGTTTCCTGAGCACTGGCTCTGGAAGTACAATTAAAATCTCACCTCTAATGCTTACCTGTGTGACCTTGTTCAAGTGACTTAACCTTTATGGAGCTCAGTTTTCTCATACATCAAATAAGCAATTGTACTAGATGGTCTCTGAGGTCTCTGTATTTATGGCTCTGCAAGTAACATAAATTCAATAGTCAGTATCCACGGTGAAGATATTCAAGATGATTCAAATATCTGTCTCTAGTCAAGGTCAGTTGTATGTACAGAAATGGACAAGTTTATTAATCAAACTGAGGGATAGTACTGAAAGACCATCAGCCTTTTCACAGTTGGCTTGTGAAGAAAGCTGAACACTTGTACTTTCTGTAAGAGGTGGGAAGTGTTGAACAGTGGCTTCCTGTCCCTAGAAACCACACCTGGTAGTCTAGTGTGATCATTTCCTAGGTCTTCTTTACAGAAGTCATCTTTTGACTGCCTCTATAAATATATGTGATTGTGTGTTTCAAAATCCAAACCTGATAAAAAAGAGATTTAATTTATTTTATCTACTTTCATCTACTTTAATTTCTTCCCCCATTAGATTGTAAGCTACTTGAGGATAGCTTCAGTGGGGTTTTTTATTTGCATCCCCAAGAGCTTTACACAATGCCTAGATTGTTAATAACTGTTTGTTGACTATTGGCCAGTCTTTTAAAGTTTCTTATGTATCTGTAAAAGGCATACCTATTAGGCAGAAATTCCAAATTTGGAAATTTATGGGACAGATAAAAAGGTCTCTTTTCTATTGTATTAAAAATGGTAGAATGCTAAAGCTGAAATCAAGATTCAAATACCAACTGCCCTTTATTAGCTGTGTGACCCTGGGTAAGTCATTTAACCCTCTAAGTCTTAACTATCATATCTGTAATGCCTTTAATACTTAATTCTCAGGGCCCCTGTGGGAGTTGAATGCATACAAAGAATATTGCTAACTTCAAAGGACAACATAAATATCAACTATTTTTATTATTTCCCAGAAACTACTCATTCCTCCACGACGTTAGGAAAGGATCTCTGATTGTCTAATGAACAGGTTAAAAAATACAAAAGAGTTTGCTCTATGGTCTTGCTTACAGCGTAATGGAGCAGCTCACTGAAGTCCCATTGCTCACAGCCTCAGTCAAAAGCCTTCAGTCTCTTGGAGTATTTAATAATTCAACTAGAAGAATAACTCCATTTTAAAAATTAAATTAATAGTGATTAAAATTGAGTATTAGGAATAAATGCAGGGGGGCAGCTGGGTAGCTCAGTGGATTGAGAGCCAGGCCTAGAGATGGGAGGTCCTAGGTTCAAATCTGACCTCAGACACTTCCCAGCTGTGTGATCCTGGACAAGTCACTTGGCCCCCATTGCCTAGCCCTTACCACTCTTCTGCCTTGGAACTAATACACAGTATTGATTCCAAGTCAGAAGGTAAGGGTTTTTTAAAAAAAAGAATAAATGCAGGAACATTTAATTCTCCTTAAAGAGCAAAAATAAACAATGGTAATAAGTGTAATAGATATTTAATAAATATTTAACTGGAGAGCTACCCCCTCTATGGCAAGGTAAAACGTTGGTTGTTTTTAAAGGTATTTCAAAGCTGTGCGTTTTAGTTGTCCTTGGGTTGAATTACCTTACTGATGGATAAGAAGCTTACATTTTCAATAAAAGAAAAGATGTAGGCAGACCCAAGACTGAGGCCAGCTCAGAGAGGTCCAAGCCACATTTGAGTTCTAACTGTTTTTCTAAGTATTTTCTAGGAATTGGAGATCTTAGAGGATGATAAAAGATTAAATTACCCCCACTTTACCATCCTTTTAGTGCAAACATATGTGTACACTCATAAACCTGGGCATGCATAATCTGGGGTATGCCTCCTCCTCTCCCCTATCCTCTCAGACACATGCACCCACAAAGAGCAGCAGCAACAGCAGCAGCAAGACCTCAGAGCAGCCAGAAACTTCCCAGCTGGCAGGATGATGTTGCTTTGCTGCCCTGCGTTTAGAGAAGAGTCTTATGCTTATTCTGCCACCTTGTGTGATATACATATATTACAAGACAATTACAACTTCAGATGCTTAAAAATTATTCTTTAATAACCTGTTTCTCAAAGGATTAAAATAAATCCAGAAGTACCGAGAGCCCTGTCCATTTTAAATGGCCCTAGAAAAATGTCAAATAATTTATGTAGCCAAATAGAAAAGATGAAGCATTTTTATCCCAGAGGTCTTAGTTCACTAACAAAGGAGAAGCAAGAGGTTCAGAGGTTCATAAAAAGAAACCCTGTGACAGTGGACAGAAAGCTGGCCTGGGAGTCAAGGAAACCTGAGTTCAAGCCTCACTTCTGAGGAATACTATCAGGGACAGAGTTTTTGTAACTTGTCTGCCCTCCCGGACCCATTGTGTGCTAGTCTCATTATTACTGCAGATAAGCTACTGCACAAGGAATGTGGTCCAAGATGGCTTTCAGTCTAGATCATCCCTCAGCAGAGGCTGTGTGTACCGTGGAAGATATTAATGCTGATATGATTGGCCTCTAAGAAAGTGAGCCATGCTGAATGTTGCACAACAATCTCTCTAAATCCAAGGATTGGCTCAGCTTTAGTCCTCCTGCTTTATCCACTAAGTAGCCCCATTTCCCACAGAACTCCAAAATACCACTGCATGCCAGGGTCACTGGAAGTCAGGTCCCAAGCCTGTGCAGTAGGTTTTGTGCTGCTGCTAAGTAACGACGGCTGTGATTTGAAACAAGGTAAAATGATTATCACCTGTGTCTTCTGACTCCATAGACTCAACATATGATTCCATTTCCTTCACTGGCTAATCCCACAGGAACACGAACTTAATTCCCAATAGCCAAACAACATTTGGAAACTAGACAGACTTAAGAAATAGACTGCCCTGCTTAACGGAGGGCATTGTCATATTTTTCAGACAACTCTCTCAAAGCAGTGCTTTAATAGTTCAAAGTAATTCAACTCAAAGGAGTTAGAGCTGGGGGGAATTTAGAGATCATCCAGTCTAATCCTTTAATTCTTCACATAAGGAAACTGAGGCCTATAGATATTTGGTACCCTTAACAAGGTAACTAGGGGAATGAATTCCAGTCAGTATTGGAGCCTTTATCAACCGATTTGAAATTCAGAACTCCTTCTATTACAACCTGCTGCCTCTCAAGTCATTTGAATTCAAGAGCAATTAGTAAGGGCCTATTATGTGCATGGAAGGAGCTGTGCAGTGCTAGGCTGAATGGAGCTAATGTGTCTGAATCCTAAAGTCTCATTTTAATGACAAAGCCGGAGCACTATAATGCTGCTCCATCTTCAAAAGGACTTAAAAAGATGTTCCCCTGACCCATGGGCTTATAGATAATATTTTTTATTGGATCTTTCTGGTTTTTAATTTCTTCAGGGGATGGCAGAAAGATTTGGATGGGAGGAGGAACAGAGAGCTTGGGGTAGGTAATATCTTGCTCCTCGGACATTTGGGGGGACAATAGGCTCAGGGTGACTCCATGGATAACACTGGGAATGACTTCAATGGTTTGGATATCTATTTCATCATGCAGGAACTTTCATATTGGCTTCATTGGCTTTTCCTTGGATTTGGACTTTAGTCTGGTCTATCCCCTCTGATACTTCTGACATGTCTGAATGGATCTCTTCCAAGTTGGATTTGGCAGCCACTGTACCTCCAAGGATAGAGCTATTCATGCTAGCTTTGGCAGAGAATTCAACATTCTTGGTCATGGAATTCATGTTCATGAAATATTTGGTGGTTATGAAGTCTTCAGTAGGGAAGGTGACCACACATAGCTTTAACACCAGGAGAGTTGGGTTATGGGTGACCAGAATAAAAAAAGATCCTGCCCAGTGTTGGGACATTCAAGAGCTTCACATTAGTCTCATTGAAATAGACCTAACAGGGGAGGAGGACGTGAAGGGCATCTGACTGTGGCAGCCTCCAAGTAGGCTGGGCAGCATTTGGCAGAGCGGAGGTGGGTGCCAGAAGTAGAGGTGTGGGAACAGGGAGAAAGCAGGGTTAAGGATTACAGATGATGTTATCAGTCATTCTAACATCAAATATAAGATTTATGGTATTGATGATATAAAGTAAGATTATTTGAATTTGCCTTAGAATAGTAGTTAGCAATTTTTAAAAGCTTCTTTTATCTTTTAGAATCCACTAACAAGTTTAGTAGGAAATGTGATTATGTCATTTTTCTCACTATCAGGAAAACAGAAGTATAAGTTGATTCAATTAAACTTATCAAATATTTATCAAGCACCTATTATGTGTAAAGTATGGAGGATTAGGGTTAGAATGAAATGATAATGAAAATCAGCCTGGTGAAATGCAAAGAAATATGCCATCAGATTCAATCATGCCTGGGTTCATGTCTCACTTCTGACACTAACTGGACAGTGACTTCAGGCAATTCAGTCAGCCTCTCAGTGCCCTCAGGCAGCTCTCTAAAATCTGTAAGTTGCAGAACAGCCACCAATCCACATTGGTGGAGGGGCTTTCTACACTAGGAGTGCCCAGTACCAACAAAACATACAAAGATAAAGTAGAAAGAAGGAGGAAAAAATGAGTAGATAAAAATACAAAAGGGAATACATTGATAAAAGTGTGCAAAGCACCGTTATAGGATCTAGACCAAGAAAAAAATAAAATAAGACCTTCCCTCAAGGAGACTGCAGTCTGCTTAAAGGATCCACCAGGTAATCTCATAAATAAATGCAAAATAATTTCAGCCAGAAGAAAACATAAACAGGAAAGGATGTGTTGCAAACCTAAAGAAAGTCTATAAAGGCAAGGAAGAAAGAGAGACAAGTTCAAAGGAATAGCAAATAGCCCAGTTTGGCTAGAATGGATTATTGGAGGTTGTAGTAATTTGTGCTATGGGAACTAACCAGGGGAGCTCCTGATAAATTTGGTGAGTACCCTAATCAATTTTGTCAGGTTACATGATGGGAACTTTTGTTGGAAGTGGCATTAACCATTAACTAGACATGTACCCAAACCATATATTGACTTGGAAATCCTCAGATGCATTAACGTGATGTAGTAGAAAGAGGCGCCAATTTGGACTGTGAGCACCCAAATTTAAATTTCAGTCCTGTTCTGTACCACTTACATGACTTTGGGCAAGTTAGTTAAACTCTAAGGTCTCTTCAACTCTATGTCTATGATCTTATTGTAATGACTGTATATGAGGGGTGGCTATTCACACTGCCAAACTTAACACCTTTCACCTTCTATGATAAACCATATTGCCCCACACATGTTTTAGTGAAAATTCATTCCCTCCTTTCAGGAATCTAAGATGTTCACCTTTAACTGAAGCAATATCATATCATTTATCATTTTATATAATTCTTTTTCTTTACGCAAAAGAGTTTTTCTCCCTTTTATCAATAAACTACTCTAAAGTAATGTACAGTATCCTGAGGTCCCCAGGAACTATGGCTGCCTCCTGATAATCCGTAAGACTTAGGGAGAAGGATTTTTGTTACTTCTTCTGGGATCTCTAATAATAGAGAGAATTTAAATATTGTTTTAAGGTTTGTAAAAATGTTCTCAGATGAAGAAATTAAAACTATCTATGATCATATGAGGAAATGTTCCAAATTACTATTGATTAGGAAAATGCAAATTAAAACAACTCTGAGATACCAATTCACACCTATGAGAGTAGCTAATATGACCAAAAAGGAAAATGATAAATGCTGGAGGGGATGTGGGAAAATTGGGACAATAAAGCACTGTTGGTAGAACTGTGAACTGATATAAACAACCATTCTGGAGAACAATATACAACTATGCCCAAAGGGTCATAGAACTATGCAAACACTTTGACCCAGCAATGCCAGTACTGGGTCTATCTCCCAAAGAGATGGGAGATTAGGGAAAAAGACATTCTTGTATGAAAAAATATTTTAGCAATTCTTTTTGTAGTGGCAAAGAATTGAAAATTTAGGGAGTGTCCATCAATTGGCAAATCGCTGAATAAGCTGTGACATATGGGTATAGTGGAATTCTATCTCATTATAAGAAATGATAAACAGGATAAATTCAGAAAAACATAGAAAGACATATGAACTGATGCAAAATGAAGTGAGGTGAATCAGAACAATGTATACAGTAAGTAATAGAAATATTCTAAGCTGATAACTGTGAAGGGCTAAACTATTTTCAACAAAATAAGGTTCCAAGATAACACCAAGGGACTCATAATTTAAAAACATTGTCTTTCTACACAGAACTGAAAACATAAATGAATACACATGAATAAATTTTTAAAAAGAAAAATGCTATACAAAGACAAAGAAGGAACTATTAGAACCGGATTGCAGTTCAAAACATGTCATTCTTCACTCATTTTTATTTCCTTCATGAGTTTGTTTTTTTTAGTATATGTGGTGTCATCATTCCATGGGAAATATGGAAATAACTAATACATTAAAATACCAATATAACATGTCAAACTACTTCCTCAAAAGGAGGGAGAAGGAGGAAGAGAATCTCAATCACAAAATATCAGAAAACAATGGTCAAAAATTATTTCTACATGAAATTGAAAATAATTAAATTCAACTTAAAAAGATTGTTAAAGTGCTTTAAATAGATCTCATTTAATGCCTTTCAACTGAGACCCTGTCTTCATGCCCTACTAAAATAGTTCAGGCTATTCACCAAGATGTACCTCTTCTCCCCTTCTCCTCATATCATATTACCCAGATGTATTTAGTCAGTATTTTTAGTCAGCATTGCCTAGTTTATCCTTTTCTCACATGAAGAAATGACCTTCTTGCCAAAACAAACGTCTCTACATTCATGGGTGATCCCATTCCTTCTCATATTCTCTAGCATATTTCCCCTTCCATCATCCTCACTGTCTCACCTATCTTCATTCTCTCCATATTCTGCTTCTTTGATGTCTACAAGCATGTCTACATTTCCTCCATCCTCAAAAAACTCTACCTTGACTTCCAGTTTCAACAATTTCATTCTAAATTTTATATCTCTTCTTGCTTTTGTGAAAACTAAACTCAGCTTATTCTTACACAGAGCTATGACCCTGAGCAAGTCATTTAACCCTTTTCTCTCTTTCTTAGTCTGTAAAATGAGCTGGAAAAGGAAATGGCAAACCACTCCAGTATATTTGGCATGAAAACCCTAAAAGAGGTCACAATGAGTCAGACATGCCTGAAATGATTAAACAACCAACTCCATGAGGTTGTTTATAATCAATACCTCTACTTCCTTTCCCCTCACACTCTTAAACTCTACAATTCTTTTTTCCAACCTTATCATTCAACTAGAACCAGTTTCTCCAAAGTTTCCAGTGACTTTAACTGACAAATCTAATGAATTCTTAACTACTCAGCAGCTTTTGACAATGTTGATTACCCTCTTTTCTTTGACACTCTTTTCTCTATATTTCCATTGATAATACTTTATTCTGGCTCTCCTCCTACCTGTCTAATTGCTCATTCTAAGTCTCTTTTGCCACTTCTTGCCCCCTAAAAATGGAAGTCACCCAAAGCTCTGTTCTAGGCTTTCTTCTCTTCTACTATTCTACTATTTCTATTGATGAGATCATTAACCCCAATGGTTTGAATATCATCTCTATGTTGATGATTTTCAGATCAATTTATCTAGCACTAACCTTCCTAATCTCCAAATCCAAATCTCCAACTCCAAAGAAAATATTAGTCATCTCAAACTGGATAACCCTTAAACATGTTAAGTTCAGTATATCTTCAATTGAATTCATTATCTTTCCCTCCAAACCCTTCCCTCTGCCAAATTCTCCTATTATATTTTTAAACCTTTACCTTCTATCTTAGAATCAGTACAAAATATCAATTCTAAGACAGAAAAGCAGTAAGGACTAGATAATAGGGGTGAAGTGACTTGCCAAGGGTCACATAGCTAAGAAGTTTCCAAGGCCAGATACCCCTGTTATTATTAAAGGCACCACCATCCTCCCAGTCACCCAGTTTCAAAACTTAGTTATTATCTTCAACTCCCTCATTCTCTCCCCACCCTATATCCAATTTATTACCAAGACCTGTTGATGTGGCCTTCATAATATCTATACTCTCCCTTCTCTCCTTACACTAAAGCATCACCTCATCACAACACCTCAACTGTTGCAGTAGCCTTTTGGTTGGTTTCTCTGTCTCAAGTCTCTTCTTTCTCCAATCCATCCTTCATTCAGCTGCATAACATCCTTCTATTCAATCAATTCCACTGGTGGTTCTCAATCTTTTCTAAAGTAAAGTATAAAATTCTCTGTTTGGTATTCAAAATCCTTCAAAATCTAGCCTCTCCCTACTTTTTCAGTCTTCTTACATCTTATTCTGCCTCCTACATATTCTAATCCAGTGACACTGGTCCCATTGCTCTTCCTCAAACAAGGCATTCTATCTCAGACTCTAAGATATTTTCACTATTTCTTATTCATGAAATACTCTTCTTCCTCATTTCTATCTCCTGTCTTCTCTGACAACTTCAAATCCCAGCTAAAACCCCATTTTCTACAAAAAGGTTTTCCCTGATCCCCTTTAAAGCTAGTGTATCCCTCTGTTTATTATCTTCAATGTATCCTGCATATATTTTATTTGAGCATAATTGGCTGCATATTGATTCTCCCATAAGAGTCTGAGCTCCTTAAGACCAAGAACTGTCTTTTGTCTTTCTTTCTAATCCCAATGCTTAGCAAAGTGCCTCAAATATAGTAGATACTTGAATGACTAACTGATCCTCAAAACACTATTAGTTAGGTGCTATTATTATCCCTCTAGCAGATGAGAAGGGAACTGAGACTAAAAGAGGTTGTGACTTGCCCAGGGTCATATAGCTAGTATGTGTCAGGGGCAAATTTTAAATTCAACTTTTCCTGACAAAAGTCCAATATCCTATATACTATATTATCTAGTTGCTTATAACTATAACCATAAAATGACCCACCCATCCACTTTATCTCTTTTCACCTTTTTTTCTTTTCCCTCAATTTATCTCCCTTGGACTTTTAGACCAAAGTTCAGAAAGTGAAGGACAAGGGTAGAGTATAAAATGGTTCCTTTGCAAGAGAAGATCATGGTGAGTAAATTGTGTTTGCCCAGATAATGTTTTTCTTTTCTTTACTTTTTTTTTTGAGCAGAAGTCATAGAGTATTGATTCTGAAAACAGACAATTTCCAGCTTAGGGAGTGGCCTCATGGGTAATACAAGATTTTAGTATGAGAGTCATGAGCTTTCCTTTAAGAATAAGAATATTTTTTAACTTACTCCTTTCCCTAAAGTTTTCTTAACTTTAGATTTCTTGAAGAACTAGAGGACCCCCAAATGGATCACTCTGTATTTGTAGGGGCACGTTCTTGCCATTAAGGGTTAGGAAAGCTGAAATTTGCCAACCCTCTCTAATATTGTTGTAAGTATCTCATACATTGCAGGTCCAGAATGAAATGGGTGACGCTAATTCAGTATTCCTCTAAAGTATGTTTACTTTCTGGGGAAAGTCCAATAGGCATAAGGAACTGTTTGAGTGTTTTAAGTTTCTGTATTTGTTTATTGGCACCTATGAATTCTTCTTATGTTGTGCATTTTCTGTAGAAGGTGAAGTAAAAGCTGTCTCATGCCTAATCCTGGATTGTATACCTGTGCAGGAAATAGTGACTCTCTTACCTGCATTTGACAAAACCTAAATACAAGATATATCTATGCTATATTTTAAAGATTTTGCTAAAGATATTTGGAGAGGATTGTAATAAACCAAAGGGAATGGCTTACCTCTTTGAAGTCAGACCCTCAGGATCAAATTGGGTCTGTGTGACTCTAGAGTCCTTGGAGGTCCGAATTTGGGTGACTAGAAGACCTCCAACAGAAAAGGGAAAGTTTGAAGGAGGGACAAGTTTAGAGGAAAAGATAATGAGCGAGTTCAGACATGATGAGTGGGGATATTGTTAGATAATGGTGACATTTATTTATTTATTTATAAAATTGGGGGGTTATTTAATTAATTAATTTACAATATTTTCCATGGTTACAAGATTCATATTTTCCCTCCCCTTCCCCAAACCCCTTTGACAGCTGACATGCAATTTCACTGTATTTTACATGTGTCACTAATCAAGACCTATTTCCATATCATTGATATTTGTACTAAGGTGATCATATCCGCATTGACCCATGTGATCAAGTAGTTGTTTTTCTTCTGTGTTTCTACTCCCATAGTTCTTCCTCTGAATGTGGATAATGTTCTTTCTCATAAGTCCCTCAGAATTGTCCTGGATCACTGCATTGCTGCTAGTAGAGAAGTCCATTACATTCAATTGTACCACAGTGTATCAGTCTCTGTGTACAATGTTCTCCTGGTTCTGCTCCTCTCACTCCATCAGTTCCTTGAGGTTGTTCCAGTTCCCATGGAATTCCTTCAGTTTATTATTCCTTTTAGCACAATACTATTCCATCACCAACATATACCACAATTTGTTCAGCCATTCCCCAATTGAAGGGCATCCCCTCATTTTCCAATTTTTTGCCACCACAAAGAGCACAGCTATGAATATTCTTATACAGGTTTTTTTTCCTTATTATCTCTTTGGGGTACAAACCCAGCAGTGCTATGGCTGGATCAAAGGGCAGGCAATATTTAGGTAGAGATGTTTAATACATTATTGGAGATGTATCCTGGGGTTCAGGAGAGATTTTTTTTAAAACTCTTACTTTCTATCTTAGTGTTTGTTCTAAGACAGAAAAGTGGTAAGGGTTAGACAATTGAGGTTAAGTAACTTGCCAAGGGTTACAAAGCAAGGAAGTATCTGAGGCTAGCCTCTGAATTCCATGCCTGACACTCTATACACTGAACTACCTATCTCCTAGAAGAGCTATACTACAATTATATAGTCAGGCATCCTAAGTTGAGAGTTGAAAAGATCCTCAAGAAAGAAGGCACAGAAAAAAAGAAGAGGGCACAGAGGGCACAGGACAGAACCTAATGATTAGCAGTAGATAAATGAAAATCTAACAAAATGAAGATCTGGCCAAGAAATAATGGCCAGAATGTAAGGAAAGGTCTAAGGAGAGAACAGTGTCATTGAAGCCAAGAAAAGCTGTGAAAATTCCAACTGCTTCCAGTGGTCTATTGAGGTTGAGGTCATTAAGCTGACCCTTATTAGGCCTGCCCATAGCAAATGTTACATGTAAAAATCAGTAGGATGTAGGTTTTCCTACCCATCATTTCATAGACTTTTTTCAGTTTTTTTCCATTTTTTCATTTCATGGTCCATTTTGCTGCTGTGGTGGAACTAGTTATCTTTTAAAAAAGAAAAGAAGTCAGATGAGGCCCCTTGGCAGCAGAATAATTTGTAATTTGGCTGTAATTAAGAAAACTTTCTCTACCTGTCTATATTTGTGAGTGATTCTTTTAAGAAATAATATATTCTAGACATTTATATGAGCCCATAAGCCTTGAACCCTGAAGTCTGATGGTCAGTCATGCAACCATTCAACAAGCACTTTATGTTTAAAGGGAATATTACATGTAAGGCCCTATGCTAACCAAGCAATAGCAATATAAAGTCAAAAACAAAAGCAGTCCCTGCCCTTAAGATGCTTATTTTATTGGGAGAAAATGATATGTGCATAGCTAAATTAAATACAAAATGTTTACAAATTAAATATAAAATAATATTGGGAGAGATTCTAAAAACTGGGAGAATCTAGAAAGTTCTGATTTAGAAAGTGGCCCTTTCTTATTCTTTTGGCTGTACCTGTTTCTCAGCCAGAGACCAAGCAAACCTAATAATCAGGCCTAACATGGAATATAACCATACCCTAACTTTGAAAATAGAACAAGAATTGACCAAGTACTTATTTGATCAATAGGGTGCTCTTTCTCTTCCTCCTCCTTACAAAAAGTCCATGTAGCTTCTATTGAAAAGGCTTCTTGCTCCTGCTCTTACGATTGTTGCTAACAGTCTTTCTTTCATAGTTTGTTTCTGGTATTTTATTTAAACATCTTTTTAATGAAATTGAGTGTTGTTTAATCAATGTGATTAGCATCTTAAGTTTTCCTGAATGCCCGAAGAAAATTATGGTATGCATTGTTGCCACTGCTCTTACTGACATAGAATGAAAAAGGACTGGTATAGATCAAAAATCATTTTGCAAAGAATCTCTGAGTGAAAAGTAAGATGGGTAAAAAAAAAGTTATATAGATACATACACACACATATACATACATACACACTCCAGCACGGACACTCTACCTTAGCCGCCCAGGAGTACGTCGATCCTCTACGAATCTGCCGCTTGGCTTACTTTCGGCCGCTACCTCTATACCCTTTCCCCGCACGAAAAACTAATTTTTTAATATTAAAAAAAAATGGCAGAGTCGACAGAGGAGGTGGCGGTCCTGGTGCAGCGGGTGGTGAAGGACATCAACAACGCCTTCAAGAGGAATCCGCACATAGATGAAATAGGACTAATTCCCTGTCCTGAAGCTCGGTACAACCGGAGTCCAATAGTCTTGGTTGAAAATAAACTTGGTGTGGAGAGTTGGTGTGTCAAGTTTCTTTTGCCATATGTCCACAACAAACTTCTCCTCTATAGGCAAAGAAAGCAGCGACTAAACAAAGATGAATTGATAGATGTCACGTGTACCCTGCTACTTCTAAACCCAGACTTTACCACTGCATGGAACGTGAGGAAAGAGCTAATCCTCTCTGGCACTTTAAATCCAATTAAGGACTTGCATCTGGGAAAACTGGCCTTAACTAAGTTTCCGAAGAGTCCAGAAACATGGATTCACAGGCGATGGGTGCTACAACAACTAATTCAGGAAAATTCCTTACCCACTTTTGTGAAGAAAGAGAGCTTGGCAACATTTCCCATGGAAAGAGTACAGCGACTAGTGCAAGAGGAGATTGAGGTCTGTGGTGAAGCTGCTGGGAGATACCCAAGTAACTATAATGCCTGGTCTCATCGCATCTGGGTTTTGCAACACCTGGCAAAGCTGGATATGAAGATTCTTCTTGATGAGCTATCTTCCACCAAACATTGGGCATCAATGCATGTTTCAGATCACAGTGGATTTCACTATCGCCAATTCTTACTGAAATCTTTGATAAGCCAAACTGTGACCGACAGTGCTGTATTAGAACAAAACCCTTTGGTAAGTGAGCATATCTCAGATCTTCCAAAAGATGATGATGAAGATACTTCAGCAGAGCACCACAGAGTGGTGGATCTTTCCCATCTCCTAGAAGAAGAAGTTGAATTCAGCACAGATCTCATTGATAACTACCCAGGACATGAAACACTCTGGTGCCATAGGCGGCATGTGTTCTACCTTCAGCACCACTTAAATAGTAAGCTTCCTCACTGCCTGATGCGACTGTCACCTATGGACAGCAGTGGTGGAACTTTAAATGACTTACATCTCAGCCCGGCGGTCACTCAAATGACTCAGGCCATGGATGTGGATGGCTTAAATGACTCTAACGAGCAAGGCTATTCCCAAGAAACTAAGCGCCTAAAAAGGACACCAGCTCAGGACTCCCTTGGCATAGAAATGGAGCACAGGTTTATTGAACAAATTTTGTCTACCTGCCGAAATGTAGAGCAAGCCAGATTTGCTAATGCTTATAGGAAATGGCTGGTTACTTTGAGTCAGTAGAAGAGATGGAAATATTACATTATTTTACTTTCTTACACAGTTGCATGTACTGGTTCTAGTATTGACCCCTCACCCTTTATGATCAATTTTAAGGTTTGCAGGAAAACTCTTTTGTGTTATTTATTTTGTTAGTAACTGGCAATTCTTTTGTGGAAAAAAATATATTTTCCTAATGTATAGTGAGTTTTAAACTTTGGGAAAAAAATTCACATCCTTTGCATTTCTACTTTGGGCAGCTTTGTATTCTGTTTTCATGACTCCCCCGCCCCCCCTTTTTTTGTTGGGAAGTTTATTTGTTAACTTGCTATTATATAAAAAATTTAAGCATAATACAATTTCTAATAACTAACATTAAACAACTTGGTCCAGCTTTTGGTTTGGGAAACAAATATGGATATGGGAAAACAAAAACAAATTCTGGCTTTACTGTGCTCTAAGTGAAAACTAAACTAACTAGTCAGTAGAGTTGGATTTTAAGCATAAAACCCTCTTAGAGATCACCAGTTTATCAAAGGGTTATTAATTTTAAACTCTAATTTAAAGAGTTACATTACTATAGTAGTAGAAAATTATTTTAATTATACATTCTAGTTGTTTTTCCTTTAAATTTGCATAGACTACACTCAAAACTATGTAATCATATTTTATATCAAGTTTTTAAAAAAAATTCTTATGATCACATATTTCTTGGATTAGAGAATCAGATTAATTAAATGGACATTTGTTCATAAAAAGTTCAAAAAAAAAGTTATATAGTAAAAAAGGCTCTCTAGCAATCTAACTTTGCTGGAAATTTCTGAATCGGGATGGGTAATGGTTATTTTCTAGAATTCTTAAAGCTGTTAACATTTGATAAAATCAGAAGTAAGTGAAGAGTCACAATAATGATTAGAGGGGTTAGAGGACTAGCATTGTGAGGAAAGGTTAAAGGAGCTGGTTCCCTTTAGGCTAGAATAGAGATGACTGTAAAGTAATTTCAGGGGACTTCTTTTGCCTGTAGAATTGTGATCAGGAGGCTACTGGCAGTCATGGATCCTTCTCTGCTCTAAGTAATACCTTAAAACAAAGAAGATTCGGTTCAAAATTGGAAAAAGCTTCTTAGATGAAAAACTGATGAAACTATTGCACAGGGAATATAGGCTCTAATGCTAGCACTGAATAAGATCATAGAGAACATCTAATCTAAGCCCTCATTTTATGGAAATGGAAACTGAAACCCCCCCCCCCAAATTAAGTGACTGACTCTGGATCACATAGATAATTCCAAGAGAATCCAGGACTAGAACCCAGAATTATGGTCTCCAAAGCATATATTCACTTTATTAAACCGCCCAAGAATTCTTTTTTCCACAGAAGATCTTTATTCTTTCTTACTATAAGTCTAATCTAAAGTAATTCATTTTTTTCTCTATAAAACTTGGTTCAATACAATTTAATATTGGTTTAAAAAAGAAGTCAATCACTTAATGGAAGAGATTAATGAATCTAGTAGCTTAGTATTCATTAAACCCAAAAATCTCATTTACTACCAAAAGGACTCATGATTTGATTTAAAAAAAAACAATTCTGGTATAATTGAAAAGGAAAATTCAGAATTTAGATTTATACCAAGACCTTATACCATATACTAAGATAAGTGATTTGCAACCTAGCTATATCAACCAAGTCATAGCATAAAAAAATTAGAGAAAAAAAGATCTGTGGATAGTGGAATAATTCATGGCCAAATAAGTAATGGAAAAGGATCACAGATGATAAAATGAACAATTTGGGAATATATAAAATTAAAGACTTTTTTGTACAAAATTTTCAATACAACTAAGATCAGAAAATAAATGCTTAATTGAAAATAATCTTCAAAGCAGTTTTCTCTGATAATGGTCTCAGTGCCCAAATATGTGTGAAACTAATGCAAATTTATAAAAATAAGAGGCATTACCCAACTGATAGATGGCCTAAGGATATGAACATGTAGTTCTCAAGGGGGAATAAATCAGTCTATTTATAGCCATATGAAAAAAAAGTCCTTCAAATTACCAATAATTAATACAATACAAATTAAAGCAATTCTGGGGTTCTACTTCACGTCTTATAGATTGGCTAAGCTGACCAAAAAATAAAAAAAAAAATTGAAATAGTTTTGGGGAAATAATCACATCGATGTCAACCATTCTGGAAAGAAATTTGTAATTATGTACAAACCATGCTTACACTTTGAGTTATGCAATTGCTTGGCTTATATCCCAAAGAAGGAAAAGAAAGAGGAAGATATTCCATATTACAAAAATATTTACTGCAGCTCTTTTTGTAGTAGCAAAAACTGGAAACTGAGAAGTTTCCATAAATTAGAGAATGAATAAAAAAATGTGGTATGTGGTTGTAATGGAATATTATTGTACTGTAAGAATGAGGGAAAAGGGAAAAGGTTTCAGAAATACAGACTTTCTATGGACTGCTGCAAAATCCAATGAACAGAATTAGGAGAAAATTTTCTGTTATAATATCAATATTGTAAAAATAATCAATTCTTAAAGACTTAAGAATTCTGAATTAACTACAATTTCAGAGTATTGATTATAAAAAAAGAATATGAAACACTTTGTGACATAGAAATGATAGACTGATAGAGAATAAGAAACATAGTTTTGGGTGCAACTAATAAAGAATGCTTTTCTAAACTATGTTTGGGGGGGGGGGCATCTGGGTAGCTCAGTGGATTGAGATCCAGGCCTAAAGACAGGAGGTCCTAGGTTCAAATCTGACCTCAGATACTTCCTAGCTGTGTGATGCTGGGCAAGTCACTTAATCTCCATTGCCTAGTCCTTACCACTCGTCTGCCTTGGAACCACTACACAGTATTGATTCCAAGATGGAACGGAAGGGTTTTTATTAAAAAAAAAAAAAAGCAAACCTATGTTCATGGAATACAGGGATTCTTCTTTCTTTTCTTCTTTCTTCCCCCCCTTTCAACTTTTCTTCTGTCCTTCTTTTCTCCTTTCCTCCCTCTGCCTGTCCTTTCCTTCCTTCCTTTATTCATTAATTCATTCTTTCTGTCTCTATTTTTAGTGGACAATTGGAGATGGGAAAGAGAAAAATGTTTGATCATTGAAAAATAAAATAATAAAGCAGAACGACAGTGATAGATTAGATGGTGTTGAAAATCCCTGGTGAAATCTTTTTTAAAAATCTCATTGGTGCATGATTTTACACATCAAGTCACTTCCCAATATACATTCTCCATTGAAACATTCCTTACAACAAAAAAAAAGTAAAATTAACTGACAGTAGCAACCGTGACTGATATCACGTATAATAGTCATTACCTCTAAAGTTTATAAATTTTAGAAAGTTACACAAGGCACAGGGATAACGATAATAACAATATATAATATTTTGAAATTTTTATAGACTTTTAAATAAATGTTCTAGTGCTTTTATGATCAAATGATTATTTATATCAGTTTTGGGCTGGGGGGAAATGGAGAAGAAAATCTTTGAGGTACATGAACATTCAGGAAACTTACTGATCCATACATGTAACAGTAAGAAAATCTTACCATCTCCCAAGCTTGAATTCTTTTTTTTTTTTGCTATATAAAACAGCAAAGATTTATGTTATCTAAAATTTAAATTATCTAAATACTCAGAAGCAATAGAAATTCAAAGAATTTAGCCAAATTAAGATTTGCTTATTTATTTATTTTCTGGAATCCTTGCATATTATGCCATGTCTGCATTCCTTTTGTCTATTTCATTCTTCAGCAAAAACACACTCATATTATACATATATATATATATACACATACATAAGTTCTCTATAAGTGTGTTAGAATCTTAAGTTTCAAATGATGCCTGTAACAAAACTAACATAGACCAAAGAATTATGTCAGAATATCTCCTGTTCCTAAGAAAATTAACATCCCATAAGTTAGTGAGTAGTAAGGGTCATTTGAATAAGATTTCTTTAATGCAATGAAGAAAATCTAAAAGTGCAGAAGGGGACACAAAAAGAGAGGGATTTAGTTACTGTCTTGCTAAATTATAGGTAGATGACAGAAAGATGTGATTGTTATTGTTGTTGGTTGTTTTAGTCATATCCAAGTCTGTGTTTTGCTATTATGGATTTTCTTGGCAGAGATACTGGAGTGATTTTCCATTCCCTGTTCCAGTTCATTTTATAGGTGATAAAACTGAGGCACACAGGGTTAAGTGACTTGCTCAGAGTCATATAACTAGTGTCTGAGTCTGATTTCAATTCAAAAAAGATGAATCTTCCTGTTGTCAGTCCCAGTGCTCTATCCACTGCGCCACCTACCTATGCCATGATATAATATGATACAGCATTAAAGATAGATGATAGATTAGATAGACATTAACAGATAGATGAGAGATAATAGATGACAGGAAGAAGATAGACTTTAAAACAAACTGCAACCAAAGTTCAAAGCTTCTTAAACAATCCTCTTCTCTTTTTTACATATTGAAAGGTCATGCTCATTTGTGATTATTAAACTCACAATAGAAAAGACATTTTAATTAAAAAAAAAAAAGCAAATTAGTGAGCAAACCAAAAAAAAATAGTGTGGAGGCAGCCTTATTTTTTGAAGAAAAGAAATTCCTTTTAGACTCAGCAATCTAGACTAAGATTGATGATATAATCTGGAACCTGCCACATTTAACAATATCTCTCACCTTTTAATCTGAGCAAAGGTTATGAATGCTTCATCTATGACTCTAGGACACTGATACTCAGTTATACGACTCTGAACCACATTTTCAATTACCAAAAGAACCACCTGACCATTAATATGCTGAAGGGCCAAATACACTAACAGAAATAAGGGATCTGGAAGAGATACAAGATTCATATGTAAGAGCCACTTATGGGCTTAAGAATTTTAGAATGCCTGTCATTGCTCCAGTGAATTGAGGATGTTAGAAGAATAGATTTCAGGAAAAAAAAACCCAGTAATTATGGCAATAACAATGATGTATAACATACATAGTTAGTACTCTGCTGCAGAAAAAAATCTTTGGATATATACAAAGAAAACATTCATATTGAATTATTTGCTAAAAATTAATAAACACATACAATGCCAGCACAAATGCATGGTACATCTGAGAAAGTGTTACTAGCTGCTGCATCATTAAATGGTAAATACTGGCATTAACCAAAATTATCTACTAAGGACCACACCAGAAGAAATCACCTAACTTTAACTGAATAGTTACATTATTTTTTAACCAAGCAATTGGTTTTAACATTGGTTATACAAATATATGAGTGTTAGTTTCATAAGAACATCAGATATAATCACTGAGTGTGGTTGAAGTGAATATAAGATGGCAAATTTTAATGTTAAGTCTAACCAATACCTATACTATATAAAGGGAGAAAAAAAGGTTAGCCACTGAAATAGGCCTTTTAAGGTGATTGTGGGATCTTGGTAGACCAGAACAAGATTTAATCATTCAATTTAATTCAGTTCAATAAATACTTAAATAAGTGCATACAAAGGTAGAATATAACTCAATTGTATGTATCTGTTTGTTTCCTTTCTCCCTCACTAGATTTTGAGCTCTTTGAGGGCAGGGACTGTCTTTTGCCTCTTTATCTCCTAAATACTTTATACAGTGCCTGACATAAAGTAGTAGGTACTTAATAAATATTCACACACACGTACACACACACTTACTCCTTTGGTTTCTCACACAATGACTAAAATGGTGCTGGTCATATATTAAGGACCTGACAAATATTTGTTGTTGTTCAATAAAATTGAACTGAAACATATCCAAACAAAAAAAAAAGAAGGAAAACGTTTTTTTCAAAGCAAAGAGAACTTCTACCATCTCATTTTGGAAAAGAAACAATACCAATGATGCCCCCCAAAAATAAAACCTTAACTGATTGAAATTATAAAGGAGAAAGGGAAAAATGGAGTACCATCCTGAAATTTGCCCTAAGCATAGTACTTGTATTGATTTTATAATGTCCAAAACTACTTAAATTCAACAAAAACATAATATGCCACACAACACACTGTCCAAAGTAACTTTGGTCAACACCTAAATTTCAGAAAAGAAGTAGGAAACTTAGAGACACTATCAAAAAAAATTGATTTTTTTTATAGCTAATATGCTGTGCTTGGTGGCAGAACCTAGTAACAGCATCATGATTCACAGTTCAGATAATTTCCCCATCATTTCCTTCTATTTCCCTTGACACTCACATAGCTCTCTATCTGCTACTTGGTGACCTCCTGTTTTGTGACTATCTGTGATGATCACACAACTAGGGTTCAACAATGTGACCCAGTAATTTGTATTGTATCTTTGATCTTCAGCTCTATTCCTACGGTGATGTAGAGATTAAAGTCTCAGGAAGTGAAAAACAGTGACATAGTTTTCAGTGAAATTGAATTTTTCCTACCAAAGGTGAGAAGAGTTAAGAGGACATTTTATCCCAGACACAAAGTTTCTTGTTTTTAGAAAACAGTATGGTCTGGAATGGAATAAAGACAATCTGGCTTCAGTTTCTGACTTTTCTGACTTAGGAAAGCATTATCTTCAGAGTTTCCCAATTCCCTTAGGGAAGATGCAAATGGAATTATTTTCGACTGAATCGCCACATGTGTAATATGATTATGAAGAACTTAGCTTCATTTACTTAATTTCTTGTCCTAACATTTCTCTGTTTATCTATTCCTTTGACCTTGACTTTGGACTTTTCACCTCACATTTCAACATTTTTCTCCTTAGCATCACAAATCAGCTGCCTTGTGGATTTCTGATTTTGAACTTTTGGACCACATTGCCCTTGTTCCTTCAATACTTGGAATGGAACACTGTGTTTAGCATATTTCTCCCAAGCTTACTGATGACCTCTCACACAATAATCGCACCTTAATTCCTAGCAGTCCTTTTCTCCTCTCCCTCCCCAAAGCCAGAAACCCAACATGGTCTCATTTTCTAGTATTAGTTCTAAAGGACCATAATAATGGAACTCTAGAAAACTGTCTTAAATAAGATAAAGCAGAATGACCAAATGAAATTTCAATTAGTAGGATGTATGAAGGCCATAATTTTGAACAGATGAGTTGCATTTTTGTTGCTTTCTTTCTCCAAATGTCTGACTGTCTCAACAAATCAATCCAACGGGGAGTGAAATACATGGAATTACCATTGTCTAATATCATTCAGTCATTATGGAAGAGTAAATGGATCATCCCTTTTGAAGTCAGGAATATCTAGATCTCTGCTACATACTATGAGATCATGAGCAAGACTTTTAATCTCTCAAAACTCTAATACTATGAATTGCAGATGAGTTGTCAATCTTCACCAAGGAATTCTCCACACTGATGAAGTCATAGATCTGGACCTCAAAACTAAATATTCTGCAGGAGTCACTAGTCAACCACCCACCCTTATTCAAACTTACAGTTGGCTCTACATCCTATGAGACTTTAATCAAATAAAATCATTGCTGGGAGAGAGTATGGGTCTTCACAGTGAACATTCTAAACACTAATGGAGAATCCTACAATAAGTGTCTCCTGAGCAGTGCTGTTAATGTTTTAAGCAATTTCAATTTTGTTGTGCAAAGCAATTTAAAATCCACAGACTGTGAATCCCAATTCAGAGACCTACAGAAATTTAAAATCTCCCTATTTTTGTCTCTTCAAAAACCCAGACTGATAGCACTGAAAATTAAATTGACCTGTTTATTCCAAATTCCAATACAGTTCAAACTGAAGCAAGGCAACTGTCATCATGTCAGCACTGCCAATGACCTGTGTCTTGGATTTAAGATATGGTTCCAGCAACACTCCATAATAAGTGGCAAAACATTATAACTTCCATGGGTGCTCATTATAATGACATTAATTGGGGTGAAAGGTAAACTATTTCATATGCTAAGTCAAGGAGTGCCTAGCAAGCAAGAATAGCAACAGTGTTCCCACAGAAATGGTTTCCTGTGAGTATGTTTATAGGACCTCATGGGGCTGAAGTTGAATCTGCAGAGGAGGAGTAATACAGAATGTTTTGACACATTATTTTATAAGGATTAGGGCTTCATGAGTGCTGCTTAACAGTTCTGGTACATCTGGTAAACACCATAAAATTTGACCTGGGCAAACTGCACAAAAGTTGTCAGCAGATCAGTTGAATGAGGTTCAGGCTGGTAGGGTGATGCAGAGTAGATATGAGGGGAAAACTTCAAATCTCAGAACATGAAGTTAAATTTGGGAAGCAATCTCAGGATATCATAATGCCTCTTCTTGGGAAGGGGAAGTGGCAAAGACATGCCAGGAAGGAACTCACCTGGGTACAGTCACATGGAGAAATTATTAAATAGTCTGGCTAACTAAACTCAATTATCATGTTGTTTTCCATCAATTGTTTCTTCCTAATGAAAGAATGAGTGCTGCTGGTGGCTTCTAAATTTTATTGTCCTGAAATGAAACCCCAGTTGTCCTAGAGCAAAGCCCCAGTTATACCATATTAACTATAGCTCTGATGGTTTAACATTCTCCAATAAGAAGGTTCTGTGGGGCAAAAGAGGATAAGAATTGAGTCGTTTAATCTGGGATGTTACTGATGCTAGAAGAGTTTTTTTAATAGGTTCAATGAACTGAAATCCTCAAACTCAGCACTAAAATGTCCAAAGGGGAAAGCTACAGACCCTTTCAGAAAACAATTTCTGAGGGGATAAAATTTGTGTATTCAAGAGATTGCTGATAGTAGTTGACTTTAAAGGAGTCAGAAAGCAAGTCTAGCTAAAGAGGAAAATGGGAATGAGATGCTGTTGCCTCATTCTTGTATTGAAAGGTAAAGATTATCTCATTATGATTGGAGGTAAAAATAATTGTCAAAGAAGTTTTTATAAAGCATATAGGCCTGAGATTTTGGGTTTATTTTTTTCCTCCCATATGAGAGAAAGAAAATAGAGGCAAGTCAGAAAGAATGGTATAAACCTTGTACTGAGGCAGAATGGTATGATGGACAGGGCATCAGATTTGGAATCAGGACGATTTGTCATCAATTAATTTCTCAGTGCCTCGATTTTCTTATCTATAAAATAAAGGGGTTAAGCTTGATGACTTCTTTTAAATGTATGATTCAGTGATCACAAAATGCTAGGAAGGCACATTATTATACCTCTGATAAAAATCAAATATTACATTTGTAATTAATCCTTTGAATAGCTCTTTGAATCCTTTGAATAATCTCTTTAGGAAGATAAGCAAGCCTTGTTAAATTGGCAAGATATGGAATAGAGTCCATCAGGAAACAAAGTTCATCAGAAGCATTAGTTTCATAGAGAAGAAAAAGTTTTGATTCTGAAGCAGGCAAGTGGCAATGGATAGACCATTGGATCTGGAGTCCAAAAGATCTGTCTGACTCCTGGCAAGTCACTTAACTTTGTCCTGCCTCAGTTTTCTCATTTGTAAAATGAGTATAATAATAGCACCTACCTTGCAGAGTTGTTTTGGGGACAAAATGAGATAATAATTATAAAGTGCTTAGCAGAGTTCCTGCCATGTAGTAAGTGTTATATAAATGTTAGCTATTATTATTATTAAGACACTTGAACATTTATTAAGCACCTATTTTGTATACTCTATTAATGACTAGGGATACAAATACAAAAAAATAAAAGAAAGACAGTCCCTGTACTCAAGGAGTTTGTAATCTACATAACCTAGTGGGGGAAGATAATACAGAAAAGAAAACTGAAAAGCAGGGATGGGGAAGGTAATAAAAGATTAGGATATGATAGAGAAGTTACAAAAGTCCAAAATAAATCTATCTGGATGGGAAATGAGGAGATGGCAGTCATGGACTCCCTCTTTAAATGGAAGTTTTGTAGTTCATGCCTTTGTCCTCCCAATCATAGAGGCAGAGTATAATGATGAGGTGTGGATACCAAGGTTGATTGGATCATGCAAGATGAAGAGGTTTCCTTATGATGTGGTTGTTGGGTGCATAGTAAGAAGTCAAAAAATTCCAAAAGGAATGCAGCCAGGTGGGAAATAAGGATTCAAGATTCAGATTAAATTAGTAAAGAGCATTCTGATCCAAGACTTATGGTTATATTAAGCTTTGACTATCAATAGTTAAGAATGAATGAGACACCTGGAAAACAATCTGGCCAGAATTAGGCTTGGACCTACATCTTACACCATATGCCAAAAAAAAAGCTTAAAATAGATATTCAACTCAAATAGTAAATTATGTACCAGGAAAAATAAAAGAGATCAAGATCATATATATTCCTCTGCTATCACAGGGGAAGAGTTTGTAATCAAAGGGCAGTGGAATAATGAAATTTAAAAAGAAAATTTCAATCCCACAAAAGTATAAAGCTTTTTCATAGAGAAAAAATCTGCTTCTAGGATGAGAAAAGAAGCCAGTCATTTGGGGCGTATTGTGTGAAGCTTTGAATTAAGTATCCATCCCAAGACATTTAAAGACTTTGCATCAATCACTGAGACCAAGAGCCCTTCTCCAAAAGATAAGTTGCCAAAGGATATAAACAAACAGTTCTTAAAAGAAGAGCACAAGCACTTAACAGTCCTATCAAAAATTATTCTAATAGACTAAGATTTCTAAGATATTTTAAGTGACTAATAAGGGAAATAAAAATCAAGCAGTTCTAAGGTGGAAACTTTCTCATAAAATTGATGAAGATGAAGAAAATGATCTATGTTGATGGGATTGTAGAAAGAAAGGCAACCTAATGCACTGTTGGTGGTATTGCAAATTGTTCTAACCTTTCTGGAAAGAAAATTGAAATTATTCTAACAGAGTGACTAAAATGACCATACTCTTTGACCCAGAGAGCTCATTATTAGACATATGTCCCAAGGAAGTCAAATACCAATAAAAAGGTTCTACATATACCAAAATATTTATAACAAAGCCATCAATTGAGTGATGGATAAACAAATTCCAGTTCATTCATGTAAATATTAATACACTATATGAAATTATGAATGTGAAGTTTTCAGAAGAGTATAAGAATGTATATGAAGTAATATAGAGTGAAAGAGATACAACCAGAAAAAAGACATATACAATGGCAATTATACCAGTATGACAAGAAGAATAAAAAAGAAAAATCAATAGTCTATGATGGAGAAGACCAATTTTTGCTTTAGAGAAGGGTTGAGACAATGCACTGCCCTTTTTTTGTATATGTGAAGGACTATAGGTAGAGTATATTGCCTATATTGGCATTTTCAGTTGGTATATAGATTGGTTTTGCTGAATTCATTTTTTCTCTTTCTTTTTTAATATTTGGTACTGTATGGAAGAGAGGAAAAGGTATATTTGGAAATAAAAGTGACACAAAAGCAAAAGATAAAAAAATTTTAATGAATGAGAAACATCAAATCCAGAGATATTGAGTATTTATTTTCATTGATTTTAAGCCATCAAACATCTCTTGAGCATCTACTAAATTAATAGAATTATGAAGTTTAGAGAAGAAAGTACAAAGATGAACCAAATATAGTCCCTTCCATAAATAATTTTATAAAATAGTTTTTTAATTGCTATAGAGTCCAGCAGAGGCAAAAGGTAATGGCAGGAGAAGGGGATATGGAGATATTCTGTTAGGAAAGTATCATTTAACCCGAGTCTTAAAAGATAGATATTTAATTTAACAGATAGAATTTGAACAAGTAAAAATGAGGAAGAAAGGTAAAGTACAAAAGAATAAGCAAAGAACAATGATGAGAAAGTATAGAGCATGTTTTGGGGGAATACTATACTTTGAATTTTAGGTTTCATGAAAATAAATGATGGCAAATGACAATGGAAAGGTAAGTAAGGGCCAAAATATACATACTAGATCTTGAATGCCAGCCAAAGGATTGGGAACATTGTACAATGGAGACACTAGGAATAATGAAGCAGTATTGTGATAATGTATCTATGTTTTATGCAGATTGTATCATAATTTATCTATTATATTAGCTTTACATTGTTGACTAAAATAACAGAACAAAGTAAAAATTAAACACATGTATTCTTACCTAGCCATAAACATATATATAAAGGCAAAAATTGATATTTCTGACACATCAGATGTAATTGATGTGTTCTCTAACTTGAGACATAAGATTATCTAAGTTAAGGTACCTAACAGCAATATATTGAAATGTGCCAACATGGTAGGAAAATTCCCTAAATAGGGGGAAGAGCCAATACATGGAAGGTCTAACTTATAAAGCTAAACTTATCAAGTCAAGTCACTTATCATGGAGAGCTAAATCAATGATAACATATGACCACCTTGTTTCTTTTTATGTCAATCTCATGATCTTAATGTTATGTTTAAGCTTTAAAGAGTATAATTTTATCATACCATATGAGTATAAAACATTTTTTTACTAAAAACATTTTTTTAAGTTTAACATTTCCAACTATGGCTCTGGGACATGTGGGGTATGTGTATATGTCTACGTGTGTGTTTGTGTGTGTGTGAGAGAGACAGACAGCCAGAGAGACAGAGACAGACAGAAACAGAGAGAGATAGAAAAAGAGTTTTCTTGAGAAATAGGTTTAAGTATTCACAGTAAAAGTGCAACTCTGATCATAATAAACTCACACTATATGGGAAAAAGGAAAATGAATCATATTTATTAAAAAATAAATGGTTGAGTATCTCATTTAGAGTTGCTTTTCACTCTTAAAATTTCTAATCTTTTTTAAAAGGCAGTACAGCATTTCTATCAAACTCTGTTGGGACCTGAGCTAGTGACAGCACTATGACAATTGTATGCCCTATATTGGCCATGCCCGCAGAGAGTTGCTCATTGGTTCTGACTATAGGAGAAAAGATATAAGGCTCTCAGTAGGAGACTGGGTTGGCCTCAGTCCCAAGGACCTCCTGGATCTAAAATGTTGTGTCTGCAATCCTGATTGCTTGTCTGCCTTTGTTCCCCTTCCTCACTTTGAACTCCAGCAAACTCTCTGTGAGTGTGATGACTCTCTTTGACTAACTGCTGTGTCTTGATGTCCACCAACCAGATGCCCCCTAGCTACAAACCATTTCCTCAATTTGTTCCCATGCCTATTCACAACTATAGCCACAACTTTCCTTTGGCCTATCTTCTCCTTGATCCAGGGACAAATCCAGTCATGCTACACAGCCCTCTTTCTGCAGTCCTGACAACTTTCCCCATGTAGATTTGAAAGACTGCTAAGGCATTTCTAGAAAAGCATTCTTTCTGGCAAGGGTGTGGAAGCCTGCTGTTCCCGGGTGATCCTCCTGGCTCCCTACACCCCTTTGTCTCCTTTCAACAACTCCTGTCTTTTTATACTTTTGTGCCTTTTGCAGTCATGGTCTCTGTTCTCATGATTCACTGAGCACACAGTTCCCATTAGTGCTAATGGGAAGTAGGCATGTGCACTGAGGAGAGAACAGACCAGCCCACCTGAAGAAATAAGCTTTCTAAGTGCCTGAGACAAATTGGTACCTGCCCAAGAAACATCACAGCAGGTAACATTTGGGATAGCCTCAGTTAAATCAGAGGCAGCATCAGTGTTTCCACCCATATTTCTCTGGTCCTTCTTAAACTTCAATCAGTAAAGTAGTATGTACTCCAGCAAAACTTATCTAGACATTCTAGACTTTAATCTCCAGGAAAAGAAAAGTCTTTTTTTAAAAAAGAACCTTAAAATGATACCTCAGACCCAAATCCTAGGACCCAACTATTGGCAACATAACAAAAGCTTCCCTGCCAAATGGAAAATGTGGTCTGACAAGTGGGCCTGGGAGCCCAGTCTAAGTTTGAGCAACAATAGCCTTTGGTGAGAAGCATTAAATGCAAAATTTCGGAATATTTTTCCATATTTCATTTTAAATGGTACTCAATTATTTAAAGGGAACATATACTCCTACCCTTAACTGTCTCCCCACTTAATCCCCAACTTCATTTTCCTTTACTGTTTTCCTGCATTTAAGAATATCAGCATTAAGAACAAGGAAAACTTTAGGAAAATTTTCCCCTAACTCCTACAATAAGAAAAAAGGTTTTACTACATGATTATGTGACTAAATAACCTTTTAATAAGTATTCACTTTTTCCGGGTAATCATGGCTGCAATCTAGACGCCGCACGCTTCCTCTCCCCAGCACCGAACGAAATAGACTACATCAAAGGAGCATAAAATCACCTTTGGAGGAACAGAAGGACTCCCCAGTACCCCACAGAGGCAAAGGTACGTGGGGCTTGAACATTTCCACACTAAAATAAGAAGGAAAAGCTTGCACAGAAAAGTGAACTGAGCCGCCCTTCCCCCACCCCACCTCCCCCACTAAACCAGAGTGAGCTACCTGAGTGCTCACCAGGACAGCGAGTGAGTGGGGAGCGTCTCTGTCTGAGGGGGCACTCCAGGGTCCTTGGGATCTGGGGACTGCCAGGAAAAAACGTCTCAGGGCGCTTTCACTGGAGAAGCCAGCGGACCTGGACTTGGGGCGGGCTGCGCTGAACAACGCGCGCTGATTATCTGGGCGGAGCTGAATACCTGGGCTCGGAGGCTGGGAAGAACTAGTCTGAAGCAACCTAAATTCACAGAAAAACCGCTCTTATAACCCAGACCCCAGACCAAAAAGGAAAGGGAAATAAAACCACCAAAGGGATGGCTCACATGGCCCAAAATCAAGCCTCCAGGAAGAAAGGGAAAAAAGTGACTATTGAAAACTTTTATGGTGGAAGTACCCAAGGAAAAGAGGAGAATGAGGAGGAAATCCAAAAAAATTCAGAACACGCCTCCCAAAATGGAAACTATCAACAAGCTCTGGAAGATCTCAAACTGGAACTTATCCAAAAGATGGAAACCTTCTGGAAAGAAAAATGGGAGAAAGAGATCAGCTGTCTGACAGATAAGACTGCTCAATTGGAAAAAGAACTCGAAGCATCCAATAGAAGGGCAGACAAGGCTGAAAAGCAAATCCAGTCCCTAATGACCAGAATTAAGAACCTCGAAGAAAGTGAGATGATAAAACAGCAAGAATCAATAAAGCAAACCCAAATAATTAATGAATTGGAAGAAAACATAAAATATCTCACTGAGAAGGTCACAGACCTGGAGAACAGAGGAAGACGAGAAAATCTCCGTATCATCGGTCTCCCAGAAAAACCAGAGGTAAACAACAAATTGGATATTATTCTAGAGGAGATTATAAAAGAAAATTGCCCCCACGTTCTGGAGCAAGGGGGCAAAATAGAAATAGAAAGGATTCATAGAACACCTTCTATACTAAATCCCCAAAAGACAACGCCTAGGAATGTAATTGCCAAATTCAAGAGCTTCCAAGTAAAGGAGAAAATCCTACAAGAAGCCAAGAAGAAGAGCTTCAGATATAAGGGGGCTCCCATAAGGATCACACATGACTTAGCGGCTAATACACTAAGAGACCGCAAAGCATGGAACACGATATTTAGAAAGGCAAGAGAGCTGGGTCTCCAACCAAGAATCAACTACCCAGCAAAACTGACTATATACTTCCAGGGGAAAGTATGGGCATTCAACAAAATAGAAGATTTCCAAGCATTTGCTAAGAAAAGACCAGAGCTCTGTGGAAAGTTCGATATCCAAGCACAGAAAGCAAGAGAAACATGAAAAGGTAAATATGAAAGAAAGGGAAAAGGAGATAAATCTTATCTTTCTCTTTAAGTCAAACTCTCTTCTATAAGGACTACATTTACATCTAATTATATATATTAATATGTGGGGAAAATGTTTTGTGTAACTCTCATAAATTGTATCATCATAAGAGTAGTTAGAAGAAACATGCATAGGGAAAGATTGGGGAATTAAGAAGATTTGGGGAAAGTTGGGGCAAAAAAAGGAAAAGGGAGGGGGGAACCGTGATAATACTAAGATTAACTTCAAGAAATAGGGGGGGAATCAATAGAATAAACTTTCCCATATAAAGATACACATGGGAAGGGGAGGGGAAGAACTCTCATATGAGAAGGAGAGGAAGAGAGCGTGAAGTGGAATTACTTAAACCTTACTCTCAGTGAAATCAAATCTGAGAGGGAAGAACATCTAGATCCAGTGGGATCCTGAATTATATCTTACCCATTAGGGCAAGAAAGAAAGGAAAATTAAGGAGGGGGAGGGGAGAAGGAGTATAAAAAGGGAGGGAAGGAGAGGGAGGAGGGGAAGGGAGCATGAAAATGGAGGGGATAGAAAGGGAAGCATCTCAAGTGAGGGGAATAGGGGGACAGACCTAAGGTAAATCACTGGTTCAAAAGGAGAAAGCTAAAGAAGAAAGGTCAGAATTAGGGGAAGGTATCAAAATGCCAGCGAATCCACAAATAACAATCATAACTTTGAACATGAATGGGATGAACTCACCCATAAAACGCAGACAAATAGCAGATTGGATTAGAACACAAAACCCTACCATATGTTGTCTTCAAGAAACACATATGAGACGGGTTGACACTCACAAGGTTAGAATTAAAGGTTGGAGTAAGACCTTTTGGGCCTCAACCGATAGAAAGAAGGCAGGAGTTGCAATCATGATATCTGACAAAGCCAAAGTACAAATAGACCTGATCAAAAGGGACAGGGAAGGTAAATATATTCTGCTAAAAGGAAGTATAGACAATGAGGAAATATCACTAATCAACATGTATGCACCAAATGGTATAGCATCCAAATTTTTAATAGAGAAACTAGGAGAATTGAAGGAGGAATTAGACAGTAAAACCATATTAGTGGGAGACTTGAACCAACCACTATCAAATTTAGATAAATCAAATCAAAAAATAAATAAGAAAGAGGTAAAAGAGGTGAATGAAATCTTAGAAAAATTAGAATTAATAGACATATGGAGAAAAATAAATAGGGACAAAAAAGAATACACCTTCTTTTCAGCACCACATGGCACATTCACAAAAATAGATCATACACTAGGTCATAGAAACATGGCACTTAAATGCAGAAAAGCAGAAATATTAACTGCAGCCTTTTCAGATCACAAGCCAATTAAAATATTGATCGGCAAGGGTACATGGAGACCCAAATCAAAAATTAATTGGAAATTAAATAACATGATACTCCAAAATCGGATAGTTAGAGAAGAAATCATAGAAACAATTAACAATTTCGTTGAAGAAAATGACAACGGCGAAACATCCTTTCAAACCTTATGGGATGCAGCCAAGGCAGTACTTAGAGGAAAATTCATATCCCTGAGTGCATATATTAACAAATTAGGGAGGACAGAGACCAAGGAATTGGAAATGCAAATAAAAAAACTTGAGAATGAACAAATTAAAAACCCCCAGAAGAAAACCATACTAGAGATCCTAAAAATTAAGGGAGAAATTAATAAAGTTGAAAGTGACAGAACTATTGAGCTAATAAACAAGACTAGAAGCTGGTACTTTGAAAAAACAGACAAAATAGACAAAGTACTGGTTAATTTAATTAAAAAAAGGAAAGAAGAAAGGCAAATTAATAGCATCAAGGATGAAAAGGGGGATCTCACCTCAAATGAAGAGGAAATTAAGGCAATCATTAAAAACTACTTTGCCCAACTATATGGCAATAAATATACCAACCTAGGTGATATGGATGAATATTTACAAAAATATAAATTGCCTAGACTAACAGAAGAAGAAATAGTTTTCTTAAATAATCCCATATCAGAAATTGAAATCCATCAAGCCATCAAAGAACTGCCTAAGAAAAAATCCCCAGGGCCTGATGGATTCACCAGTGAATTCTATCAAACATTCAGAGAACAGTTAACCCCAATATTATACAAACTATTTGACATAATAAGCAAAGAGGGAGTCCTACCAAACTCCTTTTATGACACAAGCATGGTACTAATTCCAAAGCCAGGCAGGCCAAAAACAGAGAAAGAAAACTATAGGCCAATCTCCCTAATGAATATAGATGCAAAAATCTTAAATAGGATACTAGCAAAAAGACTCCAGCAAGTGATTAGAAGGGTCATCCACCATGATCAAGTAGGATTCATACCAGGGATGCAGGGCTGGTTCAACATTAGGAAAACTATCCACATAATTGACCACATCAACAAGCAAACCAACAAGAATCACATGATTATCTCAATAGATGCAGAAAAAGCCTTTGATAAAATACAACACCCATTCCTACTAAAAACACTAGAAAGCATAGGAATAGAAGGGTCATTCCTAAAAATAATAAACAGTATATATCTAAAACCATCAGCTAATATCATCTGCAATGGGGATAAACTAAATCCATTCCCATTAAGATCAGGAGTGAAACAAGGATGCCCATTATCACCTCTATTATTTGACATTGTATTAGAAACACTAGCAGTAGCAATTAGAGAAGAAAAAGAAATTGAAGGCATCAAAATAGGCAAGGAGGAGACCAAATTATCACTCTTTGCAGATGACATGATGGTCTACTTAAAGAATCCTAGAGACTCAACCAAAAAGCTAATTGAAATAATCAACAACTTTAGCAAAGTTGCAGGATACAAAATAAACCCACATAAGTCATCAGCATTTCTATATAATTCCAACACAGCTCAGCAGCAAGAACTAGAAAGAGAAATCCCATTCAAAATTACCCAAGACAAAATAAAATACTTAGGAATCTATCTCCCGAGACAAACACAGGATCTATATGAACACAACTACAAAACACTTTCCACACAACTAAAACTAGACTTGAACAATTGGAAGAACATTAACTGCTCATGGGTAGGACGAGCCAATATAATAAAAATGACCATCCTACCCAAACTCATCTATCTATTTAGTGCCATACCCATGGAACTTCCAAAAATTTTTTTTACTGATTTAGAAAAAAACATAACAAAGTTCATTTGGAAGAACAAAAGATCAAGGATATCCAGGGAATTAATGAAAAAAAAATACAAAGGAAGGGGGTCTTGCAGTCCCAGATCTCAGACTATATTATAAAGCAGCGGTCATCAAAACAATTTGGTACTGGCTAAGAGACAGAAAGGAGGATCAGTGGAATAGACTGGGGGCAAGCAACCTCAGCAAGACAGTATATGACAAACCCAAAGATCCCAGCTTTTGGGACAAAAATCCACTATTTCATAAAAACTGTTGGGAAAATTGGAGGACAGTGTGGGAAAGATTAGGCTTAGATCAACACCTCACACCCTACACCAAGATAAATTCAAAATGGATGAATGACTTGAACATAAAGAAGGAAACTATAAGAAAATTAGGCGAACACAGAATAGTATACATGTCAGACCTTTGGGAAGGGAAATACTTCAAAACCAAGCAAGAATTAGAAAGAATTACAAAATGCAAAATAAATAATCTGGATTACATCAAATTAAAAAGATTTTGTACAAACAAAACCAATGTAACCAAAATCAGAAGGGTAGCAACAAATTGGGAAACAATCTTCATAAAAACCTCTGACAAGGGTTTAATTACTAAAATTTATAAAGAACTAAATCAATTGTACAAAAAATCAAGCCATTCTCCAATTGACAAATGGGCAAGGGACATGAACAGGCAATTCTCAGCCAAAGAAATCAAAACTATTAATAAGCACATGAAAAAGTGCTCTACATCTCTTATAATCAGAGAGATGCAAATCAAAACAACTCTGAGGTATCATCTCACACCTAGCAGATTGGCTAACATGACAGCTATGCAAAGTAATGAATGCTGGAGGGGATGTGGCAAAGTGGGGACATTAATTCATTGCTGGTGGAGTTGTGAATTGATCCAACCATTCTGGAGGGCAATATGGAACTATGTCCAAAGGGCGATAAAAGACTGTCTGCCCTTTGATCCAGCGATAGCACTGCTGGGCTTGTACCCCAAAGAGATAATGGACAAAAAGACTTGTACAAAAATATTCATAGCTGCGCTCTTTGTGGTGGCCAAAAATTGGAAAATGAGGGGATGCCCCTCAATTGGGGAATGGCTGAACAAATTGTGGTATATGTTGGTGATGGAATACTATTGTGCTAAAAGGAATAATAAAGTGGAGAAGTTCCATGGAGACTGGAACAACCTCCAGGAAGTAATGCAGAGCGAGAGGAGCAGAACCAGGAAAACATTGTACACAGAGACTGATACATTGTGGTACAATCCAAGGTGATGGACTTCTCCATTAGTATCAATGCAATCCCTGAACAATCTCCAGGGATCTAAAAAAAAAATACTACCCACAAGCAGAGGATAAACTGTGGGAGTAAAAACACCGCTGAAAAGCAACTGCTTGACTACAGGGTTGGAGGAGATAAGACTGAGGAGAGACTCTAAATGAACACTATAATGCAAACTCCAACAACAGGGAAATGGGTTTGAGTCAAGAACACATGTGATAACCAGTGGAATCATGCGTCGGCTATGGGAGAGGGAAAGGCGGGGGGGGGGGGGGGGGGGGAGGGGAGGGGAGGAAAAGAAAACGATCTTTGTTTCCAGTTAATAATGTATGAAAACGACCAAATAAAATAATATTAAAATTAAAAAAAAATAAGTATTCACTTCATTCAAGAAGATCAGAATCAGGAATAAATAATGAGTTGATATAAAGAATTATTTGCAGAGGAGTCATTTTTTAATGCTAAGGATAATTATAATAGTAGTCAACACATGCTTTGATTTTTCAAAGCACATTTATACTTATTATCTATATTACTTATCATCTTATAATCAATTTTATTCTAATAGTCTACTTTAAGGCATAATACAATTTTTAAACAGAAAGACTCAAGAATGTTCTTGTCTACTCACTGCAACAGTTGATTTGCTAATGTAATCAATAAAATAGGGAGCCCTTGTGGCTCTATGGACAAACAAAAGATCTATGAATGACACTCTCATCTTTGGATCTATTCATATGAAACTCCTCAAATCTCCAAAATCTGATAGTCATCTTTTTTATTACATCCAGACATACTCCATTCCATGTTCATTCTCCAGGGAGAATAATGGCTTCTCCAATGATTAAACAACATTACTAGATTCTTCTTTTCTGAGAACAAAATCAGAGGGGATTAATTACATACACACATTAATTAATACATAAATTAAGACATTTTCACATTTTGTGTTTCTATCTACTATGTATGAATAGTCTTAATAAGATTTCCTAGAACTGATACTATTGTTCATGTTACCTATACTGTTTTTGACAATAGCTAAAGAATATACAATATAATAATTACTGAACCATTATACACTAATATGTCTGTGATAGTTGAGCTCTTTAGCTTATTTGAGTTATACCTGTTAGGTTTCCATCAATATAAATTCGTTAACTTTTCTCCCATCATAATTCTATATTGCTTTCCAGAATGGTTGAACCAGTTCATAATATTACCAACAGTTTATGAATTATATCTTTCTTCCCACAACCTTGTCATTTTTAGTTATTTCCATCCTTTTTCACCTTTGCCAGTTTACTGAGAATGAAATAAATCCTCAGAGCTTTGTTTTTTTCATTTAGATATTTTCTTTTCCCAATTACATACAGTAATAATTTTCAACATATGTTTTTCAAAACTATAAGATCCAAATTGTCTCCTCCCTTTTCTCTCCTCTCTCAGAGATGGTAAGCAAGTTTATCTGGGTTATACATGCATGCATTATCATGCAAAATATAATTCCATATTGGTCATTATTATAAGGGGATATTCATATAAAACCAAAACCCCAAAGTAAAACCATAAATAAACTAATATGAAAGATAGCATGCTTTGATCTGTATCCAATTCAGTACTCTTTTATTTGCCTTTCTTATATCATTAATGATTTGGGCTAATCTTTCATATGGTTGTAGATAGATTGAAGTTTATCTTTTGAAAAATGTTCATATCCTTTGACAAATTCTTTCTTGAAAATGTTTTTAATCTTATATATTTATATTAATTCACTCTATGCCTTAGTTTTAGAGCCTTCTTAGAAAATTTTGACTGTTTTTTTTCCTCAACTGCTTCTTTTCTTATCCTAATTACATTGATTTTGTTCATATAAAAAATTTTCAAGTTTTCTTTTCACACACCTTTATTCATATCTCACTACAGGAAGACCTAAGCAGGTCAAAACTGAAAGAAAGGGTCTATATATAACAAAATATTCTTAGTACCACTTTGTGTTAGCAAAAATTGGAATCGAATATGTGTCCATTGACAACAGAATGGATGAAGAAACTGTAGAATAATGGAAGGTATGACGAATATAATTCATTCAAGGAAATGTGGAGAAATTTATGAACTTATTCAAATGAAGTTAACAGAACAAGTAAAATGGAATGCATGATGAATACAGTAATGTGACTGAAAATAATACTGAAATGAAATTCAGCACCTAGTAATTTTATTAATCAATTCTGAACTTAGAAAATAGCTGGGAAAGCACCACAGTCCTTTTGGTAGAAAGGCTAGAAACTATAGATATGAAATGTTGCATACATTGTCAGATATGGTTACTGAATCAATTGATTTGACAACCATTTTGTAATGATATGGCTCAGTTGACATAGTGGTGGACAGTATATCTGAAAATGATTATAATGAATGAAAAATCAAAGGCATCAACAAAATTTTTTTTAATTTAAAAAATTTCTTTATAATTCTTAAATCATAAATGTCCACAGTTTCTTCTAGTTGTCCTTGCATTATATGCATGAACCTTTTGTGATTATGGGTAGAAGCTATTTTAATAATCTGTAGATTATTATATATTATTTATATAAAAAGCTAAACTCTCTGATAACTGTGCTATTAATAAGTGGCCCACAAACAATACTGTGAAAATCAATTAGTGGCCCACAAACAATACTGTGAAAACAACTGTGCCACTAAACATATTTGCAAGGTGAATTTTCTTTTAGCAAACTCACATGGCTCAAAATAATTTTGAAATGCACTATGACAGTAATTCATACGTTAAATGATCATTAAAAACTACATATTTATTGGCAGTCCGTTAACAAATATTTATTAAATGCCTGCTTTGTGCCAGCCACTGGAGAAAGCAAAGAAGCACAATGGATGAAGCGGGAAGTTCTAATCCAATCTCAAATATTTACTTGCTGTGTGAACCTGGATGAATCACTCTATTTGACTCATTTTACTAATCTATAAAGTGAAGATTATTATAGTACCTTCTTCCCAGGGTTTTCATGATAATCAAATGACATAATATTAATACATTAACTATAAATAGAAATCAAAGAAGAGTGGAAAATAAAATATGAAGGTATTCAGGGCATGAATATAGACTCATGGGTGTAAATAGAAATTTTCTCATGCATTCATACTCAAAACACTATTTAGTCCCCAGGAGAAGCTCTGGCATACCATTTTGGAAGCATATAAAATACCTCTTTGTTGGTGACCACAGAAGGTAAATGATAACAGCATCACTAGTTTTGAGAGTGGAAGGGGGTGGGAATCTAATCACTAGAGGTCACATTACAAGATAGAATAAGGAAAGGAGGAAGGGAGTAAGCATTTTATATAACATCTACTATGCATCAGGCAATGTGCTAAGTACTTTACAAATATTCATTTGTTCCTCATCACAACCCTGTGAGGTGTGTTGATGGGTCTTCTTTTACAGAATCTAGCCCAAATACAGACATATATTTATAAATCTTTTCAATACCATATGTACAACATGAATACATTTTCTCCCCAGGAAATAATCACATTCAGTTTCCTTTATATAGAAAACAGAATATCAACTCTAAATTATAGTATTAAGAGGTCACTGTAAGCTGCCAATATGCTGACTTTCCTTCTTTGCCTCTAATTGTAGCTATTATTGAAATTGTGGTAGTTTACTAATTTTTCCCCATTGCTCTCTGTTTTCATGGAAAACATAAAACGCAAAACAAAGAACCTTCATCGACCAAGCACAGAACTACTTGCCCTGCATATTCTAAAGTCTCTGGATTGAGTTTTAGGCAATGGAAGATATAGTGTCATAGGAAATTATCATATAAATCCTTTGGCAAAAGCTTTTTCAATCTCATTTCATCAAATGTGTATTTGTCTGCTGAACTAGAGGATATGTCCAGTGATATAATAGTATGTTATTTTTATTTTTGTACCACTAAATTATTTTTTACATTGCCAACTCTCCTAATTCTAATCATACTTCTGATTGGACACCTAAAGCCCCTTCCAACTCTTAGAACCTAAGATGCAAAAACAGAATGGTGTAATGGGAAAAGATAGGGCCTGGGAATTTGGAGGACTCAGTTCAAATCTGTTTTCTACTCCTAACTAGTTATGCCATCTCTGGGAAATGACATCACCTCTCTTGGCCTCCGTTTTAGGATCTGTAAAATTAGTATTTGGATTCTGTGATAGCTTAAGGTCCCTTCCAACTCTCTGGTGCTATCTGTATCTGATTCATTTATAAAGTCTAGGTCCCACCTGTCCCCTATCATTTAAATTGTGAATCCATCAGGACAGGAATCAAATGTAATATCCTGACCCAAGTACAAACAGCATTCTTTTCCCACAGAAATTGAATGTTTTCCATTCCACAGTGGAGACATAAAGGCAGCCCTTGACAAGTTTAAATGTGAGTAAGATGGGATACAAAAATATACAAAGTAGAGGTCTTTTGTCTAAGGGAAGAAAATCAAAAGAAAAGGGAAAAAATTCTCTTTACTTTTTGCTTTTCTTTGTTAATACCCATCCCATTATCTCATGAAGTTCACAATCTAGAAAATATTCAATTTTCTCAACTGTAAACAAAGTATTTAACAAATGCTTGTTGACTGATTAATTTTATAACTTTTACCACAAAAGACTGCTTTCTCTGACTTTGATCTTTGATCTAGTAAGGTTAAATGGTGTAGAAAAGACATCATACCACTGTATAAAGTCCTCACTGGATTCAAGGAGCAGGTATTCATGGTTCAGTAGACCAGAAAAACTAGAAAAATCCAAGTATCCACATAGCCAGTAAGGATGCTACTGGCCAGAGATTATGCCTTATTAATTATGGAGACTGAGAGTGCTTTAGAAAATATCAAAAATCTAAAAGAGAAGGAACTGAGGTTTAATTGTGTGTTATCGGGGAAGGATGTCTAATATTTGAATTCTGACCAATTAGAAAGCTGATTAGCAATTATATTCATGCTCTCTCCTTTACCTTAGTAATTTTTCTTTTACAGAAGCATTCAAGATGACTTCCTTTTTCTAAAGCATGGAAAACAATATCTCACCGAATGAGAATAAAAAAGTTCCAAGGAGTCTAGTTTTCTTTACAAAACTTATTCATGAATATTATAGCCAAAAAGACCATACTTGAAGACCCTCTGATCATGATGCTATTGAATAACCTGTGCTATGGAGTGGGCCTGCCTCCCAGAGGGGATGGGGTCTTGAAAGTGGGACGGTGTCGGAGAAATGATGGATGGTACACAGCTTTCGCATCCAATCTGCAGCACAGGTTTCACAGGATAAACTGCTCCACTTTGGCTGAGGCCTGGCTTTAGTTTATACCCTCATGATCACACATCTACTTGGCACACAGTTTTGTTCACAACATACATGTTTCCATGGCACCTAACAACAGACAGGAAGCTTAGGGAGATAGTCAACAAAGCATTGTTGCTAAGTGTAGGATCAGAGGGTAGAATCAATATGACCCAGATATAGGTTAGGGAATTCAGAGCACAGATTTGCCAGAAATTTTTAATCCTAGAAAAGAGGGTCCTATCTAAGTGGATATATAAGAATTCTTAGGTTTAATTTTGTAAGTGTGCTCTCCTGGTAATATCCTGGGGGGAAAGAGTGGGACATTTGTATTAACCCTACAAGCATGTTGCTTTCATCTATTTTTCCTGGGGCTAAGTAAGAATAAAAATCATGGCAATTCCAATAATAAGGGGATGTTAATAATGAAAGTCATTTAGGGGGGTTTCAGTGGGTGTTTCCATTCTTCCTGGAGGCTGCTTTGCAGTCCCCGATTTCCACATGGACCGTGTCAAACAGCGTCCCAGCTCCCAGCAAAACTAGTCTCCAAATATCCCTAAATAAAAAGCTTTAATGGATGGCCTAAATGCTATTTCTTTTCTATCAACAAGTAAGCACCTGAACACATGGAAGGAAAGTGGAGGGGGTGGATGCCTGTTGGCATTCATTTTTGAAGGCATATTTAGACATCCATAAAAAATATGTAACACATTCCGCTATAGATTATAAAAATATACAAAATAGCTGGCCATTGTTTAAAGAATTTTTTCTTCTCCAAACATGTGCAAACATGCACCCATGTGGTTAGTTAGAATCTACAGTATATTCATGCAGCAAATGACATATTTCTTGTATCTAAATAATACAGAAAATTTTAAAATAATTTTCTCATCTAAGGACAAAATATTAGTTTTCTGGTATTACCTTCCAGAGTATATTAGATCCATGTTCTGTTTTGTTTTTAATTTTATTTAATTAATTTAGAATATTTTTCCATGGTTACAAGATTCATGTTCTTTCCCTGCCCTCCTCCAAACCCTCTTCCGTAGCCGACATCCAATTCTTCTGGGCTTTACATGTCATTGATCAAGATCCATTTCTATACCATTAATATTTGCACTAAGGTGATCATTTCAAGTCTACATCCCCAATCATATCCCCATTGACCCTTGTGATGGAGCAGTTGTTTTTCTTCTGTTTCTTTTCCCACAGTTCTTTTGGATCCATGTTAAATAAAAATAATTATCAGACTATTTCTCCTTATGACTCCCCTTCTATAATGCTAAGGGATTTTATTCTCTTGAGCAAAAGGTTGAAAAAGCTACAGATGGTGATTACTTGTGAAAAGTTTTGCAATAATATGATGTTTGAGAGAACTAATGCTATTTAGCCTAGCACAAAAAGCCTTGTTGGTGGCCATTTTCTAGTATGTTAAAGGGCTATTGCTTAGAAAATGAAGTTGTCTTGTACTGCTTGGACCTATTGGCCAGAAGTAGGAGCCATGGGAGGAAGTTAAAAAAAGGAAATTTTTTACTTCATGTCAGAAAATACCTCTATAAAGTAGAATGGGCCACCTCACTGAGGAGCTTCAGATAAGAGCCAGATAACTATCATCAGAGATGTAGTTGAAGGGATATTTCATTTTCTTTTTTTATTATATGGGCAGATTCTTATCCAGTTAAAGAGATATATTGTCACTGAGGTTCCTTGCAACTCAGATTCTGTGAATCAAAACAAAGAGAAGTCAGAAAAGTTTCCTTCTGAGGAAGGACCTTGGATTAATTCCTAAAGATATGAAATTTCCCTAGCAAAAGACATTTAAGACAAACAATTTTGACCACAAACTGGTAGCTGCTGAAAATGATGGATTTAATAGCTGCCAAGAATCGCCATGGTCACCAAGACTGGTCCAAACCTTATTTTACAATTGAGGAAACTGAGTAGTGGAGGGATTTCCCAAAGGATAAATGAATAGTGTGGGGAAGTCAGAACTTTAATTTATCCTCAGGCTCCAAATCTATTCCCTACACCATGTCACCTACAGTACTTAAGAGACAATAGATTATATATCATTGAACACTATTTAAGACAGAGCAGATTGATTGAAAGCTTATTGGTCTTATTTGTGAATGCCTCAGTAAAAAAGGGACACAAAAGAGAGTCTAAGAAAAAGAACATTATTGGACTATCAGTAGGAAATACTCTATTTTTCTAGTGATGGAGATAGAACTATGTGGAAATACTCATACTACCTAGTGATTACTGCTATCTTTTTGAGAGTAGATTAGTTAGGTTATAGGATGATATGCATAATTATAGAAAAGAATTATTTATTTATAAAGTTTAAGGACACAATGGAAAGAAATTTGTCACTTGGCCTTATTAACCCCATGTTCCTATGCAGCAGGGGTTTTGAACATTTGTGTGTGTCATGAACCCTTCTGGCAGTCTGCTTAAGCCAATATATCTCTTCTCTGAAAAATATTTTTAAATGTGCAAAAACAGTAAAAGAAGTTAATTATTTTGAAAGATAGTCATCTAGATTTTTTTAAAGTAATTTCATGGACTCTAGGTTAAGGCCCCCTGATATAAGGGGATTTTTACTTTTATAAGATTATATTTATTTTTTTCCTCATACATTGGATATATCAGGGCCAGATTGTGAACAGTTTTTTTTTTAATGCTAGTTAGAGGAATTTATTTTTTCCCTCAAGCAAGAAAAGGTCATTAGAGCTTTATTGAATATGAGAATGGGTGAGCTCCATAGAGGTCATCTAGTTCAGTCCCATCATTTTACCAATGAGAAAGCCAAAGCCATGAGAAAACAAGTAGCCTATCCACTATCACTAGAATCCTGAAGCAGTCATAGTGACAGATGGATTTCCATGCCCTAGCACACATTTCCCTAGATGGCATTCCAAGTGAAGCAACAATATAAATCTTATTTTCTCCTAATTACTCTGGCTGAAGGATATATACAAGGTTTCAGCTTGGGAAAGATTTACAGCACTGCTTGTTGGAAGGCTTGGAAACACCACAGGACAATTGTAGAAGGTCCCATAGCTCTCCAACAGGAGGTAATTAAATAGTCAAGCCAAGGGAACCTGAAGGTCCATACCAGAGGCCTTTAGAAATACCTTACTGAGAACAGCAGGGCACTTTTGCTGGCACTGAATCCCATAGTAGAAAACATCCTTAGGCCATCCATAATGAAAACAAATCTGAAGGAGAAAGCCTTAATGTTTCCAAAGTTGAGCTTTCCCCATGCAGCTTCAGTTGATTTTCTACATGACTTTCAACTCCTCCACTCCTGATTGCCATGGAAGGATGCTTTCTTTGTTCCCCAAAATTCTCTTCCATCTTCTCATGTTAGAGACTCTACCAGTATCAGGATAATCTGAAGAGTATAAAATTATGTCAAATATCTAAATAACTTTTTTAAAAGTAGTTTCTTCAAAACCATAGCTTTCTTTTTTGTTTATTAAAAGATATTTTATTTTCCCAATAACCTGTAATGACAATTTTCAACATATTTTTCCAAAATTATAAGATCCAAATTGTCTTCTTCCCTCCTCTCACCTCTCTCAGAGATAATAAACAATTTGATGGGATTATATGCATATCATCAAGCAAAACATACTACCATGTTGGCCATTGTTATGAGAGAATCCTCACATAAAACCAAAATCGCAAAATACAACCATAAGTAAAGTAACATGAAAAATAGTATGATGTGATTTGCCACTGACTCCAACAGTTCTTTCTCTGGAGGTGGAGAACATTCTTTGTCATAAATCTTTCAGAATTCTCCAAGATCATTGTATTGCTGAGAGTAGCGGAGTCTCACAGTTGATAATTGTATGCTCTTGGTGTTCTTATGTACAATGTTCTTCTGATTCTGTTTATTTCTCTCTGCATCAATTCATGTAGATCTTTCCAGCTTTTTTCTGAAACCATCCTTCTCATCATTTTTTATAGAGCAATAGTATCCTATCACTAATATATACCACAATTTTTTCAACCATTCCCCAGTTTATGGACATTCCCTCAATTTCCCATTCTTTGCCACTACAAAAAGTTGCTATAAATATTTTTCTACAAATTGGTCCTTTCCCCCTTTTTTATGATCTCATTGGTATACAAACCCCAGTAGCTGTATTATAGGATCAAAGGACACACACAGTTTCATAACTCTTTAGGCACAGTCCTAAATTGCCCTCCAGAATGGTTGGGTCAATACATAACTCCATCAACAAATGCATTAGTGTCATATCCCATCCAACATTAATCACTTTCCTTTACTGTAATACTGGCCAATCTGATTGGTAAAGCTATGAATTTCTTACAACTCTTTGCTGACAAATATATGCAAACTTGGCTTTTCCTAGCCCAAATTAATAATTCTACATGTCTTCTCATAGAGATATAATTACAAGAATCTAGCTCATAGAAATCCATAATTCTGATTAAATATTGATGAGAAAACTAATTATAATGCCCAAGCCTTTCTCATTTCATATTAATCTTGAGGGCACCATAATCCTAACAGTCACCTATGTATTAACTTTGACTTCTCAGGCTCACCATCCCCATATCCAATCATTTTCTGACTTTCTACCTTTCTACATTTCTTTCTTGTAATATCTTTCACATATGCCCACTCCTCTTCTCAGATATTGCCACCACCCTGGTGCAGCTCCTCATCATGACATGTTTATACACTCTTCCACTCGGCTATAAAATTGATATTCCTGGAGCACAAATCTGACCATTTTATTCCCCTAATCAATCAACTCCAGTGGCTCCCTATTGCCTCCATGATCAAATATAAGATTTTCTGTTTGGCTTTTAAACCCCTTCAAAATTCAGTCCCATCCTACCTTTATAATCTCTATATAGCTTTCTCTCCAGTATCTAATCTAGGAACCAATAGCATTGATCTCTTTGATGTTCCTTAAACAGGACATTTTACCTTCTTATACTAAGCATGTTCACTGACTGTTCCCTATGCCTGAAATTCTCTCTCTTATATATGTATCCTGGACTTTTTGGCCTCTTTCAAGGAACAGCTAAAATCCTACATTCTTCAAAAAGCATTTCCCAAATTCCCTTAATTCTCATTACTGCCTCTGTTGATTATATCAGTTAACACACAGCTGGTAAATATCTGGGACCTAACTTGTACTAAGGTCTTCTGACACCAAGCCCAGTGTTCTACCTAGCTACCCTTCTACTGATTAGAAAAATGTAAATTAAAACAACTCTGAGCTACTACTTTATACTTTTCAGATTGAATAATATGGCAGAAAAGGAAAATAACAAATCCTGGAGGAAATGTCAAAAAATGGCACTATTGTACTGTTGGTACTATTGTACTAAACATTCTTGGGGAAGAATTTGAAACTATACCCAAAGTGGTATAAAACTGCATATACTCCTAAACCCATCAATGCCACTACTAGATCTGTATCCTAAAGAGATCAAAGAAAAGAAGAAATACTCTCTTTGTACAAAAATATTTATAGCAGTTCTTTTTTTAGATGGCAAAGAATTGGAAATTGGTGGAAATTTTCTATCAGTTGGGAAATAGATTAGCAAGTTATGGTATATAATTGTGCTGGAATACTATTGAGCTATAAGATATGATAAACAAGATGGTTTCAGAAAAACTTTGGATGAACTGATAGAAATTGAAGTGAGAGAACACTATAGACAGTAAAAGTAATAATGTGTGATGATCAACTGTTAATGGCTCAGCTATTCTCAGCAATACAATGATCCAAGTGAATTCTGAAAGATATGTGATTTTTTTTAAATGCTCTCCACCTCCAGAGAAAGAACTGATAAAATCTGAATGCAGATTGAAATGCATACTTTTAAACTTTTTATTCTTGTTTTTTTGTTCATGTTTTCTTTTATGAGATAACCAATATGGAAATGTTTTGCATGACTGATTGTATATTTATCACCTATATCAAATTGTTTGCCTTTTCAAGATAGGAGGAGGGGAGAGGAGGAAGAAAATTTGGAACTCAAGTTTAAAAATCAAATGTTAAAAATATTGGTTAATGTGTGATCAAGGGATAGGAGAGGATTGTGGGAAGATGTCAGAGTAGGGTATGAAACTTCCTTGCTCTTCCAAAAAAATCTCAAGAAGCAGTAAAAAAATAAATTACACATAATCAGGGCTAAAAGTGGCAAAAACAAAGAAGAGTCAAGAGTCAAGCTGAGCATCCAAGAAGATCCAGGGAGGACAGTTTCTGGCTTCCCTGGCATCAGTTTCACCAGATAGTGTAGACATCTCAGAGCAAGCAACAAAGTGGCAGGATTTGGAAGCAGGACCTTCAGCCTCACCTTGTTTGTTGAGACCTGGAGCTTACATTCTGGTGGTTGATACTGGTGAAGCTGATAGATGATAAGTAAAGCGTTCTGAGACCAGGTGTGCCAGCTACAGCCTCAATTCCAGAAATCTCAACTCATCCACATTTTGGGGTTAACTGCTTATCTCAGAGCATATACCCCAGTTGACAGGCACTACGCCCTACTTATAGGATCTGCAGCCTCACCTGTCTTCTGCACCTGGGAATTTACATATCAATGGTAGATACTGGTGGAATCAATAGACAACATTGCAGGAGAGACCATGGACCACAGCCCCTGCCTCAGAGATCCCAATTCATCCAAAGAAGGGTGTTGACTTCTGACCAGGGAAGGACATTGGGGGGCCAAATATAGGAACTAGACACCAGCTTTATCCCAGGCTGCAGCACTTGTAAGTGCAGTTGCTGAGGAAATAGTGCCCTGTCAACTGTGGTCATCCATAGGAGAGTGAAGTCCTTAGCTACTGCCATAGGGCAGCAAGCTCTCTACTTGCTGTGATAAAAGTCCTGGGAGGGGTGGCTCTGGTTGGAGCACCTGAAGTCAATCACAGACTGAAAACTGAATTAAGGACCAGGAATTTTACGTCACTCTGGAATATGGAAATTGGAAGAACTAAACAGGGCCCAGGAAATAAAAAAACAACCCCCTAAAAGCTGGGGCACCATCCCCAACACCCCCTTAAGAACCCTAAAATTCTAGCCAAAAAATGATAATTAAACATATTGACCTGGCAACTGATTTTTTTTTAAATGAATGAGCAAAGTAGAAAGAACCCCACTATTGATAGCTTTTAGAGAGGACAGAAAAGAGTTGGTTCGAAATCAGAAGATAGTAAAGTAAAAACACTTCTAAAACAACAAAGAAAAATAGTAAATCATAACAAGCTCAAAAAAGAACTTTTGGAAGGGTTTTTAAAAGACTTTAAAAACCCAATGAAAGAGGTTGAGACATAATTAGAAAAAAAATAAGACAGTGCAAGAAAGTAAAGAAAATTATGAAAGATCATCCAAATCAAAAAAGAGATCTAGAAACTCAAAGAAGAAAATAATTTATCAAAAAGCAAATGTGGTCAAGGTAAAATGAACAACTTTCTAATCCAATAAATAACAAAGCAAAATTAAAAGAATGAAATAATAAAAGATAATATGAAATATTTTAACACAAAAACCACTGACCTGGAAAAATAGGTCAAGAAGAGATGATATAAGAATTGTAGGACTGTCTTACAGTTATGATTTTAAAAGTATAGACATATTCCAAGAAATCATCAAAGAAAAATCTCTAGAAATTTTAGAACCAGAATATAAAACATAAAAGTGAAAAAAAATTCACCAATAAACACCATAAAGAAACACCAAGATGAAAATGCAGAGGGGCATCTTTTCTTAGTTCTGTAGCTCCCCAGTTAAGAAGAAAACACTACAAGTAAGAAGAAAAAAACATTTTAAATACCATGGAGCTACAGTCAGAATAACACAAGTCTTAAACACTTCAACATTAAAAGAATAAATTACATGAGGCACAATATTTTGAAAACCAAAGGAATTGGGTTAAAACCAAGAATAATATACCCAGCCAAGATGATCATAATTACACAAGGAAAAAAATAGATATCTAATGAACTAAAAGTTTCAAGTAGTTTTGGGGAAAAGCCCAACTCATTATAAAATTTGACCTACAAGAAACACAGGAAGGTAAATATGAAAGACCAATTGTAAGTGACCAAAAAGGCCAAACTGTTTACTTCTTATATGGGAAAATATCACTTTAATAACACTTAAGAATGATATCATTACCTGAGTAGTTTAAAAGAGAACATGTAGACAGAAGACAAGATTAGGTGAATATAATGGAATTATTTAAAAATAATAATTAAACAGTTGAAAGAGGTTAAATTAAACAATTATTTCATATAAAAGAAGCATAAGTGGAAGAACTATCACAGAGAAGGGGAGGAGGGAGTGGAGGGTTGGTACTAATAGAAGCCCAACTGTCATCAAATCTGGATTAAAGAGGGAACATATACAACCAGAAGGACAAAAATCTTCTTAATGTACAGAAAAACCAGGAGTAAAGTGGATAGGATAAGGGACAAAGAGTCCTCTTAAGGAATTAAGAGATTATAAAAAGGGAGGGTAGTTTAAGAGAAAAGAGGGCAAAGGAATAAGAAAATGAGGGGGGTAGAATACTTAGAAGTGAGTACACATAAAGAAATAGAAGGGCACAGTTTGAGGGATAAATAGGGGACTTTTGGAAAGATATATATAGAATAAGAATTGAGAGGGAAGGGAGAAAAGAAAACAGAGGGATCAGAAGAATGGGCTAAATTAGAACAGGGAGGGCAAGGGGAGAGGATAAGAGAAAGGCTCTAAGAAGGGGTGCAAATTGGAGATGTAGTAAACAGAAGAAAATGAACATTTGGAGAGGGATGTGACAAAAGGAAAGGAAGAGAGAGGCAAACAGTAAAGAAAAACAAAATCGAGGGAAATACACAACTAATAATTATGACTTTGAATGTGAATGGGAAGAATACACTTATAAAATGAAAATGGATAGCAGAATAGATCAAAAACGAAAATCCAACAATATGTTGTTTACAAGAAACACACTTAAAATGAGAGATATACATAGAGTAAAAATAAAGTACTGGACCAGAATGTACTATGCACTAGCTGTTACAAAAAAAGGAGGGGTATCAATCATCTGACAAAGATGGAACTAAAACAGATGTAATTAAAAGAGATAAACAAATAAACTATGTAATGTTGAAATATATGAAGAGTTAAGTTAATTAAGTAAAATTTTAGTAAATCTTCCCTATTGTATATCATAGGCCTCACATTTACTGACAGACAGAGGGGCTGCTTTGAACTTTGTTGTCTTCATGACTCTTGATTAAAGTCTTATATATAAAATATTGAGAGAACTTTGTCAAATTTATAAGAATAAGAGCCATCCCCCAATTGATAAATGTCCATAAGATATAAATAGATAATTTTCAGATGAAGAAATCAAAGCCATATACAAGTATGTGAAAAAATGCTCTAAATTACTGCTAATTGGCAAAATGCAAATTCTGAGATACCATTTCACACCCATCAGATTGGTTAAAATGACAAAAGGGGAAAATGGCAAATGTTGGAGAGGATGTAGAAAAATGGGGACACTAATACACTGTTGGTGGAGCTCTGAACTAATCCAAACCATTTTGGAGAGTAAAATGGAATTACACTCAGAGCATTATAAAAGTGTATATATCCTGAGACGTAGGAATATCTTTGCTGGATATCTTTTCCCAGGGAAATCTGGGGAAAAGGAAAAGAATCTTTACGTTCCAAAATATTTATAGTAGAGACAAAAAACTGGCAATTGAGGAGGTGCCTATCAATTGAAGAATGGCTAAAGAAATTGTGGTATATGATTGTGATGGAATACTACTGTGCCATAAGAAACAATGAGCAGGCTAATTTTTTTTAATGGAAAGCACTACAGAGGAGAATGAACAGCAAAATGAATATAACCAAAAGAACATTATACACAGCTACGGATTTAATACTTGAAGAATAAATTGTGAATGTTACCTCCAGAGAATGAACTGAAAAATGGAAACGTGAAAGACATAATTTATATATACATAGCTGTCTCCCAGATGATGCCTTTGATGATGAAGGTAGGAAAGGGAGGGAATGAGACACTTGTAAATAAATTCTATTAATTAAAAAAATGTAATTAAGAAAAAATCTAAAAGAAAATGAAAGAAAAATAAAGCAGGTTGTCTGATATATATTAGCTGTGAGGCCAATAAGGAGTCACCCCACCTCTCAGTGACCTACATATTGCTTTTAGATTATAAATTCAGATAAGATATCAATATGTACTAGCAGCTTCTACCTTAGGAAGTGATAGAGGATATTTCTACACCAAGAATTCCATGTGGATGAAATCAGAAGTTCAAGCCAAAAGAAGTGGGGAAGGGATGTTGGAAACTACCAGAACTTACATTTTATTGACAAATTCCTTTTTGCATTTATTTTTTCTAGTTTACATATTGACACAAGTTTTAATGTAATTTTCCTGTACATTTTACAATACATGTTCTCTCTCTCCTTTCTCCCAAAGAAGATAAGAAATATGATATAGGTTGTACATATATTATTGTATAATACATATTTCAAAGTTTGTCATATTGTGAAAAAAGACATGTATAGCTTACACTAAAGAAAAATTCATGGAAGAACTGAAGTAAAGAATAGTATATTTCAATCTTCATTCAGATTCTGTCAGTTCTTTCTATGGCAGTATATAACATTTTTGTCATAAATCCCTTGTAGTTGCCCTGGATCCTACCTTATTGATAATAATTAAGTAATTCCCAGGTGATCATCATGAATTGTTGTTACTGTGTACAAGTTCCTCTGGTTCTGCTCACTTCACTTTGCATCAATTCATGTAAGTCTTGGCAAGGTTTTTTTGTGATCATCTTGTTTGTCATTTCTTATGCAACAATAGTATTCCATTAAAACTGTATACTACAACTTGTTCTGGTATTCCCCAATTGATAGACATTCCTTCAGCTTCCAATTCTTTGCCACTACAGAAAGAGTTCCTATAAATATTTTTTGAACAGGTAGGCTCTTTTACCAATCTTTGATCTCTTTGAGAATCAGATCTAGTAGTGGTATTACTGGGCCAAAGGGTTTGTACAGCTTTATGGCCCTTTGGGAATAGTTTCAAATTTCTCTCTAAAATGGTTGTATAATTTACCAATCCTTCTTAATCTTAATGCCTTCCCTCTGATATTACTCCCAATTTATCCTTTATATATTTTGTTGTATATTGATATAGCCCTCAATTTCATTGAGGGAATCTATTATAATGGAAGTAAAAGTATGTACTCATTTATGTAGTAATACAGAGTAAATTTTTTTAACTTCCTTCTTAAGGATTGAAATTAACCATTTCACATACCCAAAGTTAAGATTTCTGGTGTCTGTTTCCCCCTTATGTCAACCACTGATGTAACCTTTCTGGAGAAAGAAGCCAACAGCACAAGCTCTCCAGGCATTTTATCATTCACAAGTTAGATGCCAAAGGAGGCAAAGATAACCAGAGCCCTAGTAGTTGAGTTCCCATTTCACATAAGCATCAAATTGCTACTGAGATCACATCTTGTTATTTAAAGGACTATATCTAAGAGAATCCACCAGTTGGAATCCACCTCTTCTTTTACCAAGTGTAGTACCTAGCATCATCAGCATTTCTAGCTCAAAAGCCAATCAAGAGACTCAGTAGGTTTGTCATAAATGGCCATAAACTAGGACCCAAATTTCCCACGGAATCAATGTAATAGAAGTTGAACATGCTGGGGCAGAGAGAAAGTGTAGAAGGACACCTGATACAAATGCAACATGAAAACCTATAAAATACATATTATTCTTGTTCCCCAATGCTAATGGTACAGTTTGAATATTGGAATACTAACAACCTCTTTTTATATATAGTAGCAATAGTCTATAATGGAGCAGAGTTGATAAGTATACATTGGGATACTGTTGTTGAGTTGGATTTTTACATGTAGCCTTTCTATTCCTATCCAAGATTATGTGACATTTGCTAGTTTGTTGGAAAGTCTGCGTGGGAAAGTTTGTTTGAAATCCATAAGGCATTTCTTTAAGGTTGATTCAATAAAAAGGAGAAAAAATGTATGCTTGCATCTGGACTGCTTGGCCCAAACACAGTCAAGTTCAGAGGCTCTGAAAAACAATCAATTAATTTCAAGAGTCAGCTACTGGCTGGAATTTAGACACACTGAATCTAGTCACTCCAGACAGAATATTCAAGAGTATTGGTTTTTTGCCAATGAGAGATCTTCTCTCAGCATTTGGACGGTTTGCCAGGAATCATCAAACTTTTATCTTTCTAAATCAATTGCAAAACAAATTGGGCAGGAAGTACCTCCCCAGAGGAAAGTGAGTTAGGGGGAGCCTGGCAGCATAAAGAAACCAGAGAACCCATGAGAGAGCACCAGATTGTTTTTCTTCCAGATGCCAGTGTTCCTTATATTACTTGGATCAGCTAGAGGTTTCACACACATATCTCTTTCTCCCATGCAACTAGAAGTAAATATTCCATTTTATTCTTCATGTTGAATGCCTGATATATGTGTGTGTCCCCCCCCCCATCCTGTCCTAATATATATCACTAAATAATAGAGGCAAATGCAGGGATTAATGATAGACTCTCAAGTAGCTATGATTATCAATGGAATTATGGTGCTGTATAGAGAATGGTGACATGGGAAATGAAGGATTACTTTACAGAGAGCTACTCATAATACCTGTAATTGTAATACTGTTATATACCATAGGTTTTATAGCCTATAAATTACATTATTTTTATTTTTATTGATATATTTTATTTTTACATCACTTATATTTCTGAATATGTCCTTCCATCCATCCCTATCCCAGGGAAAAAAAATAAAATAAGAAGAAAAAAGAGAAAAAAAGTTTTGTAAACTTAACCAACTCATCAAACAAGTACATTCTGAGTGTATGTAGAGAAACAGAAATCTATGTGTGTGTATATATATATATATATATGCATATATATCTTTATAGATACAGAGATATGCATAGTATACAAAAGTCTTAGTTCAGTTCTAAGCTTTAATATTCTTTATATTGTTCCAACCCAGATTCTTATTTATGCAAAGAAGGAACAATATAGGAACAGGATAATATCATCTTTCTTCTTCAGGAACAGGCTTAGTCTTTAAAATTTCATAATATTCAGGTTTAATTGCTTTGTTGTTTTTGTTCATTTGCATAATTGTAGTCATTATATATATTATTTCCTAGTTCTGCTTACTTCATTTTATATGCCATGATACAAGTCTTCCTTTCCTCCTTGGTTTTTCCTCATATTGAACATTTCTTACAATATAATGGGCAGCTAAGTGGCACAAAAGATAGAGTGCTGGGCATAGAGTCAGGAAGACAAATCTTTGTGAGTTCAAATCCGGCCTCAGACACTTAGCTGTATGATTCCTATTTGCCTCAGTTCCTTATCTGACAAATGGGCTGGAGAAGGAGATAACAACTAAGGACTCCAACGTTTTTGTCAAGAAAACTTCAAAATAAGCTTTTAAGAGTCAGATACAACTGAAAACAACTGGACCATAGTACAGTGTACTAATGTTTCATTACATTTATGTACCACCACTTGTTTAGCCATTATCCAATCAATGGGTATCTACTTTATTTGTAATTCTGCTATATAAGTGCTACTACAAATATTTTATATATGTGTGACATTTCTTTTAACCTTTGAGGTCCTTAATATATATGCCAGTATATATTGATAAGTAAAAGGGTGAAGACAATCACTTTTTTAGCATAATTCCAAACTGCTTTCCAGAATGACTATACCAATTCACAATTCCACAAAAAAAATATGATTTAGAAGCCTCTCATACATTGACTATTTCCATCTTTAATTATCTTTGGCATTTTTCTGGGACTGAAGTTATATAGTGATTTATATAAATTATTTCATTGAATGCTAACAACATTGTTGTAAGGTAAGTGGGTAAATATTTTCACTTTTGTCTTTTATATGATATAACCAAGACTCAAAGAGATTTAATGACTTTCCTAAGATCATATGGCTGATAAGCAGCAGATCCAGGACTAAAACCTTAGTTTTCTCCAGTGTTTTTTCTCCTATTCCATTGCTTTGTTTTATAGCCTGCTCTTAATGATATTTCTAAAGAAAATTCAGTCATGAGGGGAATGGAGAGATATAGATAAACAGACAAATGGACATGTATATACGTCTATAGAAAATTGTGTGTATATATATCATAGTTGTACTTATTGCAGCAAATTTTCCATTATGTATGTAAATATTCATTTCTCATACCTATCATTTCATCACTATAGGAATATCCCTTTAAAATTTTTTCTCCCTTAAAAGAAATCAGCAGTTGTTCCGAAACTTATAGTTTTAAATTTTTGTCCTGATTATTAGAATAAATAACTTACCAGATTCACATAGACAATATGTATATGAAAGGCAAGAATTGATCTCAAGTCTTCCTTAATCTGAGAATGGTTTTCTATTCCCTGTGACATGCTATCTCTTCACTTCCATGAATAAAAAATGTCTCAATGTTTGGAAATTCTAAATACATATACCCCATAATTACTTTGAGGTTTTGCTCCAAGTGTCACAGGGAAGGCATAAGACAGATCATTTGTCCTTCTCCTTAAGAAGTACGGCATTATTTGGTTTCTGATCTCTTTTAGCACAAAATACAGATTAAAACATCATAGTTGGATTCTAGGTGTATTGATTAGTCTCTGGTAAAGGAAATATAATTTTTTTTTAAAAAACCCTTACCTTCTGTTTTGGAGTCAGTATTGTGTATTGGCTCCAAGGCAGAAGAGTGGTAAGGGCTAGGCAATGGGGGTCAAGTGACTTGCCCAGGATCACACATCTAGGAAGTGTCTGAGGCGAGATCTGAACCTAGGATCTCCCATCTCTAGGCCTGGTTCTCAATCCACTGAGCTACCCAGCTGCCCCCTAGGAAATATAATTTTTAAAGGAAGATAGAAGGCAGAATTTATCCAACAACCAGTAGTTATATTTGGCTGCAACATAGAATACACTAAAGAAAGCAATATGAACTATTGGAAATTATTGGAAAACATGTGGGAAACATATCATGGAGGTTTTAAATGGCAAACTGAAACTTTTGCATGTTATTTTAGAGACAGAAGGAACCACTGAAAAATTTTTGAGTAGGACAGAAATATGTACCTGAATAATAGAATTTGAGATTTGGAAGCCTCCTAATAGTGTACTGGAAAAGATATGATCATGTTCTATGTTAGGAATATTTATTTGGCTGCAGCATGTATGACAGGTATGAGAAAGGAGAGACTAGAAACGAAAGATGTTCAGTATTTATTTCAATAGACTAAGAAAGAACTAAAGTTGAGTAAGTGGAGAAAAAGGGAATAATATAAGAGGTGTTATGGTGGTAGAATGAAGAAAAGTTGGAATTGTTGGATCTGAACTATGAGGAACAGGCAAGAGCATCTATATAATAAGATATAATAATATATTTTGTATAATAATGCATTATTGCATAATAATAGCATTTACATAGTATTATAAGATTTTCAAAGCACTTTACATGAGATATTTTATTCTCAAATCAATTACAAGAGATTAGATCTATTATTATCCCCATTTAAAAGATGAGAACATTGAATCTATTGAGTAGTTAAATGACTTTCCCAGGTCACAAATCTTGTATGTACCAGAAGGAGTTTAACTCCAAGTTTAAAATTTTATGTGATTGGAAGGATAGTGGTGTAATCAGCTAAAATAGTTAAAATTTTGAGGAAGAATGCACTTAAATGGAAAAGAAAATTAGTTCTGTTTGTAATGATGAGTTTGAGCTGACATAGGTAGAGATGTCTAACAGACAATTAATTGGCAATGAAGGCTAGAGTTTAGCTAAAGTTTAGGGTTATCTACATAGCTGAGAGACTCATATATGTAGAAATGTATCATTGAAGGTGGAGTCAAGGTGGGCAAAGGCTATAGTCTGGAGGGAGTACCTTGCAGGCAGGGCTATACCAAGCTCAGAGCATTGTAAACATGTGGTGGGGAAGGACCTGGAGAGGGAGCTCAGAGCTGACAGCCTGGTCACAGCAGAGAAGACCCTCCATATAGCTCCAGCCTTCCAGGAGGTTTTGCCCTCAGGGCACATCCAGCCCAACCCAGCTGAATGTAATCCCATCAAAAGTCTTCAGAAGTCAGGGAAGCTCAAGCTTCAGCACCCCACCCCCACAGACTGCACTGAGAGATATCCTGACAAAACTCTAAGAGGGGAGACTGACAGAAATCCCCCAAGCCAAAAAAGAATGAGAGAAGCAAGAGCATAGACAACCAAAAGGAGCAAAGAAGGGGTAAATATGAGCAAACAACAGAAAAGGAAAAAAGAAATTACAATCAACAGCTTCTATACAGACAATGAACAAAGAGCAGATGGGACAGAGAAGGAGGAGGAGGGAACATCGAGCAATGAAACAGATATCCCACCAAATTGGATACAGGCTTTGGAAGAACTCAAAATACAATTAAAAACACAATTAAGAGAGGCTGAAGACAATAGGAAAAAAACTTAAAAACTAAGATAAGTCATCTGGAAATAGAAAATAGTGTCTTGAAAGCCAAACCAGATTGAAAATGAGGAGATGAAAGACGAGGCAAAGAAGAGGAAACATGAAGCAAAGGAGATGACAGATGAGGTAGCGAGAATGAAAGATGACCTCCAAAGAAGATCAGACCAGAAGGAGAAGGATGACTAAAAAGCCAGGGATGAAATCCAGTCTTTAAGAACCAGAAAACAACAACTAGAATTGTGTCCTCACAAGGCAGCAGGACACTATAAAACAAAAGCAAAAGACTTAAAAAAGTGAGAAGTCTAGTAGTCCAGCTTGTACTGCAGCTCCGAATTCATGTAGCTCACGCAGTTTGTGCTGTAATTCCTGTATATAGGAAGCAATAGTAGTATCTCCCCCTAACAGCGATGTATAAGCCGAGGAGAAAGGCTTAGCCTGTATAGGTGGATGTCCAAAAAGCATCTCAAATGGTGAAATATGTAAGTCTCCTTTAGGCCTGCTTCTAAGATAAAATAGGGCCAGAGGGAGAATTTCAGGCCATTTTAAATGGTCTCAGTGCATAATTTGCCAATCATAGTTTTAAGTCCTTTGTTCATCCTCTCAACTTGGCCTGAACTCTGGGGATGATATGGAACATGGAATTTTGGAGTTATCCCCAAACAAGAATATATCTGGTTTAGAACAGAATCAGTAAAATGACTCCCCTATCAGAGTCAATACGTGCTGGCAGGCCAAAGCGAGAAATAATTTCTTTTAAAAGCACCTTAGCAACAAAAGCCTCTGTGGCTCAGGTCGCAGGAAATGCTTCCGGCCATCTGGTCAGTTGGTCTTCTATGACCAGACAGAATTTATATTGTCCAGCCTTTGGCATCGTTATGAAATCTATCTGCAGGTGCTCAAAAGGTGTGTAAGCCAGAGGATGCCCACCAAAGGCTTTGCCATGAAAGGCATGTTGGTTATATGCCTGGCAGGTAGGGCAGGATGAACACACTTTAGAGGCTACAGTAGTTATGCCAGGGGCTATCCATACTCTCTTAACAGAGTCCACGATGCCCTGGGTACCAAAGTGGCCATTCTTATGAACAGATTGGCAAATTTGGTTATAGAAACTTCTAGGGAGCAGGGGTTTTCCTTCAGATGACACCCAAACTCCATTGATTTGTTTTGCTTTAAATTTTTGTTTCCATTTTTCCACTTCCTTCTCATTATAGGAAAGTGATAAATTTAAGTCATCAGTAATTGTTAATGTTAAAAGTAATTCAGGTCCTTCTATGGCTGCTAGCTTTGCAGCAGCATCTGCTCCGTCATTTCCCCTAGAGACAGGGTCAGAGCCACCTGTATGGGCAGAGCAATGAACTACAGCTAGGGCTTTAGGCAGTTTGAGAACAGAAAGAACTTCATTAATAATTTCAGCATTAGCTATAGATTTTCCAGCTAAGGTTAAAAATCCTCTCTGGAGGCATAGCATCCCGACTGAGTGACAAATGCCAAAAGTATATCTAGAATCCATATAAATTGTCGCTCTTTTACCCTTGGCAATTATACAGGCATGTTTCAGAGCTATGAGTTCTGCCCCTTGAGTGCTAATATTAGAGGGCAATGAAGCTGACCACTCAGTGGCAAATTCTGTGACTACAGCAGCTCCAGTGTAGCATATGCCATCTCTCATAAAAGAAGAACCATCAGTAAATAAGATCAGGTCTGAGTTGTTTCAGGGAGCGTCCAAGAGATTAACCCGAGGCTTTTCTGCCATGGACACTAGTTTTTCACAACTGTGTAATGGTTCTCCTGAAGTTGGTAAGTCTGGAAGCAAGGTGGCAGGATTAAGGGTTGTACAGCATTTTAGAGTAATATTTTCATTGTTTAGCAAGGTTATTTCATACCTTGTAATTCGCTGATCAGAAAATGTCTGTGTTCTCTGTCATAGCAATAATGCTTCTATCTCATGTGGGCACATAATTGTTAGTGGGCATCCCAATACTAGATCAACGGTTTTTGTCACTAGTAAAGCAGTAGCAGCCACGCCTCTAAGGCATGGTGGTGCTCCTGAAGCTATTGGGTCCAGCTGGGCTGAATAATAAGCAACTGGGCGCTGAGAAGGCCCCCAAGTCTGAGTTAAAACCCCTGAAGCTACTCCTCTTCTCTCATGTACATACAAAGTAAATGGCTTGTTGTAATCTGGGATGCCTAGAGCAGGGGCAGACAGGATAGCCTTTTTCAGCTCTGATAGAGCTGACAGGTGTTCAGGCTCTAATTTGAGGGGTTCAGGGATTGAATCCCTTGTTAGGTCTATAAGGGGTTTAGTAATTTTCCCATAGCAAGGAATCCATTCTCTGCAAAACCCTGTTGCTCCCAGAATTGCTCTTAACTGTTTTTTAGTGGTAGGAGCACTCAATTTTTAAATATTCTCAATTCACTTGGGAGAAATAGAATGGGCACCAGCTGTCAGAATGAACCCCAAATATTCTACTTTGGGGAGATACCACTGAACTTTATCCTTCAAGATCTTATGACCTCTTTTGTGCAATTCCAAAAGAAGGTGCTTACTATCTTCCTGACATGCTTCTGCATCTGCGGAAGCCAAGAGTAGGTCGTCTACATATTTTATTAATTTGCTGTTTTTAAATTTTATATTATCTGTATCTTGTCCCAAAATTTGTGCAAATAAGGTCAGGCTTTCTACATAACCCTGGGGCAAACAACTCCAGGAATATTGGGTGCCATTCCAGGTGAAAGCAAAAATATGCCTCAAGTTCTCATGTATGGGTATGGAAAAGAAGGCTGAGCACAAGTCTACTACTGTAAAGTATGTAGCTATGCTAGGAATAGAAGAAATAATAGTATTGATATTGGGAACTACGGAGTGTCTCTTTATAACGTGATTGTTCACAGCCCTCAAATCCTGTACGAATCTATAGAGGTGTTTGCCATCTGGACCCCTTTTTGGTTTTTTAATGGGGAGGATGGGCATGTTGTATTCAGATTACAAGGGGAAATTATTCCTTGGTCAATTAATGAGTTTATTATTTGGGTAATGCCCTCTGTTGCCTCCTTGGAGAGAGGATACTGAGGAATGCAAGGAGGTGGGCTGGATTTGGTTTTTATTTGCACTGGAGCAGCTGATTTAAGTAAGCCTACATCAGTAGAAGATGTGGCCCAAAGAGACTCTGGTATATCTGTAGGTATTTCAAAGGTAGGATGCTGCTTTGCCTCCTGGCTCTCTGAGAGAAGTACAGGGAGTAAATGTAAGGTTTCCTCGGGCACTTCTAAGGAGAGAGAGCCATCTGGGGTGCACATTATTGTGGCTTGTAATTTGCATAGTAAATCTCTCCCCAGCAAATTTGTGGGGGATCCAGGCATTAAAAGAAAAGAATGTTCAACAGTTAGGGGTCCCATGTGTACCATGCAAGGAGAAAGTTTTGGGATCTTTAACAGTTTTCCTGAAACACCTATTACATTTAGGGAGCCAATAGAATCACATTTCTCATCTGGTTTGCTTACTAGAACTGACCTAGATGCTCCAGTGTCTAAAAGACAGTCATAGAATGAATTTCCTACCTTTAAAGTGACATGAGGTTCCTTACTATTTGGGGGGGAGTGTATAGGTATTATTGGCATTAGAATATCAGGGTCTGGAAAATCAAAGGTTTCATTCTTTGATTCCAAGGCCCTCACACCCCCCCCCCATTCACACCTTCATAAAGATGCTTGGACAGTTTTTTGGGACCCTCTATGCTGTTGGGGGTGTTCACCCTGAGTGCAGTGTGGTTCAGCTCCATTTCTTATATATTGTTGTTGGGCATTGTGTTGGGTATTATCATTTTCTGTGTTTTGAGCACTGTCATTATTTTGATTGGCATTGTGGTTCCTATCGTTATTATTCCTAAAGGTGTTATTATTTCTTTCTTTCCCTTAGCCAGCTCCTACAGATCATTGTTGCATGGCCTCTCTTCCCACAGAAAAGGCATATTAAGGGGTATGTTAGTGATTTATCTGTGGATTCCTGCAAAGGGGCCATGGTCTCTCCCTTATTTTTCAATTGTTCCTTTAAAATTTCAGTTTCTTTTTTTAAGTCTGCCACTGACGTATCGTGTGTCTCAGGTTTTTTTGTATGACCCTTATAGACATAGGTTGCTACTTTCCTCAGTTCTTCGAGGTCCATAGACTCCCAGGTGGGACAGCTAGTTTCAAAGTAGTCTTTTACTGCTGAATGACAATTCCTAACAAATTGTCTGCGTATATGTTTGATGTCTCTTTCTCTGGTCAAATTAAGATCCATATATGTATTTCCTACATCAATAAGTCTATCCAGAAAGTGGGAGGGGGTCTCATCAATTTCCTGTTGGGTGCGTTCAAATTTTTCCCATGTTTCAGGTCTATCAGAGCAATCTTTCATGGCTCTTAATAATGCTTCTCTGGCCAGGGCTAGTTTTGTATGATCTTGTGCAACATTGGGGTTCCAGTTTGGATCTACAGTTGGCCAATGGTGAGCTCCTCTACCGCTTTTCTTATTAGCTAGAGAGATAACATTATATTTCTCTCTCTTTGTCAGAAATGTATCTAACAAATTTTCCACATCCAACCAAGAAGGGTCAAAGTGCCTGAATATATACTCTAATTTTTCTATAACCAATATTGGTTATGCCTCAAATGATGGAACATTGTACTTGAATTTTTCAAAATCATCAGGTTTAAAACGTGTATAGTGTCTTACAGACACCAAGTTCCCCTCTTTATTAAAGGTAGGTACTTCCCTCAATGGAAATAAACTTCTGTCAAAATTATCTGGTGTTACTGTTTCTAGGCTACTTGCTCCGTTTTCAATGGGGTAGGTAAGAGAAGGGGAAAGGTTAGGATTATTGGCTGTTGGGGCATGGGTTTGGGGATTGGAGCATTAGCATGGGTGGGGAGAAGGGCCAGGACAGGAACAGGGGGTGGGACTAAGGGGACAGGGTATGAGGCATGGAATAGGGGAGGGCCCAAGGTGGGAGGGGCAGGAACATGGGTGGGGGTGGGACCAGGGTGGGAAGGGCATGAAAGGGGGGGAGGAGTAGGGCTGAAGGGACAGGGTATGAGGCATGGACAAGGGGAGGGGCCAGGGTGGGAGGGGCAGGAACGGGGGGCAGGGCTGAAGGGACCGGGGGAGGGATAGGAATGGAGGGCAGGGCTGAAGGGAAAGGGGAAAGGGCAGGAATGGGAGCATGGTCAGGGGCTGGGTGGTCAGAGGGGGCTGCTATTTGAGCCAAATTGTTTAGAGCAGGGTGGGTCAGGGAATCTGATAATGATGGGGAATGGAGAGATAAATCACTCCTATTGCGGAATGTTCTTAACTCTCTTTTGATGTTTTGCAAGAACGTTTTGATCTCTTCCCATCTATCTTCTGTAAGCTCATCTTTTCCCTCAAGTCGTTGAGTAAGAAAAGTATTCAGTTCCGTAATTTGTTGATTAATAAAAGTATTTTGTTCCTTACTGTGTTTATTAATAAAAGGAACAAGAGAGTGTTCTCTCTTAGAGGAGATTAGGTATATTATTACAACTACAACAAGTACAATCACAAGAAAAAGGAGTGCAAAATTCATGTAGAGATTAATAGTCTCTGAAAAGAGCCAACCTATAGGAACACCTATTAGGAATCCCATGTACTTGGTTATTGAACTTATAAGCCATTTTCTAAGCAAGTCATGTACTGGCTGAAGTCACATTTTTCTTCTTTTTTATTTATTTCATTTCATTTTATTTATTTATTTTTTAAGGTCAATTACTAAGTTGCCTGTAACTTTTTCTTCTTGTCAGTAGGCAGTTCTCTTTACTGCTTACTGCTAAGGGCCTATTCTGTTGTAAATTCTCCTATCTTTCTCTTAGGCTAAGCTTATTTGAAAGGTATGGGAGGAGTCACAAGAGGGAGGAAGCCAAACAAAACAGTATGCCTGGAAGCAGAGGCTGTATGAAAAGGGGCTGATTAGGAGTGAATTCACTGTAAATAAAGGATAGAGATACAACTCCTTCTTTTACAAAGTGTGTATATGGGAGGGTCCCAGCAATCTTCTTTAGCCCTCAGGCTAAAACTGCTGGGAACATGTGCTATCTACCTCGAGAAAAGCCCACTTAAATTTTTAAGACTAGAAAGGCCAGGAAACAGAAAAATGGGCTTTAAGTTGGCACCCTAACTGTACTCAGCTGTTTTTGTTGCGAGGCAGGGGCTCTGTTCTCCAGAGTTTCCTCCCTGCTAAGCAGTTGATTAGATTTAGCTACCTATCTAGTCTCTACATTGTCTTCATAGACCTGACAAAGGCGTTCGACACAGTGAACAGGGACGCATTGTGGGTACTCCTCAGCAAGCTCGGTTGCCCAGCAAAATTCATCAAACTGACCCAACTCTTTCATGTCAACATGACAGGGGAAGTCCTATCTGGTGGAGAGACTTCCGATCACTTCAACATCTCCAATGGCGTGAAACAAGGCTGGGTCCTCACTCCAGTACTATTCAACCTTTTTTTCACCCAAGTATTATGACATGCTGTGATGGATCTAGACCTGGGCGTCTACATCAAATACTGACTGGATGGCTCACTATTTGACCTTCGCCGCCTGACTGCAAAAACAAAGACAACAGAGAGACTCATCCTGGAAGCTCTCTTTGTAGATGACTGTGCTCTCATGGCCCACCAAGAAAATCATCTCCAAACCATTGTGGACAGGTTCTCCACCGCAACAAAATTGTTTGGCCTGACGATCAACCTCAGCAAAACAGAGGTGCTGTTCCAACCTGCACCAGGGAGGCCAACGAACCAGCCATGCATTACAATCAATGGCACGCATCTTTCTAACGTCAACACTTTCAAGTACCTGGGCAGCACCATCGCCAACGACGAGTCCCTAGACCACGAGATTAATGCCAGGATCCAAAAGGCCAGCCAGGCACTTGGGAGGCTGCACTCCAAAGTCCTCCAACACAGCGGTGCAAGCACTGCGATGAAGCTCAAAGTGTATAACGCAGTGGTCCTCAGCTCGCTCCTGTATGGTTGTGAGACATGGACACTGTACCGGAAGCTCATGAAACAGCTGGAGCAATTCCACCAATGCTCCCTCTGATCAATCATGATCTGATGGCAGGACCACCAATCATGAAGTCCTCGACAGAACCAACTCCACCAGCATCAAAGTCATGGTCCTCAAAACCCAGCTACGATGGTCTGGACACTTCATCTGCATGGACCCACAGAGAATACCAAGACAGGTATTCTATGGTGAACTGTCAGCTGGACTCAGGAAACAAGGCCGACCAAAGAAAAGATTCAAGGATCAGCTAAAGTCCAACTTGAAATGGGTTGGCATTACACCAAAGCAACTAGAACTCGCGGCCTCTGTCAAAAGCAGCTGGTGAACCCACATTAACCATGCCGCCACCACCTTTGAAGATGAGCGACATCAACGTCTTGCCGCTGCGCGTGAATGCCGACACCAGGCCACAACCGCGCCTCCGATAACAACTGGTGTCCCATGCCCCATGTGCCACAAACTGTGTGCCTTAGCCTTTGGACTCCAAAGCCACATGAGAGTACACCATAGATGAAACTGCAAAAAGACAATAGTCATTCTCGATCACCGAGAGATAGCCACTACACTACTACTACCTATCTAGCTATCAGAGTCACACAGGTGTGAAGTACTTGAGGTCAGATCTGAACCTAGGATCTTCCATCTCCAAGCCTGGCCTGGCTCTGAATCCACTGAGCCAGCCAGCTGACCCCTTAAGATTAAAGTGGGGAGGAAAAGAAAAAGCTGCTGACCCCAATTTAAATTAAGGAGAGAAGAGAAGAGAGAAATAGTGTTTTATACTCACCTGTTCTGACAGCTGTGTCTTTAAGCCAAGTTAGGAGGTAAAAAGGACTGACTGAGTGAGGAGGAAGTGGGGTGAAAAGGCAAGAAAATTCAGGAAATTTATTGAGGGAATTCAACAAACCTACGTGATCTGCCAAAACTGTAATAGTGAAAATCTCACCTTTAGAGATTGTTATAATATCAATTTATGGCCTCCGACTTCCAGGTAAACATAAACATGGCTGCAATTTAGACGCTACCCACTTCCTCTCCCCGGCACCAAACGAAATAGACTACATCAAAGGAGCATAAAAATTACCTTTGGAGGAACAGAAGGACTCCCCAGTACCCCAAAGAGGCGAAGGTATGTGGGGTTTGAATATTTCCACACTATAATAAGAAGGAGGAAAAGCTTGCACAGAAACGTGAACTGAGCCACCCTTCCCACCCCCACCTCCCCCACCAAACCAGAGTGAGCTACTGGAGCATTCACTGGGACAGCGAGTGAGTGGGGAATGTCTCTGTCTGGGGGGGCACTCCAGGGTCCTTGGGATCTGGGGACTGCCAGGAAAAAACGTCTCAGGGCGGTTTCACAGGAGAATCCTGCGCTGAGCATGGGGGTCGGGAGCTGTACTCGGGGCAGTTGAGCTGAGCATCTGGGCGGAGCTAAACACCAGGGGCAGACCACGCACTGATTATCTGGGCGGAATTGATAACCTGGGTGGTTGCTCTGAGAACAGGGTCCTGCGCTCTAAGAAACCTCAGAGATGGGGATGAACTAGTCTGAGGCAACCTAAATTCACAGAAAATCCACCCATATTACCCAGAACCCAGACCAAAAAGGAAAGGGGAATAAAACCACTAAAGGGATGGCACACATGGCCCAAAATCAAGCCTCCAGGAAAAAAGGGAAAAAGGTGACTATTGAAAACTTTTATGGTGGGAGTACCCAAGGAAAAGAAGAGAATGAGGATGAAATCCAAAAAAAATCAGAACATCCCTCCGAAAATGGAAACTATCAACAAGCTCTGGAAGATCTCAAACTGAAGCTTACCCAAAAGATGGAAACCTGGAAAGAAAAATGGGAGAAAGAGATCAGCAGTCTGACAGATAAGACTGCTCAATTGGAAAAAGAGCTCGGGGCATCCAATAGAAGGGCAGACAAAGGTGAAAAGCAAAACCAGTCCCTAACGACCAGAATTAAGCAACTCGAAGAAAGTGAGATCATAAAACAGCAAGAATCAATAAAGCAAAGCCAAAAAATTAATGAATTAGAAGAAAACAAAAAATCTCACTGAAAAGGTCACAGACTTGGAAAACAGAGGAAGGAGAGACAACCTCTGAATTATCGGTCTCCCAGAAAAACCAGATATAAACAATAAACTCGATGTTATTCTACAGGAGATTATAAAAGAAAATTGCCCACACGTTCTGGAACAAAGGGGCAAAATAGAAATAGAAAGGGTTCATAGAACACCCTCTATACTAAATCCCCCAAAACAACTCCTAGGAATGTAATTGCCAAATTCAAGAGCTTCCAAGAAAAGGAGAAAATCCTACAAGAAGCCAAGAAGAGGAGCTTCAGATATAAGGGAGCTCCCATGAGGATCACACATGACTTAGCGGCTAACACACTAAGAGACCGCAAAGCATGGAACATGATATTTAGAAAGACAAGAGAGCTGGGTCTCCAACCAAGAGTCAACTACCCAGCAAAACTGACTATATATTTCCAGGGGAAAGTATGGGCATTCAACAAAATAGAAGATTTCCAAGCATTTGCTAACAAAAGACCAGAACTTAGTGGAAAATATGATATCCAAGCACAGAAAGCAAGAGAAACATGAAAAGGTAAATATGAAAGAAAGGGAAAAGGAGATAAATCTTATCTTTTTCTTTAAGTCAAACTCTCTTTTATAAGGACTACATTTACATGAAATTATATATATATATATTAATATGTGGGGGAAATGTTTTATGTAACTCTCAAAAATTGTATGCATCATAAGAGTAGTTAGAAGAAACATGCATAGGGAAAGATTGGGACATTAAGAAGATTTGGGGAAAGTGGGGGCAAAGAAAGGGAAAGGGAGGGGGGAACCGTCGATAACACTAAGATTTAGTTCAAGAAATAGGGGGGGACTTAATAGAATAATCTTTCCCATATAAAGATACACATGGGAAGGGGAGGGGAAGAACTCTCATATGAGAAGGAAAGGAAGAGAGCGTGAAGTGGAATTACTTAAACCTTACTCTCAGTGAAATCAAATCTGAGAGGGAAGAACATCTAGATCCAGTGGGATCCTGAATTCTATCTTATCTATTAGGGCAAGAAAGAAAGGAAAATTAAGGAGGGGGATGGGGTAGTGAGTAAAAAAAGGGAGGGAAGGATAGGGGGGAGGGGAAGGGAGCATAAAAAGGGAGGGGCTAGAAAGGGAAGCATCTCAAGGGAGGGGACTAGGGGGACTGACTTAAAGTAAATCACTGGTTCAAAAGGAGATAGCTAAAGAAGAAAGGTCAGAACTAGGGGAAGATATCAAAATGCCAGCAAATCCACAAATGACAATCATAACTTTGAACATGAATGGGATGAACTCACCCATAAAATGTAAACAAATAGCAGATTGGATTAGAACCCCAAACCCTACCATTTGTTGTCTTCAAGAAACACATATGAGACGGGTTGATACTCACAAGGTTAGAATTAAAGGTTGGAAGAAGACCTTCTGGGCCTCAACTGATAGAAAGAAGGCAGGAGTTACAATCATGATATCTGACAAAGCCAAAGCAAAAATAGACCTGATCAAAAGGGATAGGGAAGGTAAATATATTCTGTTAAAAGCGAGTATAGACAATGAGGAAATATCACTAATCAACATGTATGCACCAAATGGTATAGCATCCAAATTTTTAATGGGGAAACTAGGAGAATTGAAGGAGGAACTAGACAGTAAAACTATATTAGTGGGAGACTTGAACCAACCACTATCAAATTTAGATAAATCAAACCAAAAAATAAACAAGAAAGAGGTAAAAGAGGTGAATGAAATCTTAGAAAAATTAGAGTTAATAGACATATGGAGAAACATAAATAGGGACAAAAAGGAATACACCTTCTTCTCAGCACCACATGGCACATTCACAAAAATAGATCATACACTAGGTCACAGAAACATGGCACACAAATGCAGAAAAGCAGAAATAAGTAAATGCAGCCTTTTCAGATCACAAGGCAATAAAAATATTGATCGGTAAGGGTACATGGAGAGCCAAATCAAAAATTAATTGGAAATTAAATAATATGATACTCCAAAATCGGTTAGTTAGAGCAGAAATCATAGAAACAATTAATAATTTCATTGAAGAAAATGACAACGGCGAGACATCTTTTCAAACCTTATAATATGCAGCCAAGGCAGTACTTAGAGGAAAATTCATATCCCTGAGTGCATATATTAACAAATTAGGGAGGAGAGAGATCAAGGAATTGGAAATGCAAATAAAAAAACTTGAGAACAAACAAATTAAAAAACCCCAGAAGAAAACCATACTAGAGATCCTAAAAATTAAGGGAGAAATTAATAAAGTTGAAAGTGACAGAACTATTGAGCTAATAAACAAGACTAGAAGCTGGTACTTTGAAAAAACAGACAAAATAGACAAAGTACTGGTTAATCTAATTTAAAAAAGGAAAGAAGAAAGGCAAATTAACAGCATCAAGGATGAAAAGGGGGATCTCACCTCCAATGAAGAGGAAATTAAGGCAATCATTAAAAACTACTTTGCCCAACTGGCAATAAATATACCAACCTAGGTGATATGGATGAATATTTACAAAAATATTAATTGCCTAGACTAACAGAAGTAGAAATAGATTTCTTAAATAATCTGATATCAGAAAATGAAATCCAACAGGTCATTAAAGAACTTCCTAAGAAAAAATCCCCAGGGTCTGATGGATTCACCAGTGAATTCTATCAAACATTCAAAGAACAGCTATATCCAATACTATACAAACTATTTGACATAATAAGAATAGAGGGAGTTCTACCAAACTCCTTTTATGACAGAAACATGGTACTAATTCCAAAGCCAGGCAGGCCAAAAACGGAGAAAGAAAATTATAGACCAATCTCCCTAAGGAATATAGATGCAAAAATCTTAAATAGGATACTAGCAAAAAGACTCCAGCAAGTGATCAGAAGAATCATTCACCATGATCAAGTAGGATTCATACCAGGGATGCAGGGCTAGTTTAATATTAGGAAAACCATCCACATAATTGTCCACATCAACAAGCAAACCAACAAAAATCACATGATTATTTCAATAGATGCAGAAAAAGTCTTTGATAAAATACAACACCCATTCCTATTAAAAACACTGGAAAGCATAGGAATAGAAGGGCCGGTTCTAAAAATAATAAACAGTATATATCTAAAACCATCAACTAATATCATCTGCAATGGGGATAAACTAAATCCATTCCCATTAAGATCAGGAGTGAAACAAGGATGCCCATTATCACCTCTATTATTTGACATTGTATTAGATACACTAGCAGTAGCAATTAGAGAAGAAAAAGAAATTGAAGTCATTAAAATAGGCAAGGAGGAGACCAAATTATCGCTCTTTGCGGATGACATGATGGTCTACTTAAAGAATCCTAGAGATTCAACCAAAAAGCTAATCGAAAAAATTTAGCAAAATTGCAAGATACAAAATAAACCCACATAAGTCATTAGCATTTCTATATATCTCCAACACACCTCAGCAGCAAAAACTAGAAAGAGAAATCCCATTCAAAATCACCTTAGACAAAATAAAATACTTAGGAATCTATCTCCCGAGACAAACACAGGAACTATATGAACACAACTACAAAACACTTTCCACACAACTAAAACTAGACTTGAACTGCTCATGGGTAGGATGAGGCAATATGATAAAAATGACCATCCTACCCAAACTCATCTATCTATTTAGTGCCATACCCATGGAACTTCCAAAAAAATGTTTTACTGATTTAGAAAAAACCATAACAAAGTTCATTTGGAAGAACAAAAGATCAAGGATATCCAGGGAAATAATGAAAAAAAATACAAAGGAAGGGGGCCTTGCAGTCCCAGATGTCAGACTATATTATAAAGCAGAGGTCACCAAAACAATCTGGTACTGGCTAAGAGACAGAAAGGAGGATCAGTGGAATAGACTTGGGATAAGTGACCTCAGCAAGACAGTATATGACAAACCCAAAGATCCCAGCTTTTGGGACAAAAATCCACTATTTCATAAAAACTGCTGGGAAAATTGGAGGACAGTGTGGGAAAGATTAGGTTTAGATCAACACCTCACACCTTACACCAAGATAAATTACAAAATGGGTGAATGACTTGAACATAAAGAAGGAAACTATAAGAAAATTAGGCGAACACAGAATAGCACTCATGTCAGACCTTTGGGAAGGGAAAGACTTCAAAACCAAGCAAGACTTAGAAAGAGTTACAAAATGCAAAATAAATAATCTGGATTACATCAAATTAAAAAGGTTTTGTATAAACAAAACCAATGTAACTAAAATCAGAAGGGAAGCAACAAATTGGGAAACAATCTTCATAGAAACCTCTGACAAAGGTTTAATTACTCAAATTTACAAAGAACTAAATCAAATGTGCAAAAAATCAAGCCATTCTCCAATTGATAAATGGGCAAGGGACATGAACAGGCAGTTCTCAGCCAAAGAAATCAAAATTATTAATAAGCACATGAAAAAGTGCTCTACATCTCTTATAATCAGAGAGATGCAAATCAAAACAACTCTGAGGTATCACCTCACACCTAGCAGATTGGCTAACATGACAGCTATGGAAAGTAATGAATGCTGGAGGGGATGTGGCAAAGTAGGGACACTAATTCTTTGCTGGTGGAGTTGTGAATTGATCCAACCATTCTGGAGGGCAATTTGGAACTATGCCCAAAGGTGATAAAAGACTGTCTGCCCTTTGATCCAGCTATAGCATTGCTGGGTTTGTACCCCAAAGAGATAATAAGGAAAAAGACTTGTACAAGAATATTCATAGCTGCCCTCTTTGTGGTGGCCAAAAATTGGAAAACGAGGGGATGCTCATCAATTGGGGAATGGCTCAACAAATTGTCGTATATGTTGGTGATGGAATACTATTGTGCTAAAAGGAATAATAAAGTGGAGGAATTCCATAGAGACTGGAACAACCTCCAGGAAGTGATACAGAGCGAAAGGATCAGAACCAGGAAATCATTGTACACAGAGACTGATACACTGTGGTATAATCGAAGGTAATGGATTTCTCCATTAGTGTCAATGCAATGTCCCTGAACAATCTGTAGGGATCTAAAAACATTATCCACAAGCAGAGGATAAACTGTGGGAGTAAAAACACCGATGAAAAGCAACTGCTTGACTACAGGAGTTAAAGGGATATGACTGAGGAGAGACTCTAAATGAACACTCTAATGCAAATACCAACAACATGGAAATGCGTTCGAGCCAAGAACACATGTGATAACCAGTGGAATCGTGCATTGGCTATGGGAGAGGGAAAGGTGGTGGGAGCAGGGGATGAAAAGAAAATGATCTTCGTTTCCAGTGAATAATGTTTGGAAATGACCAAATAAAATAATGTTTAAAATTTTAAAAAAAATTTATGACCGCCAAGGAATTTACTTATGAAATTCCTAAAAATGAAACACTCAAGTCAGAACAGAGTTTGTGGTTGTTTAATCACAATGGGAGTAAGAAAGGGAGAGGGAGAGAAGGAGAGAGGAGAAAAGGGAAAGGGGTTACTCAACCTCTGGCCAAGGCAGAGGGAGATTAGGCCCAAAGGGGCCAAGGTAGAGAAGAAGAATCAGTCCTTGACTCACGTGATCGATTTCAAGGGAAGCTGTCTGAGGGCCTCCTCCCTGCTCAAGCTCCTAGCACGAACTCCCTTTTCATTCTGTCCCCAGGAAGTGAGCGAATTCCAAAGGCTGTTCCCTACCTCACTTCCTGTGCCTCACAAGTCCCAATAGTGGCTCTAGCTTGACCTAGGACCGTCCAGAGGTCTGTCCTTTTTTTTTTGCACATGTCTGTTGAGGGCCATATTCTCAAATAATTAAATCTTGAGTTTTGCTGCAGCCCTTCCTAATCTCTACCTGACTAGGGTGGAGACTGCAGTTTCCAAGACCTGACTCTTTTACTCCAAGTATCTTCATTGTCATTGATCAGGAAATAGCTAAATCCCATCCTCCAAAGAATGGTCTGAACAGGGTGGAGTAGTTTTAAAATTCACAGTACAAATTATAAATCCTTATATGAAGACTAAATTAGAGATACAAAAAAAATCAAAGGATAAATTACTAAAATTGAAAGTCAAAGAACTATTGATTTAATAAATGAGACTAGAAGCTGGTAATTTGAAAAAACAAATTAAGTAGACAAAGTACTGGTCAATCTAATTTAAAAAAGGAAAGAAGAAAATCAAATTGACAGTATCCAAAATGAAAAGGGAGAACTCACCTCTAATGAAGAAGAAATTAAGGCAATCATTAAAAAGTAATATGCCCAACTATATGGCAACAAATATGACAATCTAGGTGATATGGATGAATATTAACAAAAATATAAATTGCCTAGACTAACAGAGGAAGAAATAGATTACCTAAACAATCCCATATCAGAAAAAGAAATTGAACAAGCCATCAAAGAACTCTCTAAGAAAAAATCCCCAGGTCCAGATGGATTCACAACTGAATTCTATTGAACATTCAAAGAACAACTAATCCCAATATTATACAAACTATTTGATAGAATAAGCAAAGAAGGAGTTCTAACAAATGCCTTTTAAGACACAAATAAGATACTGATTCCAAAGTCAGGCAGGTCAAAAACAGAAAAAGAAAATTATAGGCTAATCTCTTTGATGAATAGAGATGCAAAAATCTTAAATAGGATATTAGCAAAAAAAAACTCCAGCAAGTGATCAGGAGTGTTATTCACTATGACCAGATAGGGTCCATACCAGGAATGCAAAGATGGCTCAATATTAGGAAAACTATTCACATAATTGACCATATTAACAAGCAAATCATCAAAAATCACATAATTATCTTAATAGATGCAGAAAAAGCCTTTGACAAAATACAACACCCATTCCTATTGAAAACACTAGAAAGTATAGGAATAGAAAGGCCTTTCTAAAAATAATAAATAGTATATATCTAAAAGCATCAGCAAACATCATCTGCAATGGGGATAAACTAGAAGCCTTCACAATAAGATCAGGAGTGAAACAAGGATGCCCATTATCACCTGTATTACTTAACTTTGTACTAGAAACACTAGCTATAGTGATTAGAAAAGAAAAAGAAATTGAAGGTATTAAAATAGGCAATGAGGAGACCAAGCTATCACTCTTTGCAGATGATATGATGGTATACTTAAAGAGTCCTAGAGAATCAATGAAAAAGCTAGTTGAAATAATCGACAACTTTAACAAAGTCCCAGGATACAAAATAAATGTGCATAAGTCATCAACATTTCTATTTATCTTCAACCCATATCAGCAGCAAGAATTAGAAAGAGAAATTCCATTTAAAATCTCCCTAAACAATATAAAATACTTGGGAATCTATCTGCCAAGACAAACACAGGAACTACATGAACACAACTACAAAACACTCTCATTTGGAAGAACAAAAGATCAAGGATATCCAAGGAAATCCTGAAAACAAAAATGCAAAGGAAGGAGGACTTGCAGTTCCAGATCTCAAATTATACTATAAAGCAGTGGTCATCAAAACAATATGGTACTGGCTAAGAGACAGAAAGGAGGATCAGTGGAATAGACTTGGGGTAAATGACCTCAGCAAGACAGTCTATGATAAGCCCAAAGACCCCAAATTTTGGGACTAAAACCCACTATTTGATAAAAACTGCTGGGAAAATTGGAAGACAGTATGGGAGAGATTATATTTGGATCAACATCTTACTCCCAACACCAAGATAAACTCAGAATGGGTGAATGATCTGAATATAAAGAAGGAAACTATAAGCAAATTAGGTGAACACAGAATAGTATACATGTCAAATCTTTGGGAAAGGAAAGATTTTAAAACCAAGCAAGAACTAGAAAAAAACCACAAAATGTAAAATAAATAACTTTGATTACATCAAATGAAAAAGTTTTTGTAGAAACAAAACCAATGCATCCCAAATTAGAAGGTAGGCAACAAATTGAGAAACAATCTTCATTACAAAAATGTCTGACAAAGGTCTAATTACTCAAATGTATAAAGAGCTAAACCAGTTATACAAAAAATGAAGCCATTCTCCAATTGATAAGTGGGCAAGGGACATAAATAGGCAATTTTCAGTTAAAGAAATCAAAACTATTAATAAGCATATGAAAAAGTGTTCTAAATCTCTTATAATCAGAGAGATGCAAATCAAAAAAACTCTGAGGTATAACCTCACACATAGTAGATTGGCTAACATGATAACAAAGTAAAGTAATAAATGCTGGAGGGGATGTGGCAAAGTCGGGGCATTAATGCATTACTGGTGGAGTTGTGAATTGATCCAACCGTTCTGGAGGGTAATTTGGAACTATGTCCAAAAGGCACTAAAAGTCTGTCTGCCCTTTGATCCAGCCGTACCACTGCTGGAATTGTACCCCCAAAGATATAATAAGGAAAAAGACATGTACAAAAATATTCATAATTGCGCTGTTTGTGGTGGCCAAAAATTGGAAAATGAGGGGATGCCCTTCAATAGGGGAATGGCTGAACACATTGTGGTATATGTTGGTGATGGGATACTATTATGCTCAAAGGAATAATAAAGTGGAGGAATTCCACAGGAATTGGAACAACCTCCAGGAATTCATGCAGAGTGAGAGGAGCAGAATCAGGAGATCATTATACACAAAGACTGATACACTGTGGTACAATCGAATGTAATGGACTTCTCCAATTGTGGCAATGCTATGATCCTGAACAACTTGGAGGAACCTAGGAGAAAAACCACTATCCACATTCAGAGGAAAAACTGTGGTAGAGGAAACACAGAAGAAAAACAACTGCTTCAGTACATGGGTTGAGGGGATATGGTTGGGGATGTAGACTCTAAATGAACATCCTAGTGCAAACACCAACAACATGGAAATAGTTTCTGATCAAGGACACAAGTAATACCCAATGATATTGTGCATCAGCTGAGGGAAGGGCGGGTGGAGGGGAGGGAGGGAAATAATGTGATTATTGTAATCAAGGAATAATGTTCTAAATTGACTAAATAATTTAATTCAAAAAAAATTAAAAAAATAAAAGACATTTTTCCCACAACATCAAATCTGAAAATAATGATCATTAAACCCATGGGTATATAAGGAATTAAATTAATGTGTTTGACTATATATATGAGAGTTTTAAGATAATACACTGGTTGCTGATTTTAAAATTTAAAAAGTCCAAGGCAAAATGACTTTTACCAGCTTTTATTTACAAAAACGGTGGAGAGAGTGAAAATAGAGAAATGAAAGAGTGGGTAGAGTAAAAAGTCTAGCTTATCACTTTAAATCTTGCTCCAGTGCCTGGCTCAACCAAAGCAGGGCTCATTAACCCCTCAGTCAGAGGACTTGGTATTGAATTAAGCAAGGATTCAACCCCAGAGGTCTCCTCCAAGAAGGGGAGGAATCTCTAGAACTAATCTCTCCAGAAGTCAGGAAAGGAAGGTCAGCTTTTCACTCACCTGGAGAAGATCCAGGAGCAATCTTTCCAAAAGCCGTCTGAGAGCCTCAGCCCCAATCTAAGCTCTTTCAACCTGAAAATTCAGGATGAAGATCCCTTGTACATGAAGTTCATCATCTTTTATGGTTCTTTTTTTACATCACTTCCTTTCCCTTCCTCCACTTTATGGAGACCAATTGAAGTCTTCATATTTGCTTATCACTACCAAGGAGGTGGTCAGTTGCTTCTGGAGTTGTCACCCACTTTAGTAAGTGGCTTCTGGACCTCCTCTACTTAGTGTTAAGTAGGAGTGTCTACACTTTTGGTTGATTAAATTTAAAAGTAGGCAAGGATATAGTTAATCCCATCTTCACAGGTGCTAATGACAAAATTAATCTATCTACTTACTAATCCACCTCTACAAACTTTTATGGAAAATTTAACTTCTCATTGCATATGATGGAAGATGAGGAGTGAATAAGTAATCTTTCCCAAATGATATTTTATAGCATATTATATGTCTATGCAACTAATTAAAAGGTATAATGCATTAAAAACCTTGCTGCATTTGTTATTTGGGAAGAAAAATCATTTAGTTTAATAGAGCACAACACTATCTCTATGGTTTTCTAACAACAATGTTTTTTCCCATACATAAGTTAAAATTACACAGAAATCATTTTAAGATTTAACATGAGATAATTTTGTTTACTTTGTCATTATTAACATCAAGTGAGGCATTAAAAAGATATGTATATATATATATATATATATATATATATATGTATATATATGTACCAAAGGTATTTGCCACTGAAATGGACCATATTTAGCACATAGTTCAAGTTGAAGAGAGATTTCCTATAGTTGAGGGACACAAAGTTTCCTGTTTTGTAATTTAGAAGCTCCCATTTGCTGATGACATTGGGTTGATTCATATCCTGAGCAAAAACACAGCAAAATGCCTTGGATAAGATCCAAAATGACCAAAAAGAATTAGACCTGACTATCCACACAGTAAAATCAAATGGATGAAAATTATATGTTTTCTAAACTATGTTATTGAGTTGGGCAGAGATATTGTATCATAGATATAATAGAGCTTGTCTCCAGCAAATTGGATACAGACTTTGGAAGATCTCAGAATGAAATTCAAAACACAATTAAGAGAGGCTGAAGACAACTTGAAAAGAACTTAAAAAGTAAGATAAGTCATCTAGAAACAGAAAACAATGTCTTGAAAACTAGCTTGAAAATGAGACAAAGGAGACAAAAGATGAGGCAAAGAAAATGAAAGATGAGGCAAAGAGGAAGATAGATGAGGCAAAGGAGATGAAAGATGAGGCAAAGAAAATGAAAGATGAGGCAGAGAAGATGAAAGATGACCTCCAAAGAAAATCAGACCAGAAGGAGAAGGATGATCAAAAAGTCAGGGAAGAAATTCATTCTTTAATTGAATACAGCACCTAGAAGCAAATGACTTCACAAGGCAGCAGGATACTATAAAATAAAACCCAAAGAGTGAAAAAATTGAGGAAAATACAAAGCACCTCATTTACAAAACAGAAGATTTAGAAAATCATTACAGGAGAGACAACTTAAGAATCATTGGTCTACTGGAAGACTATGACAAAAGAAAAGCCTAGACACCATAGTACGGGAAGTTATCCAAGAAAACTACCCCAATATTCTAGAACAAGAGGGAAAAGTGGAGATTGAAAGAATCCACAGATCACCTCCTGTACTTAATCCCCAACTGACAACACCCAGAAATGCTATAGCCAAATTCAAGAACTATCAGACTAAGGAAAAAATATTACAAGCTGCTAAGAAGAAGTCATTCAGATACCAGGGAACCACAGTGAGGATAACACAGAATCTGGCTGCATATACACTGAAGGCCCGAAAGGCATGGAATATATTATTCTGGAAAGGAAAGGAACTAGGTCTACAACCAAGAATCAATTACCCAGCAAAACTGATCATTTCTTAGAGGGGAATGTATGGACATTTAACAAAATAGAAGAATTCCAAGCATTTATAAAGAAAAGACCAGACCTGAACAGAACATTTGATGCCCAAGCACAGAACTCAAGAGAATCATCAAAAGGTAATTAAGAAAGAGGGAAAAAAGAAAAACAAAACAAAACAAAAATAACAACCAAAAACCTTTTTTAAGAGACCCAATAAGTTATAATGATATGTATCCCTATAATAAAAGAGGTCATGGGTAACTCTTAAAAAATGTCATAACCTGGTGTGGCAGAGGCTGGCACTGGAGAAAAAGTGCCAGACTGAAGAGTATGTGAAATTGATCACCTTGATAGGCGAGGGGGCCCAGGAGGGAGATCCAGAGGAGGAAGACTCTGGCTGGGAGAACAGTGAGGGTATCTCGGTCTTGAGAAGCCAAAGAGAGAAGGTGGGAAAAACATTTTCTCCGGAGGGTTACCCACTTTTCCTGCTGGTGACTGGAAATCTTTCCTCCCAATACTTCCCAATTGAAGGGACTTCTGAAGAGAAACCTGAGCAGACTTTACTTCAGTTCCTGTTGTCCAGGGGTGAGTCAAGTTCACTTTCTCTCAGATGGCTCAGACTGCCAAGGCCCAAGTTCACCCCAAACTTGAAGAGGGAGGGGAAAAGGGTTTAGATAGAGACAGGTACCTGCTTTTTCCACTTTCTTTCTCCCATTCTTCCCTGCCCATTATTTCCTTTTGTATTACCTGATTGAGTTAACATTAAAAGTTATCTGTTCCCCAAGCTGAGTGTGAGTGAATGGATCAAGGGGAGACCCATTGGTCTCAATTAGTGGAGGGGGGACAAAAGGGCAAGAGCAAATTGGGGGGAACTGCTTTAGCTAATGAGGGAAGGCAGAAGGGGGAAAATATCTAAACCCCCTCTCCTCTCTCTGAACCAACCCTAAACATCAGCTGTTTTCCCTGTACCCCACTTTTGAGAAGGGGGGTCTCCTTGCTTTCCCCCTCTCCATACTGAAAGTCTTAATTTTTTTTAATACAGTTGGCAAAGTCCCTTCAATTGGGAAGTGTTGGGGAGAAAGATTTCCACTCACCAGCAGGAAAAGTTGAGTAACCATCAGGAGAAAGTGTTTTTTCCCCCGCCTTCTTTCTTCAGCTTCTCAAGACCAAAAGACCCTCACTGTTCTCCCAGCCAGAGTCTTCCTCCTCCAGTTCTGCCTCCTGGGGCCCCTCCCCCAACAACGTGATCAATTCACACTCTTCAGCCTGGCAATTTTCTTTAGTGCTAGCCTCTGTCACAAAGGGCTCTTAACAATTAAAACTATCCATTACTGAAAAAAACACATAAAAATAAAAAACAAAAAAAAATTAAAATATTTTAATCATTGATAAATAAGACAAAAGCAAATGGCATTCAAGTAAGTCTTTCATGAAATAAATACAAGAACATAAACAACTTGGAAATGAATTCTTTTTTCAATAAGTAATGATGGAGAAAATTTAAAAGGCTGGCAGAAAAAAATAAATTGTATCATCATCTTATACCATACTCAAAAATAAATTCTAAATAAATAATCTAAATATATAAAAGCTTGCCTAAGAACATTGGCAGAGAATAGAGTTATACCTTTCACAGTTAGTAGGTCATATAATCAGACAGAGTAGAGAAGAATTCATAAAGGCCAAAATGGACAACCTCACAGCTCCACCCCAGGTGAATGACTCTCATCCTCTCCTTGAGGGAGCCTTTAGGATTAGCAGGAGATGATATCCCTCTCCTAGGATAATTTTCCCCATTAAGTCTTGGTTTTCAAGATCCAACTTCTACCCTTCCCACCTCAATTTCTTGGCCTGGTCACATTTTATGGTGTTTGACTCTTTCTCAGAATTTCTAATTATAACTCTATTTTATTTATGATTCTTTTTTTATGTAACAATTAATTGTTTGCAAATTATGTATGTAAATTAATTATATGTAAAATTATGTATGTAAAAATTAATAATAATTCTGAGGCCAAGAGGAAGAGAATGAAGATAGCAAATTAAATCTCAAAGTTACAAAGTGAACAATGATTATTATTCTATACCAAGTATTCTTAACCTGTATCTATGAATTTCTTTTTTTAATATTTTAGCAACTATATTTCAATATAATGTATTTCCTTTATAATCATTTTATTATATGCATTTTAAAACATAATTTGCATAAAGTGTTCATTGTCTTCACCAGGTTATCAAGGAAGTCCATGACCCAAAAAGGTCTAGAATCCTTTCTGGCTGTACTAATATAAAAACTCCTGTCATTTAATATTCTTGTGAGATAACAGAGGAGAGGCATCATATCATATCCACTTTTCAGGAGAATAAACAAAGATACAGATTGGTTAAATGATTTGACTCAGATCCTGAAGTCTCAAGGTAGGCAAGCAAGGAAGGGAACCTAATCTCTTATTTTTATTCTCATAACCTTCCTACAATACCATTCTGCCTCTATCACTGCTATTATCCTGTCCTCCAGTACCAAAAAAATTATGTTGCATTCACATTTTCTTAGCTGTCATTACAGGCTTTGTATTTCTAGTATCACACACATATTCACCTCATTGAGAAAAAGGTCATGGAAACTCTTTTTCCTGTATTTTAAGTTTTCCCATCATTGAGGAAATGGTCACTAAACATAATTGCCTATTTTCTAACAGCTTTCTTTCTCCTTTCCTTTTTTAACCCTGTTTTTAAAAACCACTTCTGTTAGAGAAAAGTCACAACAGCTGTGACTTTAGTGTCTAATGCCTTTCCTCCTTGCCCTCTGTGATAACCTTATGTGGGCAAACCCCTTAATTCCCTGTGTTCAAATGAAAACTAATTCTATGATCTTGAAATATTTCATGAGAAGCAAAGGCTAAGACCTTCTACACAAGGACGAGCACCTAATGTGCCATAAGAAAACATTTTAGAAAACAGCAACCTTTAAAAAAAAACACAAGATATATAAAGTACTACTTAACGACATGCAGTTGCCATTTCCTTCCTTTTCTATAATGAGCCATCCCATGTTTATTGGTATTTAAACCTGGTTACTTGTACGACTTAATATAATCCCACATCCTTAAGGCTTTGAGAAACAGTGCAATAAAAGCAAATCAAAGAGGAAGAGAGAGCCAGTGATCAGCTAATATAAACTTGGAGCCAATTTGGGGGGTAAAACAGAATATTGTGTTGCAGGATTTTAAACGGGCCATGAAATTGTATCGAACATCATTCAACAGGCCAAAATTCTGCTTTTATATAACCTCCCATCTCTGAAAATGGCAATAACCCTAGGAAGCAGATTTTTTCAATCAAAAGAGGAATTCACTGTTCAATTCATCAGGGTTTTTTTCCCCCTCACTGGTCTATTTTGAGTCCTATAAATTAGAAGCATGCCCTAACAGGAACCAAACTTTGAAGCCTAGCAGAGGTTTGGGAAATACATTATTTTAAGATGTCATATTTATAATGAGGAAGTTAGTCACCCTTCCCTTTGTAGGGCTTTTTTCACGGAACAGTAGTTTGGGAGACAAACTCTGACTGAAGGTTCTTGCATATTATATTCATTCATAAACTTGATGCTAAACAAGCCTGGATCACGTGACATCAAGTTTCCTAATTATTAAATGTAAACTTCAGAAATAGACCAGGATGGTGACTTTTGTCATCTTTAACAATAATATTAATGTCAAATTTGCTATTTCTGCCACCACTGCCCTCCTGTAGAAGTAACCTCATTAAGGACAGAGACCTTTCCCCCATTTTATCTTGATACTCCCAGTATCTAGCACAGCACTTGTAACAGAGCAGATGCTTAATGGGAGACAGCGTATAACATAATGGAGAGAGTACTGGATTTGGAGTCAGAAAGAGCAAAGACTCCCTTAATAGATGGTACTTATTAGATGTGTGGCTATGGTTACTAGATTGTGTTGTTGTTTGGTAGTTTTAGTCATGTCCAACTCTTTGTGACCCATTTGGGGGTTTCTTGGCAAAGATCCTGGAGTGGTTTCCATTTGCTTTTCCACCTCATTTTACAGATAAGGAAACTGTGGCAAACAGGTTTAAATGACTTACCCAGGGTCACACAGCTTAGTAAATGTCTGAGGCTATATGGGAACTCATGTCTTCCTGACTCCAGGTCCAGCACTCTATCTACTGGACCACCCCACTGCCCTTACTTATTAGAGGGTTCCTTCTAGATGTGTGATCATGACAGTCTCTCTGAACCTGAGCCTCCCTTGTGAAATGGGATTTATAATACCTGCAATACCTAACAAAAATATTGTAAGTCTGAAATAAGTTAATGTCTACAAAGTACCTGGACAATTTTAAAGCATTATAAAAGTATCAGGCACTAATATAATAATAAATGCTTTTTGGACCTTATCAGAACCCAAAGAAGAAGGCAAAGTCATTTTCTAAATGAGAATTTAGTAATAAACCATTTTATTGACATTAATGCTAGGTATTCCCTCTGTGGATGTCACTTAAAATTTTTGGATTTAGTTTCCTCAAAGGTAAAAGAAGAGGGTTTGTATAAGATTTCCTTAGGGTTAGGCTATATATTCCTTTATCTATGATTCTATAATCTATGATAAATAAAACGTTGAGGCAGGAGAGGGTCAGCCAGTCCAAATTCTTTATTTTATAAAAGAGAAAATTGAAGCTCAAGAATATAAAATTCAATTCATAGCTGCACTGTTTGTGGTGGCAAACAACTGGAAAATAAGGAGATACCCTGCAGTTGGGGAATGGCTAAACAAATTGTGGTATCTGTTGGGGATGAAATAGTATTGTGCTCAAAGGAATAATAAAGTGGAGGAATTCCATGGGGACTGGAATGACTTCCAGGAATTGATGCAGAGCAAAAGGAGCAGAACTAGGAGAACATTGTACACAGAGACTGATCCACTGGCGTACAATCCAATGTAATGGACTTCTCTACTTGCAACAATGCAGTGGTCCAGGACAATTCAGAGGGACTTATGAGAAAGAACACCATCCACATCCAGAGAAGGAACTGTGGTAAAAGAAACACAGAAGAAAAACAACTGCTTGATCACATGGTTTGATGTGGATATGATTGGGGATTCAGACTCTAAACGATCACCCTAGTGCAAATATCAATAATATGGAAATGAGTCTTGATCAATGACACATGTTAAACCCAGTTGAATTGTGCATCAAATACAGAAATTGGTGGGGGAGGGGAGGGAAAGAACAGGAGTCTTGTAACCATGGAAAAATATTCTAAATCATCTAATTAAATAAAAAATTTTAACAAAGAAAGTAAAATTCATTTGTTCAAGGGCACACAGGTCAAAATAGTAAGTAGTAGAATTGGAACTTTTCAGGTTACATATTCAATGATCTGGCTTCAGTCCATGATGAAGATGTCATACTGTGACCTACCCTTTTATAGTGAGGGAGATATACTATGCCATACTCCATTTTTAAAATGGTCTATGATATGTAAACAATACTGTAAGCAAAGTAAGAAGATTTGAAAGGGGATTTGAATAAGAGGGGTTTTTGTTTTTGGTTTTTTTTTGCATAGGACCCATGATTACAGTGATAGAGGGAATTCTCATTTAGGAAATTCCTTCTTCTGTACTGGTTGGTGCCTTCCTTGTGAGTTATGTGTTTGAGGGTTACTTGAATCCCTGAGAAGTTAAGTGACTTACTCACAGCCATGCCACCAGTATGTGTCAGAGGCAAAATGTGAATCCCAGGCTAGTTCACAATGACAAATCTGTATCGCTTTAACCCACTTCACATGGAGGTGATATCATTGTCCTCTCCAAAAACAAAGAATGAAAAACAACAAAGTTCACCCTACCCCATGTTATTGAGAAGTCTATGTTTATCTTACTTAGAGAATATAGAATCCTAATTTTCCAGCTAAAAATGCATTCTTTGGGGTGCACTAAAATACATTATGAAATACATTATATATGGAACAAATAATATCCAGGTTCTGTACCAAACTGGCAAAAGTGAACCTGATGGGACAGCTACCTAGCCCAATGAATGGAGCGCCTGGCCTGAAACAGGGAGGACCTGTGTTCAAATCTGAACTCAGACACATCCTAGCTGTGTGAACCTGGGCAAGTCACTTAACCCTGATACTTCTTACTACTCTCCTGCCTTAGAAATGAAGGTAAGAGTTTACCAAAAAAAAAAAAAAAAGTGAACCTGACTCAGAATGAAATGCTGCTCCTTGCTTATCCCTCTCCTCCTATGTTTGAGGTCTGAGCCAAACTTGACTGGAGCATTTCTCTTAGCTCAAGATAGAATTCAAGGCTGATTTTCACACCATTTTCCTATCCCCTTGGCTATTTGAAAAGCAGTAAGGAAATAGACTTTTAAGAAATCTCCCATTGATAGATCGTAAAGCTCTGTGTCTGTATCTGATTCTGTCAATGCAAGTGCACAACTGATTCATCCCCCCTCCTGAGTCTAAGACATTCCAGCCTCTTTGTGAACCTAGGCATTGTACCAACCAAGGCTCTTTAGAAACTGCAAGTTGGAGGTGAAGTGGCTGCCATAGATAAGGAGTGGGGCTGAGGAAAATGAGACAAAAAGGGAGCAGGCAGACAGGCTGTTCTGTAAGGAATAGTTTCAGAATGGCTTTTCAGAGCTACTGACTGAGAAATGGCTTGATTGGGAGCCAGGTCCTGCTTCAAACAATATCCAGCCTGACTGCCTACTGAGGGGTTCAATCATCACTCAAAGTAGCGCCAGGACTTGGGGAACGATTAAGCTACCGGCAATAGTCTCGGATGCTAATGATAAAACCAAGCCATAGCTTAGAAGGCTAGCTCCTCTTTGCCTCTCCCTGTGGCTTTACCACCCTAAGGAGATGCCAAATTGCCAAGGACTAAGTTCATTTAAGTTTCTGCCTATGAATTAATTTGGGTTTGATTCACTCTTTTGATTTTGTAATTTTTGAACAGCAAGACATTCTTAATAGCTGAGAGAGAGAGACAGAGAAAAAGAGAGAGAGAGAGAGAGAGAGAGAGAGAGAGAGAGAGAGAGAGAGAGAGAGAGAGGCAGAGAGACAGAGAGAGAGAGAAAGAGAAAGACAGAGAGAGACAGACAGACAGAGAGACAGAGACACACACAGAGAGAGAGAGAGAGAGAGAGAGAGAGAGAGAGAGAGAGAGAGAGAAGAGAGAGAGAGAGAGAGAGAGAGAGAGAGAGAGAGAGAGAGAGAGAGAGAGAGAGAGAGAGAGAGAGAGAGAGAGGCAGACATTTTGGTTCTTCCAAGGGGATTCTACATTATATGAGACAATTTGCTTTTCTGCTGTTCTTGGTTTCCCTATCCATAAAATAAATGAAGGCATGGAGGGAATGGGGACCAGAAGTACTTATATAGTTCCTACTCTATGCCAAGCACTTTATAAATATTATCTCATTTTATCCTGACAATTACCCCATGAAGTAGGATAGTTATTGTTATCCTCATTTTACAGTTGAGGAAACTGAACCATCTGGGGCAGGATTTGAACTAAAATCTCCTGAGTCCAGGCCCAGTACTCTATCCAGCATGTCCCTAGGATATCTGATATCTATTTATGGACAAAGCAGCAGCATCCAGAGGCATCAATAAGGCATAGTGGAATGGGAGTCAACATTGTTTTTAGGAGGTACTTGGATCTGATTCCTACTTGGTAGTTCTTCATCTTTAGTTTCCTTATCAGTATAGTGATATATAGTAAAAATGAGAGACAGACAGACAGAAACAGAGAGAGAAAAAAGAGTGTGTGTAACTACTGGATATAATGGAATTCCAGCTGAGCTATTTAAAATCCTAAAGGATGCTGCTGCTAAAACACTGCCCTCAAAATGCCAACAAATTTGGAAAACTCAACAATGGCCATGAATTGGAAAAAACAGCTTACATCCCAACCCTAACGAAGTAAATGCCAAAAAATGTTAGAATTACTGAACAATTGTTTTTATTTCATATGCCAGCAAGGTTATACTTGAGATTCTATAATCTAGATTTCAGCAGTGTGTGAACCAAGAATTATCAGAAGCACATGACGGTTTTTGAAGAGGCAGAGGAACTAAAGAACAAATTGCCAGCATCCACTAGATCATGGAGAAAGCAAAGGAGTTCCAGAAGGAAAAAAAAAAACCCATCTACTTCTTCATGATGACAATAAAACCTTTGACTGTGTTTATCACAATAAAAAATGCCAAGTCCTCAAAGAGATGGGAATATCAGATTATCTTTTCTCCTGAGGAATTTGTATGCAGGTCAAGAAGCAATAGTTAGAACTGAATATGGGAACACCTGATTGTTTTAAGATTAGGAATGGAGCACAATAAAACTGTGTATTATCACCTCAATTATTTAACCTATATTCAGAGTATATATCCTGCAAAATGCCAGGCTAGAAGAATGAAAAGCCAGAATTAAGGTTGCAGGAGAAATATCAACAACTCAGATATGCAAACAATACCACTCTGATGGCAGAAAGTAAAGAAAAATAAAGAAGCCTATTAATGAGCTCAAAGTTCACTGCCTTCAGTGATTACAGCCATGGAATTAAAAGACACTTGTTCCTTGGAAGGAAAGCCATGGCAAATTTGGATAGTATACTAAAAACAGAGACATCACCTTGCTGAAAAAGGTTCCTATAGTCAAAGCTCTCATTTTTCTAGTAGTCATTTAGGATTGTTAGAGCTGTATTATAAGGAAAATTGAAGGCTACAGAATCGATGCTTTCAAATTGTGATGCTAGAGAAGACTTTTGAGAGTCCCTTGGACAGCAAGGAAACCAAATGAGTCAATATTTAAAGAAATTCATTGGAAAGTTTAATTGTGAAACTGAAGCTTAAATATTTTGGCCACATGATTGAAGACAGGACTCAATGGAAACGACCCTGATTTTGGAAAAAATTGAAAAGGGAATGGCTTTCTCTTATTTCCATGCTTCCATGTCCATTCCCAAAGCCTAGAAGACTCTCACCATCCTCAGTTGTGCCTACTGCTTCCTTCAAGACTAGAAATCCCACAGCCTGCAAAAAGCCTTCCTGTTCTCTTCCACTATTAGTGCCCTCCCTCTGAGATTACCTCCAATTTACACTCTACATATTACATATGTGCCTATTTCCATGTTGTTCTACCCACACACATACAAACTTGAATGTGAGCTTCTTGGTGGAAATAGCAGGTTCATGTTTTTGCCTTTGTAAGCTTATAGTTTAACAGTATCTCACATATAAACTTAATAAATGTTTGGGAGATTTTTAGTGTTATAGATATATTTTGCTTTTGCGTTATAAATATTTGTAGATTATCCCAACTTTAAGAGAAATGTCTACTAAAAAATTAAATGACTAAATAAACCTAACAAGACACTGACCTTATTTGAAAGTGCATGCAACATTCCACACCCATAATATGTCCTGATTATCTATTTTTAACTGCTTTTTAATTAACAGATATTTTTTTGTGTTCCATCCCTCTGTGAAAAAGAAAACTATGTTTCTTGTATCAAAAATGCAGTTACACACAAAAAAAATTCCATCTTTGGAGACAGAGATAAGGTATTAGAAATATTAAATAATTAATTAAATTAAATACTAAATAAATAAACTAAATACCAAAACTAAACAGTTACATTTCAGTTGAGAAATGATGAATAAAGTATATGAATGTGATTGGATACTATTGTATTATAAGAAATTAAGATATAGATTATTTCAAAGAAACATAGAAAGACATATTAACTGATGTAGAGTGAAGTGAGATAGGTAGGTAACACAATGGATAGAGTGTTGGGCCAAGAAATCAGGAAGACTCGGCTTCCTGAGTTCAAATCTGGCCTCAAACACTATAGTTTCCTCATCTGTAAAATTAACTGGCTAAGGAAATGGCAAACCACTTCAATATCTTTGCCAAGAAACCCCAAATGTTGTCACATAGAATGGGACACAACTGAATTAACTGAATAAGCAGAATCAGGAGAATATTTCATACTGTAATATTATGCTCAATTTCACTGGAGAGGAGATTCTTGGCTGTGGCCTAGATCATTTCCCTTGTGGAATATAATATTCCAGGCCTTCCAGTCCTTAAATGTAGAAGCTATTAGGCCCTTTGTAATACTGACTGTGAATCTATGATGATTGAATTGTTTTATATTTTTTTTTTTACTCCTTGTAGTATTTTCTCCTTAGCCCAGAAGTTCTGGAATCAGACTATTCAAGAGTCCTAAGAATCTTTAAATTGGGATCTCTTTCAGGAGATGATTAGTGGATTCTTTCAATTTCTATTTTCTCCACTTGTATAAAAACATCAGGAAAGTTCTCCTTTATAATGTCTTGCAATATGGTACCCAAGATCTTTTACTGATCATGATTAATAACAGTTCAATGATTCTTAGATTACCTCTCCTGGATATATTTTCCAGGTTGGTTGTTTTTCCAGTGAGATAATTCAGATTTTCTTCTCCTTTTTCATTCTTTTGGATTTGTTTTATTGTTCCCTGATATCTAATGGAGTCAGCTTCCATTTGTCCAATTCTAAGTTTTAGGGAGCCATTTTGTGGCTTGATGTTTTGTTCTTCCTTTCTTGGATCTCTCATTTTCTCTTGCATTTTTTTGTCTACCTTTCTTTTTTGCTTTGAATCTTCTTTTGGAGCTCTCTTGGGAGTTCATTTTGGACCTGACTTCATTTCACATTTTCCTTTGTGGATTTACACATTTCCATTTTGACTTTGCTATTTATTTTTTCAATAACGTATTTCCTGTTTTCCTCTGTTTTTTTTTTTCATTCCTTTGATTCTGCTTTATTGTTTCTTGATTTCTCAAGAAATCACTAGTTTCTAGATGGTAAATTCTGATTTTTAAGATCTGATTTTTCTCTGTCAGTTTTTGGTTCTTTTTCAATTGACCCATTTCTTCTTACATTACTTTCCTTTCTTCTTGCATCACTTTCATTTTTCTCCTCCACTTTTCTTCTGCCTCTTTTAATTGGTTTTTGAAATATTTTTTAACTCTTTGAGAATTTGTGTGAAATCTATATTTTTCTTTTGGACATTGCATATGTTTCCTTTTCTTTCACTGTCCCCATCTGTGTCTGTACCTTGCTCTTTCTCTCCATAAAAATTCTTTAAAGTTAGGTGCTTTTTTGTTGATTGCTCATTTTTCCTGTCTAATTATAAGTAGACACTATTTTCTGGGAAGTTGGGGTACCCTCTTAAACTTCAATCCTTACTTGATATTATTCTCAGCTTATTCTCTGGGTCTGAGGGCTGAGAACTCTGAGAGCCCCCTCCCCTGCTGATTCAATTGACCCTTGAAATGCTAAAGGCTTATGGACTTGCCTCAGGCTTCTCTTCAAGCTTTTGATTTTATTCTAACCTTGATCAGGTCAGGGGCTGATCAAATTCTAGCTCCAGGCTTAGGTCAAGTTTTTCATCTCATTGTGTACTTGATCCAATCAGGCATGCCTTTGATTGTCCTGTTTTGGAGCTCTGCCCTGAGTTCTTAGTACTCAGAACTTAATACTATCAGTCACCTCAAACTGTACTATGTCCTCATCCCAAGCTCAGACTGGAAATCCTGGCAGCCCACACTCCCTGTTCTGGAACTCTGGACTTCTCCACAGGTTTGAAGCTGGGACTGTAGATGGGGGTGTTTGGGGGCTTGGTCTTGGCTTGCTCTTCCCTCTTTACTGCAGCCTTTTGCTGGCTCTGCTTTACTGTCAACCCAGTTCCTCATATGATCTCTGCCTACCTTTTGGGTTTTTCTTTTCTTGAAAGATGTTTCAATCCATCTCCTTGTTGGTTCTTCACTCCTGTATTTGTTTTGTGGCTATATTTTAATCTTGGTTGGAGAGGATTCTCATGGTGACATGGAGCAGCTCTGGTTCACTCTTCAATTTGGCTTTGCCCCCAGAAGTCCTACATCATGACTTTGAACTAGACTTATGATCTGCTTCCTAAAGTCCTCATCCATTTCCTCTCTCTGTAGTATATTCTAATTAAAATATTGCTTCTATTCATGCTTCAACTGATCTTCATGCAAAGGTTCTCCACTATACTACCTCTTATATTTCCTAGATTTTTCCACATGGATATAGTTTCTTTAAAAAAAAAAACCTAACCTTTCATCTTAGAATTAACACTGTATATTAGTTTCAAAGTAGAAGAGTGGTAGGGATCAGACAATGAGGATGAAGTGATTTACCCCTGGTTCGTGTAGCTAGGAAGTGTCTGAGATCAGATTTGAACCCAGGATTTCCTGTCTCTATACTTGGCTCTCAATCCAGGTAAAGATAATAAGCAATACTACTCTGCATCTTAAATTTTCACATATCCTGTTTCTTTTGAATAAGGTATTCTCCTCTAGAATCATTTTCCAATCATTAGGCTCACTTCCTCAAGTTTTAATTAGAATGAGCTCAAATTTTCCTTTTTACATTAGGATTTCTCATCCATCATGCATTAGAAACTCATATATCTTTCTCATTACATGTATCTAGGACATATGAATGTATATGTGTGTATACATCATGGAGGGGGAGGAATATGTATCTGCATTATTTTTTTTATATATTGACCTTGCTACTACTAGCTTGTTTCTTAGTTTTTATGTGCTTTAAACTTCTGAATATTTCTATTATTGTTGTTAAATTGTATCTATTTTCTATATTGTTTAGTGTACTTGGATAATTTCCCATTTCCTTTCTCTATTCATTAAAAACCTTTGGATTAGTTACATGACTATAGGCAAATACATCCTCATTGGGTATATCCCTTACACCACTCTTAGTCAGGTATTTACTGTGTTCTTATTTAAAGTCATTTTCCAGAAACCTCCTTTCCATTTGTAAAATCCTCCATACACTTCCCATATCTACCTTTCTTTTATGAAGTTTTATCTTTTGATATGAAGCAGTAATGAAACTATAACCTAAGGCCCAAAATGTTCACTTTTTTACCCAAAACTTTGTCATCTTTAGCCATGTTTCCTATGTTTGTTCTGTCAATATAAATTCTGCTTATCTGAAGTAGGTAGTCTGCAAAGCCTAGAGAGGTTCTCTGTAACATTGTAGATATGTGACCTGAGAAAACAGAAAACTTCTCCATTAATTACCAGCTTCACAAATCGCTGTCTCATTATCTTTCAGTAGGAAGTCATAAATAACCCTTCTTGCTCTGACTCTTTCTGATCTCTTACTTGAGAACACCTGTGGATACACATCATCATTCCTTAGAAGACATGCAGCTGCTATGTCTTTGGGACATGAAAATTCCTTCCTTTCCAGGAAAAGCTTTCCTTTTACCTATTTTTAGTTGCAAAAATAAAAAATTCAGTGACCCTTCTTTTCCTTCTGCCCTACATAAATTGGTGAATATAATTACTGGCTTGATCTCAGTGATCATTAAAGTTTATTGAAAACAGAAGAAGTGTTAGAAGGTTGGGAAAAGAGTAAATGCCCCAATTTTTTAAAAGAGGAAAGAATAGAGTCTATCAACTTTGGGTTAGTGAGTCTACCTTTGATTCATGGGAAAAGTCCAGAATATATTATTAAAAGGATAGTTAATGAACAGTAAAAAAAGAAAACAATGATGACAAAGATCCAGAATGCCTTTATGAAAACTAGATAATGCCAGAAAAATGTAATCTCCTATTTTGTGCTATTACTAGACTTGTGGATCAGGGGAATGATTTCAATTTGGTTTACCTACTAAATCAAAACACTGGCCAAAGTTTCCCACTCTATTTATGCAGATGTGATAAAGAAAAGTATATCATATGATAGATATGATTAAATGTCTAAACACAGAGTAGTCATTAATGATTCATTGTCATGTTGCCAAGAAGTCTCCAGTAGTGTTAGGCAGAGACCTCTGCCCATTCTTATGGTGCTTAATATTATTAGTGACTTTCATCAAGGCATAAATGATGTGTTAATGCAATCTTAAAATTATGTAAAGATAAGAAAGATAAATAGCATGTTGGATGGCAAAGTCAAGATTGCAAAAGATCTCTATAGACTTTAACACTAAATCAAATCTAACTAGTTAAAATGTATTGGAAATAAAAGTAGTGTTACACTTAGGTTCCAAAAATCAATTTCATAGGTACAACATGGGGGGTGCTCAGCTAGAAAGCATTTCTTCTGAAAAAGATCTGAAAAAGAGTTAGTGATTTGAAAGTTCATGTGTGTCACAGCATCTAAAAACATTAAAGTAATCATATTTTGAATTGAGAGGCAAAATGCCCAAGAATAGGAAGCTGAAAAAACCTCACTGTATCATTTAATCTAATCAGACCACATGTGGAATATTCTTTCTATCTTTCTGTCTACCTATAATATTTTAGGAAGGACATTGAGGAACTGGAGAATGTCTAGTGGAGCATGACCAAGAGATGAGAGATCTCCGTGACATTCTATAAAAGAAGAAACTGGGGATATTTATCCTAACGAAGACTTAGAGAGGACATAATGCTTGTTTTCAACTATTTTAAGAGAGAATTTGAATTTTTTCTGCTTGGCCTTAAAAAACAGGACGGACTAACAATTGGGAAGTGTGAAGAATCAGGATGTAAGGGAAAATTTAATAATAATTAAAGCTATCCAAATGTGGAATAAACTATCTTTTTTTCCTTTTTTTATTTAGAATATTTCCCAAGGTTATATAATTCATGGTACCCCCCGCCAGGTTTTTCCTCCCCCGACCCCGTCCAGAATCTGGCAAGCAGTTCCACTGGGTTATACATGTATCATGGAATAAATCATCTTTATAGGTAGTGTTTTCCATCACTGAAGTTCTTCAAGCAGGCTTGATTTTGAGATTGCTGATTTGGCACAGGTTGGACTAAATAGTCTCTGAGGCCTCTTTGAGCTCTGAGTTCTTGCAATTTCTCTTATTAATGCTCAATTTCAATTCAATAAGCATTTATCAAACACCTACTATATGCAAAGTACTACACTGGGTCCAAGGATAGTAAAAAAAAAAGGAAATCCATGACCTCAAGAAGTTTACTTTTTATTCCAGAAGAGGAAGAGACAGCACAAAGAAAAAGTTAAACATGTAAGTCAATATAAATATATAAAGAAAATACAAAATAATTTGATAATAACAGTTAATCCAAACAGTTATCTAGTTAATGCTTGTTATGGTTTAAGTGTTAACTACTTCATCAAAGTGAACTCAATCCTGCCATAGAAATGATGAATAAGAAGTTTTGAAACTAGAATGCATGTGAGTAGCTAAAACAACAACAAAAGAAATGCTATTATTTTAAATCAGATAAAATGTAGGCAAACCCTCAACAGTAGCATTAGAATCTGAACTAGACAAGGCAGGGAACAAATACAGAGAGATTCCCAAACAATATGAAAAGCCAAGGGCTATATATTTCCAATTTCCACTCCCCTTTGAAATAGAAGTCAAATCTTTCAATCCACCAAACAGGCTGTCTGTCTGTGGCAACATGTTTACTGGCCTCTCCTCCAGACTGAGTGAGCACAAAATTGAATTAGATCTCGACATTAGAAAAATTGGTCCCCAGAGAGCAGTATTGTAATCACTCAGGCAGAAAAGTGAGAAAGCACATTTGTATAGTTTACTGAAGAATATTGGGCGCCCATACAAAGCCACAAGCTGCAATAGCATGAAGATATGTAGGAATTTCACATTGAAACACAAGATGAAAAATGTTCACATAAATTCTCTAAAATTTTTATTTTATGCCCCAGAAATCTATTTCTCTCTTCTCTTTATTGAATTCAATTGACCCAAGTCTGCCAGGTGAGGACATGCATGCGTTCAAATAGCAATTGTTTACCTTTGCTCACTCAACCTAACAGGTAGGAAAAATAAATCTATTCATTTGTTATAGTGGTTCTTTTTCTCTCTCTTGTCCATTTTTCCTGATTTTTTCTCCCTTAGGTATTGATTTTATGACTGAATATTTTCCAGTTATTCTTCATGAAGAGGTATTGACATAACTATGTTTTGCTACTCTCTATCATGTCTGCATCTTGCAATATTTAATTCAGGTTTAGTAGATAGAGTATGCTGTGGACATTGGAATAACTAGCAAGATCTCAGTCACTGGTCTCTTTTCCTGGTCTCATCCTGAATTTCTGGGTCACCTTGAAGAAATCACTTTGAACCCATCTATTTCATACCTTCTATTTGGGATTTTTTTAAGCAATAACAATATTTTCCTATCTCATGCAGCAGAGCACTGCACAGACAGATGAGACTGGATATGTAATATATTTTGAGATAACACAATAAAAAGAGCCAAATTAAAAATTGGTGAAATGATATTGCAATTAGATCTGTGAATACTAGCAACAACACTGTGTTCCTTTACCATCCTCCTAAAACTAGAAAATGAACACTGGGTAGATAAAGATATACATCTAATTATTTTAGGGCAGCTACAGGTTGTTGTGCCATTATATAATTATGATGACTTTGGAGATATTCTCCAAAGTAACTATTTTTTTAAATCAGTTTAATGAGAGGCAAACAAAATCAGGTCTTAATCCAGTTAAGGCTTCCAATCCAATATAAAAAAAATAAGCATCATCCTATTGTTTTTCATGTTAGTCATGTTAATCATGACCTACATGATTAAGTCATCTTGAAAATAATCTAATGATTAAATAAATAACATAATAATAATATTTAGATGAAAAGGAAAATTACCTATATGTTCTAAAATATTTATAGCGGCTCTCTTTGTGGTGACAAAGAACTGGAAAATTGAAGGGATGCCCATCAACTGAGAAATAACTAAACAAGTTGTGGCATATGATTATGATGGAATACTATTGCACTCTAAGGAATGATAAGCAGGTTGATTTTGGAAAAACATGGAAAGACCTACATGAAATTAAGATTGAAACAAGAAAAACCAAGAAAACATTATATACAGCAACAGAAATATAGTTTGAAGAATGATTTGTTTGTCCACCCCCCAAAAGAAAATTATATATATATATATATATATATATATATATATGTGTGTGTATATATATATATATATGTATACATATATATATATATATATACACATATATATGGGGGAAGGTAAGGGAGAGAAGAAATAACTGAGCACTTTAATGTAACAAATAAATTTAAATATAAAAACAAACAAATATAAAGATGACAATTAGTATTTATATAGTTTTTTAAGGTTTGTGAAATACTTCACAAATATTAACTTTTGAGGTGGAGTCAAGATGGTGGCTTAGAGATAGCAAAAGTTCAGACCTCTGCAAACCTTTCCTCACCAAATCAAAAACACAATGCTTTGAGGGAACAGAAAATCAAATTTAACAACAGGACAGAGCTAGGGAACCCTCCTGCTGGACTCAGCTTAAAAGGTACGCCCCACCCAAAAAAGCCTGAACTCTAGAACACATGGGTTTAAACAGAAGGTAAAAGGAAGATGCCAGGACTACTCCCCAACCTACAGTGCTGAGCCTCCAGCAGTGGCTAAAATCTATGAGCAGGCAAGGGCACTAGTCCAGAGGGAGTACCTTGCTGGCACAGCTGTACCAGGTTCAGGGTATTGAACACAGGCATCACTGAAGCAGCTGGAGGAGAAGCACAGAGCAGGTGGTCTAATCACAGCCAGTATGCTTCATCTTCCCACCTTCTTCATGAGGTTTTGACCTCAGGCCACAGCCAGCTTTGCAGATCAACTCAGCCCTGGCTTAATCTCATCAAGAAGGCATATAAAAACCTTCAGAGGGAAGAGAAGCTCAATCTCCAACACCCCTCCCCACAGACTGATCTAAGAGCCTTGCTGACTAAGCTCCTAGGGCAAAGACTGCAACAAACTACAGGCAACAACCTTGATAACAGGGTGAAGAAGGGGGAAATATGAGTAAACAACAGAAAAAGAAAAAAAAAGAAATTAAAATCAATAGATTCTATACAGGCAATGAACAACGAGCAAATGGAACAGAAAAGGATGAAGGAAAACCAAGCAAAAACAGAAAAACTCCAGTGAATTGGACATAGGCTTTGGAAGAACTCAAAATACAATTCAAAAAACAATTAAGAGAGGCTGAAGACAACTGGGAAAAGAACATGAAAAGAAAAATAAGTCATCTGGAAACAGGAAACAGTGTCTTGAAAGACAAAATTAACCAGCTTGAAAATGAGGCAAAAGACTTGAAAGATCAGAAGGAGAAGAATGACCAAAAAGGCAGGGATGAAATTAAGTCTTTAAAAACTAGATTACAACAACTAGAAGCAAATGACTGCACAAGGCAGCAGGAAGCTATAAAACAAAATCAAAAGAATGGAAAAATTGTTGAAAATATGAAACACCTCATCCATTTAAAAAAATCTAGAAAACAGGTCCAGGAGAGACAGCTTAAGAATCATTGGACTACCAGAAGATCATGACAAAAGAAAAAGTCTGGACATCATTCTACAGGAAATTATCCAAGAAAATTGCCCTGATATTCTAGAACAGGAGGTGAAAATGCAGATTAAAGGACTCCACAGAACAACTGCCCCTCCCCCCCCATGTACTTAATCTTCAGTTGACAACACCCAGGAATGTTATAGCCAAATTCAAGAACTACCAGACCAAGGAAAAAATATTACAAGCTGCTAAGAAGAAGGCATTCAGATACCATGGAACCACACTTAAGATAACACAGAATCTGGCTGCACTTACACTGAAGGACTGAAAGGTGTGGAATATGATATTTTGGAAAGCAAGGGAACTAGGTCTACCACCAAGAATCAACTACCCAGAAAAACTGACTATATTCTTGCAAGGGAAGGTATGGTCATTTAATAAAATAGAAAACTTCCAAGCATTCATAAAGAAAAGATGAGACTTGAACAGAAAAGCTGATGCCCAAAAACTAAATTCAAGAGAATTATAAAAGGTAATTAAGAAAGGGGGAAAAAACAACAAAAAATAAAAAACCTTTTTTTTAAGGGACCCAATAAGTTAAAAATGATTTGTATCTCTACAAGAAAAGAGGATATTGGTAACTCTTTAAAATTGTTAGTATCATCTGGGTAACTAGAAGAATTATACTTAGAGGGAAATGTGACAAACTGTATAGGATATAATGCCAAGACATCATATATATATATATAACTAGAGTTAAAAAATGAGGTTGATACTAAGAGAAATGGGAAAAGAGACAAAATGAGGTAAAATTAAATGTCATAAAGAAGCATATAGTGTGAGTGGGGGAGAACATGTATACACTGGAAGGGCAAAGAGGTCAAGGACAGGAAATACTTAATTCATACTTGCATTGAAATTGACTCAAAGAGGGAAGAACAATCAGATCCATTGGGGCAGAGAATTGATTTTCTCTATAGAGAGAAGTAGAAGAATAACAAAGGGATTGATGAGGAGGGAAGTAAGATAAGGGAGGGAGAGCATGGGAGGTAGATTAAAAAGACCCTAAAAAATAAGAGGGCAATAAGAAGGGGGGAAGGAAAAAAAGAAGAGTAGGAAATAGGGGGACTTATTAAAAACAAAACACTGGTGTAGAAGGAAATAGTAAAAGAAGAAAGGGCAGGACTAGGAGTAGAAATCAAAATGTTGGGAAATACACAGCTGGTAATCAGTACTCTGAATGTGAATGGAATGAACTCACCCATAAAAAGGAGGCAAATAGCAGAATGGATTAGAAACCAAAATCCCACCATATTTTGTCTACAGGAAATACACATGAGGAAGGCAGACAAACATAGGGTAAATGTAATTGGATGAGGCAAAATATGTTGGGCATCAACTGTGAAAAAGAAAGTAGGAGTTGTGATAATGATATCTGACAAAGCCAAAGTAAAAAGAGACTGGGAAGGTAATTACACCTTGATAAAAGGCAGTATAGACAATGAGAAAATATCAGTACTCAACATGTATGCACCAAATGTTATAGCATCCAAATTTCTAAAGGAGAAACTAGTGGAGCTCAAGGACAAAATAGATAGTAAAACTATACTAGTGGGAGACATGAACCTTCCTCTATCAGATCTATACAAAGCAAACCAAAAAATGAATAAGAAAGAGGTAAGAGATATGAATGAAATCACAGAAAAATTAGAGTTAATAGATATAGATATATTCTCATATTGTCTCTCCTTCCTCTATTTTCCAGCTCTGTCACCTTGTCAGTGAGATATTTTATGTTATCTTCTAATTTCTTAGTCTTTTGGCTTTGCTTTATTAATTCTTGCTCTTTTGCAAGATCATTGTCTTTCAGTTGCCTGATTCTGACCTTTAAATCCTGGTTTTCTTTTTCAATTTGGTCTATCCTGCTATTTGAGGCTTCAAGCTGTTTCTGTAGTTGCTTTTTTTCATGCTTCAGATTGCTGAGTTCCTTTTGCATTATTTCCCATTTTTCCTGCCAGAAGGCTTCCATCTTTTTGATAACTTCCAATTTAAATTCTTCAAGAGCTTGTGGACAATTTCCATTTCTTTTGGAAGGTTTTGGAGCATTTGTTTGTACTTCCTCTTCTGCTATTTCCTCTGTTTTTTTTTGTGTTTTCCCTCCATAAAATGTATCCAAAGTCACCTCCTTCTTCTTGCTTTTCTTGGTGTTGGGGTGTTGTGGTTCTTGAGTACAGTTTGCCATCTCTGAATTTTGTTTGTTTTTTTCTTCCTCCCCTTTCCAGTCAGAAATCTGAATGAGTAGTACTTGCTCTCAGTATAAGGGTCTAATGGTCAAGGCTTTAGTCTCAGGCTAATTCTAGGTTCTCTGCAGCTGCATTGTCTTCCTGGGGAGGCTCAGGGACTGCCCTCCCCTGACTGCCAGTGTTTTGGGAGTTAGTGCTCTCAGATGAAAGTCTTTGGTGGTCTTAGCTAAATCCCAAGACCTGTAGGTGCCCCTTGCTCACATCAAGGGATCCCTTCGCACACTCAGTGATTATAGCACACTAGCTCTGGGCATCCGAGATCTGTGATCCCCTAGCCCGCCTGCCAGGGTTTTGGGTGTTAGTACTCTCAGGAGAAGGACCTTATCTTTTTCAGGTCCCAGACCTGGGGCTGCCCATTGTTCAGTACTGGGGTTCCCCTCCCTCACTTCTTGATTCTTGCCAGTGCTGACTTTAACTCTGGCTCTGGCTGTTTGGGGAGGGGGGAGAGGAGGGGAAGTCAGCTTTTCTTTCCCTTATATTGTGGAGATGCCGGAATCCCATCGCCTTGTTGTGGGGTCTTTCCGTTCTTATGAGGATGGTTGTTTTTTTTATTTTGGGAGGGTCTTTTTAGGTAGTCTGTTTCATTGGGTCTGAGGAGAGGAAGTAAGCCACATCGACTCTGCGGCCATGCTTACCCGGAAGTCGATCAGGTGGAATTTATAACAGGAATGCAAGGATGGTTCAATATTGTGGAAACCATCCACATCATTAACCATATCAACAAGGAAACCAAGAAAAATCGCATGATTATTTCAATAGATGCAGAAAAAGCCTTTGATAAAATACAACACCCATTCCTATTAAAAACACTAGAAAGCATAGGAATAGAAGGGAAGTTTCTAAAAATAATAAACAGTATATATCTAAAACCATCAACTAACATCATCTGCAGTGGGGATAAACTAGACACCTTCCCATTAAGATCAGGAGTGAAACAAGGATGCCCATTATCACCCCTTAAACATTGGTTTTGCTGTCTTTCTCTCTTCTATTCCCCTCTTCTATCTATTTTAATTTCCTCTTAGAAGGTGAAATTTTGTATGCACCTGCAGTTAAAAGAATTTAGAGGGTAAGTATCATTATGTTTAGTGATCAATTGGGGAGACTAGTCCCCCAGTCATCATCAGGGCGATTGTGAATTTTTAGATTTACTCCACCCTGCATAGTCTAGCAATCAGGAGTGTATACACCCCTACTTAAGGATTAATTGTTGAGAAGGATGGCCTTTGACAGACATATGCTAGCAAGTGACAAATTAGAAATAACAGACAGACCACTGGGCTATCCTAAGTCAAGCTTAAGTTACCATTGGTACATGTGAGATGCAGTAAGTGATGTAAAAATATGATCTATATATTTCATGTCACCTCCTCTCTCCGAGCTCTTTTCACAGAAAGGTGTCTCTTTGGCAGCAGAGGAGTTGAGCTTGTGCTCTCTCTCTTGGAGACGTTGGGTTCGACTAGTGGTTTGGCTCATGGAAGCATTTTGGCCCTTGGCATCTTTGCACGGGTTAAGTGAGGGTCTTCCCTGAGCTCTCTCGAAGTTTAGGCTGATTCATTTTTTTTCCTTTACATTTCCTAAAATGCTATCCTCTTAGGAGGCCCCTTGTTTGGGAGGAAGCCTCCTAGCTAAACATCTGTGAACTCCCCTTGGCTCAGGCTAGGGCAGAGAAATTTTATACCCTTTTCCCTTTCTCTTTTTCTTAATTCCTTCCCTCTATACTAATTAAAGCATCATAAAATTCCCAAATTGACTTGAGTATTTTTATTGGGATTTGGATTAATCCCTGGCATCCATAAGAATGATATATTAGTCAAAAATCCCTAAATTTACCCCCTTACAGTCTGACTAATCCATGAAGGTTATGACCAGGACCCTCAAATTTCTGTGAAACCTTCATTTTTTCCCTCCTTATTACCTCCTCAAGTCAGTCTTTTAAGCATCTAACTCAATAGTTCAAAGCACAGCTGTGAGATCAGGTGAGTATAAAACATTTTTTTCTCTTTTCTCCTTAATTTGAATTGAACACAACTGTTTGTTTGTTTGTTTTTTAACCTAAAAGAGGCAGGTCCTTAAGCAGCCTTAGCTGGCGAAGCTGTTTCCAAATATCCAGTCCCTTAGGGAACAAACAACCCAATTAGGCAACCCTCACTGACAATACTGCCTAGATTATTCTTAACTAGTGGTGAGAAAAACCTGGAGGAAGTTTGGTCCTTGTCCTGCCCCCCCCCAGTTTTTTTTTTAATTAAGTGAGAAATAAAAACCTGGTGGGGCCAACTAGGCAAAGCAGATGATTTGCTCAAAGAAAGGGGGCTTGTTACCCCTCCCAAATCAATCAAAAACTCAGCCTTAGCTTCAGGCAAAAGACTTTGCTTTCTGTCTCCTTTTGGCCTAGGGGACTTGATTGGATTAAAAGGCCCTTTAAAAAAGGCCACTGCACCCAAATCTTTTGTTTTTACTTCCTGACTTTAACCCCTAGACAGTAGCAAAGCCTACTGACTAAAATCAAAACTGTAAATAATAATTTTAAATATATATATATATATATATACATATACATATATATATATAAATGAATACTACATTCTATGAAATTTGTATGATGTTTGAAAAATTAAGGACATTAAAGATTCCAAAATACCTCTCATTTCTTTTGTTCTTAGGCAATTTCATTTTTATACTCCTAAATACAGTGACAAGAAATGTTACCTTAAAAAATTTTGAAGCTAAAATGCAGGAAAACATGCAAAACCAATTGGATAATTTTAAATGCTTCTTACAGGATCAATTGGCAAATACTGACCCCACCCAAAACATGTCTGACCCTTACAAACCTGCTTCTGAAACTCAAAATGAGGAAATTCCTTCCCCCAAAATGGAGATGGAAAACACCTCTCCTATAGCTCAGCTACCAGACTGCTTCTCTTGTGGTCTCCAAATCTTGGCTGAACTTACTTCCCAAGACCCTTCTCCTGAAATCCCAATTTCTCCTGTTCCTTCTCCTACCCCAAAACCAATTCCAGCCCCAAGGAAATCTTATCCTTCTAAAGAAACTCCTTTCTAGTCAAACTTACTCACAGGTACCAAATTAAACTAGAGGCATTTTTCTTCTAAGAGAAGTACCTGAAATAGGATGCAATGGGGATGTGGTGACTCTAAGGCACAATATACCATTTACTCTCCAGGAAATAAATGAATTCACATGAAATGTTCCTACATATGAACAAGATCCCTTTCTGGTAAATAAAAAGATGACAGACATATTTTTTCAGTATAATCTGTCTTACAAAGATTGAAAACTTGCTCCAGGCTTTTTTACCTAACATGAGAAAAATAAAATAATTTCTCATGTGAATAAAGCCCATGGACACAATGCAGCACACTGGCCATCTCAGGATCCCAAATGGGACTATAACAACTCTGAGGATTATTTACAACTATACTGTTGTAAGGAGGCCATGTTAACTGCCATGAGAGAGTATGATGACAGCATGGATAAGTGGACAGAATTTCAAAGAATTAAGCAAAATGAGGAAGAGACACCCTCCAGATTCATGGACAGAATAATTGAGTTTGGGGGTTGATACCTAGATTTTGACCTTTCTAAAGAAAATTGCATAAGACAAATTAGAAGACACTTTGTCAATAATGCTTGAAAAATGATTAGGGATTATTTTAGAACTCATTGCCCAAGATTGCCTCAAATGGATCTTGAAGAATTACAAAATGCCACTCTATATATTTCAAAGGGAAACAAAGAAAAGGAGTAAGAGACTAAGGATCTCGTGGAGAAAATTGAGAAACGATTGACATATTTAACAGATAAGATTGCTAAACTGGAAAAAAGTCATGATGCTCAACCAATGGCACTTGCCGCTCTCCAAGAATCTATCAATCCATTACCTGCCAATTCTGTGAGAAGAAGGGCCACAGAATGATAGAATGTAGAACTTTATTCAAGGCAATCAGAAAGAATATGCAGTTTAATAACAACCACAGACATAATAATTATAGAAATAACTATAATAATGATAATGGAAACCACAACTTTAGGAATGATAACTATAGGAATAGATATTGGGAAAATGATAACTCAAACCAAATGACTCCACAATATAACTTAAGTGGTACTTGCCCAAAAAATACTCAGGGTGCTAATTCCCCTCAGGGGTTTGCCCAAGGAACTTCCCAAAAACTATGAAGGTGATACCTCTTTAGATTCTATTGTTTTTGTAGATATTAACCCTTTTCGGTTTTGTCTCCCCTCCAAATAGTAGTAAAGAAGAAGGAAGATAAAAGAAGAAATGTATTTTTGAATATAATACTCCTACAATTATGAAATATACACATTTGTAACATGTTTTATTTTCTTCCCTATTGATGGATCTGTACTCTTTTGTTGCACTTTACTTGTGCCATACAATATTTGATTTTTTTCTCTCATTTTTTGCATTTGAAGCACATGTCACTTCTATTGAGACTGATTGACTATATCCTGTCACATGCATTGGAAATAATAATCCACGGACAAGTGGATGTTAGTTTGTTTTTTGGGGAACACATTGAATCTCTGAATTTTTTCCCTCATTTTTAATATTGCTTTTCTTTTCTTTTGATTAGAATATTTGATTTTTTCCTTTTTTTCATTTCTTGTACTTAAGGTACATACGATGAAATATTAATTTTTTATTCAGCAGTAATATAAGTTTTATATATATATATATATATACATATATATATATGTGTGCGTGTGTGTGTGTGTATGTGTGTGTGTGTGCTATAATATCAATGCATACCCAAAGAGCTTTAAACTGTGGGAACCTGCCATTTATTGATAAATGTTCTGGGACTGTGATTAATGTTTGTGTCTTATTCTAGGAAATGGGATAAAAACAAGGAGTACAGACTTAACCTGAATAGTGCCAAAAAGAGCAAACAGGTCAAAAAGAAAGAAACCAATCCAGGTAGGATTGATGCACTTCTAATCCATTACAAAAGGACTTGAACCTAGTATGAGACTCGAGGTTGCGATGCTTGATATATGTTAAGTCATAGGACTTCCTTGTATCCACACTCTTTGTGAAATACTCACAGACAAGTACCAAAGTTTGGCTATCATCCTGAATCCCCATATCCCTGAGAATGACAAAAAAATCAGACCAGGGAATGACACTTCCCTATCATACACAAAAATCTAGTCTTTCTTTTTTCTTATAGTATGGCAACTTCCTGTAGTCTTTGCTGCAAATGGGTAAGTGAAATATTACTGCATTCTATCCTACAGACTTGTGGGATATAAATTACTTTAAATTGGACCCTAATACAAGGGCCGTTTAGAAATTTATTAAATCTAAATGAGGGCCTATTATGAAATTATTGTTGGTTAATATTTTATATACTTAGATTTTTATATTTTGATTCTGATTTTGAATTTTTTTCTTTCTCCCAAAAGTTTAACTTTCTTCCATTTTTTTTCTTTATGTTTTTGGTTTTTTTTCTCTTCTTTTGACAATTGACTCATATACCCCCATAACTCAACCATGCATCCTGAGCTGAACTGGGTGTTTCTTAACACTTAATTCAGGGGAGGATTATATTTTAATAAAAATTCAGGATTTAGAATTTTGTTCAAGAAAGATCTTCAAGGAAAAAAGCTTGCTAACTCCTAAATCCAGAGAATGAACTGTTACAAAAAGATGCTAGAAAACCTACATTACATCAAGAAGATCCAGAATGAACTTTGATTGTGGTTGATTGAACTGAAGTTTGATTGAACATTTATTTGAATCTAACCTCTTATGCTAAAAGGGGACTGCCCCCTAATTGGTTTTTGACAATGAGCCCAGCAAACATTGGTTTTGCTGTCTTTCTCTCTTCTATTCCCCTCTTCTATCTAACTATTGTAGTTTCCTCTTAGAAGGTGAAATTTTGTATGCACCTGCAGTTAAAAGAATTTAGAGGGTAAGTATCATTATGTTTAGTAATCACTTGGGGAGATTAGTCCCCCAATCATCATCAGTGGAATTTTGAATTTTTAGATTTATTCCACCCTGCATAGTCTAGCAATCAGGAGTGTATACACCCCTACTTAAGGATTAAGTGTTGAGAAGGATGGCCTATGACAGACATATGCTAGCAAGTGACAAATTAGAAACAACGGACAGACCACTGGGATATCCTAAATCAAGCTTGAGCTTCCATTGGTACATGTGAGATACAGTAAGTGATATTAAAAAAAAAAAAACAGTCTATATATTTCATGTCACCTCCTCTCTCCGAGCTCTTTTCACAGAAAGGTGTCTCTTTGGCAGCAGAGGAGTTGAGCTTGGGGTCTCTCACTTGGAGACATTGGGTTCTACTAATGGTTTGGCTCATGGCAGCATTTTGACACTTGGCATCTTAGTGTGGGTCAGGTGAGGTGTCTCCCCTGAGATCTCTCACAGTTTAGGCTGATTCCTTTTTATTCCTTTACATTTCCTTAAACACTATCTTCTTAGGAGGTCCCTCATCTGGGGGAGGCCTCCTAGCTGGACATCTCTGAACTCCTCTTGGTTCAGGCTAGGGCAGAGAAATCTTATACCCTTTTCCCTCTCTCTTCTTCTTAATTCCTTCCCTCTATATTAATTAAACCACCAATTCCCAAACTGACTTGAATATTTTTATTGGGATTTGAATTAATCCTTGATGACCATAAGGATTATATATTAGTCAAAAACCCCTAAATTTACCCCTTACAAATTAAAAAGATTTTGTATAAATAAAACCAATACAACCAAAATTAAAAGGGAAGCAACAAATTGGGGGGAAATCTTCATAACAAAAACCTTTGACAAAGGTCTAATTACTCATATTTATAAAGAGCTAAATAAATTGTATGAAAAATCAATCCATTCTCCAATTGGTAAATGGGCAAGGGACATGAATAGGCAATTTTCACATAAAGAAATCAAAACTATTAATAAGCACATGAAAAAATGTTCTTAATCTCTTATAATCAGAAAAATGCAAATAAAAGGAACTCTGAGATAACATCTCACTCCTAGCAGATTGACTAACATGACAGCAAAACAAACTACTGAGTGTTGGAGAGTATATGACAAAATGGAGACTTTAATGCATTGCTGGTGGAGTTGTGAATTGATCCAACCATTCTGGAGGGCCCTATGGAACTATGCCCAAAGGGCGCTAAAAGACTGCCTGCCTTTTGACTCAGCCATAGGACTGCTGGGTTTGTACTCCAAAGAGATAAACAGGAAAAAGACTTGTACAAGAATATTCCTAGCTGTGCTGTTTGTGGTGGCAAAAAAAAATTGGAAAATGAGGGGATGCCCTTTGATTGGGGAATGACTGAACAAATTGTGATATATGTTGATGATGGAATACTATTGTGCCCAAAGGAATAATAAACTGGAGTAATTCCATGTGAAGTGGAATACCTCTAGGAATTGATGCAGAGTGAAAGGAGCAGAACCAGGAGAATATTGTACACAGAGACTGATACATTGTGGTACAATCAAATGTAATAGACCTCTCTATTAGTAGCAATACAATGATCCAGGACAGTTCTGAGGGATGTATAAGAAAGAATATTATCCACATTCAGAGCAAGAAGTGTGAAAGTAGAAACACAGAAGAAAAACAACTACTGGATCATATGGGTCGATGGGGTTACGATTGGGGATGTAGACTTTAAAAGATAATCTTAGTGCAAACATCAACAACATGGAAATATGTTTTGATCTAGGACACATGTAAAACCCAGTGGTATTGCGTGTTGGCTACAGGAGGGTTTGGGGAGGGTAGGGAAGAAACATGATTCTTGTAACCAGGGGAAAATGTTATAAGTTGACTAATTAAATAAAATTTAAAAAAATTTTTTAAAAACAAATATTAACTTTTATCCCCACAACCACCTTAGGTGATAGATGTTATTATTATCCCCATTATTATAGATATGGAAACTGAGTCAGATAGAGATTAAATGACTTACACAGGGTCACACAACTAGGTGAATAAGGCTGGATTTGGGCTCAGTTCTTCCTGATTCAGCACTCAATCCATTGCACCATCTAGTTGCCTAAATATTCTCTGTCTTTTGTGCAACTTTCTCTTCCCATTTTATTCAGAAGGAAAAATAAATGAGAATAAGTATTAGAGATAAAATGAGAATTATTACTTTTGCTAGCATGTCTAATATTTGTCTAAGTATTCCAGAAGGCAGAGAAAATGTGGTCCTTACCAAATGAGTTCCCTTTTCTCTTATTCAGATATATTCTATGAAAGGAGCATACACCAGCCTCATTCCCTCCAGGGCAAATAACTTTGTAGTTGAGATTCTGGCCTGAAGGAAGACCTTAGTACCAAGCAAGTTGTATCACAAATGCTCACCAAATGCTTTTTGATTGATTGATCTATTAAAATGATGAAAGGAACATGAGCATTGGACATGACTTCTTTAACCAAACTATAAAATTTTACCTCCAAGTACCCCCTTTTTCCCCTCAGAGTATTCAAGAAAGTATTTTAAACTTGGAAAATATGATGAAAATGAAACTGATTAAATGGTTGTATCAACATGAAGATACTATAACTTTAATGCCTTGAAATGAGTTCTTACCAAAGTGAATTCAAAGTTACAATATCTTTGGTCTGCCACTTCATTATGAAGCAAAACTGCAAAGAAAAGAGTACTGGCTTTGGAATCAGAGGACTTAAAACTGAGTCCTGTCACCCTGACACTGACTGAATGTCAATTGCTACATTTGAAAGATGAGGATAATAATACCTGCAATATATATCTCAAAAAGTTTTGGAGGGAGAATCTGGGTTTGAATCTAGCATCAGATTCTTCCATTTGGCTGACACTAGACACTAGCCCTTTAAGGGCTATAAAGAAAAAGGCACTGAGACACTCAATAATATATTAGAAATATTTTGTATTCATAATATGCTGTATTTTCTGATCATTTATGCAAAGTACATATCAGCAGCTAATAAAAGGTATTTTTAACTGCCTCCCCTTTGGTACACCGACCCTTATTCCTCTGACTCTGTCTTATTATTTCCATATCATGTATTGTCTTCCACTTGTGAAAGGGAACCTCTTTATTCTCTTCTTCTGTTTTGAACTAATCAACCCAAAACTTAAATACCCCTACTTAACACTAGGTAAGGGAGTTAACAAATTACTTATTTGGAAAACTCCACTCTTTTAATTCAATCAGTGAGAAGTTTGTGAATCCTTTGATAAATGTTTCACACTCAAAGGATGAGAGATGGATCCCACAGATGCTGACCCACTAAGCAATGCTAGGCAATTTGGAAGCCGTGATTGGCCCCTGTGAAGTGGAAGAAGGGACAGGAAATGATGTGGAAAAAGGACTCTAAAAAAAGTCCTGAAATTCCTGTTCAAGAGGTCTTCAACTTGAGACTTTGGCTTGAATCTTTGGCTTGGAGCTTTGGCTGGTGACTTGACTCTTGGAGGTGGTTTTGGACTTGGACCTTTTCTTCAACTTGGGACCTATACTCTTGGACTGCTCCTGTATCTTCTCCTTTGGACTTTTACCTTGGGTGAGTGAGTAGCTGCCCTTCCCTTCCTGGTTTCTGGAGAGATTAGTTCCAGAAAGGCCTCCTTCTCCTGAAGAAGTCTGAGTTGCTGGAACTTTTGTATAAGATATCACCAGGTCCTCTGTCTTAGGGTTAACAAGCCCTGTTGGGGCTGAGCCAGATACCTTAAGCACCTGGAGCAAGTGTGATAGGCTAGACATTTTCTCTACTCTCTTCTTATGTTTTTCTACTTTCACTCTTTCCTCCTCTTTGTAAATAAAAGCTACTAAAAGTCACTTGTCTTGAGCTATAATATTTTAAATCAGAGACCACAATATTAATTTAGAATTCTCATATATATATATATATATACATATATATGTATATATATAGTCAAACCCCTAAATCTAATTCCTTACATACCATTAGAATATAAGATGCTTAAGGACAGTGATTGTCTTTTTTCTGTTTGTTTTTGTATTCCTTAATATAGTGCCTGATACACAGCAGACAATTAATAAAGCCTTATTGTCTTGACTTGACTCTGGTTAAGGTTGGTAATTGTCTGCCATGTGATAGTAAACTCTAAATGTCATGACAAGTGGGATTTTCTGGCATTAAACAATATGAATTTTTAAAAAGCAATATTAAAATATATCCCTTAATTAATTTGGTGAACATCTATTAAACACCTATTATATGCTAGTCACTGTGCAGAGTTTTGGGAACTTAAAGGCATATGAAAAAATCCCTACCTTTCAGACCTCATGTTCTCCTAGAAAAATACAGAATGCAAACTGATAAGTATGTATATCATTATTAGAGAGTTCACTACCTTAAGGAATCAGAAAAGTCTTCCCAAAGAAGGTAATAAATAAGCAAATGTTTAAAGAATTGAGATTATAAAAAGAGGTAAAAAGAGTGACAGCTGATGCAAAAGCATGATACAGTAGATGAAATGTCTTCTTCTGGAATCACCAAGTGTCAGTTATGGCACTTATTATCTGTGTAACTTTGGGTACACCTCAGTTGCCTGTTGAATAATGGAGGTGGAAGTTGGACTAATGACCTCTAAGCTTTAAGTATGTGATCCCAATTAGGCCAATTTGCCTCAAAATGAAAAAAAAAAACTTGGGAAATGTAGAATGGAGCTCTGCCATAAAGGGCTTTCAATTCTGAGCTGAGGAGTTTATATTTTATCTTAGAGGTAATAGAGAATCACTGAGGGTGTTTTAGCAAGGACACAATTAGATTATGTGCTTTAGGAAGATAATGTTGGCAGATGCATAGAGAACAAAATGAAATGAAATGAGAATCTAGTGGTCAGATATCAATTGAAGTTATAATCTGGTGTTTGTGAGGCTTTTGAAGTAAACTAGGAATGAAGTGATGAAGGCCAAAGCCAGAGTGGGGACTATTTTAGTAGAAATAAGGCGATAAATTTAAGATATGTTTTATAATTAGAATGAAGAAAACCCAAAAAGATATTGGAGTGGGAGAATAGAGGAGGATGAAGTAAGACACTATCACCCACAAACATGGGTAACAGGAAGGAGGATGGGTCTCTCAACAGAATTAGAGAAGCTAGAGTAAGACTTCAGATTATGGAGGGCAGGAAAGTAATGAGTTCTATTTTAGGCTTGACAAGTTTGAGATGCCTTTGAGACATCTTTTTGAAGAAGTTCAAAAGTAAGAAGATGTGCAATATAGGACTACAACTCCTATATTAGAGAGAGAAAAAGACTAAATATAGGGAATCATCAGTGAGAAAATAATCAAAGCTATATGAGCTAAAGAAATCTCCAAGGAAAAGGAACAATCTTAAAGAACAGTTATAGTTAAGAGAAAGGATATGACTAATGTTTAAACAAAGGAAAAAGATGACAATGAGAACTCATTGTAATGGGAGTATATCAAGGAAAGAATAGATATTATTTCTATAAGAGGGAATAATTAACATAAGTACTTCAGGGAACTAAAGTGGGTAAAGCCTGAGAAAAGGTTACCATATTCAGAAACTGATATATCATTGATAATCCTGGAGGGAAGAATTTCATCTCTGTGATGAGTAGAAACCAGATTGCAAGGACCTGATTCATAAATGGGAGAAGAAAAAGTGGAAACCAGAAGTTCATAGGTTCCTCCCAGTTCTGACTCTGTTGCTGTGATCTTAGTTTAGTTCAAGGTCACAAGGTTAGTAAATGCCAGAAGAAATATTCAATCCCAATTCTGTTCTGACTCCAAATGGTGTTCTTTTCATGGACTCCTATTGCTACAACAGAAATCCTAAAGTCACTTTCAGGGTTTAAAAAAATTCCAGCACAATACTTCTAACTTCTCTAGTTTCCTTTTTCTACGTAATCTTTAAACTTTCATGATTCTGTTATTTGTTTGACCTGTAAAGTAGCTAGACATCAAACAATTTTTCTAAGAGGCCAAAGTGAGGTAGAGAGAGATTTGGTCAAGGCCAGCTAGTCAATGATGACATTTTCTGATAATTGCTGCCCTCCTCTGAGTCTGACTACAGAAATCGAACAGCTACTTGCATCCCCACTGTGGATCTGCCTGACAAGAATTATTTGCAGAAATGATGCTTTGAAACTACATAGTGAACCCCTAAATCCTAAAAAGAAAAAAGCTGAAAAAGGATAAGGAGATAGAAATAGAAATACAGTCCAAAAGAGAGATTGAGATGATGGGGGCAAATTGGAAGAGCTGAGAAGCACAGAATTTACTTTGGTTGTGTTGGGAGGATTCTAAAAGGTCTTCCAGAGAAATAATCAGTTCGTTATAACAATTCCCTTTATTCCTGACAAATGGTATGAAGGAAAGAAAGGGGGAAAATTTTTCATCTTCCTGATGGTACAGACTGTCTCCTATTATAATTGTGTGTGTAAAGTACTTTTTATTATGCTAAAAGTATGGTGGTAGGATTATAAAAAATTCTCTGGGAATAAAAACAGGAGAGTGATCAACTGAGTGGCCTGAGGGAGTGCACAGAACCAGTGTCCTGAACTTCCACTCTTCTTCATCTCTGAACCTAATAATCATCTCTGCCCTATAAATGAGCTGAGATCTTAGAGGAATCTTATAGGCAGTAAATAAGAACCTAAGGCAGAGACAGGGGAGGAATGAGGAGCATCATCTTTGAAGGAGGAAACTGTTTTACTCCAACAATCATTTTCAACCTGAGCTATATATATATATAATGTGCATGGACTCCAGGGATGTGCTACTGTTTTTCACCCTGAGGGGGTAGGCTAGTTGCTAGAAGGTGAAAAAGCTTCACTAAAAGCATAGAACAAGCAACACAGAATGTATAATCACTCCTCTACATAATTACCATTTGAATACTTAAAGGGTTCTTTTAGAGAGGCAGCAGAGGGAGATAGACAGGGAGTTAGCTTCATAGTCAAGAAAATTTGACTTCAAGTTCTGCCTCTGCTATATACTGTATGACTTGGCCACGAGTTGTAGAAAAGTTGTACAATTTCCACTGCTAGAGGAAATTCTTCAATGAGATCTTGCAATACCAGTCTCAAAGAAGGAAGGAAGGAAGGAAGGAAGGAAGGAAGGAAGGAAGGAAGGAAGGAAGGAAGGAAGGAAGGAAGGAAGGAAGGAAGGAAGGAAGGAAGGAAGGAAGGAAGGAAGGAAGGAAGGAAGGAAGGAAGGAAGGAAGGAAGGAAGGAAGGAAGGAAGAAAAGAAGGAAGGAAGGAAGAGCAACTTTAAAAATAACAGCAGCTATTATCACCTCCCCTGAGTTGTGTCATTAACAAGCTCAACCTTTCCTCATGAAGTAGAATTGGTCTCTGATTCCAGAAAGCCTATAATATAGTTGCATAATATAATCACATGGTGTACTGTAAAAAGCAAGTCAACCTTGGTGATTCCTTTATGGGATTCATACACCTCTCTAATTGAATCAAGAAAGCATCAACTGAATTGGCTGAACAAACTAATTAGCCACATCTTTGAGATCTTGAAATAGTTAAGCCCTGAGGTGTTAGAGGATTGGATTCAAGACTCATAAACATATTTTAAGAGATGCAAAGATGTTTCATTCCTTTTTCTTTCATTGGTCTTGGCATCTCAGAGTGAGAAAACCAACCAGAAATTCAAGAGTTTATGGGGTAAATAAATGTTGAGACACAATTGAGAAAGAAGACGCAAAGACAAAGAAATAATCCCTCAAGGGAGGGAGTAATCTCTCCTTTCCTTCTTCCCTCAGTTCCCCCCTCCTTCCCTCTCTTACTTCCTCCCTTAAAGAAAAGGACTCCTGGCAGCAGAAAATAGTATTGGCTATGGAGAAGTTCAGACTCAAGGAACCCGGTAAAAATACTACTAAAAGAGAAAAAGAACTTCCAAAAACTTTTGTATCAGGAATTATGACTTGCTTCTGACACCTGTGTATCCTATATGTATGCTACATATGTGTCTTGCAAGTATTGTACACTGAGTTTAAGTTTACCCTTCCTATGAATACTATTTGTGGAGGGATGTATCTCTGGTTTATTGGGTAACTATTTTGTAGCTACTGTTTTTACTGTTCCATCTTAATAAATATCTCTGATTAAAATTGTGTAGTATCCAATTGTTAATGAAGATACTGGTGGGGATGTATGAGCTATATTAGTAGGAACAAAGATCCACAGAAAATCCTTAGAATCTGTGGGAATAGAGACAACCCTTTAGGACCCAGCCTACAGATTCTAGGTTAGGAGAGAGTTTGAAATAGTCTCCCCTCCCCTGCCCCTGAAAAAGATTCTACATTTATATTCTGCAACTAGCCTCTTTAACATTTTCATGCTTCTTTAATGAACATGAGCCAGGTTTCCAAAATTTCTTGTAAAACAGGGCATCAGAACCAGACATTGCCTGATGATGAAAGCAAAAGAATTATCCTATGTCTTGATCTGGACTTTATAGTACTGTTGCCTTAGCCTAAGACTATGTTAGGTTTTTTGACACTTATGACCCACCGTTATCTTAATTTAAGCTTGCAATCAAACACTGTGAGGAAAAAAGTGCATAAACCTGTTAGAGAGCATCAGAGAGTGTGAATAACTAAAATCTACTAGGCAGGGACTAGTAGTAATAGCACAGACATGAAGAAGGGAACTAATGGAAATACCACTGGTCTTGCCTTTCATTCAGCAGGCCACAGAATATCATACTTTCAAAGGTTATTTTTTCTGAGTACTCGTTTTTTATTATACAGCTTAAGAATCCTTAACAATCTTCTCTTTTTAAAGTAGAAAATCCCAAAGTTTGACATTAAGGATTTGAATTTTTGTTCTTTTACCCTATTTTACCCTATTTACCCTACCCTTTTATCTATCTCTTCTGTTTTGATTGTATTCCTTTAAAAGATTTACTTTTGTGTCAATATATTGTCTAAAGAAGAAGGTAGGAGCTTCTCAGAATTTGTTGGTTTCCTGGACAATAATGTTTAATACCAAAAGCAGTGTGAGAGGATGTGCTTCAGCCCATGTCTAAAAAGCCTTGTTGGATTTCCTTACTAATTTTGATTTTCCTTCTCTTGAGCTTTTTTGTGTGAAACTTTTTTATCCAGAATCATAGAATGTCTGAATTAGAAGGACTTAGAGGTCAACTAGTAGTCATCCAACCTTCCCTTAAATATCTCTCAGTTATACTTGAAATGCTCTCAAACTTATTACCTCTTGAACTGATTGAGATTTCTCCCTTTGATCAAATTACTTTTTAGATGCCATGACCAATTAAGGGAGGGGAGGGAGTCAAACCCTATTCCATTTTGTAACAGTTCTAATTATGAAGTTTTTCCTCAATTTGAACCTAAATCTACATTTCTTCTACTTCTACACATTATTCCCAACTCTGTTTCCTGGGGCCAACTTAAAAATATATTTTATCATTCTTCCACAGAGCATTTTTTCAAATACTTGAAGACATTAATCATGCCCTCCTTCATCCATATATATATATATATATATATATATACATATATATGTATATATAAATTTACATACATATATTCTTCTACTTTAAGTCTTCTCTTCTCCCAGCTAAACATCTCTAGTTCTTTCAGTCAAATCTCCTGGGGCATAATATCAAATCACTTCATCATCTTGGTCTCTCTCCTCTGTAATATTCCTACTTGTCAAACTCCGTCTAAAATGCTATGGTCAGAACTGACTGCAATACTTCAAATGAGATCATACCAGAGCACAGTAGAGCATGTCTATTGCCTCTCTTGTTCTGAGCATTCTTTTTATTTAATGCAGTCTAAGATCCTGTTAACATTTTTTGGCTGCCATATTTTTTTCAAATTGAGTTTCCAGTATACAAACATGTGCAGAATGTTTTGATAAAAATCCTTGACATCAATGCTTCTTACACTACAGATAATGATTTTTAACCCAAGAATATTTTACATTTATTGCAATTAGATTCTATCAGATTAGAATTAACCCATGATGCTGTCCTTTAAAATGGTTTAGGATTCTGATTCTTTCATAATTCATTAAGTAATATCTCTTTCATTTCTGTCTCAAATTTCACTATAGTTTTTCAAATTCATTTTCTCACAAATGACCCAAAGTGAGCCCAGCAAAACAGTCTGGCATGTTTATAAAAATATTTCTCCATTGGGGTCTCTATTGTAACTGTACTATCTACTTAAAGAAGACATAGGTGGCTAACTTAAAATTTCATCACTGTTTAATTGAGTAGTAGTTTGACCTTAAAAGTGATACCTGAAGCCACATTTACAGAAGAGGTCAAATCCTAGAGAGCATTTAAAATTTCCCTAAACAACTCAAAATTTGCATGTGAACCAGTTTAAAGCTATTTGCTACTCATAGACTCTTCAGTGTTTCAAACAGTGATAATAATCCAATTAGAGAGTCACTTTGACCCAGAAGTTATCATTTGTTTCAGTAACATACTTATGAGGTTATTCTGGTCTATCAATATATTATAACATCTGCCCCTAAAATCCTGTCACCCTCAGTTGCTCTCCAAGTGGATATCTGTACAGAATTTTTCTGGGTCTCTTTTGAAAGGGAAAAATAAGAAAAATTTACCAGTAGATGAAGAGATAGCATCGAAATGTGAAATATGTGTACAAATACCCTTTGGGGAGAGATGGAGAGTTTGCAAAATGGAAACTACAAAATAGAACTTCCAGAGACTTTGTTTTAAAGATGGCATCAATTAAGTATGCTAGGTACTTATTGAAATCAACTTTCAGAACTAGGTTAAAAAAAATCACTAGTGAGACACAGGCTGAAGTAATGCCTACCCATAATTGTACCTAATAGGGAGTTAATCCTTTCTTCCTTTCTTTCCCCTCAAAACTCCTTTCAGATTAATTTCCCATAAGATTTAATTCATCATATAACTATATCAAAAATTGTTCATATCATCCTCAAATAAGCTTTCCTTAAAGGAAAAGCTGCTCACTGTCCCCAGCACAAGAATTTTTAAAAATTAGAGTAGAAAAATTATGTGTAATTCTGTTAAAATAACAGAGCTAGAAATAGAAATAGGCAAAGTGGGCACTGCCTAATTGTTACTATAAAGAATGATGGGGAAAGAGGTAACAGGACATCTTCAGCTAAAATAAAAAAATTCAGAAGTAATTAGAGAAGGCAGATGGCTACATAGTGGTGAACATAAGAAAACAGGCTTGTCCATAACAATGGACAACAATGTGCAACAAACTGAGATAATTACATATAAAACTTGACACCCCTGTTACTAACCTGGCACTAAATTATTACAGCCTAAACCCCAGATCCCACCTTTCAATGACTCTCTCTCTCAGGTGGGGTTGTGTGACTCCTGTTTTGAGTTAGCTTCCATTTCAATATGGTTTTCACCTCTTACTCTTTTAGTTTTACTGAAGAAAAATAAAAACAATAAACCATCTTGCCAAGTTCCTGAACTTGGCTTTTTCATATTATACTTCTGATCTATTCTTGCAATGGATTTTCCTGGCTTCAACTCCCACCCCTTACTCACCTAACCTAGGAGGATTCAATTAGCACCATGGATAGTATTAAGTTATTAACCCTTCATAAGCCTAAGGAGCTAGGTAAGCAGTGGAGAGAAGCAAGTTTCAGAATTTAAGATATGCAAATTTCTTGTCTCATCTCTGCTGAAGAGTTCATCTTTACAAAGAATATATCTGATGCTAATATAGTTATGACTTTCTCTAAGCTATAGAAAAGACTCAAAACTTTTGAGTATGTACAACAGAATATATTTCTCAAGAGAGAATATTTTTTCATTTTTCTAAAGTTACTCAATTAATTTATTCCAGGTGGGCAAAAAATATCCCCACTTTATCTCTAAGATTATTGTGAAGATGGGTTTAAGTATGAATGTTTAGAATGCTGGAAACATTCTAAAGGCAAAAATGATAGTATTGTTTTTATTGCCATTGACTCCCCCTTTAAATTAAAATTCACATTATAGTCTTATTGCAAAATACAATTTGAAAATTTTCTTTAACATACAAATGGAAGAGGAATGGGAGTGGAGGAAAGAGGAGGAAGGAGAAGGGGGAGGTGATGCAAAGTGGTTTATAAAAAGTTCATCTCAGATTTCTGCTAAAGTAAAGTCAAAAATTGGCGTCTGTCACAGAAGCCTATCTCCTATTTGTCTTCACTGAGACCAACCAAGTCTCATAGTTCTAATGATCTTCTATGCTCATTTTTTCATCATGCATACCCTTTTTTGGGGCTGCCTCTTTTTGACACCTCAAATTCAAACTCAGCTCTTGCCTTGATTACCTTCCCTGTCTACTATTTTAGCACTGACATTTTTAGCTTCATCTCCCTAATCCTTTGATCTCTTGATATTAAACTCTTCCTCCAAACCTGGACCTCCATCCACAGTTGTTGGTTTTTAAAGATTTGCTCACTGCCCTAAGGCAATAAGGTTTTGATAATAAAACTAGTGCTTAAGGAACCAATAGGCACCAAATAGAGTACATTTGTGGAAGTGGGGATGAAATTAGAAAGTCTCCTTTGGTTACTGAACAATATAAAAATAGATTCTGTGCTTATTCTTAATCTACTTCAGCAGACAGGATAAACTACTTGCAGAAGTAACTCACCTGAAGACAATATTCATAAATGCACTGCCAATGAACCTAGAGTTCTTTTCAAGCTTAATAACTGAACTCAGCTGCTCCCTGATTATTACTAAAAAAGTACAACATACCAAATTTAAGGTAAACTACCTAATTCACATGCAAGTCTGTATGAAGTCTAGAAAAAGGCAAGCAAACAAGTTTTTGTCAGTGTATTTTTCCATCACTGCCCAGTACTAAGAGAGCCCTTTTCCAAATAACATAGAATAGCTATTGGCACCAGAATATAGCCAAAATGGAAAAAACACAAATGACCTTTATGTGAAGTGCCCTAGCAACCTTTCTTTTACATCCATGCTCATCAAAGGTCCCACAGGGGCTTTAGGAATAAGATCAGGCTTTTGCTTTACTTGTATTCAAGGAAAAATGGAAGCATCACAGAGCAATGCATATGGGAATATGTGTGGATTTATTAGCAAGAATCCATCACCAGGGCGAGAAGATCAGCTTGACTTAATTCATCTGTTAAGCAATAACCATGCACTTGGTAACAAGAGAGAAACAAATATCTCTAGAAGAATATCAGTTTTGAAATGGCCTGTCCTCCAGAGGGTGTTACTTTGATTATAAAACTGAGCATAATTGAACTTAAAAATGTCTATTAGATATAAGGTAGGTAGAAAGACAGCATGGCCTGGTGGATAGTAGAATGGCCTTGGAATTAGAATAAGCAGGCTTTGGACTCTGCTTCTAACACATTCTATAAGGTTTGATGGAAAATTAATTTGCATTGATAGGAGGATGCTCAATATTTGGAATTGCTCTCACTGACAGTTCCATCACAAGAATTTCTTCTGATTGATACAATTCCAAGCCCAGATCCCTCCTCCCACTTCATGAAAAAAAGACAAAACCCTGGTGTAAGAACTGGGAATACAAAGGTAAAAGGTGGAACAGGCTTGCCCTGAAGGAATTTACAATCTAATTGGGTGAGGCATTTACACCAATAGCTCTAATGTTTTCTGATCACTGACAGGACACATTCTCTTCAGTGTGGGAACTCTTTCTTCTGGTACACATCACAATCCCAAAATGTCTTCTCATCCTGAGTAATTCTTGTCCATGTTTTACCAGAAGTTTTTCATAGGGGATCCAACACATGCATTGGCAATCGTCCTTTGATTGTTTTAATAGATTTTGTAAGTATAATTCTTGTGCTAAAGAAAGGCAGTATGGAATAGTGGAGAGAACACTGGATTGGGAGTTTGGACACTGAAATTCAAACTCCAATTCTGCTATTCACTACCAGTCAGCCCTTGGACACAAATTACTTTCTTACTCTAGTCCTTAGTTTCTTTACCTGTAAGATAGGGCTACAGGGAGGTGGACTAGATGACCCTTCGAGCTCAAAATCTATGATCTCCCATCCTTCATTCTTTCTACATGGCTGTCAACCTCCTTCTCTCCTCCTCATATATGTTCATGATGACGGTTTTTATATCATTTCTGGCATGCAAAATTTAGAGCAGATGTAAAAATCATGATCAAAAACCAATATGATGAGGAAAAGAAGTTGACAGCCATGTAGCAAAAATGATCACAGTTGATCATAAATTTCTAGGTCAACAGGACTTTAGAGTTCATCCATTCCAACTATTTCATTTTACAGAGGAAGAAACTTAGATTTGAAATAGAAAAGGGACTGTAGTAGGAAAGTTGAAGAAGGCAAGAACTGGAAGATTGATTACTCTATCTTTCATTTTACAGATGATGAAAGTGAAATCCAGAGAATGAAGTGATTTTCCTAAAATAGCAAATAGCAAGATCAAGATTCAAATACAGATCTTTGGTCTCTAAATTCAGAGTTCAATCCACTACAGCATATTCATTGGTGATATAATATAGCCTGTTTCAAGCCATTATGTGTCCTTTGACTCATCTGCTATTTGGATTCTTCTGAAATTATGGGATTACATGATTTGTGTCTATGTAGTATCAGAAGATTTGTATTTAAATGTGCTATTGTTTGCCTTTGAGGCATCAAGCAAGTTATAATCATTGTAAAAAAAATCTTACACAACTTCCTAAAGAAATGCAACCTGTTCTTCTTCCACTCAATTTTGCGAGTCCAGTTTATCATCTCTAATTATCACCTGTCCATGATATACAAGTACCAGTGGACTAATTCATTGGGTTGTCTGGCCAACTGCATACTATTATCTGTATGAGAAGTGTTTTTGTTTTCCCAGTCTGAAAGACTAAATGAATCTTCTTTGAATGACTATAAATCTCACTGAGGAGACATTATAGAGTCTCAAGATTAGAATGTATTGTCAATGCCAATAGCAAACATTTGCAATATCAACAATTTCATCTGCAAATAGGAACAGCTGGAAAAGCTCATCATTTGTATGGACTCACCTATCTTCCCTGTCAGTAGGAAATATACTGAAAATTAGGATATTCTTAAGGGCATAGGAAAAGTCAAATAAATGTCTCTATAGAGCGTCCCAAGAGATTAATTGAGAAAGATATCACTTATATCTGGTGGGTTAGAGCAGTCAAGGCAGAGAGTTGTAAACTAGCAAAGGCTTCCTGGAAGAAGTGGCATGTGAAATGGACCTGAAAGAAGGGGAAAGACTTCATAATCACAAAAGATCCTTACACACTTTTAGAAATAGCCAAGCGATACTTACTGAGCAGCTTTCCAAATTCTGGCCTTCCAAAGCATCTATATTCAAAAACCAATATAAAAACATCAAAATGTAATTTTTTCTTCAACCACTCTGTTGTAGTTAGTATCATGAATTTCTTTTGCTGTAGAAACTGCAAACTTTGCACCACAGAGCATAATGATTAGGTCCCCCTATCCTAACCCACAACTATGAGACTCCTATTATAAGCTCTCTATTTTCTCAGTTGGAGTTTGGGTTCAGGAGTCATCAAAAACAAAACCAAAGGAGAAACAATTCAGCTTAGGTTCACAAATACATATGGCTACATGCCAAAACCCTAGAGCTCATTAAACACTCTTATGTTTATGTTATGAATATGTTTAGTGTAGACCCCTGAAGTCAGATCTTCTTCCCCCTATAATTTGTCCATAGATTCTGGTACATCTTTTTTTTCATATACATTTAATATTTTAGAATGGAAAGGCATGGGACTTTTCAGAAAGTGAAATTACAGGGCTTAATGCTCCCCACTTCTTATTCTTAGCACCCACACTTATGGAAAGGGAATAAGATTCGTGTCTCTAAACCTGAAATATTCTGAAGCAATTATTTGCTTAATATTTGTGCTAAATTACCTAGGATGGTGGCTTTGATTACAAGCGCAAAAGAGAAAAGTCTGCAGGTGTCCTGTAAAGCTAATTTTGAAGTTAACTCTGCTAAGCTCAGGCAGTGGTCTTGGAGAATATTAATATAGTGTTACAAACCACAGTGCCCTTAGGGTGTTCACCTGCCATGGAATTTAATTTATTTTATATCTCATCTAATAGACTGAGTCTCATCTATTAGGTAAATATGATGTGAAAATGTTGTCTTGTTCCTCTGAGGAGAAAACCAATGAAGATAGGAAATTCATTGCACCACACTCTCCTAAAACTTTAATTGGGTTCAAATACAGGCTTTCTGTGACCCATTTCTCATTAAGGAAGCAGTTATACAATGGGAACATCCAGCAGGATGGAGAGACACAAAAGTGGGCAAAACAAAAACCATAGACAATTCCTCCAAGGATAAAATTTGCCTATTTGACTTTCAATGTCATCATTTTGATTCCTGACGTTTATGGAATGAAAATATTTTCGATCCGTGTTCTCCATTTAAGCATTCACCTTTTTCACTATGCTCAATGAAGCAAATAGGCCCAGAAATGGATAATACAGAGAAATCCATCACATTAGTGATGACAGGGGAAGGGGCTAGAAGCAGTAGGCAACCTTTAAAAATAAAAATAAGAAGCAAGAGAATCAAATATGACATTACAATAGAGAGGAAATTGAATTCATCTGCACTCTATAAGGGTGGCTTCATTATTCACTTGAATCTTTGCTTTGCTATGACACTTGAGAATGATGAGGCCACCCCTATCTCATGAAGATAAATTCAATATCCGTAGCACTGTTCTAATACATTCCCTATATGTAGAGAATATACTTAACAGATGGTAGTGGAATAGTATTTTTATCTTCACTGGTTCACAGTAAGAAAGAACATCATTTACACTAACACAAACCTGGAATAAGTTTCCTATGGTTCCACACAGTCTATTCATTTGGAAGGGATAAATGCAGTTGCTGGGGGAAGGGTCAAGGATGCCAAAGGCATTAGTTTACCTGCCTGTGCCACCTTGGTGGAAGGAAGACCCAAACCAAAATTAATACTTCCATAAAAGAGTTTGATATGAGCTATCTTAAGCCCTCCAATTAAACAAATTTCAAAACATTTGGAGAGAGCTCTCATAGTAGAGAAGTCACAGAAGGATAAGAAACTCATTAAAAGGTTATTAGTCTTAGCCTAACCTGCCAAAGGTTTTTGGCTAACTTTTTGTTCATTTGCTAGGTTTTGGTTCAGTTTGGGTTTTTAAGTCTCTTAATTATCTCCACTCTTTCAGTCTGATTGATCTCTCTTCCCTGGACACTCAATATATATTATTCCCTGTCCATAATTACAAGTTGATGGGTGACTCCCAAATAAGAACTCAAAAATTCCCAATCTCTAATAACTCCTTCTGGATACTTTTCTCCATTTTTACCTTCTGTATTCTCTGCCACCTGCAGTCCTCTCAGAGTAGAGATTCACCAAGGATTTCCTAGCCAGGAATGTGACAACTATATTCCAACATTTTGTTATGATGGTTTGAAGAGTCAGAGTCACTCTCATACTTATTCCTCAGATGCACAGCCTACAGTTGTTAAAGATAATGATGAAAAGGAGTCAAGAAAAAAAAAGATAATTAAAATCTCCCAGAATCTGCTTAATAACATAAAATGGAGCAATGGTAATTAGGGAGCTTTTGAAGAAAACTTTGGATCAAATAGGAAGAACCTTGTCCAAAATACTTTGAATCATCCAAAAATACTTTGAAGAGCTCCTTTGTTTCCAAATGAGAATGTTTGCCCATTCCTAATTATAGAGGAAGTGAGTATAAATGGAGCACCATTTTTTCCAGGTGAACTGTCCCAAATACTGGAATGAAGAAACATGTTTAATAGAGGTGGGTGAATGCCAAGAAGGAAATGCTTAAGCTAAAGCACATCTTCTCAGAGTTGAAGTGCTTATCTCTTAAGTCTTTGGAATCCTTATAAGAACTCTCAAAGGAACGTTTTCTTATAAAATTTGCAATGTTGTGAGGCAGTATCCAACCCTTTGAACCTCTGAATTTTACAAGAAGGGAACTGTTTTGTACTGTGAATTCACTGAGTCCCACACAGGTAAACTTAAGAAATGCAACAATAGCAGCAACATAATGGTTAATGCTAGTACTCAGAACCAAAGGAATTCTTTTTTAGCTTTTATTGGTGACCCCACAAAAAGCCATCTTTCCTGATCCTATTCCCCCAAAATGAAAAGCTTCTGAGTGGCATTTATAACTCTTAGAAATGTTTACTGATTACCTCCTGTATGCAAACACTAAGTGCTGTTGAGCCAATGAAGAAACTTTTAATTAAGTTAAATGTGTGATCTGTGCCCTTAAGGGACTCATAATCTACCAGAAGAAAACAAGCACACATATTGGATGTGAATCATGGTATGTGAATATTTCAATAATGAATATATTGTTCAAACATTTCACAAATTCAAAAAAAAAAGACTTCTTGGATGCAATTGAAAAATGAATGAAAGAACAAATAGAGCATGCTGGATTTAATTTAATTGACTAGAATTCAATTCTCAAACTAAATACAAAATACAAAAGGGCAAGGGAAAGAGAATTTGGAGGAGAAAAGGCCTGGGCAACAAGTGTTCAGCAAAGTCAACAGGACCAAGATTCAATGGTGTCAATGGTTTTCCAGATAATGTTAAGAAACCAATATATCCATGAGTTGTGTATCACCATGGGTTGGATACTTTATTAGCACATTTATAAAATAAGATGCACTAAATCCCCTGAATGTTTCATTAGGACATAAACTTTTTAAAAAGACCATCTTGATTCCAATCAAATGAAGTAATATAAATAAATAAGTACTTTGAAAATTCGAAAATGCTATATACATTTTTGCTATCTATTATTACAGTTTTTGTTACTGTTTGTTGCAATAATACCCTATAGTTACTGATAGGAACCACTAAATGCTATTTAACAATTTAATTTTAAAAATATTGAAGTACCTCCTGTAGAAATATATATATATGTATATATATATATATATATATATAACTGCTAGGTACAGAAAGAGATTAAAAAGGCTACTTAACATAATCCTTCAATCCTTCTTTTCATGGAACTTCCTATTTAATAGCTGATGATAGGTCACTTTCACAAAATTCAAAGTTAGGTACTACAAATATTATTATCATTCCCATATTGCAGATGAGAAAAGAGATGCTCCCCTAGGTGAAATATATAATAACTGATGCTTATATAGAGTTTTAAGGTTTGCAAAGTGCTTTTTACATATTACTTCATTTGATCCTGACAATAATGTTATGTAGATGCTTTTTATTACTATTTTTCAGATAAGGAAACTGAAGGCTGAGTGAGGTTGAGACTTGCCCAGGGTCCCAAAGCTAATAAAAGTTTTAGGGCTTCTAAACTCTTAACTCTAGGCCCCAAATTTTCCTCACTGAGATAGCAAAGTCTCCTAGGTAATGAAGGTCTGAGTCAGTATTTGAAAACAGTTCTTCTCACTCTAAATCTAGATTCTCTCCACTACATCATAGTACCATTGTATATTGATGGAGACCAATAAAACCATGTAAGGAGAGAAGTCTGTTTGTGATGTATATTATAATGTTTGTGTGTACAATTTTGTATTACATTGAATATGTAATATACTAGCTTATGATTTATAGACTTAAAATGGACATAAAATGGACTAGAATAATAATCCATGCTCAATATTTACTGCCCAAGTTTTAGGGTAAAAAGGACAGAAGAAAAGGATGATAGAGAAAAACTGAAGAAATAACAGGCAAAAACATTTTCTTTTGTATTTTTCTTTTTCTTTTTTATTATTTTGATTATTATTAAAATATATTAAATTATATGTCAAAATGTTGCAAAAAATGGATGTCGTTTGCTTTTTTGCATATTTTTCTCTGATATCCATCCTTCTCCCCTTTCCAGAGAAGTATCCCACATAATAAAGTAAGACACAAAAAAATAAAAATAAAAAATAAACCAACCTTATTGATCATTACTTGAAAAAGCCTAAAAATGTATGAAATATACAAGATTTATGGGCCTTTCACCTCTGCAAGTGGGTGGGGTGGAAGTACCTTGTCATATATCTTATTTTGAGTATACTTTTCTATAATTTCAGCAACATGCACTTTTGATTTTTAATGCATTTTTTTCTTTCTGTTTATATTATTATAGTATTTGTATATATTGTTTTTTACTCTGATTTGAGGTTCTGTACTAGTTCATATAGATGTTTCCAAGAATGTCCATAACATCACACTTGTAATTTTTTATGCCATATTACATTTATGTACCACAATTTTGGGAGATATTCACAAATCTATAGGCATATATTATGTTCCCAATCTTTGTTATTACAAAAATGTTACTATAAAAATATTAGTGTGTATTAGGAATTTCTTCCTTATCAACATCTATTTGGGGTATAAACCTAATAATAAAATCCCTGAGTCAAAAGATATAGACATTTTAGTAATTTTATTTGAATAATTCCAAATAGCTTTACAAAATTTTTTACTGACTCACAGCTCCACCAAGAATACCCCAGTATATCTCTATCTTCCTTCATCCCCACCAACATTGACTATCCTACCTTTTGTCATCTTTGCCAATTTGCGGAATATGATGAAAAGTTCAGAATTGTTTTGAAGTATAAATCCAATTAATTGTATTTTATATATTTATCATGTATCCATGTAGAATGTATTATGGAATATAATATAAATTGTTGGTTTAAGCCTAATCTCTTGATGGACTGTATTAGAGTTTTCTCAGTATTTTTTTAAACTATGTTTTTTTTTTCCCTAAATTACTTGGGTTTGGGTTTGGGTTTTTTTTAGTTTATTAAACACTGGGTTGTTCAGTCAATTTGCTTCTGATTCTGCTTTGTCTATTCTTTTCTAATGCTCTACTCCTCTATTTTTAATTGATAGTAGATTGCCTTGATGACTGCTACTTTATAATATAGCTTGAGATCTAGAAATGCTATTTTTCATTCATCCCTAGTTTTTTTCATTAATCCTTTAGTTATTCTAGATATTTTATTTTTTAAATGAATATTGTTATTATTTAAAGCATCCCTTTGATAACTTAATTACTATAACATTAAAATGTATATTAAATTCACAATATTATAATTTTTATTCTATAGGCACTGCCCAAACTTGAGTACTGAATATTCCTCTAGTTATTTAAATTGTTTTTTGTTTCTTTAAGTACTTTGTAATTGAATCTTTAAAAGTATTTTCTGTGCTTTAGTAGATTGATCCCCAGATATTTTGTGCATTTTATAGTTATTTGGAATTATGTAGAAAACACTATTGTATATCCATGTTAAGTGGGGAGAAAAAAATAAAGTTGTCTAAAGAAGCAGAAAAAAGTACTTTTTTCTCTACAGAAGAGAATGTAACTTGTATGAAAAATATAGTCTCTGTTGTTTTTATCTTGGTATCTCCAGCATCTAAAGTAATGGCCTGAACACAGTAAGAACTTAATGAATGCTTATTAAATTTCCCCCTACCCTTAAGTGCTTCTCTTTTGCATGAAAGGGCTATAATTATTCAGAATTACTCCAAAGTTTTTGGATCTCATTTTTATTAAGTTTGCAAATGAGATGAGATAGCTATCTTCAAGTATTTGGAAGACTGTCAAATGAGAAAGGAATTAGTCTTATTCTATTCAGTAGCAAAGGACAGAAACTAAAGAAATAGGCTGAAGTTTCAAATAGATAAATATAGGTCTGATGTCAAGAAAAATATGTCAACAACTACAACTGATCAAAAGTGGAATAGGCAAGAGGAAGGTAGGTGGCTGAATGCATTAAGAGCCAGTCCCAGAGACAGGAGGTGCTGGGTTTGAATGTGACCTCAGATACTTCCCAGTTGTGTGACCCTGGACAAGTCACTTAACCCCCATTGACTATCCCTTACCACTCTTCTGTCTTGGAACCAATACATAGTATTGATTCTAAGACTGAAGGTAAGGGTTGTTTTTTTTTTCTTTAAATGGAATGGGATACCTTGAGGTTTGTTGGGTTGCCCCTCTTTCAAGCACAGAATGGAAACTACTTGGTGGATATGTTATGGTTGAGATTTCTTTATTTCTTAAATGGGTTAAACAAACTGAGTTCTGAGGTCCCTTCCAACCCACAAATTTTGTGATTCTGTTTCTAAAAATATCTGATCTTAGAAGACCAAGACTTATAAACTACTCAATGTCTCACTTATGAAAAAAATCACAAAATTTTGGGCTTGGAAAGGATTTAAATACCTACTCCTACCTGAAAAGAATGTCCCAATAATTTTCTGGGTAAGAAGTTATCCACTTCACTTAAAATCTTCTAAGGAGTGGGAAACCACCTCATGAAGCAGCCCATGCCACTTTGGGATGATATGATTAATTAGAAATAAATTGCCAGGAACAAGTAAAAATTATGTTGTGGTTCTGAGGATTCCACATTGGTATCTTTTATATAAGCAATGGAAGTAACAGGACAAGGAAAATAAGATAATATATATTTGACTGGTTCTAGATTTTTAAAGCATTCTGGAGTTCAGTACCTTACACGTGCAGTATGATATAACCTCCTTGAGAATGAGACCTTTTATTTTGGTCTTTTTACCTCTAGTTTCTAACAGTACTTGGCACACAATAGGTGCTCCATATATGCCCTTTGAATTAAATTCTTGACTTTGAAAATTCTAAAAAATGAAAAGAGTTAAAATTAATATCAAAACCACAAGACATGATTTGAACATAAAAGATTTATTTCATTTAGTTGCCAAGTTGAAATTATGATATGAGGACTTGCTCTCGTTGTAAATCTCTCATCCCTGAACTCACATGAACAGATCAATGCTTCTAACCAGAAGGTCACCATGACCAATTTAAGAATTGTGCTCAACTCACTCTTAACAGACATGGTTCAGTAAAAAGATCAATGAATTTGGAATTGCCCCCAAAATCATTAAGCTGTCCATAACCTTTGACTCATCAATACTCTATTGGTCTATATCCCAAAGAGAACAAAAAAGAAGAAAAGGACTCATATAAAAAAGGCAAATTAAGGAGGCATACATTTATATAGGAATTGCCAAACAAATTGTGGTATATGGATATAGAATATTATTGTTATAAGAAATGAAAAATGAAAAGTTTCAGAGGAAATTGAGAAGACTTCTATGAACTTATACTGAATAAATCAAGTAAAAGTGAGAGGTATAAATAATAACAATATAAAGAACAGTTTTAGAATTATGACAAATATAATGATAGACCACAATGCCATAGAACTGAAAATGAAGCAGCCACTTCCTTCCAGACAGTTGATGGACACTTAAAATCCAAAATAAGACATATATTTTTGACAAAACTAATGTAAGGATTTGTTTTGCTGGATTATAAAAAAAGAAGAAAGTGTGCTAAAAATTATAAAGTGTTATATACATGTGAATTATCATAATTGTGAGATGTTCATGAAAACAAAAAGCTAATCAGAAAGACAAAAATATAATAGACACTAGTCTTCAGTAAATGCTCAGTTCTGACATAAATGCTGACATGTTAGGACAGCATCTAGATACATTGCTTTACATGCAGAATCGAGGTTTCTTTCCCCCAGCCAGCCTTATGTCAGATGCTCAGATACCTGCTGCAGCAGTTCTCTGCACATCTGTATATTGCTATCAGACTCCAGCCAAAGCAGCTGCCTAAAACTCCCTTTGCTGCTTACCCTGGGGTTATGAGAGAGGCAAAACGGATGGCATTTTAGCTAGCCCAGAGATCAATGTAAGTAAAACACTCTATTGTACTGTGAGCCTCGTAATTGGTTTTAATCATAGTTAGCATCTGTTTTTCTACTTTAGCACATAATTTAGATGGAGCTGCTTGGAAGTCTCAGCAAGAATCCGTATTTTACATTTATTGAAAGAGGAGCACTTTCCAAGTGATCAAATTGCTCTTCTAATTCACTCACGAGAATTCAGTCATCTGGAAAGTCTGTTGGATTTTTTTTCATTCCTCATTGAATGTAATGGCCATGGCACCAAAGACTTCCTATCTACCACCCAGGCAGCAGCAACATGAGGATTTTCAACCATTAACAACTCTTCAGAAATTGTTGAAGAAACTCTCTCCCTATTTTTTATTCTGATACAAAATGACAAAAATATTGAAGGAGAGAAGTTTGTCCTATTTTACTCTTTAGCTCTGATCTTACTGCTTCTGCCTCTATAATATATGCAGCATCCATCCCCTTCTTTCTCTACCCTGGTTTGGACTTTCATTGAGTCTCTTTGGAACTATTGCAGTAGCTTTCTAGTTGGTCTCTCCACCTCAAATATTTTCCCTCTCCAATTCATCCTCCATACAGATACTAATTTTAATCAATAAATTTCAATCCTTCCCTAATGACTCTAAAATCAAATATATGTGACTGTTTTTAAAATCTCCTCTTGCCCTGTCTCCAGTCTTCCTTTCCAATTTTATTACATATTATTATTCCTTTTCTTGAACTATATAATTCAGAACAACTAGCCTTCTTACTGTTTCTTACTCACAGTGTCCCATCTCCCATCTCTCACCTTTGAACTGACTTTAATTTCATAAAATCCTTTATTTCATTTAAAGTTCAACTCAAGAATCATCTTCTACATAAAACCTTTGATGATTCCTTCCTTTCAAAATCTACTATTCTTCCTCCTCAAGGAAAAAAATTATCCCATATTTACTTTCAATAAATTCTATACATATATATATTTATGTATGAGCTCTCCCACCCCCACCTCAGAATATAAGCTTCTTGAATGAAGGGAATATTTATTTTTGTCTTTGTACCTTCAGAATTTGACTGGAACATAGTGAGCAAATATTAATTGATTTATTGATTCTAAAGAAATATTCATTTTTATTAAAATCATGAAACATATGTTTCTCTCAAAAATGCTTCTTCATTAAGAAGTCACCCAAATGTTCAACTGTCCCTTCATGGAGAAGGTTAGTTAAGAGGAAAAACCAGAATAGTGATATGTTTTCCTCCCACTGAATTTTGGTCTTATCCAGTGATATAAAAAATTAGTATGACCCTCTGCTTCTAGTTCTTCCATGAATTAGCATATAGGAATAGAATGGTCTTCTGCTTAGTTTACTGATTATTTCTATATGTTTAGTGAAAGGGATTCATAGAACTTCAGAAGTATAAAGGATTAATAAGGGCCAAAAAAAAAAAGACCATGAATAGCATTCCACAAAGATGGAAGTAGAAAAAGAGAATACCTAGAACCAAAAGGTAGATATTGGACATGGGACAGATTTAGGCAGGTAGGTGGTAGAATGGATAAAGCACCAAGCTTAAAGTCCAGAAGACTTTCTTGAGTTCAAATATGGCCTCAGATATTTACTAACTGTTTGACGCTGCACAAGTCATTTAACCTTTTTTTTGTCTCACTTCCTCATTTATAAAATGACCTGGAGAAGGAAATTGAAAAACACTCTAGTATCTTCCAAAGAAAATCTCAACAGGGACCCCAAAGAATCAGACACAACTCAACAACAACAAATTTAGACTTTGTAATAAGAACAATATCCTAAATTCTATCACAATCAAATCTAAAATTCTTAGAAGATATTGAAATTTTCTCCAAAATGTAAGTGACTTAGAGAGAGTTGTAATAGATAGAGTTATTCTGGTGGTAAAAAAGAGAGAGAAAGAATGGAGACTTCCCCTCTCAAGGCAGGGTCCAGGAGAGACAGCTGCCGTTTAACTGGGCCAAGGGAGAGAAGAGGGGGAGTAAGTCTGTGGTTCCCCCCTTCAGCCTCCCTTTATCTATGGCTGTTCACCCAAACTGCCTCTTGACTTCCCTCTAATACTATGATATATAGAGCTTCTCTCTTCAGAAGGAGAGAGAAGTTACTCTACCCCTCATGCTGGAACTGTTTCCCTACTCACACTAGAATCAGTTGGGAAGACAACAAACTTTATTCTAAATGGTCAGTTGGGGATAACACAGGGACATGGCTGCAGGAGGGGTTTGTGAGGAAAGAGGGAAAAAAGGTGACCCTCTTCTAGCTATCCCTTCCTCCCTCCTCAATTTGGGGAACCCAGTCCTTGGCAGCCTTGGGCCCCTGAGAGATTCAGGCTTGGATGGTCTTGGTCTTGGCCCCACTGAGCACAGTTCAGACCCAGGGTGCCAGGAACTGTGAGGTGATCTTGTCAGCTGCTTTGTGTCTTCTCAAACTGGCCACTTCAATTTGGAAATTGGGGCGGGGGGGAAGAGTGTCCACTCACCAGGAGAAAGATATAAGTCTTTTCTCAGAATCAAGTCTTGACTAGACCCTTTCCTCAGGCTGTCTCAGGATTGAGAGAGCTAACTGCCTCTCCTACAGAATCTCCTGCTCTCTTAAGATTCCAGAATCTCTCCTAGGGTCCCTCCCCCATTGTGGCTGAGGCTCCAGCAATTTCCCAGACTGTAATTCCAGTTCTTGGGTTTGAAACCTCTATCACACCTGCAACTCAGGTTATTGATAGTTTCCTGTTCACTGGAATACAAAAACAGCCTAAATATAAGAACTTGAAACTCTGCCCTCAGATTTCAGTCCTGTAATCTTAACTGCATGATCAACAGCAACATAGGAAAACTGTGATCAATTGAATTAGTTGTTTCCTCAATGAATCCATCCCCTGATTTGAATGTCCTTCTGCTCCTAGAACTGACTAAACATCCTTTAATTAACTGCTAGATGGACTCTGAGTGCCTTATTTCATTTCATTCTTGGGCTCAATCACCAGGGCAGTTTGATTATCTCTAGCCTATCATACATGTAATGACAAGGAAAACTCACAAAGATTCCTAATGGAACAAGCTGTCCCAGGGGATAATGGGTTCCCAAACTGAAGGTCTGAGTAAGTCTTAGGGATTTTTGTTCAAGTATAGGTTGGTCTCAGAGGTCTCTTCCACCTCTGGATTTCTGAGTCTATTTTTAGGATATTCCTATTTGAATACAGACAACTTGTCTGCCATTGCCCTTACGCTTGGTTTCTTATCTGGCAATGACCCTAGACTTTGTACTTTGTACAAAAGGAAATCTCTTCAGCATTCTCTCCTCTCTACTAATTATCCCCAAGGCCATGGACCTGGACACTTAGCACCTAGCATATTGTAGGTGTTCAATAAGGGCTTGATGATTGATTTGAGAAACTCTTGTCCAAAAACCTCTGGCATGAGCATTCAGTTTGGGGCTCCTCTAAATAGATCCTAAAAGAGCCTCATGCCAATTCTCAATTTTCAAAAGGATAAGTTTATCAGAATGAGCTGGGTGCTTTGTTCAAAGATGATTCAACCAGTTGGTACCTAGGCTTACAGCACTGGGATGTGATCTGTTGGAGTCTGATGATTACGAAATAATTATTTAAATCCTTGTTTGTTGTCAGAAGTCATTTACTGAACACAGCAGCATGCCAAGTAGGAACGCTCCAGTCTGAACAAATAAATCAGGTAATCCTAATAATATACAATATGCTACAGACAAAATGGAAACCTTAGCAGGGGAGAGATTAGCATTAAAAATTTTCTTTATTCACATCTTCCCACTAGTGCCTTCTTCTACTAAACTGAGAGACACGAATAGACTGACAGATGAACATACACACCAAATCTAAAGGTCCCCTCCCCATAATGCCCGTGAAGGAAGATCATACTTCTAAAAACTCATTCCCAAGTAAGTGTAATCAAAGTATTTCATTGTACTTTTCCTTGATATTGATTACAATCTGGGGTTTTATTGTGTTTTTTTAATAATCATTAGAATTGACCTAAAATGATAAATCTTTGTTATAGTACCTTGTTAAAATATTAATCAGTCAGAAAGTATTTACTAAGCACCCACTATGTGCTAGGCTCTCCTAGGATTACAAAGAAAGACAAAACTAGTCCCCTATCTTTGAGGAGATCACATTTTATTCAGGAGACAATATATGATATATGCACTGCTCTTTTTCTTAACAAAATTCTCAAAAATCTGAACAAACTGTATGTGGATTATTTGATTCAGTTTTTAAATCTATATTTGGGGAATTAACTGAGTAAAACATTGAAAAAGCGAGGGTTCAGGTTACCCATAGAATTCTGTATTAGGGATGTCTCCATGAAGGAAGGAGACATCATCCAATCCTTTTGTGACTTTTTCAATATGGCTATAAATAGTGTTTCAACTCTTAGCTTTAGAGATCTGCAAAGAAATTTGACAAGAAGAACAAAGATGTGAAGAAACAATCTTGGACAGGAATCTTGGTCCTTGCACTTCATCTAAAAAATTATCAACAGTAGAGCAAGGCTGTATACAGCTAGTGGCTAATGGTGGCGATAATCATTCGTAAAACTATCTTTTTATTTCACTAGAATGAGTGACATTTGTGTGCTTTAAGTGCCATTTTAAAAAATCTTCCCAAGGTAATTTCCTCTCCAAGTGCTGACTAGTCCCAGATTCTCTTTTTCCAAGATGACAGAAGGTTGCAGGTTGAAAGGCATTTGGAACTGAAACTGAATTCCTAATCTGACCATCTCCCCAAATGAGTCTCCTGTTCTTGGCAAAAATGAGCTCTGCATATTTCCAGAAAGTCATCAATTATGCATAGGTGCCTCTCACATGCCAGCAGCTTTAAATAAGAAAGTGTACTATGTTAGAAGTAAACAGAAAATGGACAGTTTGGAGTTTTCTCATTATCTAACTTCATGTCAATGCTGTGACTTGGCCCTTCTCTCACCAGGGACTCAGACACGCCTCTGTTCCCTCGGAAACTCCCTTCCCATGGGTCCCACCTTGGAGTTAGATAGGCATAGGGGGATTGAACCACTATAGGCAATAGTCAGGTGTGAAAATCTGCTCTACGAATGTAAGTCCAGTACCTTCTCTACAATTTATCATCTTAAAGATTTGCCCAGAGCACTGAGAAATTCAGTGACTTTCTCAGAGCTACATAGCCAGAGGTAAGACTTGAACACGAGTCTTATTGTTCATCTATCATCTCTTAGGCAGCTAGAAGGTCGAGTAGTTAGAATGCTGGACTTGCAATCAGGAATTCCTGTCTCAAAACACTTATTAGATGTTTCAATTTAGGCAGATCACAGAGCCTCTGTGTGTTTCACTTTCCCCTTCGGTAAAATGGGGATAATATAATAGCATTTCCCTGCCAAGATTATTGTGAGAATCAAAAAACATATTTGTAAAACACTTTGCAAACTTTAAAGCACAATATAAATTCTTGCTGTTATTATCATTTGACATATCTATTCCTTGAATCTCAGGTTTTGAATCCATTCTTACTTTCAAGAATCCCCTCTACACTATGTCCCCAAAATGGTCATTCCTAGCCCTTGGTTAAAGCAGTTCCTCTATGTCTCAAGACAGTCTATTTCACATTTGGAGAGCTCTCATTTTCAGCACATTTTTCCTACAAATGAGCTAAAAGCAAATTTGCCCCTTCAACATATTCACTCATTGTCTTCTGTGTCCAAGCAAAATAAACATAACTTCTTTTTCATGCAACAATCCTTCAATATTTGAAGGGTGCCATTATGCCTTACTCGTCTTCTCTTCTAGAGATTATGTAAACACTTCCAGTTCTCCTGTGGAATGATAGGTAACAAGGAACTTCACTTACTGCATTCCTTTCCAGATTATACATGTCCTTCCTCATACATACCATCTAACATGATGAGTTTGAGATGCTAATAAAATATCTAGGAGGAACGACACAGTAGTCTCTTTACAATGCAGATCTGGAGCTCAGGAAATATTGGACTGGAACTGAGTCATTAGCAAAGAAATAGTGATTGTTTTTGAATCCCTGGTTCCTAACCTAGTGCCTCATTCATAGTTGGGATGTTGAATCTAATCTGTGGGAACTAATTAGATCACTAAAGAGAGAATAGAAGGAGAACAGAAACAGAAAGACAAAGAAAAACAAAGAGAAAGACAGATGGCAAAACAGACAGATCAAAACAGAGGAAGAAGACAGATGAGAAAAGAAAAAGAAAATGGAAAGGAGAAAAGAAGTGAATGAAGAAAGATGAAGGGAGGAAAAGAAAGTAGAAAGGGAAAAGAAGAGGAGAAGGGAAGAGAGAGACAGGAAGGAGAGGGGAGAGGAGTCTAGGAGTCTAGAGGATTCAGTCCTAAGAGAGGAAATTACCTTGTGGAGAATTTTTTTAAAGTAGCACTTAAAGCATCAAATGTTACCCATTCTAGTGAAATAAAATGGTAGTTTTAGGGATTATCATCACTTCCATTAGCCACTAGAGAGGCTTCAGGAAAAATTGTGAAGTTAAAATCTACTCCCAGTGTCCTCCTTTCTCTGTGCTCCCTCCCTCACCTTCTATGTGTGAGAGACACTTCTAAGTAATGGAAATGCAAAGATAAAATTGTTCCCAGTTATTGGCCTCAAGAAGCCTTCATAAGTATTTAAAAATCCCATATCTAGTACTTACTGCCTGGATGATCTAGAGAAGTTCACTTACCCTCTCAGGTTCTCAGATTTCTTATTTGTAAATTTATGAAGAATAGACAATAATCTCTACAATCCCTTTTATCTCTAAATATATGATTCTATGATCCCCTTCCATACAATGTATAGACCAATAAGAGCACAGTTACATTCTGTGAATAGCCCAGAAGAATGTATCAATCAATCAGGCACTGTGCCAAGCACTGATAATAGAAAAACAAAAGTTAAATCATTACTGCCCTGAAGAGCCTTACAGTCTATAAAGGGAAACAACATATGCTTTGATAAGAAGATTGAAAATATGTTTTAAAATAAATACAAGGTAAATTTTGGCCAGGGAGGGCACTAGCAAGGAAATCAGGAAAGGTTTCTGATAGAAAGTTAAAAGAATAAACATGAGAAGACATGCAAATTCAAAAACTCAAACTCAACCTGTTTGTTTTTTTAACTCTTCACTTCCATCTTAAGAATCAATACTTGATTTTGATTCCAAGGCAGAACAGTGGAAAGGGCTAGGTAACTGAGGTTAAGTGACTTACCCAGGGACACAAAACTAGGAATTGCCTAAGGTCAGATTTGAAGTCAGGACCTTCCATCTCCAAGTCTGGCTCTTGAACTCAGGACCTCCTTTCTCCTAGCCTGGCTCTCTATCCATTGAGCTACCTCACTGCTCCACCCAACCTGTTTTAACTAGTTCTTAACTATGAGAGTAGATAAAATTTAATGACATTGAAGCTAATTGTCATAATTCCCCAGAGAAATGTAACTTTAGTAAAACAGTAGTTATAGCACCAAAAGATGTTAGATAGCAAATATATATTCTCCTCCCCAAAAGAAAAAACATGAAAAATCTAGATAATAATAATAAAATAAATATAAATATTTATATTTATATATATATATTATATTATATATATATATTTATATATATATATATATAAATAAAAATAAAATAAAAATAAAAATAAAATAAATAATAATAATAAAAATAAAAATCTAGATAATACTATTTGGTCTTGAAGTAGTATTAAAAGATTTTAAAGAGGAGGGGGGTTGGAAGATTACAAACATTATAAAATATACAAACAAAAAACAGTTACATAAATAAAACAGTACATAAAACAGGTAAAATCTCTGGAAGGGAGAACTGGACAATAGATATCATAACAACATGTAACTTAAAAGGTTGTTGTAAGGATTAATGAAATCTTAGGTAAAGCTTTGCAAACTTTAAATTGCTATGTAACTTTTTAAAAAATAGTAACAATAATAATATGTTGTTGTTCAGTCATTTTCAAATGTGACAGACTCTTTGTGACCCCATTTGGGGTTTTCTTGCCAAAGACACTAGAGTAGTTTGTCATTTCCTTCTCCAGCTCAGTTCACGAATAAGGAAAAGGAAGCAAACAAGCTTTAGTTGTTTGCCCAAAATCACAGAGCTAGTAAGTATCTGTGGTTATATTTGAACATGGGTCTTTCTGACTATAGCCTCAGTACTCTATCCATTGATCTACCTAGCTGCCTCCAGTAATAATGTAATTAACACAATTATATTATTAAGAAATATATTAATTATTATATTATCAATTAATTAATTGCATTACTTAATCATATTAATGATATTACTATATATAAATGTATAATATTTATAATTAAACTAATAATTACTTTTTTCTTTTATTTCTGATCAAATATCTTTTTCCCCCAATCTGATGTCTTAAATTAACCTATAAGGGGAAGAAAAAGTATACTTCCACCATCACACCCCACCCAAGGAAGCTATGTGTTCCGAGGAAGTTAGTTAAGGCTGTATAAGATCCTACCTGGTTTAAGATTGGTTATTGAATAAGAAAATACTGAACTCTTCCTGCACTTCACTCATCTTTTGATTCACAAAGCAAGCACTTTGAGTGTTCCCTATCTAGATGCTCCTTTTTTCCTTTGAGAAAGATGAATGTTTTGCTGTCTTAAGTCTGATGGGTTGCCATCCTATCCCAACTATGGCATATATAGCTCTTTATGAGGGTCATAATAAGTAAATCAGAGACAAAGGAGCAAATCAGCCACAAGAAGCTTGGCCTTGTCTTGTAAATCACCACGGAGAGTTAAAGATGTGGAAAGGAGATCTTCATGGAGAGCTAGCTGTTGATGCTCTCTCCAGCAATTGTGCTCCAAAACCCTGATTTATAAATCACTTCCTGGAAATCCAGGTGCAAAAATCTAGATTTGTAAATCAAATCTTTTTATATGAGATTTATTGGCATAATTTGTAAATCTGTTCTTAGGGCTTGTAAAGCTATTTTAGGATTTGTAAGCCCATTTAAGGATATGGAAATTCGCTTTCTAACTTAAAAAACAAGAAAATGGTTTGTCTATAGCTGCCATTTTAAAAGGGTGATTTATAAACCAAAACTTGACTGCTGAGTTTTGCTGGCAGGTTCCATAAATTAAACCCTAGGTGTAGGAGCTAGGATATTTATAAATCTGACTTGTGAAACATCCAAAAAAAAAGCGTAGGAGTTTGACTCTAATGTGAAGTATTGCTGTTGTTTGGACACATCTAACTCTTTGGAATATGATTTGGGGTTTTAGCAAAGATACTAGAGTTGTTTGCCTTTCTCTAGCTCATTTTACAAATGAGGAAATTGAGGAAAACAGGGTTTAGTGGCTCACCCAAGAACCTACAACTAGTAAAGGTCTGAGACTGGATTTTAATTTAGAAAGATGAGTCTTCCTGACTTCAGGCCTAGAACTGTGCCACCTAGATACACCACACTGGAGTATTATAGATGGTTCAGCTATTTAGAGCTCTTCATGACCCCATTTGGGGTTTTTGTTGATGTCATTAACAACAGTGAAAAATCTGGTACATTCTCTTGAACTATTCATATATACACAGACCAAAAAAAATTGACAAAATCAAACATTTTTCTTACAGAAAAATAAGTTTTCACAAGAAAATATTCTGGGTTTTCCTTCTGGACAGCAGTAAGTCTACCATAGAAAGGTGAAGACAAGCAGAATAAAGGGTTTGCCTCTAGTGAAAATCTTCCATTTGTTCTGATGTTACATTTCAGCTGTGGAGACACAGTCTACAGGTGTGTAATGAATATATGATGTCAGTTATTGCAGAACAAGCCAGTCTGCTGCCACCTGGAATAGCAACTGTGATTTATCAAGCTGAATAGGGAGGCCTGGAAGCTCAAAAAGGTGGTTCAGACAGCCAGAAAAAGATTAAGAATGAAGCATAATGCCCAAAGCTGCTAAACCAAGCAAACCTTTCCCTTTGATCCTGTTCAACATATGTTATTGATCTGTGGCTTTGTATTTAATCTTAATTTTTGCCTTAGCTTTCATCTCCCATTTTTTTGTTTAATGGATGGACTTTCTGCTGGTCCAATGGAAAAGCACCCCTTGAGGGTCAAAGGGTGCAGCTGGATGGCTCAGTGGATTGAGAGCCAGGTCTAGAGATGGGGGGACCATCTTTGGGTTCAAATCTGGCTTCAGATATTTCCTAGCTGTGTGACTCTGGGAAAGTCACTTAACCCCTATTGCCTAGTCCTTACCACTCTTCTGCCAGTATTCATTCTAAGAAGGAAGGTGAGATTTATATCCTCGAGTTTATATATTAACAAATTAGGGAGGGCAGAGGTCAATGAATTGGACATGCAAATCAAAAAACTTGAAAGTGAACAAATTAAAAAACCCCAGAAGAAAACTAAATTAGAGATCCTAAATATTAAGGGAGAAATTAATAAAACCAAAAGTGATAGAACTATTGAACTAATAAATAAGACTAGAAGCTGGTATTTTGAAAAAAACAAACAAAATAGACAAAGTACTACTCAATCTAATAAAATAAAAGGAAAGAAAAAAAGCAAATTAACAGTATCATAGATGAAAAGGGAGAGCTCACCTCCAATGAAGAGGAAATTAAAGCAATCATTAAAAACTATTTTGTTCAATTATATGGCAATAAATATGCCAATCTATGTGAGATGGATGAATATTTACAAAAATATAAATTGCTTAGACTAACAGAGGAAGAAATAGATTTCTTAAATAATCCCATATCAGAAAAAGAAATTTAACAGGCCATTGAAGAACTCCCTAAGAAAAAATCCCCAGGGCCTGATCGATTTACAAATGAATTTTCTCAAACATTCAAAGAACAGCTAATCCCAATACTATACAAACTATTTGACATAATAAGCAAAGAGGGAGTTCTACCAAATTCCTTTTACAACACAAATATGGTACTGATCCCAAAGCCAGGAAGGTCAAAAACAGAGAAAGAAAGCTACAAACCAATCCCCTTAATGAATATAGATTGAAAAACCTTAAATAAGATATTAGCAAAAAGACTCCAGCAAATGATCAGGAGGGTTATTCACTATAATTAGGTGGAATTTATACCAGGAATGCAAGGATGGTTCAATATTGGGAAAACCATCCACATAATTGACCACATCAACAAGCAAACCAACAAAAAAATCACATGATTATCTTAATAGATGCAGAAAAAGCCTTTGACAAAATACACCACCCATTCCTATTGAAAACACTTGAAAGTATAGGAATAGAAAGATCCTTCCAAAAAATAATAAACAATATTTATCTAAAACCATCAGCCAACATCATCTGCAATGGGGATAAACTAGATGTGTTCCCAATAAGATCAGGAATGAAACAAGGATGCCCATTATCACCTTTATTATTTAACATTGTACTAGAAACACTAGCAGTAGCAATTAGAGAAGAAAAAGAAATTGAAGGTATTAAAATTGGCAATGAGGAGATGAAGCTATCACTCTCTGTGGATGATATGATGGTCTACCTAAAGAATCCTAGAAAATCAACTGAAAAGCTAGTGTAAATAATCAACAACTTTAGCAAAGTCGCAGGATACAAAATAAGCTCACATAAGACATCAGCATTTCTATATATCTCCAACACATCACAGTAGCAGGAATTAGAAAGAGAAATTCCATTTAAAATCACCCTAGACAATATAAAATACTTAGGAATCTATCTGCCGAGATAAACACAGGAACTATATAAACACAACTACAAAACACTTTCCACACAACTAAAACTAGATCTGAGCAATTGGAAAAACATTAACTGCTCATGGGTAGGATGAGCTAACATAATAAAAATGACCATTCTAACCAAACTTATCTATTTATTTAGTGTCATGCCCATGGAATTTCCAAAAAACTTTTTTACTGTATTAGAAAAAACCATAACAAAGTTCATTTGGAAGAACAAAAGATCAAGGATATCCAGGGAAATAATGAAAAAAAAATCCAAAGGAAGGTGGCCTTGCAGTCCCAGATCTCAAACTATACTATAAAGCAGTGATCATCAAAACAATTTGGTACTGGCTAAGAGACAGAAAGGAGGATCAGTAGAATAGACTTGGGGTAATTGACCTCAGCAAAACAGTCTATGACAAGCCAAAAGATCCCAGCTTTGGGGACAAAAATTCACTATTTGATAAAAAAAATGCTGGGAAAATTGGAAGACAGTGTGGGAGAGATTAGGCTTGGATCAACACCTCACACCCTACACCAAGATAAACTCAGAATGGGTGAATGACCTGAACATAATGAAGGAAACTATAAGAAAATTATGTGAACACAGAATAGTATACTTGTCAGATCTTTGGGAAGGGAAAGATTTTAAAACCAAGCAAGACTTAGAAAGTCACAAAATGCAAAATAAATAATTTTGATTATATCAAATTAAAAAGTTTTAGTACAAACAAAACCAATAACCAAAATTAGAAGGGAAATAACAAACTGTGAAACAATCTTCATAATAAAAACCTCTGACAAAGGTATAATTACTCAAATTTACAAGGAGCTAAACCAATTGTACAAAAAATCAAGCCATCCTCCAATTGATAAATGGGCAATTTTCAGATAAAGAAATCAAAACCATTAATAAGCACATGAAAGTGTTCTAAATCTCTTATAATCAGAGAAATGCAAATCAAAACAACTCTGAGGTATCACCTCACACCTAGCAGATTGGCTAACATGACAGCAAAGGAAAGTGATGAATGCTGGAGTGGATGTGGCAAAGTTGGGACATTAACGCATTGCTGGTGAAGTTGTGAATTGATCTAACATTCTGGAGGGCAATTTGGAACTATGTCCAAAGGGAGCTAAAAGACTGTCTGCCCTTTGATCCAGCCATAGCACTGCTGGGTTTGTACCCCAAAGAGATAATAAGGAAAAAGACTTGTACAAGAATATTCATAGCCGTGCTCTTTGTGGTGGCCAAAAATTGAAAAATGAGGGGATGCCCTTCAGTTGGGGAATGGCTGAACAAATTGTGATATATGTTGGTGTGGAATACTATTGTGCTCAAAGGAATAATAACATGGAGGAATTCCATGGGGACTGGAACAACCTTTAGGAATTGATGCAGAGTGAGAGGAGCAGAACCAGGAAAGCATTATACACAGAGACTGATACACTATGGTACAATCGAATGTAATGGACTTCTCCATTAGTAGCAATGTAGTGATCCTGAATAACTTGGAGGAGTCTATGAGAAAAAACACTGTCCACATTCAGAGGAAAATCTGTGGAAGTAAAAACACCGAATACATAGGTCAAAGGGATATGGTTGAGGATGTAGACTCTAAATGAACATCCTCATGCAAATACCAACAACATGGAAATAGGTTCTGATCAAAGACACATTTGCACATCTGCTATGGGAGGGGTTTGGAGAGGGGAGGGAGGAATAGAAAATGATTTTTATAACAAGGAATAATGTTTGAAATCGACCAAATAAAAAAGCAATGTTAAATTAAAAAAAAAGAAGGAAGGTGAGGCTTTAAAAAATTAAAAACCACCCCTTTGTAGGAATATTATTGGTTTTCTGGAAGTTTTGATGTGACTATCTTTCTGAATTAACTGTGCAAAACTCCTAACATTCGCTATCTACAATGCAATATTAACCATGAAGGCCAAATAACTTCTATGTCCAATAGATCCTAGTAAAAGCCTCCCTTTTAGATCTGTGAGGGATCAATCAAAAGAAATAAGATGTTTAACCAGGATAAAATATGAGGATATCGAAAATATGGTTATTGTCTTCAAATGTTTGAAGGGCTAAAATGTTGCAAAAGATTACATTAGGGCATCTGTATCCAAGAGGGACATGTCTCAAGACCTATAGTTCTTGGCTGAAACCATAGATATAAATAACGCATGCTGACCCCCTATATAATATAATTTTCTTGTGCATAGATATATTATAAGATATAGTTGATAAGTTAAATATACAGTAAGATATCAACAACCTTAAATCCAATAATAATAAAGATATTGTATATATTATTATACAATACTGTACTCACTGTCAGGGTGTATGGGTTTTCAAAGAGCACTAGCAATTCTGGTATGTGAGCCCTTTTCAGAGCTATTTACTCACTTTTGGTGTCCACCTTTTACCCAACTCTCAGGTATGACTCCAAAAAGTTGTAGCATGAGCAGTGGCCACACATCCCCAGCAAAACCAGGTCAACAGATAGGCTAAATTAGGTTGAGAGAATCTGACAGGCATCAAACCTACTGATGATGATGTAAGGGGGTTCCTACCCCAACTATGTGAAGACTTCCCCTGGGGAATAGGCAGATGAGAATGATTTGTTCCAACCAAGAAGGCAATTGAAGCAGGCAATGTGGACATTTAGTGGGTGGTCAGACATTAAAGATGTCAAGGACATCCACTGCATCCCAGGACATCACCAGTCATCCTGACTTTTGTCTTGCCACTAGAATTAGATAACTCTGGAAGAGACATTGAAGCAGACAATGTCCTCTAACTGTATCTCACCTAAATCCAAGTCATATATAAATCAAGACATCACCCCATGATGCCATTGGTCCCCTTTGAAGACAAACAACAAACAACAACATTCTCTCTCTCTCTCTCTCTCTCTCTCTCTCTCTCTCTCTCTCTCTCTCTCTCTCTCTCTCTCTCTCTCTCTCCTTCGTCTCTCTGTCTCTGATGAGTCACATATTGCGCTGGCAGCAGACTTGACAATGTTATAGCCTATACTCACTTGGCAGGTGGTTTGAAATTTATGAGCTGTTTATTTTTTCATTTTATATATTTTTTCATTTTTTTCATGGTAGGTAACTGAGTCAGCAGGTAAAAAGTACCTTCTGTATATTGTTCTGCATAACCCCAGAGAGTAAAATTGATAATAATAAATGGTATCCCAAATGTCTTAGTGCAGTTTAAAACTTTCATAGTTTAAAACAATACTAAGATTTCTGGGACACCCTTATATGGAGGTTGCAGACACAACTGAAGTTTGCAGTAAGGAACAATTTCTTAACAATGAAAGCTATCCAAAAGTGGAATGAGTTTTATTTCACTGGAAGTTTTCAAGAATAATTATTTATGGGAGATATTCTATAAAAAGGTTTCTTCTTCAAATATTGATTGAAAAGTTGGGCTTTACAGTCCTTTCCAACTCTAAGATTCTGACATGGAAGCCATTTCAGAATAAAGGGACTCTGATTTAAAATTAATATAAGTTTTGTGTTCTAGGCATCAAGTTAGATGTTTTGTGGAATGAAAGGTTAAATAAGACCTAGTGCCTTACTTATCTTTAGGACTCTTAGAAACAAAAATAGAAGGTACAGTGGATGAAGTGTTTACATGGAGTCAAGGTCTAAGTTCAAATACTGACTTAGAGACTTACTGGCTCTGTGATTCTGGGCAAGTCACTTAACTTCTTTTTGCCTCATCACTGGTAAAAAGGGAAATAATAATAAGGGCTATCTCCCAGGGCTGTTGTGAAAATCAGATAAGATAATATTTATAAAGTAATTTGTAGACCTTATAAATGCCAATAATATATTTTTTACTTATTGAATAAATAAATAAATTCAATCAAAGTGATATTACAAAAGAAAACATAACACTAGCCAGTACATGATAGACTCATGAGATCTTTTCCATTTCTAGTTTCAATGATTCTGTTGTGCGTGAATAGCTAAGAACATTTCAAGCTAACCAATCTTAAAGGCTAATATTTTCAGAGTTCATAATAGAATGAATATAATAATGTATATAAGTGAATACTTTAGTTCCTAAAATATACATTATATTGAATCAGCAAATCATTTGCAGAAACTGAAAATTATAGCATTTGATGAAATAAAATTATTTGACTGGAAAATCTCCTTTATTTTATTCCAAAATATGTATGAACTAAAGGAAGGAAAGAAACCTAATGCTGTTTCCAGATTTTATTGAATTCTCCCCCTTTTTTTTAAACAAATGCACCTTATAGTGAATTCCTAGGGAGCCTGAGACCCTCTTTGATATGGTGTTTGGAATAATATAAAACAAATCAACATGTTCTTTTACTCTGACCTGGAAATTATTTCCAAATGATCACCTTGGGTGTTCTTTCTCTCTGCTTATTGCTGCATTCTTCCACATAAATTATATCTCAGCATTACCTCTGAAGCAAGCTGAATATTGTCAGATTGCAAGGAGACAGCCTCACCCTGAGATTACAGTAGCTCTCCCCAGCTTTGCTCCACTTGGGGACACGTCCATTATAAAAACCCTATGAGACACAATCACTTGACTCAACATTCAAAGGGTGCATTTGAGGCCCAGAGGGAAGTACATTGTGGAATTTTAGAGGAAAAAGAAGTTCCAAGCTGTATTCTGAGAGTTTCTGCAGTCACTTGTGTAATTAGAAAAGAAATCAGCTTCATAGAGTGTTGTATCCAACTGTGCACTTAATTTCACATTCAAAAGATCCAAAAAATCATAAAGAAACTATTCTATGGGAGCCATGATCTCTGGAACTTTAAGGCTGAAGTGTCACAGTATCAGCTGATACAAGAGGCAGTATCTCATGGTGGATAGAATACTAGACACAGAGTCAATCTACAAGCATTTTTTAAACCTGTATCTTCTGTCTTAGAATCATATTTAGTATCAGTTCTAAGGTAGAAGAGCAGTAAGAGCTATGCTATGGGCTTAAGCCACTTGCTCAGTCACAAGGATTGGAAGTATCTGAGATCAAATTTGAACACAGGACCTCTCATCTCCAAGTCTGCTGCTCTATCCACTAAGCTACCTACTTGCCCCTTCATAAGTATTTATTAAGTGCTCACTATATATTATGCATTAGAAACTGATGTTGAGTATTTTCTGTTCTATCCAACCCTTTGTGACCCCATTAGAGGGTTTTCTTGGCAAAGATCTTGCAGTGCTTTGCCATTTCCTTCTCCAGCTCATTTTACAGATGAGGAACTAAGTTAAACAGGGTTAAGTGACTTGCCCAGGGTTGCACAGCTAGTGTCTGATGCTAGATTTGAATTCATAAAGATGTATCTTCTTGATTCTAAGGTTTAAAAATTGGGATTTTTAGAGTTTTTATAATAGACCAGTCTTCAAATAGAACAAAGCTGAAATGATCCACTGTAATCTCAGGGTGAGATACATCTCCTTGCAATCTGTCAACATTTCAGGGGTAATAATGTCCATTCTACCTACTTTGCAAGGTTATTGAGAGGCTCAAAAAGAACTGGCTGTATAAAGTAGCTTGTAGGCATCCAAGTCCTATGTGAATGTCAGTTGTATTATTACATAAGCATACTTCATTTTTCTCCAGCTACTAAAATGAATACACGCACATGATTGAGACTGGTTTTCTTCCCATTTTCTTACCACTGTTTTTTTGTTTCTACAAACTCCTGGAGGGCATGAACTGCCTCATATCACTTAGCATATAGGAAGTAATTAGAAAATGTCCCTTGATTGATGAATTGCTCATGGTTTGTTTTCCTGGGCTGGTTCTATGCCTGGTAATATTACCTTGGGACCACAGAAATGTTCTGTACTTCAGGTAAGGTCACCTGAGTTACAAGTGAAAAGAATCACAAAAGGACTAAGCATTACTAAAGTCTCAAGGATCAGTTTCAGAAGAGTACAGAATGAAAACAAATATGTGTGTACATACATTATAGATAGATAGACAGACAGATAGATAGATACATACATACATACATACATAGATGTTTGGATGGATGGATAGATAGATAGATAGATAGATAGATAGATAGATAGATAGATAGATAGATAGATAGATAGATGGATGGATGGATGGATAGATGGATAGATAGATTGCATAGATAGATAGCCAGATAGATGCATAGATACATAGAATTTTGGATGGATGGATGGATGGATAGATAGATAGATAGATAGATAGATAGATAGATAGATAGATAGATAGATAGATAGATAGATAGATAGATAGATAGATAGATGATAGATGGCTAGATAGATTACATAGATAGATAGATAGATAGATAGATAGATAGATAGATAGATAGATAGATAGATAGATAGAGAAAATATTTATAAGATAAATATAAAGTGGGGACAGCTAGGTAACATAGTAGGTAGTATACCAGCTCTAGAGTTGGGAGGACCTCTGTTCAAATCTGACCTCAGACTTTCTTTAGTTGTGTGATTCCAGGCAAGTTACTTAACCCAGTTTGTGTCCTCCTTGCCCTTGTGTCTAAGAGTTGTTACTAAAAGAAAGTAAGGTTTTAAGGGAAAAGCTTTAAAAGGGAGTACTAATAGATGGAATTTTTTAAAAGAATATAATTAGTTTTCACAGAAGGAACACTAAAAGCTGGGGGATGTAAGCAAGGTCCCCTTTGGAATATAGAATTTAAATTGTGAAGGGATTCTTAGAGGTGAGTCTAGAATGTTTTCCATGCATGGGGATGGCCAGCACAAAGGCAAGGATGTCATGAGTGAGAAACAAAAGCAAATTAGATCAGTGCATGGACAAAAGTGACATGAAAGAAAAATGGCAGAATAGAAAGGAATCAGGTTTTGAAGAGTTTTGAATACCAGAGAGGGTTTATATTTGTTCTCAGAGGCAAGAGGGAGCCACTGGAGTTGGTATGCTGCATCAGGTCAAGCACTGCGTTATCTTCCATCTCTGTATCCCTAGCAACTTTAAGGGCACCTGAACATTGTAAAAATGGAGATTTGAACCCCGGACTTCAATTCCCAGAAGTCCTTGGTAGTTCCCCGAATTCCCTAAAATCTCACCAGAGATACCCACCTGGGCTGAAAACAAAATGGGTATTTAAACTGACTGTACTGCCTACCTGCTCTCTGTTTCTTCTTCTAAGCACACTACCAGGCAGACAAGATGTAGGTTGCACATGCTTTTCTTATTTTATATTTCATTTCTTAATTCTAATAATCTTTAATAAACCTCTAAAAATAATATTTTTAGTAGAGAAACTAATTTTAATTTTTACAACATAGAAGAAGCTTTGTAAATGGTCACTGAATTTAGCTGTTCATTGTTCTCCCAAGTTTACTCTTTCCCTCAAACACAAGGTCCTCATTCAGCTCCCCTGTGTCCTTCCCCTAACAAAAGCAGTCTATTGAGGTTTGGTTTCCTCAGAAACTAACCTGTGTTGTTTGCTATTAAGTTGTTTCAGCTGTTGCTGCGATCCCATTTTGGGTCTTCTTGGCAAGGATACCAGATGCCATTTCCTTCTCCAATAATAATAATAATAATAATAATTATAATAATAATACCTCTTACAGGGTTGTGAAGATAAAATGAATAATACATTTTCTGAAGCTCTCTGTAAAAATTAAAGTACTATATGAATTCTATCCATTATTATTCTTGACTATAGCATTAAGATTAGGAAAGGAAGTATTATACTTATTTGGGGGGCACTGCAATTTAATCGCCACTTTGATAAGTTGGAAAGCATCTAGAGCAAGATACATACCCAAGATGCTAAAAATTCTTAAGTTCATAATATATAAGAATCAATTGAAGAAACTAAGCATGTTTAACTGGGAGAAAAGAAAAGTCATAGGAAACTTGTCCAAGTATTTGAAAGGCAATCATGTGGAAAAGAGATAAGACCAGTTTTGTTTTTCACCAAAACCTTCCCGAGCAATGACAGGTGGGAAGGAAAGGAATAAGTTGCAGAAAGACAAATTTAGGCTCAATGTCAGAAGAATCTTTCTAATAATTAGAGCTAACTAAACACAGGGGCAGCTAAGTGGATAAAGTGCCAGGACGAGAGTCAGGAAGACTGCTTATCCCGAGTTCAAATTTGTCCTCACTAGCTATATGACCCTGGACAAGTCACTTAACCCTGTTTTCCTCAGTTTCTGCATCCTCTGCAAAATGAAATGGAGAAGGAAATAGCAAACTTCTTCAGCATCTTTGCTAAGAAAACCCAAAATAGGGTCACAAAGAATTAGACACAACTAAAACAACTCAGTCACAACAAAAACATAGGATGCCTGGCTTCAAAGGCTGTGGGTTCCCCAACCTCAGAAGTCTTCAGTAAGAGGCTAAACTAACTTTGGTAGCTTATGTTATAGCAATAATACCTTCATGTGTGGTTGGACTAGATGGTGGCTGAGGTGCCTTCCAGCTCTCAAATTCTGAGACTCTGTGAAGAGAGAACAGAAGCAGTGGACTGAGAAAGTGGAGTGGAGTAATTGGAGACTGACATGAGGTTCCCAAGAGGTGTGGTATGGGAGACAAAATTATAGGTTAGGTCACACAGAGGAATTTCAGGGGTTTTGGTTAAGTGGAACACTTGTGGGTAATGGTGAAATTCACAGTATGAAATGTTCCAAACCCACTCAGTGAAAGGAAAAAAGAAGAGAAGCAAACAGTCTGGATAAGGCACAATTTATAATTAGTTCTAAGATAACTGGCAGTTCACTGTATAGGGAAACTTTTTCTTGTTGTCAGGATTTATTAGGCTGGTGACTAGCCTGTCAGGAGGGACAAAAGGGAACATCACTGAATCATTTCAAACTAGACTAGCTAAGGCCCTTGAGGACACCGAATTGAGAATAATCCTACAGTGGCAGGCAGGGACTGAACAAAATAGATGCCCTACTTCCACCTGTGCCTTCAAAGCACATTCTCCTTTTTCAGATAGACCTATTTCATTTTCAATTTGATTCAGGAAAATCCCATCTCGATTGGCTATCCAAATCTTTCTGGTTCAGACTGGTTGCTCTCACAGGTGTCCCAACCAATAGGAAAGTCTATTTATAGGTGAAGGAAGATTCATCCCAGGTGAGGGATAGAAAGGGAAAATGACTGATAGATGCTTAGGCTCAGATCTTTAGGTCAATTGCTCCAGAGGCTTGGGGCATATAAATCAGCATTAGTCTCCCCAGGTGGTATGTTGTGGAAGCCAAAGGGATCACCCCTGTTAATGTCAGTGAAATCTTTCATGTCTGCTGAATAGAAACCTTGGTTTATGAGGGACAGGAATTATAGATTGAAAAATGCTCTTTTTGTAAAACTCTGATCGTAATGTTCAGCGAAATGATAAATGAATAGATTTTTACTTGCAAACTACAGTAATTAGGCCATACCTCATTTCTTTATTGGAGGCAGACCTGGGTGTTTAATCATCATTATGTGATCATTTAATTTTCTCAAAGCTTTACTGTTAGGGATATCACAAATTTACATCATCCTGTTCTTTTATTTCCCCGCCAAAAAACTAAAGCAACCTAAAGCCAATTTGGAGTTTGAAGAGAAAAAGGAATACATTTTTTTCAAAGAAGAAAGCTAATCAAATTTCTTCCAGCACCACACCCACCACTCATGGTTATGATGAAGCAAACTGCAAGAAGTGACCTCAAAGAACTCATTAAATACAAGTGCTCCTACTGACCATGGTCTAATAGGCAAGTAAAGTAATTTAGAATTAATTTTTCATTCTTTTTTCTTTCTAATTTAATTGAAAAAACATTTATCAACTGCCTACTGTGTGGAAGAGATTGTGGATAAACACAAGGTGATGTAGTTTAGTGCAGGAATGTCAAACTCAAATAGAAACACAGGCACTAACCCACATGTCTAAAGGTTCTATATTGAGTTAGAAAACCATATATCATCTATCTTTTCATGTATGATATTTATTTTTTAATATTTCATAATTATATTCTAATGTAGTTAGGTACTAGGGAGTATTGTGGGCTATGTTTAACACCTCTGGTTTAGTGGCTAGAAAGCCCACACTTGGACTTCATAGCCCCCAGACAAACCGCTAAGACCATCTACACTGGGAAAAGGAGTTTTCTTACCAGGAATTCTCTGCTCCATAAAATCATGGGCCTGTGCCCCACTCCACTCAAAATAAATAAATATATACATATAAAAATGATATATATTCAGAGAGAGAGCAGGAGTGAGGGAAAGATAAAGAGAGACAGAAAGAGAGATAAAGAGAAAAAGAGAGAGAAAAGGAGAGGGAGAGAGAGATAGAGAGAAAGAGAGAGAGAGAAAAGGAGAGGGAGAGGGAGAGAGAGAGACTGAGAATTCTAGGTATATAAAGACAAAATTAAGCCCTTGCCCTCAAGTAGTTTACATTCTACAGGAGCAATGCCTATATATAATGTAAGAGTACATTCAAAGTAACTTCAAGAGAGGATGAGAGCTAACAACCAGGGAGAACAGGACAGGCCTCTTGATGGAAAGGGCATCTGAGCTATGCTTTGAAGGAAGATAGAGATTCTGAAAAGCAGAGGCTTGAAGGGAGTAAGTTCCAAACATCATGGACTACCTGTGCAAAAGGCAGGGAGGCTGAGGGGAAACATCAGGTGCAAAGGAGCAGACCCCCAGGATACTTTGTCATGAAAAGGAGCCATACATTAAAGTTGCCGAAATCCAATGAAGATATTGAGTGATTACAAAGTGAGAGCTTTGAAAGAATCCATATTTTCAAGAAATTTGATTTGCTAATATGCCCCATGTGTGGATTTATCATAAGTCCTTTTTTGCCCCATTCTGTGCACTACCTCCCATTGTTTGGCAAAAGGCAGGTCTGTATCTGTATCTTATGTCCACAGTGATCAGCCCTCCGGTAAGATCAATAAGGCTGACTTTAATGGAACTTTTCTTTCCTATCCTATAACCTCAAAAATCATTGTGGGCCACAATGATCACTACAGAGAGAAAAATAAAGAGGTGCTGCATCTCTCAAAGTTTTCATAGTGAGGCTGCTTTATTTCATACTGTCTCAGCATGGTAGTTAACAGTTCAGGACAAGCAGAGGACTGGAGTTAGGAAAAATAAAGCTGAAAAGACTCTTGACTTTGTTTCCAGGTGTTTTTAACCAAGGAGAGAATGGGAGTTGAAAGGGAAAAAGCTTCAAGACTTTTTTCCAGACTTTTAATGCCCAGTTTTGTAGCAAGGCAAATAAATAAAAGGATCTGTGGACTAGAACTATCACTATCATCTATCTAATTAATATATATTTATATTTTTATATACACACAAATATATTCCTTTGTTGTTGTTGTTTGGCCATTTAAGGTATGTCTAAGTCTTTGTGATTTATTTAGGGATTATTTGGCAAAGATGTTAGAGAGGTTTTGGCATTTCCTTCTCCAGATCATTTTACAAATGAAGAAATCAAGGCAAAAAAAAAAGGTTAAATGACTTGCCCAGGCTCACACAGCTAATAACTCTCTGAGGCTGGATTTGAACTCAAGTTCTAATGATTCCAGGCCCTATAGACACATACACATATATATATATATATATATATATATATATATATATATGCACACAAATATATATACATACACACACATATAGCAAGCAACCCTAAGAACTTGATTTCCAATTCATGCTCCTAAAAGAAGTAGACTAGAGTCCACATCTTTACTCACTGATTCCTTCAGATCAAAACTATTTAAAATAAGCTTGCATTTGTGTAGTGTTTGATTGTCTACAAAACAACTTGCATACTTGAGGTCATTGGATTCATGAAATAATTGAGAAATAAATAAAAGTATCATTATCTACATTTTACATATGAGGAAACTGAGGCTGACAGAGGATTAAATACTTTGCCAGAGGTCTCACAGTTAGAAAGTGGCAGAACTGAGACTCAACTTTAGATCTTGACTCTAGAAGCCGTATTGTTTCTATTATAGAGAAAGTTAGGTGGCACAATGGATAGAGTACTATATTTGCAGTAAAGAAAACCTTGAATTTAAATGCAGCCTCAGATACTTACTAGCTGCGTGACCCTGAACAAGTCACAACTTTGGTTTGCCTCATTTTCCTCATCATAAGGATAATAATGAAACCTATTTCCCAGAGTTGTTGTAAGGATCAAATAAAAGTAATTATAAAGTATTTAAGTTCCCAGCACATAGTGCTACATATTTTTTTATTATTACTACTGCTATTGTTGTTGCTAGTATTTATTATGCACTGATATCATATACTTCCTATTAGCCTTACAGGATCTCCTAAACATTTATTAAAACTTAGAACCCCTAAAGGTCTGATGGTGTGCTAAGAAGACTCTAGAAAATAACCAGAAATGGTCCTTAGTGAATGCTCAAATAACCTGCACAATAAATGAAGTCGATCCTACCTCTTTCACCAAATCCTCTGTTCCTATTTCAAATTCCATACATCTCTTCTTTTCATTGCCATTGCCAACATAGCCACAGCACATAACACATAATTAAATATAATACTATTAGAGGACCATAGGATAATAATAAAAGCTAGTAGGACCGTGGAAATGTAGAGCCAGACCTGGAAGAAACCTCAGAGGTCATCTGGTCCAATTCCTTCATCTTAGAGATGAGGAAGATGAAATCCAAAGAGGTTCAGTGATCAGGATTTGAAGCCAGGTTCTTGCTTGTTCTCTAATTCTTCAATGTGGGTTATTATTATCTTTACAAGTAAAGCATAAGTTTCTTGAAGGTGTATTGTTCTACTCTTCTTTGTGTCCTCCTCTGCCTCTGAGCCTATATTACTCAGTCAATAAAATTGCTAATAGAGTTGATTCATAAAGTTAAGAATAAATAAACAGCTCTAGAATGCAAGCTTTATTTGATGTGGTTAGGTTGTGAATATTCTCAGGCCTGAAGAGATTCCTTATTTGTTGAATCAAATTGGTCAAACTAGTTTTATAAATTGATGTGAGAATGTTTAATGAGAAACACTTTGCAGATGATGCTGAATATCAGATTATTCTTGGAAGCTAGAACACAGAGGTACAAACAAGCAATGCAACAGTGATGACAATCACCAAGGACCATTTCTGGTTATTTTCTAGAGTCTTCTTAGCACACCATCAGACCTTTAGGGGTTCCAAGTTTTAATAAATGTTTAGGAGATCCTGTAAGGCAAATAGGAAGTATATGATATCAGTGCATAATAAATACTAGCAACAACAACTCCCTTTAACAAGGGAGGGGACATCAGAGTTTTGCCCTAAAATGGGAAATTTAAAGATATAGGGAGAACCTTCCCAAGACACACTTCTACCCCCACCTAGTTGATTAGCAATGACCTCCTTCTAAAATGCATTTCCTCTCCTGTCCAGACATACTCTCTCTTCTGAGTAGGCTTTTTCCTTTTGTTGTTGTTGTTCAGACATTTCAGTCATGTCTGGCTCTTTGTTTAGAGGTTTCTTGCCAATGATATCAGAGTAGTTTGGCATTTCCTTCTCGAGATCATTTTACAGATGAAGAAGTCGAGGCAAAAAAAAATATTACATGACTTGCTCAGCCTCACAAAGCTCATAACTATCTGAGACTGGATTTAAACTCAGGATTTCCTGACTTCAGGCCCAGTGCTCTATCCTTAGCACCACCTACCTGCCTCCCTCAGCAGCACAGTAACCTCTTTCACAAATATTCCTCCTGCTTGTCCCAAAATTGATCATTTTGACTTTAAAAATATATAAAAAATATATAAAAAATATATAAAAAAATATAAAAAAAATAAAAAAGTATATATATATATATTTATATTTATATTATTTTTATAATGATTAAAATAGTAACATAACACATGTTGATAGAGTATGTTAGGATTTACAGAATGTAGGTGGTAGAATCAAGATGGAAGAGTTATAGAGATCAGTGCAATAAGCTTCCATTGACAAACTCTTCCCAAAGGATCTAGAAAATGCACCAGATCAAATCTTAATAGAGAAATCTATGAAAAGACACACTTGGATCATTTGTCTAGCCCAACCTAGGATAAGGAATTAAAGATGGAGTTCTGTGAACACTGAGGACAAAATTAGTATAGAAGAATGCAAAACTAATGATCAGGGATAGGTTATGTACTAGAGTAAGAAGAGTTCCCAGAACCATATCAAAGCACCTCTGGGTACATGGTGGGTCATTATAATAGAGAGCAGTGCAAACTGGCACCTTTGTCTCCTACTACCCATTTCTGCTTCATAGATCCCAAGGAGGTAAAAAAGGTGCTTGCACATTGGGTTAGACTTTTCAAGTTTGGGAGGTTTGGGGTAGTAGAGTTAGAAAGGAGAAGTTCAGAAGCAATCAAGCAGCAGCAGAAACAGTAGGGCTTAGATCCTGAGCTTAGATCAGGGTCTCATATCCAGCCTCCAACCCAACCTGCTAAGAGATAAGCAAGGCAATTATACCAAACCAAAAGGGATCCTACAAGTCTGACAATTTGAACCAAGAGAACTTTCCAGCAAGTGGATAATAGTGGAGTCTAGCTGTAGTCTTCTCTTACACAGCCCCAAGATCAGGTCAAGAACTTGCAAAGCTCAGTCAAGGAGAGGGACAGCAATCATACCTTCCCCTGGATCATACCTCTTGGGGAGCACCAAAAGCATACAGATCCTCACCTTGTCTATGGGAGCCTGGAATAACACAACACTCATCATCCCCAAGAAACCATCAACAGGATTAACCCAGAACTTTCTTCCAGAAGTATGTTAGAGCCCAGCTCTAACATCAAGTTCAAAGTCAAGAAGTAGACTGAAAGAATGGACAAAACCAAAAAGGAAATTTCCCCATAATGAGCTACTATAGTGGCAAGGACACTCAAGATACATGCAGAAGAAGAGAATGTTTCCAAAGCAAGTACTAAGGAGGACTCAGAGAAAAACACATCTTGGGTACAAACTAAACTAGAATTCCTAGGAAAAAAAATAAGGCAAAAAATTTAAATTATTTTTTATAAATAAATGAATGCACATGAGAAAAATGGAAAAGAATGAGAAGTGTAGAGGAATTGGAAAGGTAATTAATAGCTTGGCACAAGAAGTAAAAAACCTTGCCCATGTATCAAATTCTCTAAAAATTATTGTTATTGTTCATTTCAGTCATGTCCAACTCTTTGTGACATCCGATACTGGTATGGTTTGCCATTTCTCTTTTCCAGGCTAAAGTGGTTTGCCCATAGTCATACAACTAGCAAGTGTTGTCAGATACGTATTCACAAAAATGAATGTTCCCAACTTCAGACCTAGTGCTTTATTCACCAAGTCACCCAATTGATCCTTCTGAAAATTAGAATAGGTCAAATAGAAGTAACAAGAAATATTCAAGCAAAAAATTTTTAAACTAGAAAAAAGAAGAAAATGTAAAGTAACTCATAACAAAAAACAACTAATCTGGAAAAACAAAACAAGAGGGAAAATTAGGAATAACTGGATCTTCTGAATGCAAGTTTAGACATCATATTTCAAAATTCTTAAACCTGTCTAGTTTTCTTAGAACTATAAAGCAAAGTGAAAATAGAAAAAAAATTGCTCATCACTTCCTGAAAGAAATCTCCAAATGAAAAGTCCAGGAATATTGTAGCAAAAAAATCAAAGCTCCTATGTCAAAGAAAAATACTGAAAGTAGCCATAAAGAGAGCATTCTAGTATCAATGAGCCACAGTCAGGACAACACACAATATAGCAACCAACAGTTTAAAGGAATGGAGATCTTTGCAATATGATATTTCATAAGGCAATGATATGAGTTAACAGACAAGAATAGCTTATCAGAAAAAATTTTGAGTATAATGCCATGAAGGGGTGGGGTGAAATGGATCTGAAATTAAGTAATGTACTTCCAAACATTCTTGATGAGAAGGCCAGAGCTGTGAAGAAACTCTGAAGTTTAAACACAAGAATGAAGGGAAAGAAAAAGAACAAAATATGAATGAACAATGATGAACTAAACAAAGAGAAACTTGCTTACATTCAGTTAGGGGAAATGATACATGAATCACCTCTGAACACTATCATCATAAGAGTTCTTAGAGGGAGTCTAATTAGACAAGGCCTGAGAGTAGTTCTGTTATGTCTTGATGATCTTAAGAAAATAATCAAAAGAGAGATGAAGTGGAATACACTGGATGTAGATACGGGAGGAGGGAAAGACATAGAAAAAAATAATCTCATGTAGTCAATCGCACAAGTAAATATCTATACAAATAAGAAGGAGGGAGTGGAGGGGGAACAGTTGACACTTGAACCTCACTCTAATCAAAACTAGTCAAAAGAAGGAAAAATATACATACTGGATGCAGACAAACATTTCATTCTACAGAGAAGTAAAAGGGAAAGGGGAGAAGGTGGAAAGAGAAAGAGAATTAGAGGGAACAAAGATGAGGAAGGGCTTAGTCCTAAGCAAACAATAAAGATATGCAAAAATATATTTAGCTCTTTTTGAGGGGGGAGGAAAGAATGGGAATCTGATGGAACACCTATAATTTGGAGAATAAATAAGCAAGTCATGGTATATAAATATGATGGAATACTATTTTGCTGAAGAGAAGAAAATCAAATGCTTTGATCTTTCTAAGCTAGCCAAGGGAATATTTCAACAACAGAGGACAGAGCAAGGTCTTCAGTCTATGTGTACATCCTCCTCATCCACTGAAAACAGGAGTCTTCTAATCTTCAGATTCAGAAAAGAAATGAAGACCCATGATGCTGAAGCAACATACTAAATGAAGTTAATGAAGCCCATGTTTCTATGTTGAATGGAGAAATTTTCTTTTTAATAGGTTTCTCCTTATTGTAGTTTAAATTTATGTCAAGAAAGCCTATCATTCCCTAAGGAAGCATGTTCAAGGTTTTGCCTTCATACTTCATTGATATACAAACCTTATTAAGTCTCATCATGGGAATGCAAACACCGTGGCTTGCCTTTCAAGGAGGGAAAAAAAGTGTATGCTATTCCCTAAATTCGGCAACTATTTCACATAAGACTCTTAGCCTAACTTCAACTGAATGTGGTGTATTAAATACTATTTATAAGAAGTCAAGCTATGCTAATATGCCCATCTGCCCCCTACTGCTTAACAGCATTAAAGATTAAGGCCAATTCGTTGGCAAACTGAATCTCTGCAATGGTTTCTTGGGAAATGCATGTCAGCATTCCAGCTAAGGTTACTATAAAATTTTTGCTGCTATGGACGGCTGGTTTGGGTTATTATACACTTAAATTGAGTTACTGTCATTGTTAGATAATGAAATGGAAGAGCCTTTGGCCTCCAGTCATGTCATGTATCTCTTAAAGAATGGGCTCCATGGTCTGATTTATAAAAGTGGCTCTGTCTGTATTATAGAAACAGGCTCATAGGTTGTTTCAAAGTGATTTAGATGAACTGACCGAAGGATTCCCATGTATTTCAAAGACAAATATCAGGTTCTCCCATTTCTCTGCTTTCAATAATCTTTGAAAATTATTGAGTGATAAGATACAACAAATTTATGGTCTTTTATAAAAGTCGCTTATATAATTCAACAATGTCTTTTTCCAGATATGAGTGTATTCGAGGGCCCAGCTTCTTCATGATCCAATAAATTACTTGTTCAAATTACAGAATCATCATTTCACTAATCTCTTTATGCCAAGCACATTATGTATGAATTTTCTTACTGTTTTGGGATGATTGTGTATAAGGAATCTTCTTAAATGGACTAACAACAGAACCCAAGAAATAACTATGATTGTTTGAGAAGCTGTAACTAGAGACTGATTAACTATGGACAAACTGTCACAAGAAGATGGACAATACTCAGTTTCTTGAGGATTACTTTTTTTTCCCCTTAACAATTAGGAAAAAGAACATTCCTATGTGAACAGGAATGAAATCTTCCCACCTTATTTCTACGAAGAAAATCAGATTGATTCTTGATATATTCCTTATTTGTTGTTTGTTATTCAGCCTTTTCGGGGTGTATGAGGTGCTCAGGGAGGGGTAATATCTCTGGTATGGAGGGCTTGTCGTGCCCTTCTAGGGCAGCTCTCCAGCCACTGACTCTCACCTGACACCCAGCTCTCACTTATGGCTCCCAGTAGCTGCTAGCATGTGGCAGCGGCCACACCCCGGGCAACGGCTTCGACAGGCCAGCTAAACCTTGTGAGGGTAGCCATCGGGTCAACATCGACCCCTGGTGAACTAGGGCTTTGCTCACCCAGCATGTGAAGACTGCTTCGGTGGAACAGGCGGAAGAAACCAACAAGAAGGTTCAACGGCTGAGATGGCGATGCAGCAAGGCACTGTGGAGTGCTCAGGGCATGATGGAGCACAAAAGACAACATGGCCATCCAATGCAACTGAGGAAGTCTCCAGGTGTAATGACTTTTCGTGCCACTGGACCCAGGCTTCCAACGCCGAGAGAGTGGGACTGTCTCTGTGCATTGACTTTTCCACTTAATCTTCATGCACAGGTGTCTTTGTGCACAAAAACGCACAAAGACAATCATCATCCTCGGTTCGAGAGACAACCAACAACAACATTCAGCCTTTTCAGTAAGGTCTGACTCTTTGTGGCCCCATTTGGGATTTTCTTGGCAAAGATACTGGAGCAGTTTGTCATTTCCTCCTCCAGTTCCTTTTGCAGATGAGGAAACTGAGGCAAACAGGGTTAAATGAGTTTCCCAGGAACACATAGCTATTGAGTGTCTGAAGCCAGATTTGAAATGAGAGGCATGAGTCTTTCTGACTCCAGGCTCAGCACTTTTTCCACTGAGACACCTAGCTGCCCATTTCTTATTAAAATCTAGCTACATTTATTTAATCTTGATGTGTTTCTGGCTATTTCCTGGACCTTACTACCTATGTGGCCTTAGATATGTTACTTATAACCTCTTTAGCCTCAGTTTACACACACACACAAATGTTAAACATACAAGCTATCTATGTATAAGTATATAACATCTATCTGATATGTATACATATACATTGATGTAAATGCAATGAGCAAATCTCATGTAACCTGAACTGAGGTCCCCACAGTATGAATTCAGTGATGTGACTCCTTATTTTCAACTCTAATTCCATGACAATGTAACTTGCATTGTTCAATTTAACCTAATGAACCAAACCTGAATTAAGTGCCAACTCTTCATAGTACATAGATAAAATCCAAATTAGTAATATTTATACTGAGGTGGCATAGACAATTTTTTTCATTTTTAGTATTCTTAAAAGATGACAAATCTTTCAGTTTGTGCCCAGCCAATACTTACTTCAAGAATCCCTGAAATCCTGGTCATTATTTCCTTTCTTAGTCCTATAACACTCATACTCCCTATTCTACCTCTCAGAGAAAAATACATTTCACTCTTCAGTGTATCTTTTATCTTTGTCTATGTGCCCCAAAACTACAGCGATAAGATACTCAAATGCCTAGAAGGGTTTTCCTTATTATGTGGCTAGATTGAGTCTGAAAATGCCGCAATCACAAATAGCCTTCTGAAGATGCTTAGACACTTAAATAGACACATGTCCGTTCCTAGCAATGGAAGGCAATTTATGGCTTTTTAAATTACTCCAGAAGCCCTTTAGAAAATGGTACTTAGCAGAGTAATGTTATACCATGCAATCAAAGAAGCCATATCTTTAAAGATTAACTGGGCTGTCCAGTAACTTATTGCTATGAAAGCTTATACTCATCAATAAAGGCAGAGGGGATGGTCTCATTGAGACCACACAACTATTAGGCTGTTTGCACAATTGACTGGAGAGGTGTATCTAGAGAGTGGTTATATCTGTGAATTGGTATTAGCCTGTGGGAGTTAAAACAAGGAGTCTTCCACAGGGGGGTCTGCCACAAGATAGGTTATTTTGCCTTTTAACCACTTACCCTTGGGGAATATATGTTTTTGAGCGACTTGATTTTTATATATTCAGGGAAATATATGTAGTCAGTCGTATACTATGCAAATATTGGGAATTTAGGAAAATAGTAAAATGCAAGATTTTAAATCTGTGGGGAAGCATTTCTACCCAAGGACCACAGAGGGAACAGCTAAACCTTTGGCCTATGATTAGCAATAGAATTTATTAAAAGCTGTGATGGAGTTCTGGAAAACAAGCTAGTTTTATATGAAAATGATGAGATCACTTGAGTTCTCTTTTACATGGCCAGCCTCAAAAGAATAAAAATATTGAAAGCAACTCCTGCTCACTATTCAGTGTCATACATTTATTTGGTGCTTACTGTTTATACCATGCTATATATTTATGTAGCAGGTGGTCCTTCTATTGCAGCAATATTATGCATAGTACCTACTACTACGATATAATATGCTTGGGGAAAATAAATCAAGGGAATCATTGTGGAATGTGTTCAATTAGGGAAGACTTCTTAGAGAAATCTGAGGCTTAAACAGGGTAAAAATGAATTGAACATGGATTGGCAGAGAGGACATAAGAGGGCATTTCAGGCAAGATGAATAGTATGAGACAAGAATAACCAAGACATGATGGTACAGTAAGAATGTGGAGCTGGTTGGCATGAAAAGACTTAAAGTTCCCTTTATCAAGCAATAATACTGAACAGTTACAGGACAGTCAAGATTTCAATACAGCTTTAAGGAGTTTGGAATTGATCCAATAAACAACAGAGTACCACTGTGAACTCTTGAACAGAGAATAAATTAAGGAAAATGAACCAAGAGAAAGATTGACCTAAAAGCATAAACTGGGAGCAGGGGAAGGATAAAGGCAGGAAAACCAGCAAAGGAACATACTGCAATAGCCTAGATGTGCAGTGATATAGCCCTTATGAAAGTCATCGTTCTAGAAAATGAGTTTATGGTGCATTGCAACTTTTTGAAAGTTGATCAAGTATTCTCTGGTTTCTTGTTTGTCAACCTTGTGTCCACCTAAGATTATAAATTTCTTAATGGCAGTAGCCATGTCTTCTACAACTTCTTTTTCCCCCAACAACAGTAAACATGGTAGCAGTCACATGATCAGTATTCAGTCATTGTTTCAGAATTAGAATGAAAACTCATAACCAGAATAAATGGAAAATCCTCTGCTAAACATTTAAAATTCCATTCAAAAACATTGAGGTCCTCTATATTGCCTCTGGAATAAAATAAAAAATTTTATGTGCCTCATTCAGCCATTTGAAGCTTTTTAAAAACTGCAACCTATCTTTCCAAACATTTCATATTACTATTCTCCTTCAAAAAAAACTCTATACTCTATATTCCAGTCAAACTCAATCACTAGTTCAAGTAGTTCAAGGATCTATATTCAGGGAGCAGATCAGGTGCCACCTCTTCAGAGAACCCTTTCCAGATCTCTCTCTATTTCAAGCAGTTTTCTCTCCTTCCTCTATTTACCTTGAATTTAATTTTCTGTGTGGATATTTTATCCTCTGGGTCAGTTGTGCTGATAAATGTTTAACTAGCTCTGGGGGTGTAGGGGATGTATACACAGACTCATTTTTAAGTTTAATTTGCATTATTAAAATTTCCTGAACCACTGTCTTGTCTAGATAATCAACAATAAATCAAGCCCTGATTTGTTATGGGGTTGGTATATTTTTCAGTTTCTAAGGTCTAAATGCTCCCACTAAAAATTTAACAATAGTCTCTTTCAAGACTATAGAAGCTGGTACCCACACATTCCTGCTCCTAACAAAATGTAAATTCCATGAGGGAAGGGGCTATTTCATTTTTAATAATGTATTTATGTTTTGCCTGTAGTAGGTACTTAACAAATGTTTATTAACCATTATCTTTGAATCTATGTTTTAAGACACTAGAATTGTATAGTACAAAAGATCCTTGGAAAAATTTTAATTCACATTTCTCCCAAACCAAGAATACCTTTCATAATATTCATGACCAAAGGTCAAGCAGATTGCTACTTTTCAAAGATGCTTATTTCTTTTTTAAACAGCTCAATGAATAAGATTAGACTGTTATTAGACTGTTATTGCAGAAAACTCTCAATGAAGAAACTCTCTCCCAAGGTAGTTGGCACCCTCTCTGGAATGTATAATCACAGAAAGTTAGTTGCCTGAGAGGCTAGTCATAGCATATGTATCAGAGGGAGGACTTGAACCCACTCTTCCTAGATTTAAGGCCAACTGTCTATTGTGATCTCTTTAATCTTATGTTTTGGTCGGCTCAAAATCTTAGAAAAGTCTTCCTAGGGCAGCTACGTGGCTCAGTGGATTGAGCCCCTGGCCTAGAGACCAGAAGTCCTGGGTTCAAAAATGATCTCAGATACTTCCTAGCTGTATGCCCTGGGCAAAGCACTTAACCCCCATTGCCTAACCTTTACCACACCTGCCTTGGAGCCAATATTTACTATTGATTCCAAGTCAGAAAGTAAGGAAAGAAAAGGTCTTTAAAATTCTTTTAAAAAAGAAGTCTTCCTTATGTTCTGCCAAAATTTGTTTACTTTCTACTCATTAATCTTAGTACTGTCCACAAATCACTAAATGTTGAAGGAATTGCCAGCATCTTCAATCCTTGAACAGTGTAGAAATAACAGAATTTATCAACTAGTTAGCAAGGAAAATTGGCTATTACATGACAATCTTGGGTAAACAACTCTTCCATCTTGCCCTGCTTTCTTAGTAGTCACCTTGAACAACTGTCCATGATCTCTGGGTGTGCTTTGTGTGACTTGCCCTGATATTATTTGCAATACTTGTTCAAAGTATAAAAATTCCTAGTAGTGGATCATGTAAGGGTTCCCCAACTTTTGGTCATGATTCATCAAGGTTTTTTTCAGAAGCCCTAATCTAGAGGTTCCATCCTCCTTATGTAACAAACACTAATTCACACTGGTTCCTAGATTAATGCCAAAGGCATCCACTATATTCTGGGCCATCACCATTTGCCCTGACTTTTGTCTTGCCACTGAACGTTAATGACTCTAGAAGGGAGAATGAGGCTAATGACTTTGTGCAACTCTAATTCATTTAAATCCAATTTGTGCCCATCATGACATTGGTCTTCTTCAAAAATGAAGGACTAACCACAAATAACAAGGACCAATCTAGTGTATGTTCAACTAAAACATTTTTCAAGTCAGGAAGTAAAAAGATAGAAAGAGCAAAATATGACCTTTTAATTCATTTTTGGAATTGGCCATGATTCTTTTCAGCCCACAGACTTCATTATTGTCTCCCCCTTCTAACCAATCCCCACTCCTATTCTTTCCCAGTCCCTTCAGAAGAACTGAATTTCTATCTACACTATGCTTTTATGTTAATCTAGAAGGGAAAGAACCTATTCAATAAGCCCCAGCACTAAGAGCCTTAACACTTTTCTCCCCTTTTGAATTCCTTTAACCACAAAAAGATATAATGACTATAAGTGAATGGGTTATCTCCATAACCTCTACATGTCACTGGTTTGAATGTCTAAAGCTATAGTTCTTAATTCTGCCAAGTATCCTTTTCCAAAAGAACTGTTAGATCAATTAAATATACCATACAAAGACAAGGTGACCCTTGGAGAAACATGTAGTCGTGTTATTTTAAAGCCCTAATTATCTAAAATGAATGATTATTTTATAGGAGTTTTGATCACATCCAAATAATATTTACAACTACAATTCATAGAATCATATGATTTAGAGCTGGAAGGGATTTTGGAGATCATGTATTCATTTCCTGGGCTTTTCATATTATAAGGCTAAGCTATTCATTCAGCAGGGTTTATTTAGGAAAACACACATGACTTATGGTATAGTTGCATAGGTCTTTCAGGAACTCCAAAGGGAGTTATTTGGATGCACAAGATATGTAATAGTATGAGAGAAATCAACATTGGGGATCCCATGAGCATATAAAAAAGAAAATACAAAGCTTGTACTTGCATTTCCAGTCAACATTTCAAACTAACTTCTATTATAAATCGAGTTCCTGCCTTTATTATAACTATCCCAGGAAAACAAAGGGTTCATTTTCCCCCTATTTCTAATCTACTTCCTTTCTTACAGACAAAAGATAAGCAATATAATACCCCCTCCCATTTAAAAGGAACTAGAGTCAGCCATCTTGGGTACCTCAGAATAAAAAATTTCCTGGGTTCATATACCTTCAATAAAGCAGAAACTTTGGAAGATCAGTAATCAAGAATGGGTCCAGCCTGGAAGCTTCTTCTTTACTAACCTGTCAGAGTATTATGAAATATAAAAACTCTTAGTGGATGGTTTTGTGATGTGATTTTTAAGTATATGCCTGTTTGTTTCCTTGTTTTTGCAACGAGAGCTTTTATGTAAGCTATACGATAATTGGTATTATTTGTTTTAACTAAAAATTCCATGATAGGCATTTGATGAAAACTCACCTTAAGCAAATAGGGGAGTTTGTTTGAGGCTTCCACAAGTTCTACTTTTAAGAGATCCCCATTGTCCCTGACTTAAATAGGAAAAAAAAAGAATTTCCTTGGCCTCAAACATACAGAGATTCTTATTTAGCTTTCATTACTCCAAGTGAAATAGTAAATGCAGTAAAGCTATTTTGAGAAGATCAGATTAAGTTTAATCAACATCCTTCTCCCATTGGTTGAGATGTTCTGCATAAGAGAAGTACAAAGTTCAGATACTGACACTAGACCTTTAACTGAATAAAATACTTGTTACTTTTGTGGTATAAAGCAGGAATTATATTCCCTGGATTGCTATGGAACTCAATGGAGATAAACTTAAAATGCTGTATAAATGTCAGCTATTGAGGAAGTTCGCTAACACAGTGTCTAGACCCATAATGGTGAGCCTGTGGCACGCACACCAGAGGGGGCTGCACCCCTCCCCCTCTCTACCACACTTTAGGAGATTTTTTACTTCACCCAACCTTCTCTCCAGCAGCCCAATGGGAGCACTTTATCCCTCCCCTGCTGGGGTAAGGGGGCAGCTCACAGGCAGCATGATTGTGCAGTTTAGGCATTCAGTCTCTAAAAAATTCACTATCACTGGACTAGAGTATTGGACTTGTAGTCAAGAAGTCATGAATTCAAATCCTACTTGAGACATTTACTAGTAGTGTGACATCCTGCCTCCCAAGCAACTCATAAGCATTCTCTGCCTCAGTTTTTGCTTCTTTAAAATGGACATAATCATCACAACTATGTTCTCAGGATTTGTAAGAATGGTGTTGGTAGCAAGATGGTGTTGTAGATTAATTGCCAGTCCTGGTGTCAGGAAGGCTCAGCTTCTTGATTTCAAATATGACCTCAGACACTTACTAGATACGTGATCCTGGGCAAGTCACTTAACCCTATTTGCCTCAGTTTCCTCATCTGTACAATGAGGTGGAAATAGAAATGGCAAACCATTCCAGTATCTTTGCCAAGAAAACCCCAAATGGGGTCAGGAAGTGTTAGACGTGACTGAACAACTACAACCTTCTGATTCAGAGGCTAGCTTTTTTCTGTTATGCTGTATCCAGAATGCTATCCTGCCTCACCTCCATCTTATAAAATCCTTCACTTCCCTCAATATATAAATAACTCTGCCTCTACTTTCTGCATGAAGCTTTTCCAGTTTCACTCAATGACTCCCTAAACTACCTTATATTTATTCTTGATGGAGGAATAGTGACTGGACTTGTGATTTCTCTGGTACAGGGAATTTCCTAGTGAGCAAACTCCCTCTACCAATATAAGGGTCACTTTCTCTTCACCCTAAGGTTTTAGACAGCTAGTTATCATTAGCACTGAGAGGTAGTGACTTGCCCAAAGTCATACAATCAGTATGTTTCAGAAGCAAGATTTGAACTCAAGTTTTCCAGATTTTCAAGGTCAGGTCTCTATATGTTATGCCATGTTAACTCCCATATTTATTTTTGTCTGAGTGTGTGTATATATATATATATATGAACATAATATAGATGTTTATGTAGACGTGGGTATAGATATATCAATATGTATGTATGTGCGCATGTGATTATGTATGTATACATGTCTGTTAATGCATAAATATATGTTGTGCTATGAATTTATGTGCATATGTATACACGCATAGATGCCTATTTGTGCACATATATATGTGTATATACATAAAATGCATATATACTGCATGTATGTTGGGTAAATGTGTACATATATCCATACCCATATAAATGTGTGTATCCATGTACAAATACAAACAAAAGAATCATGGTAGGGTAATATACTATAGTGAATAGAAAGTTGGCCTTCTTTAAACCAGGAAGACTTGGTTTCAAATCTTGCTTCTGAAATGTAGTAATTATATGACTCTGGGCAAGTCACAATCTATTAGTGTTCTGGATAACTCTGTAACTACAAAATTTGAAGAAGCAATAACCATCTGCATTGGTAAAAGGAGTTTTCTTACATTAATATACGTGTGTATACACATGTACATGAGCATATGTGTATGTACATATATGTGATTATATGCATAGGATCATATATTTAGAATTAGGAAGACCCTTAGAGTACCTTTAATCCAACTCCTACATTTTCCAGATGAGGAAATATAAGCAGTTCTAATGTAATTTTTATTTCCTAGAGAGTTTTAATTGAATTACCCAAGGTGACACACATCATGTCAGAGATGGGATTCAAAGCTATCTCGTTTGTCTCCAGATTCAGTATTCTTTCCATTGTACCACACTTTCCTAAGAGCTACAAGCAGAAACTGTTCTATTTTCATCTTTGTAACCCCTGTGCCCAGTGAAGTGTACATACATAGTAGGTACTTAATTAATGATTATGGATTGATAGCTTGATGCTTATCCTTCAGGTTTCTCCTACAGAATACAAGCTCCCTGAAGGCAGCAGCTATAACATTTTTGTCTTTGAGTCGGGTGGTACAGAGTAATCACTTTTAAATATTTGCTGATCAGTTGAATGGGCATTATCATCATTATTTCCATTAGACAAAAGGTCAGGCTAAATAATATCTCCTGTTCTTACAACTTTAAATAAAAGATCTAAGAGGGGCTAGAGAGAGATAGAAAAATGCTTTCAACTTTTTGTTTTCTTCTGGGATATAGAGAAATGGACCTCTCCATATCCCACTGTTATCTTCCACAATCATTATATTGCTTCTTTTCCTTTGCACCATCACTATATTTGATACCCAGGAATTTTTTAGCCCTCCTCCACTACCACCATCTCCACCTTCTTCCATCATTCCTCTAGGACAGTGATGGCAAACCTTTTAAAGACTGAGTGCCAAAACTGCAATCTTCATGCCATATGTGAGCCCCCCACCTTACCTCAGACAAGGGAGGGGAGGAAGTGTTCCCATTGTGCTGCTGTGCAGAAGTGTGGGTGATGGGAGAAATGTCCTCAGGCACACATGGAGAAGGGGAAGGGAGCAGCCCCTTCCAGAACACTCCAGAACATGTGCCAAAGGTTCACCAACAAAGCTTTAGGATTTAGATGTTAAGTACTCAACACTATTGGAGTTGGATAAAGTCTCAAAGTTTGCATTGTCTAACGGGGGAACTACTGAGAACCTTCAGAACAAGAAAAAGGAAATAGAAATATGGTTATATTTTTTATGCATCATTACTTGTGACCATGAAATAAATATTGTTCAGTGACATGTGAATGAAATGGGTTTGTGTCATGGGCAGGGAAAGGAAAGGAATATCCATGATTAAAAGTCCATGCATCAGTGCCTCTGAAGGTGGTATAAATAGCTGTCACTTGGGTGGGTGAAGGTTAAATGGGGCCACATCAGCAGCAAGGCTAAATAAATTGATATCTATGATTAGAACCTTCTCCAACACCAATTAACAGGAAGGAAGAAAGGATAGGATAATACAGGGAAATAACTATCAGCCATGTGATACAATAAAATAGGTATTGACAGCCATCTAAAAATTACTTGTTGGTATGCCAAGGAGTTTGTACAAACTCCCTAAGCCTCAAAACCTGTGTGGAATTGCTTATTCATCAGTGTGCAGAGACCCATCTAAGTCTGTGGATCCAGAAATGAAACCTGACAGGTAATTGATGACAAGTATAATACACATCAGGATAGGTAACGATCAAGTGATTATATATCCACCTTCCTCTGAAAAACAGGCTTTCCAGCTGCTGGGCTGGGGCCTTAGAAGGCTGTAACTAATTTGCAATTCAATACCAGGTGATCCCAGTTAAAGAAGTCCACTCCAAGAATGAAATTTCCAGGAGAAAGTCCCAGATGGCCCATTGCTACCAGCACATCCTTAATGAGAATTCTAAGAAACAAGCATTGTAAAAGTTCCTTAATCTTCATGTGGTAAAAAAAAAACAGTAGAATTTCTCTTAGATTCAAATTGCTCAAACATTTTTTTCAGTTCATTAATTCATTCAACAAAAATTTATTAAACATTTGATATGTGAAGATCTTTGAATCAGAGAGATATGAATTTAAGTCAGGCCTCTGACACATGTGAGCTCTGAACAATCACTTAAATTCTCCATCCTCCAAGTCAACTTTCAAAACATACAAATAAGAGAAATGTTGCTGTTTTGCATTTGTTGGGGCACTAGGCCTGGAGCCAGGAAGACTAGAGTGTAGTCCTGGCCTCAAATATTTGCTAGCTTTGTGAGCCTGGGCAAGTCACTTAACCCTATTTACCTCAGTTTCCTCATCTGTAAAATGAGCTGGAGAAGGAAACGGCAAGCCACTCCAGCATCTTTTTTCCAAGAAAATCCCAAACAAGTTCACAAAGAGTTGGACACAACTGAAACAACTGAACAACAAAAATTTTAGAGGAAGTTTCTACCTCAGCAATTCTCCACAATGAAAAAATCATAAATCCAAATGAACAAAAAAAAAATCAAAAGATCACTAAAGCATCCAATATAATGAAAGAAGCACCTTAGAGAATTACAAAGAAAATATCAGTTTATATAGAATGAGCAATATTTACTATAGTTTTGTTCATGTAGACTGGGATAGTTTCTCACTAGAAGACAGGGAAACTGTCCAGAAGACTTAACTAGTCTAGGAGACAAGAGCTCAAGCTATTGATTCAATTTCTTGGTTCATAAAAGCATAAAAAAGTCTAACCAATTAGGAGAAAGGACACCCCATATTTGGCAAGTATCCCAAGGATGTAAAAGTCAACATACGCTTTTGACAATATCTGTTTCCACATAAAAATGAAAGGGTTTACATCTAACCTGAAGCAATATTATATATCCATGCTATTCTATGATAATCAAGCCCAAATAGCAATTTTTCCCTTTTTTCCTTTAAAATCTATGTGGAATTTTGACATAGGAGGAGACATCTGTTAAAAATGACAACAGAATAGTAATCATATTACCCAGTGAGGACAACATATCACCAAGAAAGGCCATCCATCATATGCTGAGCCACTGGGTTATACAATTCCCAACACCAGAGTGGAAGGTTGATACAGTGAGGGAAATCTAGGGAAGTTAATTCATGCCTCCGTCAGAGAGAGAAATAGGATGCATTTCTAGAATAGAATAGTTTGATCCTATCAGTGATTATCTTCTCTCTTGAGAAGTCATAAATTTACAAGAATTACCATCCACTGAACAGCCTGCACAACTCAGGAACCAAGCAAATCTTGAGTTCATGAGTAGCCACCATAAGTCCATTTAGGAAATTCTTAGTTGCTGGTCATAGTCCTGTATTGAAGAGAGAAACAGAAAAACAGAAGTAAGCATTTATGAATTCAGATTTACCTAAATAAACATATTATCTCACTTTCGTATGCTAGAGTGACAAGCCAATATTGAGGGACTGGGAAAGAAGAAAGAGTAATAGAAATCCCCACTCTACTTCACTGGAAATCCAAGAGAAATCTAAGGCTCAAAATTATATAAATCAAAGATGGTGGAGCTTCTATACATCTTTTTTTTTTTAAGTCTACTGGAAGAGATTATTCCACCTGGCTCGGTCTCCAATTATCTTTGATACAACCCCAGTTATGGAGGCCAAGGGACCAATTAGCATTTTCTGGGACATGAATGTTCCTTAAGAAGAGACCAAAATATATTTCTTCACAGAAAGGGATCAGAATATATGCCAACTAAGTTGGAAATGCTCTCGATTAACTCAAAATAGATCAGTTTGACCTCCAGACTTGAAGATTTTGAAATACATAAAATACATATATGAAGTCTCTCATGGAGGCCCTCAGATCCTTTCCAAGGAAGAAGAGTCCAAAGAAAAAACTAAGCCTAAGGCATTGACTAGCTGAATGAACCCTGTTCTTTGTTCTAAAGAGTTTGATACCAGGGACTGAGTGTCTCCTGCTAGAGCATCTTTCAGAGTAGAGACTGGGGAAACAAAAAAGGATGAATATACTTTCTGCTAATCCAAAGACAAGGATTTTCCTTCTTTTTCTAAAAGTCATAAGGAAAGAGACAAGTCCTTACCTTGCTTCATAGCAGCACCTCCCCTCCCCTAAGAAAGAGAAATCAGAAGCTAGATTGGTGAAGAATCTGCTACAGTGTAGTATCTGGTAAAGACCAATGGAACAGCATCCAGAAGGGACTATGAGAAAGACCAATGTCAGTATGGAATGGGGAGGGATGGAAATAAGCATTTATTAAGCACCTTATTATGTGCCAGGCATTGTGCTAAGCACTTTACAAATATCTCATTTGATCAACATGAACAGCAAAATGAATTTATAGGAAGGAATGACATCCTTAGAAGACATCAGTGACTCCACACTGTCATGAAGCCTATATATTTTGCCCATTCACAAGTACAGACTTCCACACTGTAATAGATGATATTGGAATTTAGGGAATCAAGCTCCTGGGATGTAAACTGTCTATGCACTTTTGAATGTAATACACCGGCTGTACTTGATAACTTAGTGATATCCTTTAGTGGAGATTTTTTTTTCCAGATTCACTATCAGACTTAGTGTCCTTGTCACTGTCATTTCCCTTTGCATTAGCCTTTGTTTTCTTTGCCTTTCTCTGTTTCTCTTTGGGTACACTATCTGCCTGGCCATTATTCTTATCCTTAATCTGGTCTAGCCCTTTTGTCTTCATAAATTCCTCAAACATGTTCTTAATAACATTTTCCAAGTTATTATTCACCACCATTATCTGTGCTGCCTTTTGGGGGATTAGAAATCTATAGATATTCTTCAAATAAGTCAGTGTCTGAATGGCCATCATGGAGATAATATAAACCTGAGTTATTATCTGCCAGAGGACAGTTTCTTTTTGGAATGGCCATTGTAGTATGAGCATTGTGGTGTCGCCAAGGTATTCCACCGAATCTACAATCATGGTGGTCATTTTACTATATAGGATGTTATAAATCCAGTAAGCCATAATGACTGCCAGCACAACTACCCCACAGAGTACTTGCTTAAACATCTTGCTGTTAATTTTGGAGATTGTAAATTCAGTCAGCCCAGGGTGCCAAATTGTAATAGATAATCTTGGAGGGTATATTTGATGGAAAAATGATAACTAATGGATCAGGTAGTTATCTTCTTTTGTCTACCCTCCTCCCTCTATACCGCCCTTCCTCCCTCTTCCAATCTCCCTTCTTCCCTTCTTCTTCCCTTCAGTTTTCTCTTCCCCCTTCTTCTTAGACCTCCTTCTAAGTCACTCAGGGTGAACTATGATGTTTCAGAGGAAATACTCCTTTCTCTTCTTTATCTCAAATAAGAATTTTTTGGGGAAAACAGGAAAGATAATGAAGGTAAGAGGGTTGGGGATTTTCCTATTATCTAGAGTGAATCTTAGGTGGGAGGATATTGAGAAAAATGGCAATTCAGTCACTAGCATGAAACAGAGCAAGTCAGAGAGAGATATGTGGACTATTGTCCTTCTTCTTCTGTCTTCAAATCAGCCACGTCACCTCCAGCTTGATTATTCCAAGTCCTAAAGATAAACCCAGCTTCTTCCTTCAAATCACCACCATCAGTCAAAAAGCCCTCAGCCAAGTCCCAGAAAATCAGTCACCATTGTCTTGGCTCCAAACTGCTTTTCCCAGTAACATTCCAAATGGAATTTTCCTTTGATTGACAGCTGATCAATCTCCAGCTTCTTGTTTTTCTGCATGTCTTGTAATTTCTCTCTTCTCCACAACACATGAAAAAACATGTCTCCTACATTTATCTGTTCCTCTCCACATGTTTCCTTGTGTCCCATCTTTCTATTAATGTTCTTATGTGCATTGATGAGATAGTGTACCCCAGATTTAAAGGAAAAAATGTTTCTTTTTTTCTACTATAGCCTTTTTATTAAATTCCTCTGCTTTGAACTAATTGCATCCTCTGCCTTACTATCTAACCCTCTGATGAGGGTTCAGGAGCAAAAACAATAGGAGATTCAGACATAGAGTGCCTTGAATCTAGAATACATTCCTACTAAGCAAACCTTCTAGGTAGTTAATGGGAGTCACCAGGTACTATACAAAAATCAGTAAGACACCTCAGACACTTTCTAGCTGTGTGATGCTAAGCAAGTCACTTAATATCTGAAGCTGGTACATCCCCTCCTCAAAACTAACTGTTATTGATTTTGTTTATATTCTACACTTACTTGTAGGCATTCACATTGCCTCCTCCTTTAGAATGTAAACTTCTTGAGGACAGAGATTATTACACTTAATTCTTATATCCCCAGCATTCAGCAGGATGCCTGACCAATAAATACCACTGTTGTTGCTATTGTTCATTGTTTCAGTCATGTTTGATTCTTTATGACCCCATTTAGGGGTTTCTTAGCAAAACTACTAGATTACCATTTCCAGCTCCTTTTATAGATGAGAAATTGAGGTAAACAAAGTTAAGTGTACTTATCAGGGCTCACACAGCTGGTAAGTGTTTGAAGCTGGATTTGAACTCTTCCTGACTCCTGACAGGCCCAGCACTATATGCACTGTACCACCCAAATGCTTGTTGGCAATTAGCTAATATATTTCATAGAGTGCTGGATTTGCTGTCAGATTAACCTCAGTTCAAATTATGCCTCAGATACTTATTAGCTCCATATTCTTGGACACTTATAGTCTGTCTGCCTCAGTTCCTTCACCTGCAAAATAGATAATAATACTTCCTATCTGTTAGAGTTGTGAGAATTAAAAGATATTAATGGCTCAGTGGAGAGAGAGCTGGGTCTAGAGTTAGAAAGACTTGAATTCAAATTTTGCCTCAGATACTAATTAGCTGTGTAATCTTAGCCAATTCACTTAAACTACTTGCCTCAGTTTCTTAAACAATAAAATGGGCATGATAACAGCTCCTCCTTGCAGAGTTTTTGTATCAAATAATATTCATAAAGTGTTTAACACCATGCCCAGCACATAGTAGGTATGGTACAAATATTTATGTTATTCCCTTCCTTCCAAAACATTTTGAAACCTTAAAAGATACATAAAACAGGTATTTTTATTAATTGTCAGACTGAGCTTTGTAATAACAAATAAGTATTACTATCCATGGATCAGTCAAGGAAATAAAAAAAGATTGCCAAATATCTGAGGATCGTAGAGACCTTGGTGGCTCTCCTACATAATCTCCAGTGTTGGACAGAACAGAAAAACACTAGTGACTACCAATACTTGGACCCTCATCACTGAAAAGAATTATGTAGATAACTAAGCAGTAGTGCCTTCTGGTCAGTTAAACAGGCAGGAGGTGCTAAAAGTAGAGGAAATATAAAAGAGACAAAAATGTGAAAGTTTTCTCCTAGATTGAATGGATAAGATTTGACAACTGATTAGATATAGAGGAAGAAAGAAAAGTCAAGATAATCTTGGTTTACACATTGGAATGACTGGGGAAATAATACTGATAACAGAAATTATATAACAAGACAGAATCTCCATTGGTCCCATAGGGAATAAGATACCCATCCTTTGCCTCTAAAAAGGATCCTGGGCTCTGGATCTAAATGTAGCTCATGCCTTGGGAATTCTTTTTCTTGGGAGGAGGTGGGTAGAGTTAGGCTCTTTTTTTCTAAATTTTTCTGGTTCTTTACACTCCTAGAAGATATTACAAAATGCAATAGGGATAAATATAGCCTTAAATTCAAAATTCAATTTCAAAAATCAAATATTAAAGAAAATAGGGAGGTATGGAGACATAATAGTTTAATAGGATTTTAATGGATTGTAAGTTCCATGAGCCAATAGTAAACATAACATAAAAGCCAAAAAAAAAAAGTTAATGGGTCCTAAGCCTGCGTTGAGAGGTATCAGATCCAGTACCAGGAAGATGGGAGAATATTGATAGACAATCCACTTTGTTCCAATTTTATATAGAGCTTACTTTTCAGATCTAAACAGTACTTTTAAGGAAAGATGGTGATAACCTGGAGACCTTCCAGGGGAGGAAAATTATAATGGGGGGTGACCTCAATTAAACTGATTCCATGGGAAGATTACTTGAAGGAAAAAAAGGCGTTTGGACCATGTGAAATTTTTTAATGATGAAGCATTATGAAAGCTCTCTTTGTCTTGATGTATAATAAAGTTTTAAATAATAAGAGCTATGCAACAGTGCAACAAGCTGATTCAATAAGTCCCCCCGCCCCCTCCCAGAGGAGCTTCAAGCAATGGTAAAATGGCCATTTTCTGGTATGTTATAAAGGAGATTCTTATTCAGGTATAAATTAGATTCTGAAATCCCTTAGGACCTTGAAATATGATGTTTCTAACTCACCCACAGAATCCAGAAGAGAGTCCTGTGCATAGAACAGAAAATAAATGGACAAATTCATGCACGATTACTCAGAAACATGAGTGAACCAGGAGAAACCTTGAAAGTCTGTTTCTATGTGAAAGCCTAAAACCCAGGTTGGCTCCATCCTTGGATTGAAAGTTACTCCCAGGAATGGGATACAATGTTATCCTTATATTACATACTGAGTGTTACACAATTGCCTTCTGTGACCACTTCTGGCCAAGTGAATTAGGGCTCTGAATTAGTCATTAGCTTACATGGAAATTAATTATAAACAAATATGGATTTATATTCATCAGCAACCTTTTATAACAACTTCCCAACTTTTTCCTTGAATTGGATTGCTCTTTGACTGCTAATCTTGCCAGCAGGGAATAATTAGCAGCTTTGCCATAGAGTTACAAAGTGTGCTGTCTTTGAGCTGATGTTGTGCTTAATGAGCCTATTTTAAAAGTTACAAATCACTATGCTTCCCATTGCTCTCCACTTAGCTTTTCTACATGTGGAGTGGTAAGAATCAAGACCTATGTCAATGGGACTAATCAGCTTTGGAGATTGCTACATGCAAAAAGCCAAGTCGGTATGGATAAGAGGCCAGGAAAGAAATTTTCTTTTATTTTTTACCTTTTTTAAAAAAAACTCTTTGGAGCATATTGATAGGACATGGACAATTCAACTCAATTTAATTCAAGAAACATGGATTCATCACTAGAGACTATGCTAGGTACTATTAATACAATGTGGGGGGGGGAAGAAAGAAAAAAAGTGTCTCTCTTCAATGATGTTACCTTTCATTGAAAGATACAAAACCCATAAAGAATAATTGTTTGAATATAGAGAACACACTCTCTATTCCAAACAAGCTCATGGAAGGGCTGCAGTTAGGAGGTGTTCCCTAAGCTGAGCCTTGAAAGAAACTCAGGATTCCAAGAAGTAGTGATGAAAAGGAAACATTATGTTCAGGAATAGGACATGGACTGTCAAAGAGTTTGGAGGAAGGAAATGGAGTGTCATGTTTATGGAGGTGCAAATAGGTGAATTTGGAGTTACAACCAAAGGGATAAAAGAGAAGTAACATATAAATTAAGTCTGGAAAGACAGGTTTGGAGCCAGATTGTGAAGAGCTTTCAATGTCAAACTCAGGAGTTTGTATCTTATTCTACAGTCAACAAGAGACTCACTGAAGATTCCTGAGAATGAGAGAATGAGTTGGCAGTTGTGTAGAGGATAAATTAGAGAGAGGAAATGTTAGAAATGAAGACATCAATTGGGAGGCTATTTCGATTGGCCAATCAATGATCTTTAGATCCTGAATCAGTCAGAGTTATATAAGTAGAGAGAAGGGGATAGACCCAAGAAGCTTTATAGAAGAAGAATTGAAAAGAATTGTCAACTAAGTGGATATGGGGGGGGAGGGGAACAAGGAAGAGAAGAAAGACTTGAATATTATTCTGAAGTTGTCTGGAAAGATGACTTCTTGATAGAAATAAGGAAGTTTGGAGGAAAGGAAAGGTTGAGAGCAGGGGAAGAATAATGAGTGATATTTTAGATGTGTTGAATATGAGATGAAGCCTCCTGATTGGTCTCCCTGCTGTCAACCTCTCCCATCTTCAAAACCAGTCTGTAGAGAGCATTTATTTTAATCTTCTGACCCACCTAACACTTCAGCCTGGCCAGGTTCTTTAACTATCTTTCATATATGTAGTAGTCACTATTAACTCCCTAACTTTTTCATTCGGCTTCTGCCTGAAACTGAAACATGAGAGAGAGAGAGAGAGAGAGAGAGAGAGAGAGAGAGAGAGAGAGAGAGAGAGAGAGAGAGAGAGAGAGAGAGAGAGAGAGAGAGAGAAATGAACCTTCTATATCAAGGGACTTACATTTCTTTCAAGACCCAGCTAAAATTCGAAATATTTCTCTTACTCCAACTAACAATCAGCCAAATCCCACAGCCCTATAATACTAAGCATATCTGATATAATCTAGAATTTAATTATAAAGTCTTTTATTATTCTCCAGGTGATTCATGCATAGAAATTGTTTCTCTCTAACAAAATGGCAATGATTGAGAACTATCTTCTATTATTTTGCCCTGAAACCCACCATCGCAACTCTACATAGTGCCAAAAAGAGTGTTAGGTACATAACATGTTCTCAGTAAGTACATTCAGACTCTCCTAGCTACCTTTATTGATGCCCATGTTCACTTCTTTACCTATCTTTGTTATATTAGGTCAGAAATTCTTTGAAGGTATATACTGTTTTGTATTATTTTATTTTAGCATTATTGAGGGAATTATCCATAATAGTAGTTTGTAGAAAATAGCTTCACAGGCCACTGGATGTCAACAAAAATAAATTGAAAACATAATTTATAATAAGCATGCATGATTAAGCATCAGCAAGGGAAGAAAACATAGCAAAAGAGAAGGTGGTAAAAAAATACTATATTAAAAAAAGTAAATAATATTTTTTAAAGACTCGAGGAAGTTAATTTCTGGTCTCCACTTTAAAAACAAGAAACTCATGTAACAGGATACCTATACACATACTCACCTCAACATATATACACACATATACACATATACTTTTAAATTTTTTATTAATTCATTTACCTATTCACTTAAAGAAAAGAAGGTAGTACTTTTTGAGTTTTCTGATGCAAGTTTTTGCCTGGTGTCCTATCACTATGTCAATATCTTAGAATATCTAGAATAAATCACCTATGGTATTTGTCAATTATTCTCTAATGGAGAAAGTGCTGGATTTTTACCTTAAGATATCTATGTTTAGACTCTGGCTAAAACATTTCCTACCCTAGTGACTGTGGGCAACATCCATGAACCTAATCTCTCATCTATATGTATCAAGATATTTTACTGAATGAAAAATCTTTTTTTTCCCAGACCTAATCTTTGTCAGTCCACTAGTCTCTGTTAGTCCTAGGTATGTCCTTTCCTCCTAACTGCAACTATATTTCTTCTTGTCTTGCCCTTTCTCTGGAACTCTAACTAATTGGTGCCTCTATCCCCACTCATTTTCATTAGAAAGTTATTCAGGTCTACCTGAGAAGTATTCGCTTCTCTAAAGTGCCTGGAATAGCCCTAAAACATAAACTAACCTAATCTCAGACCTCCCTAAGTGGTCCTAAATCATGGACTCAGGAGTCCCAGAAAGAATTCAAACTAGTCATGTACACTAACTCTTTTCCTCTTGCTATGGCATGGAGACCACAGTGCCTAAGGCTTTCTGGTCATATCCCTATTTGTATTCCTTTTCTGCCCTTTCCCAATCCTATTCCAAAGATATCAATACAATGAAGCAGACACACTGCACTAGTCAGGATGTCAGCCACAGACAAAGTGAAAGCAGCCAGTTGGCTGTCCTAGCACCCTTCCCTCATTGTCTCTAGTTTCTTCTCCATGATCCCTTTAGTGACTCCACTTAAGCCATAAGACTTTCCCATAAACACATCAAATAAAAGGGCCTTTTGCTTTCATCATTGACTGGGTCATCTGATTCTTCTTCAAAGCCCTGGCTTTGAAGCACATGTAGACAGGACACGAGAAATGTTTTGTTCTGGTAAAAATGCAGAGCAGGAGCCAGGAGGTTGGTTTTTTTTTTTTCAATTTAGAACATTATTCCTTAGTTACAAGAATCATATTCTTTCCCTCCCTCCCCTCCTCCCACCTTTTCCGTAGCCGACTAACAATTCCACTGAGTTTTACATGTGTCCTTGATTAGAACCTATTTCCATGTTGTTGATGTTTGTACTTGGGTGATCATTTAGAGTCTACATACCCAACCATATCCCCTCAAATCATGTATTCAAGCAGGTTTTTTTCTTCTGTTTTTTCTGCTCCCACAGTTTTTCCTCTGAATGTGGATAGTGTTCTTTCTCATAGATCCCTCAGGGTTTTTCAGGATCACTGCATTGCCACTAATGGAGGAGCCCATTACATTTGATTATGCCACAGTGTATTGGTCTCTGTGTACAATGTTCTGGTTCTGAGGAGCAGGAGTTTTGTAGATAGATATGCACAGTAGATAGATGATAGATGGATATGCATAATAAATATTCTTGTTTCACCTGGCTTCATTTACATGCCACACAAAAAGGATCTTATAGGTGATTGCCCCACCACCCTCCCTACTCTAATCCTGAAACACCTCCTCTAAGGTTTTTGGGAGGAACAGACCCTGAAATAGGTTTAGAGGGCATACAGTGATAGCAAACCTTTTAGAGATGGAGTGTAGAGCCCCACCTCTATCTCATCCCCCCAGACCCAGTACCATGCCCACTTGCCCCCAGAGATCACATGCTATGCCCCCCCAAGTGCTGGGTGCCCCTCTCCCCCCTTACCCCACACAGGAGAGGGAGAAAGTGCTCCCATTGGACTGCTGGGAAGAAGCTTGGCTGAAGTGAGGAATGTCCTCAGTGAGCAAAGAGAAGGGGAGAGGAGTGTCCCCAGCACTCTGCTCCCCTCCAGCTCTTCCCCCTGTGAGCCACCCACCTTACCCACTGTGTGTTCCCATTGTGCTACTGGGCAGAGGGGTGGGGGATATAAAAAATATCTCCAAGGCCCTCTGCCTTTCTAGTAATGAACTCTGTGTGGGAGGAGGATGACTGTATGCTCACAGAGAGTGCTCTGTATGCCATCTTGGCACCTGTGCAATAAGTTCACCATCACTGCAATTAGGGATAGAATAGAATTTAGAAGGAATTTTCTAACCCCAAGTTAAATACTTATCTAGAAACACAGACTTTGAGAATCAGAACCAAAAGAAAAAAAGAAAAAGAAAGAAAAGAAAAGAAGAAAGGAAGAAAGAAAAAAGGAAGGAAGGAAGGAAGGAAGGAAGGAAGGAAGGAAGGAAGGAAGGAAGGAAGGAAGGAAGGAAGGAAGGAAGGAAGGAAGGAAGGAAGGAAGGAAGGAAGGAAGGAAGGAAGGAAGGAAGGAAGGAAGGAAGGAAGGAAGGAAGGAAGGAAGGAAGGAAGGAAAGAAAATTAGTCAAAAGAAGAGAATTAATCTCAACCTGAAGCATTCTGCTGGTTTTTGTTAGCTTCCTGGCTAGCTACTATGCTATAGCTTTGGCTATAGACTAAAAGTCTGTAATTATCAAAGAAAGGCTCTCTACATTTTGTTCAATAACAAAAATGGTCAGAGAACCTCTGATGGTCCTGAAAAGCTGGAACCAGTGGCAGAAGAATTCCATGACTATAAAAACAGTAGAAACTCCCAGGAGGGACCAATCAATGTAAATTTATGTTACAACCAGCATAGGCACCATAACATTAAATGAAGATAAATTGAGGATACAAAAAGAAGCAAAAAATAAAAGTCTTTGATCTAAAGGAGCCCACATTCTAATGAGGAGGATGACATGAAAACAACAAGATGTCTATGTATGAGAGAAATTAGTGGGCATCATCAATAGTTCTATAACATTGCATGTGACTTCCTTTAACCACTCTTCTAATAACTATACTCTTCATGTGTATGTCCTGGCCACAAGGGTTTCTTGAGGTCTGCCACTTCACATGTGCCCTGGTTACACATGTTTCCTGCTCATTTATTTTCTTTATATGTCTCTTCCCCACCAGCTGATGATCCAGCAACTTCCACGAAAGGGTCCCATGTGTGCCAAGGAAGAATTTTTTTCATTACTTTATTTGCCCCACTCTGTATTTAAAGTATCTTTTGTTTTGAATTAATATTTCATCTGAGTGACTAATAAAAGTTAAATCCCTGGCAAGAGCTCATGAGCTCTAGCTTTAAGTGGATGCCGAGCCATAGAGTAACTCTAACCTGGAAGAGATTTTTCTGGCATGTCAGACATGAGGGAGTATCCCAGGTGCTACATGTAAAATGGAGATAATAACACAGGCACTACCTGGCTCACCGGATTACTGTTCCAAAAAATTTCCATAAAGCTTAAGTGATCATTTAAATATAAGTTCTTCTTGTTTTCCTAAAAACCACAGGTAAAGCATAAAAAGATTTTAAAGAATTAGCTGTTTCTAATCTCAAAATGGAGTTTTCCTTTAGATAAGGAGAAATTTAAATGAAAACTAGGCCTAAAACTAATTGTATATCCACTTTTAAAAGCATTTCTTGCAATTAGTATATTTTCTTACACTCATTAATAGTAAAGTTCTATGGGAGTATATTAAGTTGCTAGTGACCTTGGCTTCTCCTAAGGTAAAAGAAACAGTGTCTGAATGTGTGTATCCCATTTACATTAAAAATATCAGTGAACAGGGCTGCTAGGTGATGGTGACTCTGGATTGAGAACCAGGTCTACAGACTGGAGGTCCTGGATTCAAATGTGACCTCAGACATTCCCCAGCTGGGTGACCCTGGGCAAATCACTTGGCCCCCATTTCCCAGCCCTTACCACTCGGCTACCTTGGAACCAATACACAGTATTAATTCTAAGACTCAAGGTAAAGGTTTTTAAAAAAAGAAAAAAGAAATGCCAATGAAGGGGGAGAGCAAAGAATGGTTTCCCCCATACATATCCATTGAGAAACCAATAATTTCTTTGTTCCTGCAAGGTCAGACTAAAGGAACACCTGGTAGAATCCAAAAAAACCTCTGAGCAAAAAAACAAAATACTCAATCTTGTGTTAGGCATAGGGCTTTTCTAATGAAAATAAAATGTATTCTCCAGTATCCTCCTTCTGTAAGTCATTGCTCAGACCCAAGGAAGACTCCTGGGTGGGTTTGTTGGATGAAAACCCAATTAAAAGTGAGACTGGAACAGGGAGAAAGGAGTCACAAACTTGTTCAAAACTATCATATATGTTTTTCCTTCTGTGATAAAAAAATGGCAATATGTCCATATATAAACATATGTATGTGTGTCCTGGATATGAATATATACATCCTATGTGTAAATGTATTATGTTGAATTGTGTTTATACACACATGTATACCTATCCATGTTTAGATCACATACATATGTATACATGTGTAAATATATTTATGGTCTATTTATATAAGATAGATTATGCACAATGCATAATATATTTTGTATAATATATAATTTTATTGTATATTATGTAATATAACAGATAAAAATAATTTACATATTAAATGTTACATATAAATATACATATAATAAATAAAAACATATGTGTTTTATACTTATATATCCATGCATATATGTGTATATGTATAACATATTCATATATATTTATAGCCAACGATGGGATGTGTGCTCCTTCCCTCTCTCTTTCCTTTTTGGTAACCACAGAAGAAAATATGTGGCTGTTTTGGGACAGAGCATCCGCATGGTAATAGGTAAAGCTGCTAATAGAGAAGATATGAAAAACAGCTTTCAGAGAAACAGAGCCAGAAATTCAAGAAGTATTTTGTACTATTTGTCTTTAGATCTCTGGTGCCTAACAGTATCTCATATGTTGTAGATCCTTCACGAATATATTCTCACTAGAAATGAAGCTTATATAAGAGAGATGCTTTGTGAAATTCAAAGTCTCTATAAAAACTTACTCCAGTATAGTCTGAGAAACTGGAAGATTGAGTAACTGGCTGTGCTATGAAGTCATGAGACAGGCAGAAAGAGGGAAGAAGAAGAGGAAGAGGGAAAGACTGAGAAAATTGTGGGGAAGGACTTCTACCAGAGGAGTCTTCATCCTCAGAGCAATAAGTGACTCTAAGGACTCAAATGGTCCATTAGGTCAAACAGTATCATATTTATTTTATTAATTTTTATTTAATTTAACAATGTTAATTTTATTAAAAGGAGAAAAAAAAACCAAAAATCGATATTTAGGATCCTTTGGTTTTCTCCTTTGAATAAAATTTTCATAGTTTGTTCTGTAATCTAGGGACTACTATCCAAACACATTCCCATGCTTCCCTGGTGGAGATTCAAAGCCAAGAGTGATATAATCCCCCAGAGTAGACCTGGCCACTTTGTTTTATGAGAGTCTCTGACATAAGAACTACATACTATAGTGCTAAACATCCCTATTTGGACTAAAACATTAACCATGTGACTGTATTATGAGCAGCAAGCATTTTCCAAAATACCATGCAGGGTCATGATAAAACACAGTCATTTAAATTTATAAGGTATTTTCCTTACAACTTTAATGAGCTGAAAAATGTTACATTTGCACTAGATTTATAATATTTTATTTTCATCAACTTTTCCAAAATTGCACAATATGTTACATATGACTTGTGGACTAAAAATTTAATGGCCACAGGTTTTCAAGATTATTTAGTGCTTTACAACACATAAGGAACAAGAATGAACGTTTAAATAATTTGATAACCTTTTACCTGGCAATGGCTAGCTCCAGGAGAAATGCAATAGCTCCATAATCACTGTTCAAAATTGCAGGATTCTGTTTCTATGAGAAAATATAACAGGAAAAACCATAAAATGAATTGACAAATAAGTCTTAGGTTTCCCCTGCTGGAATATGTGTTTTTAAATTGCTTAGTAACAAAACGTTTAATCTAATTCCTTTTCCATTCACTTGCAGGGAATATATGGTAACCAAAGATTAAAAAGCAATTTTTCCCATTTAGTAAAAATATAGTACAGAGAAAATAAATCAGCTTGAGAAGAAGCATTGTGGATCAACTAATTGAATTATTTTAACCTGGACAAAAGTAGTCAGAAGCCAATATAATTATTCAGTCAGTCAATAAGCATGTATCATGTACCTCTAATGTGCCAAGTGCTACACTAATTACTAAATATACAAAACCAATAGTTAAACCAATGAAACAATGGATAGGACCTTGAACCCAAAGTTAGTAAGGTCTTGGATCAAGTCCCTCCTCAGACACTTAGTAGCTGTGTCTGATGAAACTAACTTATTTGAGCTTCAGTTTCCTCAGTTGTAAAATGGAGACTGTAGTATTTTTCTTATGGGGTTTTTGAGAGGCTCAAATGAAATAAAATAACACATAATATGATTCTTAAACATCAGTTACTTAAGCTTAATGCAGATATACAGTGCTCTAAGAAAATATGCCTCTTTATTTGAATAATAAAGAAATGACTGATAAAAATATATCTCTTCAGGTGACCTGCCCTTTTTTTAAAAAAAATGAAGTAGCCACTTAAATACTTAGACTAGTATCACTTCAGAAAGCCACACTAAAAAGGGGGAGATTAAAATTCTAGCAAACTATCATAATTGTTATCCTGAATGCCAGATTTACATACGTTTAAATAAATCTAAGTGGCAGAACTGACCATTAAGCACTTTTATACAAGGTTGGAAAATTAATTATGTCCTTTGTCTTAAAAAAATAGCATTCAAAGCATTTACCTTGTTTGCCAAAGATAACAAATTTGATTAAGCTTACATAAATTAACTGTACAAAATAGAACAATTCAATGATTCGTGAAATAAAGATGATCCTCTTCATTTCATCACTTCTGTATCTTGCCATACAATGTCAAGCATATATGCTCTTTTTTTCTAGGCCTATTTTAAAAGCCATTTTTTATGATCAGGTTCAACACTAGACTTTTAAAAATAAATCAGTAAATGCTGCATTCTGCCTGACTGTCTCACCAAATTAGGGGGACCAAATGAAGGGCAACAGGCTGAAGCTTGCTGGTACCAATTCAAAAGCTAAAGGCAAATAGCAACATTCAAAGAGAAGACTAGAGACCATGCCAAGATCTCTCAACTAAAATCACCTATTTGACTTCAATCAATCAACAAACATGTGATAGACTGCTGAACACTAGACATGACAAGAAGAGATGGAAACCTGAAACAACCTACAATGGGAGAGACACCATACAAACAAATATAAACAAAGCAAGCTATATGGAAGATGAGTAGGAAACAACTAAAAAAGGAAGGTACCAGAATTAAGAGAGGATAGGAAAGGCTTCCGGTCAAAGATGGGATTTTAGTTGGGGCTTAAAGGAAGCCAAGGTGGTCAGTAAGTAGAAAGGAGGAAGGAGAGCATTCCTGAAATGGATGAGAGCCAAAGAAAATGCCCTGAGCCAAGAGATGGAGAGTCTTGCTAGAGGAACAGCCAGGAGGCCAGTGTCACTGAACTAAAGATTATGTGTACTCACATTTATATTCTATAGTCATTCTTTGGTCTACAGGGACACTTGACCTCAAGTTCATTGTCTCTAGAACAGAGAAAAATCAACATAAAGAGACAGGTCACCAACTAGGGTTTGCTCATCCTGTAACTAGTTATTGTTATCTATCTTTTGTGTTTTCAATAAAATGTCTGGTTAAGCAAAATTGCTTACAAATCCACAGCACTCAAATCAAAGCATCATGTGCTCTTCTTTTTTCCCCCAGGAACTATCATATTCTATATGAGAACTATGATTAGGGTCCATCACACACACACACACACACACACACACACACACACAAACACACACACACACACACACTCACACATACCAGCAGGGAAAGTCCAAAGTAGAGTTTTTAGTGCTTGCTTACAGGTACCCTAAATTGGAAGAAAGAGTGATTCATTACTCAAAACTGTTAACTACAGTTGTTGCCTCCAAATCACCACTAAGCTATGGTAACAAAATCTTCTCAGTTTCCAAAATTTATCAGGGCCACCTTTGTCCCTATAAGCCTCCGGTCTAGGGTGCTTCCATATCCCTTAGACTGTCCTCTCTATAGATAGCCAGATTCCCCTAAACCCCTCCCAACCTCCATCTTGGTTGCCAGGACAGGTACTAGAGCCACTATACAAAAAGGCAAATCTTAGAATCCTTCTACAATAGGGATACAATAGTCTCAGACTAATCTTTAGTGTCAGGACTTTCCTGCATCCCCAGTGATTCATCTTCATCAGTCTAGCCCTGGGGTTTCCTAGCACCACCAGGGCACATACATTCTGGAACACCTTACCAGAAGTACATGCTATTAGGTGATATTTTCAATCTTTAGTAGATTGCAGTCTCCTGCTGACTATTGGCTGCATGGATTTTACCTCTCTACAGTCTCCCTGTAACTCTCCAGGTCTTTAAGAACATCTCACCTTCCTATAGTCTGTGTATTACTCATTCAGTGCTATCAGCACATTCAAAAGGTAGATTCTCCACTTAGTTCTGCAACATTTCATTTATCTCATTTCAAAATTTCAATTCATACTTCCTTCTTTTCCAAAATGGAAGAAAGTCACCAGAATCCATTAATACATTTAAGTAGAATATGATCCTGTTTTTTCTGTGTTGGTTACTGGAATTCCAACATGAGAATAAGGTTTGGGCACTCCTAAAGGTTAGTCAGTGTAATGACAACCTTCTCCTCTATATAATGGCAAGACCACAATGGAGAAAGCACAGGTTCTGAAGAGTGGATTTGAATTCCACCTCTGTGACCTTGGCAAATGTCTTAAGCTCTCTACACCCTGGTTTATTTATCTATAAAAAGAACTGTATTAGATTCCTTCTGAGAACCTTCTTAACTCAAGATATATGATCTAAAATCCTATATTTTCATCATGGCCATAGCAGCATTATATTTATAGGAAAACTATCTGAAGACAACCAAGAATTTCATCTTAAGGAACAATATTGTTGATATTTCCATAGTAAGAAAAGATCTTAATCCCAAATCTAGCTGAAAAAAAAAAAAACGATTTTAGCTAGAATTATTGCAAAGTTAAAGGAGTGGGTCTTCAATGATAGATGATACTTATCTATGTCAGTATTTGTTCCCCCTTTTCTAGAACTAATAACGAGGATACAATGGTGATTTTAATTGCTAGCAAAGCCACAAGATACAGGCATGAGGTCCTAATGTTGCCTCATAATTTGAGCCCTATAGCCAAGTCAATAGCCATTTATTAAGTACTTACTGTGTGCCAAAGATTGTGCTAAGCACTAAAAATATAAATACAAGGAGAAAGACAGTCCCTGTCTTTAAGGTATGTACTCTCTTCTTTTTTTAAATCCAAACCTTCTGTCTTAGTATCAATTCTAAGAAGGAAGAGTGGCAAGGGCTAAGTAATCTGTATTAAGTGATTTGTCCAAGGTCACACAGCTAGGAAGTTTCTGGAGCCATACTTAAATCCACGCCCTACCAAGTCCTGTTCTGACATTCTATCTACCATGCCCCAAAGTGGGCATTACCTTCTAATGGAGAAGGCAACATATAAAAAGGAGGTGAATGTGGAGGTAGGAGAAAAAGGAGGAGAGCAGAGAGGAGAGATAGATAAGAAAAGTCCAGCAAGTCAGAAATGTATCCCAAAGAGGAACTGTTCATGACTGACTTGAGAACTTTTCTCAAAATGGAGATGCTGGGAAGGACTACCAAATCAGGGTAAAGGCCACAGGGTTTAGTTCCAATGTGAGAAAGCCAAGGGCTATATATTACACATTTGAGAAGGCCATGGGTGACATGAATTTCCAGTATGAGAAGACTGCTAGCATCAATACAAGTTCTCCAAGGCTAATAAAAACACCAAACATAGTATAGATTCTATATCACCTAAAAGAAATTCAAAATACAAGGGTCTCACATCAGGCCCATAAATACTAAAAATAATATTCTAAATATTACTATTCCTAACACTTTCTATCTGCATTCCCTTGAGCAAATCACTTAACCAATGGATCTTGATTGCGGTATCTACAGAATTGGAATAAATTGTCTCTAATGTTCTTGACAGCTCTCTTTCTATGATCCTATTATCTACAAGCATTGTTTAAAGAAGATTCATCTGTTGGTGATTTGCAAGGTGACAAGAAAACAGAGGTAGAAGACATCAGAAGCAGAAAGACCAATGAAGAGACTATTATACTATTTAATTATAGTGCAAAGCAATAAGGGCTTGACCTAAAGTAATAGAAGTCAAAACTGAAAGAAAGGAATAGAGGTAAAATTATAAAAGAACACTTAAATCATTCCCAAATGTCAAGCCTGCCTGTCTGTGAGATAAGACCTAGCTTTCCAGTTTACTTCAGTGGAAACAAGGGAATATAAAGAGACTTCCAGTTTTGGGATAAATATAAGGAATATAGTTTTTAATCAGACAGCATTAAATCATGTAAGTGTAAATGTTCATAAAGAAGTTGTAAATACCATAGTGTACCATAGCTTGGGGGATATCAGATCTAGATTTATTGGCTGTGATACTCATAGAAAAGATAATTGTTAAATTCACTAACAGATTGAATGAGATTTCTCAAGGAGAGAGTATGAAAAGAGAAGAGACAAGGGCTAAAGGAACTTAATTCTGAGGACAATTTTCTCAGATTAACCCAGGTTCTGTTCCCTTTTAAAATCTTACAAATCTTAGCCAATAGCAATCTAGAAAGTAGAAATGATGTAATAGAAGCAGAATTAATCCCCTTTAAGAAATATATGTATATATATATATATATATATATATATATATATATATATATATATATATATAACCTGTTATATGATCTTGGACATGGCTTCCTTTGCTAAAAAAAATGAAGGGAGTGAATTATATAATCTCCAAAGTCCCTGCCCTTGTTGATTTGCTATGGTGAAATTATTTCTGAGGCCCATTCTGAAATTCTGTGATACTCTCACTGTACTCCTGGCAGTAATGATTAATCCTATAGGAGGGGCATTTTGGTATTTGGCAAACAACTGAGTTTATCTCAGCAGCTTTCCTTGTTTCAGGGGAGTGCAACAGTTCCACTGGATGCCACCAACAGGTGTGTAATTAAGTCTGATCCTTTTTCTAGCATAGTCCCTTTACATTGATGGGTCTACAATTAAAACAACTCCCTCCCTTGAGAAGAATACATCAGTGTTATACTTTTCATCCTTAATTACACTGGTTGAAGATGAGTAAATGCACCAGAGATCCCAATTGGAAGGGAGCAAACTCATTAGGTAGTTGATAATCTGCTATCCAGCCTGCATTCAGATTACTGTTTCCACACAATGAAGATGGCCTTCGACATTTCTGCTGCAATAGCCCAGTGATTAACTCAACCAGCCACTGGCTGACTCTGTGTTGGAAACATGATTGAGTATTATTAAGGAACTGGACCCTTTAAGGAAGCAGACATAGTATCAAAGCCCTAGCTAATTTACTACCTCAGTGATTCTGAGCAAAAGAGCAAATTTAGCTTGTTAGCACTGTTTTTTATTTTTAAAAAGGGGGAGCTTTTGAGCTTCCATAGCAGCAAAGACTTGTTCATTTTAATAACCAACATAATAAAAAGGGCCAATCATATTATTTCAGTATATAAACTACACATTTCTGTATGTATGGGAAATTTGTGCAATTAACACACTCCACATTTCATTCACTTTTTTATTAAATGTGACAGATAGTTTCCAAATTGATGCCTTGTCTTTTTTTAAGTTATTTTTGTCTGAATCTGTAATTTCACCAGTAGTAGGAACTTGATCTATCAATGCAGATTGGGCACTGAGAGAGTTAAATGACTTTCCCAGAATCATACAACCAATATCTAAAGGAAGGATTTAAATTCAGTCCTCCTGACTCTAAAGACAGCACTCTATCCACAATGTCATTTTGCCTCTTAGTTATTTGTGCGAATCCTGAAAAATAGAGAAGGAACAGCCAAAATCATTTTAAATTGCCATGGACTAATAATAAAAGACACCAACTAGTAGCTACCTTCAAAAAAGAAAAAAGAAAATTTGTATACCTAGATTTCTAAAATTTTCCTCCATCTAGATAAGACATCTTTCTTATTGTAGCAAGAAGAAAAGGTTTTGTGATCTATAAAAAATAGTAAATTATTAGCGCTATAAAATTTGTTATGTAATTATAGTTATAAAAAATTAGAACATTATTTAGTGCTGGGGACTAAACATATTATTTCATTGCTTTGGGGTACTCTCTGCTGAAGAAACTCCTCTCCCAATGCAGATCAGCATCTTCTCTATAACTTTATAGTCTTAGAGAGTTGCATAAAGCATAGAAAAGTTAAATGGCTTGCTCAGAATCACACAACCAATATGTGTCTAAATCAGGATTTGAACCAAGGTCTTCTCGAATTTGAGGCCAACTCGATTTACTATAGCATACTGTCTCTTTCCTATTTACAAAATTATCAAAAAAAAAAAAAAAACCTTTGTCCACTATCATCTTAATGCCTTTGCACTGAGTGGTGCTCAAGGTCTCTCTCCCTACTTCTTTCTTAGAATCTCTGTCTTCCTGCAAGACTCAGACTATATATCACCTTCTGATGAAGACTTTTCCCAGTGCCCTCAGTTGCTAGTGTAACCTCTAAGAATTTGCCTTCTATCTACTCTGCCTATATCTAAATATTCTTCCTCTTTACCTCCACTGACTGGATAATCTCACTTTCTTCAAGACTTCAGTTCAAATATTACTTTCTGAAGCGTCCACTCCTATTCTGAAGAGGTATTCCCACATTACCAGATCTTTCTCTATGAGATTAATTCCTATTTACACTACTACACTACCACTACATTACTAGCTCTATCTCCAGGTATCCAACTTACTCACCTTTAGTTTGAGCTGAGAACCCTCACAATCTGGATCATTCTCCTTCGAGTTCACTTTGCTTTGTCTTTCATAAAATATGGTTCTCAGTGAAATGAGCTGAACTGGGAGAACATTGTACATATTAACAGCAATATTGTGCAGTGATTATCTGTGAAAACTTGGCTACTCTAGGCAATGCAAGAATCCTGGACATTCCAAAAAGACATGACAGGGAATACTATCCACCTCCAGAGAAAGAATTGTCAGAGTTGTCTTTCACATCAGTGTATTTATGGTTTTATTTGGGGTTTTCATTATGTATGAGTGTACTCTTTCAACAATGACCAATATGGAAATGTGTTTTGCATGACAATAAAAATAAAATTAAAAATATATATGATTCTCAAAACTGAACATAATATTTAAGTGTGTTCTGAACAGAAGGGGAGAGAGCATGGCTTTTACCTCTTTCCATCCAGACTCTGGGCTTCTCTTAATATAGCCTGAAATCATGACTGTAGTTTAGGCTTCCACATTACATTGGTATCTCTTATTGAACTTGTAGTCCATTAAATTCCCTTGATTTCTTTCTATTGTTCCAAGACTTAGCCCTTCCTCATTTATCCTCACTTATGGCATTAGACTTCATAATTACCTTTAGTAAATTTCATGTTGTTTGAGTTAGTCCCTCATTCTAACCTGTTTAGATGCATTTTTTAAATTTTGATAGTCATTCAAGTTGTCCTTCCAACTTTTATATTATTTGCAAATTTAGTAAGCATTATGTGTGTGTGTGTGTGTGTGTGTGTGTGTGTGTGTGTGTGTGTGTGTACCTTCATTAAATTCACTGATAAAATTGTTAAGCAGCACAGGACAAGGACAGATTTCTGAGAAATTCCAGATTGCAATTAACCCATTAATGCCAATTCTAATCAACCAGTTCCAAATCTATCTAAATGTACTAATGTACTACCACTTAACTCATAACTCTCATTCTTACTTACAAAGATATCATAAGATACCTTAAGTGTGCTACTGAACTCTAACTTAGAGATTAATACTTTTCTATTTTTTATAAAAACAACTCATTAAAATAGCAATATAACCCAATGTTTCTTTTTTAATTGTTTAAAAGATACTTAGAAGGTTGATAACTCCATTCCTCAATCTAAAATTGTTCTAAAACCAGTTGTTAAGCTCTAAAATCATTAGTATCCCTCTCTATAACTTCCAAAACTCTCCCTAGAGCATATAATGATTTCAGTGTAGCATGGTGTAAACAGTTCCTCTGGCAGTTTGTCTTCAATGTCTTATATTCTAAATTTCCTTGTAAGAAATACAATATTATTAGTGAGGGTTAGTTTTTTTTTAAGCAATAGTCACTTTATCTCTAGGAACTTAAGCCTCCATCAGCAGAGGTCTAGGAATACCTAGGCCTGAGATCTACAAAATTACTTTTGCTACCTCCCCTACCAAGAAGCCCTAGGGCTGCCATCAACAAGGCAGGCAAACTCCTGACATAACAGGATTTACCATTTACTGTAGAATTTTAGGATGACATTAACTTTTGTTTTATCTAAATTTTGCCAAATAAACAATCTCTCTTCTTTGATTTCAGCATACTATTCTACTGATGGAAGTAGGAATAAAGTTACTTACCAAATAGATTTCATAGTGATTAATGAATGCAATGATATCCATCTCAGGGACCCTTCATATTCTTTAATGTTAATAGGAATTTTTTCATAACTGACTTAAAAATTCTCAACTTGTTTAAGTTGAACACTTGAGTTCTTCTTGGGCAATGAATTAAACCTATACTCTTTATCTACATTTATTTCTCACCATTAACTTTCTATTGTCATGAATCTTTCATCCTCTAAAACAGAGATCTTGCTTTCTTGATCAGCTCTCCTTTCTCCTTTAAAACATTATTATGAATTTCTAGTTTTTACCCAGCATCTATCCAACTTTACTTTCCACCACAGGCTCCCATTCAGTGAAGGCTTGTTGCACTGTGCTGTTATTCTGTAGTAGACTTTTACTGTTATCCTTCCCCCTTCATTTTTCAAGGAGAAAAAGTTTCATGCAGCATCATGGGCATTAATTATCCTGACACAATGATGGGAAGATCCAAGAATAGGATTCAACTAAGGTCTATATACAGGGTTCATTTCTATTGCTATGGCTTGATTTTCAAAGTTGCCAGTCATATTCTCTTAATACCTTCTCCAGAAGATTTACCCTAGTTCTGATCAATTCTACTTCTCTCTAGGTTCAATCCAACCCACTTTGCTCTTCCTCTAGCCCATTTCACTCTGCCCTTTGGGAAAGCCAATCCATTCTTGACAATGTATCTGATATTCTAAAAATTTTCTTTTTTAATTAAAGATATTTTGCTATATTGTAATAGAATTTATTTACAATTATCTCAGATCCTCCATTTATACATCATAAAAGGCATCATTTGTGCCTTTCATGTTTCCATTTTTCAGTTCACTCACTAAAGTTAACATTTACAATTTGTTCTTCCAATATTAAATCTGTAGCTATGTCTAATGTTCTATTGGTTATACTCACTTTGCTATTAATTATGTTATATAGTTCTTTCCAAGATTTTTTGTAAATTAGCTTGCTCATCATTTTTATGGCACAATCCATCACAATGCTATTGTTGTATCTAAGGATATACACAATTTATAAATATCTGGGGGGTAATTCAAAATTACTCTCCAAAAAAGTTATATCAATTCACAGTTCCATCAATACTCTATTAGTGTCCTCAGTTTCCCACATGCCCTTAATATTTGTCATTTTGCCCTCTTGTCATTTTAGTCAATCTGATGGGTGTGAGAAGATAACTCAAAAATGTTTGGGTTTGCAGTTTTCTAATCAGTCATGATTTAGAGAATTTTTTCATATATCTATATATGGTTTTGATTTCTTAATCTGAAAATTGTTGATACTTTTGCCCATTTATCAATTGGGTAATGGTTCTTATTCTTATAATTTTGACAAAGTTCTCCATATATTTTAGATATGGGACCATTATCCAAGAAGCTGTCTATAAACTTCTTAAATATTTTTTTCCTTCTTATCTTGGCAAAATTTGACTTATTTATACAAAAAACTTTTCAATTTAATGTACTCAAAAATATCCATTTTATATTGCACAATGATCTCCAGCTCTTGTCGACTCATAAATTTCTCTCCTATCCATAAATCTGGTGAGTATTGGGTTCCCTGTTCTTCCAATTTACTAATAGTCTTTTTTATGTCTAGATCATGTATCCATTTTTATCTTATCTTAGTGAATGGTGTAAGACATTGGTCTATACCTAGTTTCTGCCAAACTATTTTTGAATTGTCCCAACAACTTTTACCAAATAGTGATTTCTTATTCCAAAAACCTGGACCTATGTTTTGGTCAAATATGAGGTTATTATAATCATTTACTACTTCTTGCTATATGTTTATCCTATTCCACTAACCTACCTTTCTATTTCTTAGACAGAATTGGATAGTTTTTTAACATTATTTTATTTGGTCATTTCCAAACATTATTCATTGGAAACAAAGATCATTTTCTTTTCTTCCCTCCCCCCCCCCCCAACCACCTCTCCCATAGCCAATGCGCGATTCCACTGGGTATCACATGTGTTTTTGATTCGAACCCATTTCCATATTGTTGGTATTTGCATTAGAGTGTTCATTTAGAGTCTCTCCTCACTCATATCCCCTCCACCCCTGTAGTCAAGCAATTGCTTTTCCTTGGTGTTTTTACTCCCACAGTTTATCCTCTGCTTGTGGATAGTGTTTTTTAGATCCCTGCAGATTGTTCAGGGACATTGCATTGACACTAATGGAGGAGTCCATTACCTTCGATTGTACCACAGTGTATCAGTCTCTGTGTACAATGTTTTCCTGGTTCTGCTCCTTTCACTCTGCATCACTTCCTGGAGGTTGTTCCAGTCTCCATAGAATTCCTCCACTTCATTATTCCTTTTAGCACAATAGTATTCCATCACCAACATATACCACAATTTGTTCAGCCATTCCCCAATTGAAGGGCATCCCCTCATTTTCCAATTTTTGGCCACCACAAAGAGTGCTGCTATGAATATTCTTGTACAAGTCTTTTTCCTTATTATCTCTTTGGGGTACAGACCCAGCAGTGCTATGGCTGGATCAAAGGGCAGACAGTCTTTTATCGCCCTTTGGGCATAGTTCCAAATTGTCCTCCAGAATGTTTGGATCAATTCACAACCCCACCAGCAATGAATTAGTGTCCCTACTTTGCCACATCCCCTCCAGAATTGGATAGTTTTGATAATTACTACTTTATAATGCAACTTAAAATCTGGTGTTGCTATCCTAAAATTTTTCAACCAACATTTCTTCTACCTCCTCACTTGAATTGGCTTTCCCCCTAAGAATCTGACTTCATGCTTATGAACATATTGTCCCTTTTAAGAGTTCTACTGAGTACCCTCTTCCAAGTGCCTTCAATTCATGGTGCCAGGAACATGACCTAATCCTTTTTCCTCACCCCCACTTGCAGCCCATTCCCTCTCTCTATCTCTCAACATCCATATCTCTTTCAGTGTTCATGAAAATCATCTTTATTACCCTCTCTGCAAACTTCTTGTTATCTACTGATGTTCTAACCATTTTTCAAAATTTTTTCCACTTAGTTTATAATATTTATGTCCACCTATAATACCTGTCATCATCTTCAGGAGTGCCAAATCCATAATGATAAGGCTATTAGCATTTTAACCACACAATTTTTCAACCTTTTCAACTGAACTAAAGGCTCCTCTACCCAAATTGTGTCACACAAAGAATGGATATTCTCCAGATCTTACCATCTCAAATACTTCCAAAATCCTGAATTAAAACTATATTTCCTATAACCAACTCTAACCAAAATCTTTTATTCTCCAGCCTCTCTTATTCTCTCATACTAAATGATTTTTGTCTTCTTACTAAATTCTAGTCATTTCATCTTTCTTCATTATTCTCATCTATCATCTATTATCTGACTCTATAACCAGCCTTAACTCCATAGTTTATTAATTCAAATGATTCATTATGTACCAATATAAAATTTCTGACCACCTAATTACCATCTCTTTGTAAATTCCTCTATCAGACACTTCTTTTCCTACTTCCAAACTGCAGAATACCACTGTAGAAAAGCATACAATTATACTTATGTTACTTATTATAAACTTTCTAGTGTTTAGCCTAAGCTGGCCTTCTTTAATATTTAGGAGTTTATTAAGTATGCTAGTCTGTGTATATGTTGGGGAAGGGGATGACTTGGTAAATTATTTTGACATGTATGTGTATAATGGCTTAGAATAGAAACAAACTTGAGTAACAGAGACCATTAAAAGGTTACTGCCATAATCCAGGTGAGAAATGATGAAGACCTGAACTAATGTGATAGCTGTGTGAGTAAAGAGAAAGGAATAGTATGAAGATAAAAATGACAATATTTGGTAACAAAATTGGGGATAATAATAGTATCTACTTCCCTAGCTTGTTGTAAGGATCAAATAAAGTATCATTTGTAAAGCATTTAGTACAGTGTCTGACACATAATAGATGCTTGATAAATGCCTGTTCCCTTTTCTTCCTAGCAATTGATTATATATGGGAGATGCATGAAAGTGATGAGTTAACTATGAAAGCAAAATTATGACCTTGCATAGCTAGAAGTATAATGATATCCTCAACAGTAATAGGGAAGGGTGGGGATTTGGTGGCACAAGCAGTGCTGAGGGAGGTTGGGACTGGTGGATTTCTTGAGTTTGGAAGCTCTAAGATGCAGTTGAGTCAAAACCAACCATGTATCTGTACAAGGCTGGTATTAATATATTGAGCCCTTGGTATCAGAAGGCCATCAGGCTGCATAAGGGGGAAACAAATTGGCCCCAGGTCATAATAATGGAGTAGGTTAAAGTTTTCTTATTCATTAGCACTGGAATTGGGCCCATGACTGGCTATTGAATTTACTGCCTAGGGAGAATACATATAAAGATATAAAAAATAAAAACATACTTACATAGACATAAATATCACAAAATAAGGAAGTTTGGAAAATGAGTGAGTATATCTTGCATTTGGTTTCATCTCTAGGGAACAAGATGCCCCTCCCAGGTTAACCTCATTACTTCTAACCTCACCATTATACTGTTAAGTCAAGTTTTAGTTAATTCTATCTCACTCAGCTTCCTCTTCCCTTTTTTTGGAGGTCTAGAGGTCAGAGTTCCTAATTCTTCTCAATGGCTTCCTTTACAGAAAGGAGAAATTGAACTCTCAGATCACTCAGCCTTTCATCTATTGCTCTACCAAGTTTCAAATTCATGGAACAAGATGCCCCATGTTAAACATCTTTACCCTTTCTGTGTTGTCTCCTCCTTTAAATTGTAAGCTTGTTGAGTACAAGTGTTGTTCATTTTATTAATTGTATCCCCAGTACTTAGCCCAGTGGGAAGCATATTATAAACCAGCGATGGCAAACATATGGCATGAGTACCAAAGATGGCACACAGAGTGCTCTCTGTGGACATGTGCACCAACCTAGAAAGGCAGAGGGTCTTGGGTGGAGATGCTCCCTTCCCCCTCTCTACCATGCCAGATGACATTTTTTCACATCACCTGTCCCTCTACCCAACAGACCAAAGAGAGTGCACAGGGGGTTAAGAAGGGCGGATCAAAGTCAGCAGAGCTGGAGGGGATCAGAGGGCTTGGGCAACTCATTTTCCCCTCTTCACTTGCGCTGAGGACATTTTTTTCACTTCACCCACCCCTCTGCCCAGAAGCCCAGTGGGAGGACTTATTCCCTCTCCTGTGTGGAGCAAAGTGGGCAGTTCATAGGTGGCAGAGCTGGGGGGAAACAGTACAAGATGAAAAAGAGGGATTTGTAAGAGAGAGGAATACACAAAAGAGATAAAATGAAAAAGAAGGAAATCTGATCCAATAAAGCAAGAAGCAGTCCACATGGGGGAGGGGCAGAAGGAAGAGACCCAGGATTCCAGTGTGAAAACAGAGGCTGGGTAGAGCTTAAAACTGCCACTTCAACCCCCAATTCTCCAGCTGAGAGCCTGTCAAGAGGGTCTCAGAGACTGGAGATCTCTCCTTGGACACCAACTGCTTCCTAGTGATCTCTGGAAATCTTTTGCTCACCTCAACACAGTATTCTGGACTTTGGAAGAAGCTATCTACTGAGGAAATCCTTTCCAAGGATTTTCTCCACCTCTCTCTCTCTCCCCCAATCTGTCATGAACTCCAACAATTATAAATTAGCTCAGGAGTAGGGACAAATCAGCAGCTGACCAGAAAGGAGGTCAAGGCTGAGAGCCTGGACCCCCAAAAGTTGGGGGAGTCAGTCTGCCAGTCATTAGGGACCCATGCTATCCACTTTCCTTACCCAAACCTCCAATTTGCCCTTCCCTGAGTGATTCTCTATTAAACTGTTACTATCTAGATCAGGTCTGCCTACTTTCTGACACTAAAGAAGGAGACTGAAGATTTGAGGAATACCACACCTCTACCCAAAGAAGAAGAATTAGCTCAAGACCAGGGCTGAGGAGTGAACTCATATCTCAAAGAGGAAAGTGGCAATTGGGGTATTGGGAAGATCCAGAGACAGGAAAATCCATCCTGCCTCACAACAACAGCTAAGATCAAGAAAGGAGGCAGTGAGTCATTTCTATTAAACCCTCTCCTCCAGTCCTTAATCTCCACTTCCCAAACCCAATCTATGAGGAGACATACTCTGCCTCTCAGGAAGACAAACTAAGGTTTTCTTCACTAAGGGGAGAGGGGAAGATCAATATCTTCTCCCCTCTCTCATTCTCTCAACCCTTTCTCTTCCTCTCCCAATTCACCAGTGTAGGTAGGGGTAACCTCCCTTATTGGCCTATATTATAGTGGGAAGCTCATAGGTGGTAGAGCTGGAGGAGAACAGAGCATTCAAGGCCATCTCTACTCTTGCTGAGGACATTTCTCACTTCAGCTGCCCCTTTACCCAGTAGCCCAATGGGAGAAATGTCTCCCTCCTTTGTGTGGATTGGGGGGGGGGGGGTAGGGCAGCCCAGCACTGGCAGGGGGTATAGCACTCAGTCTCTAAAAGGTTCACCATCACTGTCATAAAACACTTAATAAATATCAAATGGGTTTAATCGGTGGATTTAGAGGGGAAGATAATGACTTCTCTCTTGAATATGATGAGTGTGAAATACCTATAGGATGTCCAGTTGAAATACACAAAAAAATTTGGTAACAAAGGACTGGAGCTCAGAAAAGAGCCTGGGGCTTGTTATATAGATCTGGTCATCTGTGCAGAGATAACAATTCAACTTGTTGGAAGTGTTTAGATCAACAAGTGAGAAAATATAAAGAGAAAAAGAAAAGATGGTCCAGTATAGAATTTGAGGTATAACTGAGAAGGAATGGTTAATAGATGAGCCAAGAAAGCAACATTATTGAAGAGAGAGAGAGAGAGAGAGAGAGAGAGAGAGAGAGAGAGAGAGAGAGAGAGAGAGAGAGAGAGAGAGAGAGAGAGAGAGAGAGAGAGAGAGAGAGAGAGAGAAAGAGAGAGAGAGAGAGAGAGAAACAAGAGGAGAGTCTGGTCAACAGTGTCAATTGTTTCAGAGGGGTTGAAAAGAAAGGGGTTGAGAAATGACCATGACATTTGGCAATTGAGAGATCATTAACAACTTTAGTAATGAGGTTGTGAAGTGCTTTAAGAGACAAAAAGAGAGGTTGATATTTTATCCTAGGGACAATAGGAAGCCACTGGAGTTTATTGAGTAGAGCAGTAACTTGGTCAGAAAAATCACTTAAGGAAAATCACTTTGGCAGCTATGTGGAGGATAGATTTGAAGAGATAAGACAATCAATTTGGAGATCATTGCAATAATCCAAGTGAGAAGTAATGATGATTTGGACTAAGGTGGTGATGATGTGAGTAACAATAAGGACATAGATGAGAGAAATAGTACAGAGAGAGAAGTGGCAAGATTTGGCAACTGGTTGAAACTGTTCCAGATATATGTAGTAATATAAATATGTATGCATGTATATAAATGAATTAACTTTCTAGCTACATATAATTATCTGACCAAAAAGTATTTTCTATGTAGTCTATTTTTCTCTATATGAGTTTTTAGGTCAATCTCCTTTGGGTAATTTTGGATCTCATATGAGACTTTACATTTATCTATGTTAATTTTCATCATATTAGATTAAATTCACCCACCTACCCTACCAAGATGTTTTTAGATCATGACTCCAAAATGTATTAGCTAACATTTCTAGCTTTGTGTCATCTGCATATCTGATAAGCATGTCATCAAAGCCTTTGTGGAAGCCATTGATTAAAAAACTTTGGATGACAGAACAAATGGAAGATTCTTGAAGGAATTTACTAAATATCCCCCTCCAGAATGATATTCAATTAATCTTTCCTCTTTGGGGGCTAGTTATTTAGGCAGTCCTAAGTCCACTTATCTATACCCAGAGCTGTGCTGGCAAAACTATGACACATGTGCTGGAGCCTCCCGGAGAGGACTGCTCCAGTCCCACTCTCCACATGCTCTGAGGACATGTCTCACATGACCCACCCCTCTGCCCAGCAGTCCAATGGAAGTGGTTCCTCCCTCTCCTGTCTTTGGTAAGGTGGAGGTGAGTGTAGGGAAAGAGGTGGGACTCACATGCAACATTAGGAACTTGGTCTCTAGGGTATCTAGAAAGTTTGCCATCACTGACCTAAATTATAAAGATATCTTTTGGTGGTAGTGCTGTGCTTCTAATCACCTAGATTTAAAACACTATAATTTTAGAGTTATCGTTGATTGTTCCTTCTCATAATGAAAACTTCATACTTTCTCCAGGGTCTAGTACAGTGTCCTACATACAGTATATATTTAATGATTAATTATAAAATTGAATGAACCTTAAATAACTATCCATTTCAGTCAAAATATCAATCACCCACTTTGAGAATATACACTGACAAAAGTTTTTCTCTTTTAAACAATTTGTTCTGGCTGTGGGTAGACAGTATCAGCCCTGGATTAATAAATATCCACAAGCAAAAAATCTCTGAATGATATTTTATCTTCTTTACACATGTTTAATTAATTTTTTAAAAAATAAAAATCCCCTGTCTTCCTTTTTAGAATGAACACTATGTATTGGTAGCAAGGCAGAAAACTGGCAAGGGCTAGGCAAAGGAGGCTAAATGACTTGTCCAGAATGACACAGCTAGGAAATAACCCAGGCCAGATTTTAATTTAGTACCTCTGCTCTCCAAACCTGGTTCTCTATCCACTGAACCACCTTGTTACTCTCAGATTAATCAGTCTTTAAAGGAACAAAGAAGAAAGAGGTAGATTTCTCTTTTATACATAATGTTGCTATAGAGGTTAAAGAGTTATAATATTTGGGATTTCAAAAGCTTGTTGCAACTTGCAACAAAAGCTTGCCCTTCTCTCTCAAAGTAAAGAACAATTTCTATTAGACTGTAGAAAAATATATAGATTTTGTTTATTCAATCACCAGCAAAACTTCCATTGAAGTTATGGAGGTAAATACATGTTTAAAAAATGTGTGTGAGCTAATAAATTTGTGTACCTATTTACCAGGATGCTCTAATGCATTTTTTCCTAGATATAAATTCCAATTCCTATAGGCTCTTTCTTAATTTTGCAAGGTCAGTGACATAATTGAACTAAGATTTTTTCCTCTGCAGCTAAAAACCTCTGGAGGTTATAGTCTCAAACTATATCATTTCAAATTCTTTCCTTCACCCCACTGGAGAGCATTACATTCTAATCAACAGAAAAGGGAAATCTCAGCTTTGCCTTCCTTCTGCAATCATTTGTTCAGCTATGAGATGGTTTCAAAACACAATATAAAACATTCTTCTTTCTGGAAATCTCTCAGGATCTATTCTTCCACAGAAGTCTTCTTCTGATGCTCCTTTGTGGCCTGGAGGACAGCTATGCTCTTAAAGGCTATGCCAGTGGAAAACAAGACCTGACAGGTCTCACTAAGATGGAAAATCTAAAGACTAAAATATAGTCTGAATGGCAGAATGTAGTCCAAGGAAACATCTAGTTAAATACGGAAGATTAGTACCTAGATGGTTAATTACTTTGATTGATGGATTGATGACATTTTATACATATAAAATCATTCTCAGTCCTGGGGGGTGCTCTCTCTGCTTACATGGTTATGGTGATAGAATGATAGTAAAACCTTACAGCTGTGAAGATAAAATTAACTGTCCCTTTGTCTTTTTTTAGTTAATCAAATCAAGAACTTAAAATACCTCTACTAAATAACCACTAGGTAACAGGGTTCACAAGTCACTACTAGTTCAGACCCCAAAAGGCCACAAGTACTGGCCCTGCCTTGGGCAGTGCTAGGCAAATTGGGAAATTGCAATTAGTTCCTGTAAAGAGGGGGAGAGACAGGAAGTGATGTGGAAAAGGGGGTATAAAAGAAGAGACCAACATGATCTGGTCTCTCTTTCCTGCCTTGGCTTTTGGAGAGACTCTTCCCTTGGATTCTGCTTCAGTGCATAGAGCTGTAGAGACGTACTTTTCCTTGAAGTCATTCTGTGTTGGTGGAACTCTGGCTGAAGACACCACTGGGACTTCTGACTGAGAACTACTGGGAAATCGACATGGAGATTGAGACTTGAGGGAGCCTCTGCCAGGGGGCTGAGCCAGACTTCACTGGAGCAGCACTTACGGCAGTAGGCTAGACAAGACAGTGTCCTTCCTACATTTCCCACTTTCAATAACTCTGTCTTATAAATAAAAGCTGCTAAGAGTCATTTTGACTTAGGGGCTAATATTTTATAATTGGCAACCAATTTTATATCTCTCATATTGAGTCAAACCTAATTTAACTCTTATACAGATTCTAAACATTTATTAATATTGTTTTAACTATTGATCCCCTAAATGTGAAATCTTTACCAGTTATTTATAAATTGATATTCTCCTGAAGGAATTCAACCACATCAATATAAAAATTCTTGCTGTAAATAATTTTTTTAATTAAGAAAAGTGCTGCTAAATGTAAAGATGGTTCACCAATTTCCCAGAGAAGGAAAAATCACTTAAGTTGATTGTAATTTGGACATAAAGGCAACAAGAAACATTATTTGCTGGAGTGCTTGTCCATTAGCAATGGTTATAACCAATGTAAGAGTAAGACATATATGAAGATAATTGCAGCATGTATGCTATTGCCAGGAATAAAAATGTTGAGAACTTCTGCAAAGAGCGTGGCAAGAACCTCCAAACCAAGTTAGTATATACTTGGATGATAAATAACATCAATGTGAATAGCACAAGGAAAAATAGTGAAAAATATATTAGAAAACATGTTTCGGGATGAAGAAATGAATGAAGCAGGCCTATTGATTTTTTATGTTTAATTCTATTAATCATTAATACTTTAATGAAGAATTAAAACCCATTAGACATGATGATCACTTAAGAATTGTATACACCAGGACTTCCGGTTAAGATGGCGGCTTAGAGAAAGCTAAAGCTCAGATCTCCGGAAAACCCTTCCCGACCAATCTCAAACGATAAGCTCCTAAGGCGCCGAAATTCAAAACGATCAACAGCATAGACCCTGGGAACCCTCCTCCTGGACCTGGACCCGGTTCAAAAGGTACGGCTCCCCTTAAAAGCCAGAACCCGAGATCACTCGGACCTCAGGGGTAGGAGCGCAGAGTCCAAGGCTCCCGGAAGCCGCAGCCCGGCCGGCTCAGAGAGCAGGGTCCTCGGAAACAACAACCCTCAGGGCCTTCTACAGTCCCGGTGAAAGTTACTGCCTGGGGCTTCCGCTGCAGAGAGCTGGTCAAAACAACAGCAACCCTCAGGGCGGGCAAGACAGCCTCACGGGCTGGATCCTGCTATCCAAGTCTCAGTGAAAGTCTGTGCTCTCGGAGCTTGGGGAAGCGGCAGCCCATCCCCCCGCAGGCCTGCGAAACAGCCTCACGGCCAGCGATTCTGAAGGCAACTTCCGGAAAGCGAGCCGGGGGGAGAGTGTGGCCACGTGGTCCGACCCTTCCATTCCAGTTCCAGTGAGGCATATTCAGTTTAACCCAGGGAAAGCCCATAGAACTATCTGCCCAGGACTGCCTCTGAACACCAGAAAGAGACAAGAAAAACTAATCCTCCACATTCAGAGATGACAAACTCCACAGAACCACAGAAGCCCCAAAATACCAAGAAAAATAAGAAGAAAGGGGTGACTTTGGACACATTCTATGGAGCCAAAATACAAAATACAGAGCAGACAGAAGATAATATAAAAGAAAATGCTCCAAAACCTTCCAAAGGAAATGGAAACTCTCCACAAACCTATGAAGAATTTGAATCAGAAATGACCAAAAAGATGGAAGCCTTCTGGGAGGAAAAGTTGGAAATAATGCAAAAGAAATTCACGCATCTACAAAACCAGTTTGACCAAACTGTAAAAGAAAACCAGGCTTTAAAGGCCAGAATCAGGCAGCTGGAAGACAACGATCGTGTAAAAGAGCAAGAATCAATAAAGCAAAGCCAAAATACCAAGAAATTAGAAGAGAACATAAAATATCTCACCGACAAGGTGATAGATCTGGAAAATAGGGGGAGAAGGGATAATTTAAGAATAATTGGACTCCCAGATAAGCCAGAAATAAACACCAAACTGGACATAGTGATACAAGATATAATCAAAGAAAATTGCCCAGAGATTCTAGAACAAGGGGGCAATACAGCCACTGACAGAGCTCACAGAACACCTTCTACACTAAACCCCCAAAAGACAACTCCCAGGAATGTAATTGCCAAATTCCAAAGCTATCAAACAAAAGAAAAAATCCTACAGGAAGCCAGAAAAAGACAATTTAGATATAAAGGAATGCCAATCAGGGTCACCCAAGACCTTGCAAGTTCTACTCTGAATGATCGTAAGGCATGGAACATGATCTTCAGAAAGGCAAGAGAGCTGGGTCTCCAACCAAGAATCAGCTACCCAGCAAAACTGACTATATACTTCCAAGGGAAAGTATGGGCATTCAACAAAATAGAAGACTTCCAACTTTTTGCAAAGAAAAGACCAGAGCTCTGTGGAAAGTTTGATACCGAAAATCAAAGAGCAAGGAATACCTGAAAAGGTAAATATTAAGGAAAGGGGAAAAATGTTATCTTCTTTTACTCAAACTCTCTTCTATAAGGACTACATTTATATCAACCTATGTATACTAACATGTGGGGAAAATGTAATGTATAAATAGGGGGTAAAGAAAGACCAAATAGAATAATCATTCTCACACAAAGATTCACATGGGAAGGGGAGGGGAAGAAAACTCCTATAAGAAGGAGAGGAAGAGAGGGGGGGGGTTACTTAAACCTCAATCTCAGGGAAATCAGCTCTGAGAGGGAAAAACCTCCAGATCCATTGGGATCTTGAATTCTATCTTACCCAACAAGGGTAAGGAGAAGGGAAAACCAAGGGGGGGAGGGGGAGAGGGAGAACAAAAAGGGAGGGTAAGAGAGGGGGGAGGGGGAGGGAACAAAAAGGGAGGGACTAAAAAGGGAAACATCAAGGGAGGGGACAAGGGGGACTGTTTCAAAGTAAATCACTGGACTAAAAGGTAGAGCCGAAGAAGAAAAGGTTAGAATTAGGGAAGGCAATCAAAATGCCAGGGAGTCCACAAATGACAATCATAACTTTGAACGTGAATGGGATGAACTCACCCATAAAACGTAGACGAATAGCAGAATGGATTAGAACCCAAAACCCTACCATATGTTGTCTTCAAGAAACACACATGAGGCGGGTTGACACCCACAAGGTCAGAATTAAAGGATGGAGTAAGACCTTCTGGGCTTCAACTGATAGAAAGAAGGCAGGAGTGGTAATCATGATATCTGATAAAGCCAATGCAAAAATAGACCTGATCAAAAGGGATAGGGAAGGTAATTATATTTTGTTAAAAGGGACTATAGACAATGAGGAAATATCATTAATCAATATGTATGCACCAAATAATATAGCACCCAAATTTCTAATGGAGAAACTAGGAGAATTGAAGGAAGAAATAGACAATAAAACCATACTAGTGGGAGACTTAAACCAACCATTATCAAATTTAGATAAATCAAATCAAAAAATAAATAAGAAAGAGGTAAAAGAAGTGAATGAAATCTTAGAAAAATTAGAATTAATAGACATATGGAGAAAAATAAATAGGGATAAAAAGGAATACACCTTCTTCTCAGCACCACATGGCACATTCACAAAAATTGACCATACATTAGGTCACAGAAACATAGCACACAAATGCAGAAAAGCAGAAATAATGAATGCAGCCTTCTCAGATCACAAGGCAATAAAAATAATGATTAGTAATGGTACATGGAAAACCAAATCTAAAACCAATTGGAAATTAAACAATATGATACTCCAAAACCGTTTAGTTAAAGAAGAAATCATAGAAACAATTAATAATTTCATCGAGGAAAATGACAATGGCGAAACATCCTTCCAAACCTTTTGGGATGCAGCCAAAGCGGTAATCAGAGGTAAATTCATATCCCTGAATGCTTATATTAACAAACAAGGGAGAGCAGAGATCAATCAATTGGAAATGCAAATGAAAAAACTGGAAAGCGATCAAATTAAAAACCCCCAGCAGAAAACCAAATTAGAAATCCTAAAAATTAAGGGAGAAATTAATAAAATCGAAAGCGATAGAACTATTGATTTAATAAATGAGACAAGAAGCTGGTACTTTGAAAAAACAAACAAAATAGACAAGGTACTGGTCAATCTAGTTAAAAAAAGGAAGGAAGAAAAGCAAATTCACAGCATTAAAGATGAAAAGGGGGACAGCACCTCCAATGAGGAGGAAATTAAGGCAATCATTAGAAATTACTTTGCCCAATTATATGGCAATAAATACACCAATTTAGGAGAAATGGATGAATATATACAAAAATACAAACTGCCTAGACTAACAGAAGAGGAAATAGAATTCCTAAATAATCCCATATCAGAAATTGAAATCCAACAAGTCATCAAAGAACTTCCTAAGAAAAAGTCCCCAGGGCCTGATGGATTCACCTGTGAATTCTATCAAACATTCAGAGAACAGTTAATCCCAATACTATACAAACTATTTGACATAATAAGCAAAGAGGGAGTTCTACCAAACTCCTTTTACGACACAAACATGGTACTGATTCCAAAACCAGGCAGGTCAAAAACAGAGAAAGAAAACTATAGGCCAATCTCCCTAATGAATATAGATGCAAAAATCTTAAATAGGATACTAGCAAAAAGACTCCAGCAAGTGATCAGAAGGATCATTCACCATGATCAAGTAGGATTCATACCAGGGATGCAGGGCTGGTTCAACATTAGGAAAACCATCCACATAATTGACCACATCAACAAGCAAACTAGCAAGAATCACATGATTATTTCAATAGATGCAGAAAAAGCCTTTGATAAAATACAACACCCATTCCTATTAAAAACACTAGAAAGCATAGGAATAGAAGGGTCATTCCTAAAAATAATAAACAGTATATATCTAAAACCAACAGCTAATATCATCTGCAATGGGGATAAACTAGATGCATTCCCAATAAGATCAGGAGTGAAACAAGGATGCCCATTATCACCTCTACTATTTGACATTGTACTAGAAACACTAGCAGTAGCAATTAGAGAAGATAAAGGAATTGAAGGCATCAAAATAGGCAAGGAGGAGACCAAGTTATCACTCTTTGCGGATGACATGATGGTCTACTTAAAGAATCCTAGAGATTCAACCAAAAAGCTAATTGAAATAATCAACAACTTTAGCAAAGTTGCAGGATACAAAATAAACCCACATAAATCATCAGCTTTTCTATATATCTCCAACACAGCTCAGCAGCAAGAACTAGAAAGAGAAATCCCATTCAAAATCACCTTAGACAAAATAAAATACCTAGGAATCTACCTCCCAAGACAAACACAGGAACTATATGAACACAACTACAAAACACTCGCCACACAACTAAAACTAGACTTGAACAAATGGAAAAACATTAACTGCTCATGGATAGGACGAGCCAATATAATAAAAATGACCATCCTACCCAAACTTATTTATCTATTTAGTGCCATACCCATTGAACTACCAAAATACTTCTTCACTGATTTAGAAAAAACCATAACAAAGTTCATTTGGAAGAACAAAAGATCAAGGATATCCAGGGAAATAATGAAAAAAAACACATATGATGGGGGCCTTGCAGTCCCTGACCTAAAACTATATTACAAAGCAGCAGTCATCAAAACAATTTGGTACTGGCTAAGAAATAGAAAGGAAGATCAGTGGAATAGACTGGGGGAAAGCGACCTCAGCAAGACAGTATACGATAAACCCAAAGATCCCAGCTTTTGGGACAAAAATCCACTATTTCATAAAAACTGCTGGGAAAATTGGAAGACAGTGTGGGAGAGACTAGGAATAGATCAACACCTCACACCCTACACCAAGATAAATTCAAAATGGGTGAGTGACTTAAACATAAAGAAGGAAACCATAAGTAAATTGGGTAAACACAGAATAGTATACATGTCAGACCTTTGGGAGGGGAAAGGCTTTAAAACCAAGCAAGATATAGAAAGAATCACAAAATGTAAAATAAATAATTTTGACTACATCAAACTAAAAAGCTTTTGTACAAACAAAACCAATATAACTAAAATCAGAAGGGAAACAACAAATTGGGAAAAAATCTTCATAGAAACCTCTGACAAAGGTTTAATTACTCATATTTATAAAGAGCTAAATCAATTGTACACAAAATCAAGCCATTCTCCAATTGATAAATGGGCAAGGGAAATGGATAGGCAGTTCTCAGATAAAGAAATCAAAACTATTAACAAGCACATGAAGAAGTGTTCTACATCTCTTATAATCAGAGAGATGCAAATCAAAACAACTCTGAGGTATCACCTCACACCTAGCAGATTGGCTAACATAACAGCAAAGGAAAGTAATGAATGCTGGAGGGGATGTGGCAAAGTAGGGACATTAATTCATTGCTGGTGGAGCTGTGAACTGATCCAACCATTCTGGAGGGCAATTTGGAACTATGCCCAAAGGGCGACAAAAGAATATCTACCCTTTGACCCAGCCATAGCACTGCTGGGTCTGTACCCCAAAGAGATAATGGACACAAAGACTTGTACAAAAATATTCATAGCTGCGCTCTTTGTGGTGGCCCAAAACTGGAAAATGAGGGGATGCCCATCAATTGGGGAATGGCTGAACAAACTGTGGTATATGTTGGTGATGGAGTACTATTGCGCTAAAAGGAATAATAAAGTGGAGAAGTTCCATGGAGACTGGAACAACCTCCAGGAAGTGATGCAGAGCGAGAGGAGCAGAACCAGGAGAACATTGTACACAGAGACAAACACACTGTGGTATCATCGAACGTAATGGACTTCTCCATTAGTGGTAGTGTAATGTCCCTGAACAACTTGCAGGGACCCAGGAGAAAAAAAACACCATTCATAAGCAAAGGATAAACTATGGGAGTGGAAACACCGAGAAAAAGCAACTGCCTGAATACAAAGATTGAGGGGACATGACAGAGGATAGACTCTAAATGAACACTCTAATGCAAATACTATCAACAAAGCAATGGGTTCAAATCAAGAAAACATCTAATGCCCAGTGGACTTACGCGTCGGCTATGGGGGGTGGGGGGGAGGAAAAGAAAATGATCTATGTCTTTAACGAATAATGCTTGGAAATGACCAAATAAAATATATTTAAAAAAAAAAAAAAAAAAAAAAAAAAAAAAAAAAAAAAAGAATTGTATACACCAACTCCATTCTCTCCCCCCCATAAACTTTATATAATTAGGTAGTGATTAACTGGTTTTTGACATGGAGGTCATCTCCAAATTAGTTCTCTTTATTCAGCCAGACTATCAACTAGTTAGAGAAAAGGACAATATTAAAACCAAATTAAAAGATGATACAAACAAGAGAAGAAGGCAGAGTAGGCATTTATCTTAGTTTCACTGAACAATTCAAATAAGCCACTGATGCTGAAGAATGACACAAATGAACAAAGATAAAGAAATGGACTCATATTATCGAAGACAATTAATCGAAGTATATAGTTCTTACAGAAATTCAGCTGATGTATAAAAGCCACCAAAGATGATGAAACCCAAAAAGTTCAGAATCACCTCCCAAGGAAAGAAGAAAGGAAGAAAGGAAAGAACAAAAGAAATGAAGAAACAAAGAAATTATCAGTGATTCATACTCCAGTGGGAATTAATTTAACAACAAATTCCCTATAATGCAAGCTAACTGTCAGCAAGCTAATAAGGAAGAGGGAAGTCCTGGGAGAGTGCATCACATTGGGCATGAGGTGGAAACAGTATCAAAAAACCAAAGAGGCAAGGCACCAAAGAAAAGGAAGGCGAGAAAACCAAGATTACTCTGTTACTTCAAAATCTTGTCTAGGGTAATGCCTAACTATAAAATAACATGCAAATGTTACCTTACTGATTATTGTTCAGTCATTTCAATCATATCCAATTGTTCTTGACCCACATTTGGGGTTTTCTTGGCAAAGATACTAGAGTGAGGGCAGCTAGGTAACTCAGTGGATAGAGTGCCAGTCCTGGAGTTGGGAGGATTTAGGTTCAATTCTGGCCTCAGACACTGCCTAGCTTTGTGGCACTGAGCAAGTCACTTAACCTCAATTGCCTAGCCCTACCTGCTCTTCTGCCTTTATCAATTCTAAGACAGAAGGTAAGGGTTTAAAAAAAACAAAGCTACTGGAGTGGTTTGTCATTTCCTTCTTCAGCCCCTTTTTACATATGAGGAAACTGAAGTAATCAGGGTTAAGTGGCTTGCCCAGGGCAGTGAATGTCTGAGGCTGGATTTTGAACTCAATAAGTTCCTGACTCCAGGTTTGACACTCTACCCACTGAGCTATCTACCTGCCTACCATACCACTAGCAGCCTTAAATAAGTGGCTACAAACAGACCTTCTTTAAAAAGGTTATTGAAAATAGGTCCCCTTTAAAGCAAATGCAACTTTCCAAAATTTTTCTTCCACTCAAATGTTGAACACATATTGGAATTTCTATTCTCTGTCTTAGTTTATACTTCACATTCTCTACTAGTAAGGCAGCACAATGTAGAGAGAGGGCACAAAACAAAGGAAGAGACACAATTTCTGATGAGATTGGTGAGCCTCTTAGGGAAGAGATTGGTATGATGAAAGGTCACTAAATTCTATCTGTTGTTGCACAGCCTGCAAATCCTGATGTGTATGAAACATATTCACAAACTCCATAAATTATACCTTCAGCTTATGGCTGAGGGCCACAGGAGAAATTTGAGGATATGTAGATGGTAATTCACATGGCATGCTTCACAGAGGACCCATATGTTTGATTTAAAACAAAAAAGATGAATCAAAAATTACCTGTATTCTGAAACCTGGAAAGCTTATCTAAGATATTGACCATGAGAAATTAATCTCACCTCATTTAATACTCCCAGAATATTGTCCAAAGAGTCATGAGGTCAATTACACAAATTAAGAGGAAGCTGCAACTTGGGCAATGCAATCTTTCTGAAAACTCCATATATTTTATTCCTTTTGGAAATCAGAATCATTTGGCTCTTTTCTCTCTCTTTGTTTTTTGAATGTCATTTTTTCTTGTATTCTTATACTCCTCTTTTTAGCTTGTCTATCACCTGTCACCCTCAACCTACTCATTGTTCTTAGCACATAAAGGCTATTTAACCTCTTAGTCATCTACATCTTTCAAGTCATACAGCTTTCTCCTCTACAATTTCTCTGGGAAATTTACATACAAATTGACCTTACTAGAGGCTTGAGGCTGGCTCCACATATTGAACCCAGTTTTGACAATTTTGCCTGAATTGACAGATCAGTCAAAATCACCCAACTGTGCTGTGGCTATCGATGCCACCTGGCATTCATTAGGAGAACAGTATAAATGCTTGAATCTCTATTTGTCTGCTTAGAACTTTGTCGAGAATCTTGATTGAGAGGAGAGGGGTGGTTTCATTGAATAGCTGTGGAAGGCTGTTTCAGGTGTAATAATAATACCTTACATTTGATTAGTTCTTAACTTTTCAAAACACTTTCACATCTATTATCTCATTTTTTCTATTATCTCAGTTGGTGTATGTGTCAGTGCAGGAGAATGAAGGGAGGCAGAAATGAAAGGAATGAAGGAAAGGGGAAAAACTAAAGAGACCCTGGAGAGGCATGCTTGACTAGAGTAAAGGGAGCTGGAGATTTGGAGATGAGGGAATGTGGGCAGGGATGCAGTGATGAGAAACCCACACAGTGAAGGAAAGTACTTTAAATTGGATATGGAAGACAATGAGGAGCAACTGTATTATACGTTGTATCATATAATGAGTCTTCATGTTTTATGTAGTATGTTCCAACTGAAGAGCATACCCCAGTTTCCTCTACAGACAGTCATCTCTAATGAGGGCAAGTGAAGGCATGAATAAATGAGATCTGTAGGTAGTACAGAAGTCTCATTGTATTCTAAAGCTGGTGATGGAAAGTATTATTTTTTTGGATTATCTAAGGAGTAGCAAAATGGGTTGATTAGAATTTCACCACTCCTGCCTGCCTCTGCCCACTCCATCATGGAAGTGCTAACATACAGTGAAATGCCCACAGAATAAAAAGTGAAAAAGTTAAGGGCAGAGTGAGAGGATACGTATAATCATAAGTTGGCTATATATATACAAATATAAAAAAGCAGACACAGCCTAGAAGCACACCACTAGAAACATATACACCTAATCTTTCAATGTGAGGGTGTGATTGTTGTTCATTTCAGTTATGTTCAATACTTCATGACCCCATTTGGGGTTTTCTTGGCAAAGCTATTTGCGTAATTTGCCACTTCCTTCTTCAGCTCAGTTTATAGAAGAGGAAACTGAGGCAAACAAGACTAAGTGACTTGCCAAGGGCCACTCAGCCAGTAAGTATCTGAGGCCAGAATTGAAAACTAAGAAGATGAATCTTTCTGACTCTGGCCAGGCATTCTACTGCACTACCTAGTGAGATAGGGAGAAACAAAGAGATTGAATTTTTCCCAATGCAACATCAAAACTAAGTGCTAAGTCAAGATCAACATTTTTTTAAAGCTAGCAATTTAGGACCCTGTCCTAGGAGCCTTCTCTATTCTTAGAAACAGCTACCTAATCCTTTTTCCCCCTTTAATTAGCAAACTTGATTTTTCAAGATTTGCCTACTTCTATTACTTCTAGACAAGTCATCAATCTATTAGAGTAGCCACTATGCTAGATAGCCCACCATTTAGCCACAAAAGTTCAGTGAATGAGATACTGGCCTATTAAACATTAATGGATTTTTATTGCATATATTAATCATAAATACTATCACAAAAAGTTAAGCCTTTCCTCCTGCAAATTTCACTTTCTAGGGCTTCCTTCATTCTGAGAAAACACATTTTGGGGGATGGAGCATATAAAATATAGTACTGGCTTTTTCTAGCTCTTTGGTGTCTGGAGTGATCTTCAGGATCCATTGGTCTGCTTTTTTCATTTTAACAATTAATTTGTAGATAGACTGGTTGAATATTAGATTCCTCTTCCAGCAATGGAACAAAGAATCTAGGGGAAGAAAAGAACTCCCTGTGCCTCCTCCATCTGCCATATGAACAATAACACAGATTGGTCTCCCTGCCACAAATCTCTCCCCACTTCAGTCCATCCTCCACTCAGCTACCAAAGTGACCTTCTTAAAGTTTAGGTCTGATCAAATCACCCCCTTCCCAGTAATCTCTAGTGGCTCCCTATCACCTCTGGGATAATACATAAAAGTATCTGTTAAGCATTCAAAGGCCTTCATAACTTGCTCTTCCCCTTCCAGTCTTCTTATCTTACACTTCCCATCTCCCACCCAACCACCCACAGATGTGTCAGTGCAATGATACAAGTTTCCTCGGTGTTCCACAAAAAAATCCATTTCACCTGTCAGCACTGGGCATTTTCACCAGCTATCACCCATGCCTGGAATGTTTTCCTTTCTTATCTTTCTGTCTCTTGACTTCTCTGACTTCCTTAAAGTCCCAGCTAAAAGCCTACCTTCTACAAGAAACCTTTCCTGATCCCCCTTAATCCTAGTGTCTCCTTTTTGTGGATTATTTCAAATTTATCCTGCATATGATTTACATATAGTTGTTTGCATGTGAACTCCTTGGACACAGGAACTATCCTTTTGCCTTTCTTTGCATGTCTCCAAGACTTAAGCAGCAGAATCAGAATTTGCAGCAGTCTTCTACCCCAAAATCCAGTGCCCTTTCCACTAGACCAGACTCATATGAAAACTCTGAGCCTCAGATTTACTAAATGGTTATTGACTGACTATTTAGCATATAAAGTTTTCAAAATGCTTTCCTCCTCCTTACTACTCAATAGGAAGTACAGTCCTCAATTTCCTGATCTGTAGAATAAAGGGATAGAATTTCGTCCAAAGGGCCATAAAACTATGCAGTACTGCTGCTGGGTCTATATTTCAAAGAGATCAAAGATAAGGGTAAAAAGGATCTACTTGTACAAAAATATTTATAGCAGTTCTTTTTGTGGTGGCAAAGAATTGGAAATTGATATGATGTCCATCAATTGGGGAATGGCTGAACAAGTTGTGATATATGATTATAATGGAATACTATTGTGCCATAAGAAATGATAAACAAGATGAGTTCAGAAAAGCCTGGAAAAATTTATCTGAAATGATGCAAAGTGAAGTGAGCAGAACCAGAAGGACATTATATATAGTAGCAGATCAACTCTGAAGGACTAAACTATTATCAGCAATCCAAGATTCAAAGATAATCCTAGGGATTCATGATGAAAAATGTGATCCACAGCCAAAAAAAGAGCTGTTGCAGTCTGTGGATCAAAGCATTCCATTTTTCACTTTATTTCCTTCATGAGTGTTTTCTTATATATGTGATGTGTGTCTTCTTTCAAGGCATGAGGAATATATATATATATATGTATATATATATATATATATGCTCAATGACAATCTATTTCATACTATTTACCACTGAGGAGAGTACAGAGAAGGGAGGGAGAATATGTTTATAAAATTAATTGAATTTTTTTGAAGTTTGAAAATAAAGGAATTGAAATAGATGATTTCTGAGCTTTCTTTCCATCACAGGACCTTTGATCATGAAATGAAAATCCTGCGAGGTAGGCAGTGTGAGCTGCTTTATTTTATATATTGAGAAACATGCCCCCAAAAGTCAAATGACTTATCTATGCTCACACAACTAGAAAGTAGAAGAAGCCTGGGGACTCAAATTCTTAGATCTTAAGATCAGCATTTCTTTTGCTATGCCATAAAACCATAACATTGCCTTCATCTTGTACATAGTTAACACTTTTGGAGAGTTGAATAAGGAAATCTAGAAAATAAGATGCTTAAAAGTATCATGCCATGGTTATCATGCAGCTTTGGGCCATTCATTTCATATTTCAAGTTTTAGTTTCATCATCTGTAAAATGAGAGAGTTATACTAAATGCTTTCTAAGGTCCACTCTAGTTCTAATATTCTAAGATTTGGGTCTATAATATTTTACTGTTTTAAAGCAGTTCTATGAATTAATGTTTTTCTCCAAGGAGAATTTTTTACATTATCTAACTGATTCTCAGAATATGACCTGGAGTCAGACACAGAAGTAGGAAACTAAACCAGTTACCACTAGCATCATTCACAGATAAGGAAAACTAAGTGATAGAAAAGGATGACATGATTTTAAAATGGCATCAACAGGCAAGTGGGGCAGTATTGAAATCTACAGGCAAAATCTGTGATTTGCCAAACTCCCTAACTTGATAAACCTCCTGAGTTCATATATTCCTGATTTATATGGATTTAACAAATATAAGATTGAGCCTTAACAGGTTTTGCTCCTGATAATTTCATTTCACACAAACACACCCAGAACACCTCACTATGCCGACAAGTATACTTTAGCCTCTTAGTATGTTCCAAGGGAAATACAGAAAGGAAGAAAATAAAGAGCTTTGGAAATAGGATTAAATTCTGGACCATGCCTAGCATGATGTGAATCTGAACATAACTTTTACTTTTAGTCTCCCTTAATGGAAGAGAATCATTCTAGGATCATAAAAAAGGACTCTAAAATTAAAAATCATCTAGCCCAGATCCTTCAATTTACTGAGATCCAAGTGGGGCAGTGACTGGTTCAAAATTGTTTAGACAGTAAATAAGCAGCAGTGCCAGAGGTCAGATTTCTAACTGATTGTAAATCCTGTATTCTTTTCAGCTCACAAAATTAAAGATCAAGAAATCTAAAAGTACACTAATGTTATCAAATTATGCCCATTTCTACCTTCTCAATTTTGTTTACATAATACCCTTATCTCCACTTACACAGCTATCATCTTAGTTTAGATACTTATCACCTCTCACCTGGATTATTCAAACAGCCTCCAAACTGGTTTCCTGTCTCAGATCTCTCATCACTCCATTCCCACTTACACACTGCTACCAAAGCACTTTTCTTTAAACCTAGTACCAATGACAGTGCCTGTCACAAAGTAAACATTTAATAAATTTATTGATTACTATTAATTAATGTAACACAGACAATCATAAACACAATTGGATTTACTGTACTGAACTTAATGACTTCCCTACTCAATCAAAACCATTGGCTTCCCTTTTACATCTTCTATAAAATGCCAACTACTTTATTTAATTTTTAAAACCCTATATAACCTGGCTTCAACCTACCTTTTCCTATTTATTAGACATTATTCCTCTTCCTGCACTTCTGTGATCCAGTTAAAATGTCCTTTTTTTAGTTCCTCCAATTTTCCTTTAATGGTACCATTCTTCATGCCTGAAATGCACTCCCTTCTTCTTCATGAAGCCTTTCCTGATTCCCAAACAGCTAGAGTTCTCCTTCCCAAACTACCTTATATTTAACTACTGTGACATATTTGTTTTTATTAATATTATGTTGCATGTATTTCATACATACAGTCAGTCTTCATCATTCTAGCATTCCATTTTAATGACTTCAAGCATTCACGTAATTTAATTTGTAAATCCATTTTCATTTTTGCATTGGAAAAAATGGCCATTCATGTGTATATACAGTATTAAAAAAAAATGAGAGACATCCATGTGTGCAAGTTTGTGGAGCTTCTGGCATACAGGTGTTTTCCACCCTACCATTGTAGAGTAAATAGCTGCCCATGCATTCCTTGCATATATTCATTATTTGCCTTTAAAACTCGTTTTGTTTTGCAATTAAGCCCCCAAATCAGAGTGTAAGAACTTTAAGATGATGTCAACACCTCACTAGTCTCAGCATCTTCAGATGTAGTAACTAAAGTTCTAGCAAACTCTCCCTTGGTTTTCAGAGAAAAGCTGAGGCATAGAAGTTTACAGCAATGCAATACAAAGCCCTTGTGCCATCTGACCTAGCAGAAGGTAAGATTCAAGTTTTCCAATTTCATTTGATATGCAGCATTTATGATACTATAGATTTCATGCATAATGAAAGTGAATATTGTCTGAAATCAATGTGGTTTTGTTGAGATACTAGCACAAAAAGTCTCAGAATTTTAGGAAATTATTCATGAGAAAAAATATTTTACATGTTACAAATCTTATTTTGTGTAATTTTTAGGGGTTATTTCATGGTTACTGTATTTGGGAAAGCATATATCAGAATTGATGTTTTGAGGGGCAGCTGGGTAGCTCAGTGGATTGAGAGCCAGGCCTAGAGACTGGAGGTCCTAGGTTCAAATCTGGCCTCAGACACTTCCCAGCTGTGTGACCCTGGGCAAGTCACTTGACCCCCATTGCCTAGCCTTTACTGCTCTTCTGCCTTGGAACCAATACACAGTATTGAATCCAAGATGGAAGGTAAGAGTTTTTTTTTTTAAAGAATTAATGTTTTTTATAAAGAATCATATGCAGAAAAGTATACTTTCAGCAATTTCTCATGAAAGACTATAGTTTTTGGTGGTCATGGGAACCTAACCCTCTATTTCCCATAGGTTCAATGTATTAACATTTATTTGCATTTTTTACTTTTGCATAGTTTTCTTTTCTTTTCTTAAAAAAAAAAAAAACCTTACCTTCTGTCTTGGAGTCAATACTGGGTATTGGTTCCAAGGCAGAAGAGTGGTAAGGGTTAGGCAATGGGGGTCAAGTGACTTGCCCAGGGTCACACAGCTAGGAAGTGTCTGAGGCCAGATTTGAACCAAGACCTTCTGTCTCTAGGCCTGGCTCTCCATCCACTGAACTACCCAGCTGCCCCCTTTTGCACCATTTTCTAAGGAAATTACTCCCTTATAAAAAGCTGAGGAAATCAATTAATAATAAATAAAATATACTCAATCTTGTTGCCATTATACACACACACACACATATATATACACACACACACACATACATGTAAGTAGTGTTTCATTCTTTATATACTTATAACCCCAAGAGCCAGCACAATGCTTGGGACATTGTCTGAGCTTTAAAAATCTCATTAATTAGGGGCAGTTAGGTGGCTTAGTGGACAGAGCCAGGCTTGGCATCAGGAGGTCCTGAATTCAAATCTGACCTTAGATACATCCTAGCTGTGTAACCCTGGACAACCCCAGTTGCCCAGCCCTTAATGTTCTTCTGGCTTAGAGCTGATACTTAGCATCAATTTTAAAACAAAAATTAATGAGTTTCTTAACAAGTCATTAATTGGTTGGTTAGATTACTCTTTTATTTGTAGTATGAACCACAAAGCCAATTAATATATCTGAGCTTCCATTTCTTCAATTATGGAATTGAATATTTTTTCATTTAATCATATTATAGTTTTATTTATAAAGCCTAGTGAAACAAACTTAGTAAAGATACTTTAAAAAAACAGGATTTGGAGGGGGATGGCATTTCTTTTTTCATTACACTCCTCATCCAAAAAGAGATCAGAGACATTTTTTCATGTCTTGGAGTTCTGTAACATCCACATTTTTTTCATCTAATGATCTATATATGGAATGATGCAGTCTATAATAGCCATTGCTTAAGGTGTAGGTTTAGCTAGTTTGTAATCTCATAAATCTATCTGAGCCAAGTAGCTCTCAATTTCCACTACCTCTGACATTTTATTTACCCAATAAATCAGCTCTGTTCTCTAGCTTTGCACAGGGGGAATCAGAAGCTCTGTGCCTTTCCAGACATGCAAAAGAGAGACAAGATGTCTATGTCCTCCCCAACTCCAAGAATCTCCTTGAAAGCAAGGGCTTCCCTCTGATGCTGGAGGAGGCAACACATAAATCATCTAATTTGATTACATTCAACCCAAACTTGGAGCAAGAGGAAACTCTCAAATAAAAAAAAAAATCGACTGTCTATTCTTCTGCAACAATTCTTACTGAATAAAAGGATTCATATAAAAGTGATCCTGCTTGGCCAGAATAATAATATTGAAAAAAAGTCTCTGAAACAACGTGATAATAAAATAGATCTATACTCCTTGAGGATAAGAACTGCCTCACTTTCATATTCATATCCTAATCAGACAGAGTAATAATAATAGCTAGCATTCAGACAGTGCTTTAAAGTTTGCATAGTACTTCACAAACATCTCATTTAATCCTGTCAACAACCCTGGGAGGTAGCTATTATAATTATATTCATTTAACAGATGAGGAAACTGAGACAGATAGAAGTTAAATGACTTGACCAAGATCACACTGCCTCATAAGTATCTAAGGTGATATTTGAATTCAGGTCTTCCTAACTGCAAGTCTATTCACTTCACCACATAGCTGAACTTAATAAATATCGGTTGTTTTATTTTTTTGTTTAATTTCACATAGCATCACGTAGTCCCTACATACACATGCACAAAGGGTTTGATTTACTGTATTGACCTTTTTTTTCAATGGGTTTCAATCAGAGAGAGAGAGAGAGAGAGAGAGAGAGAGAGAGAGAGAGAGAGAGAGAGAGAGAGAGAGAGAGTAAACAAAGCCCAAGTATAGAGATGCTTTCATCTTCAGTGGACCTGTCACCTGGCTGGCAAATGTTGTGGAAAGGAAACTAGACTAACAGTTTGTGTGGGGGAGGGCCAACTGGGAGTGGCAGTTGGGTCTTGGGACTAGCACTTCCTTCCTGCCGGGAGTGACAGTGGGGTCTTGTGACTAGCACTTCCTTCCTGCCGGGTGGGACTTTCGTCCTGGGGTTTGGAGAAGAGAGGAGCTTGTTCAGCCCAGTCTGGAGTGGCATGCTCTTCTTGGTTCAGCCCGAAGACACAGGCCTCTGAAGGTCAGATTTGTTCTTGTTTGCTTTCTGTGTACTGCTAAGATTCTGAATTAGAACAACGAGAGTAGATGGGAGTGGGACAAACTCTCCACCAGCCTCTGGGGCTTGGCCTCAGGTCTGAAGCTGAGAAAAACTCCAATCCCAAATAGTTATTAAACTTTATGTTATTGAATTCGCAGTCAGATAAGTGGACTATCTTTTCTGGTCATAGAGTGAGCTGAACTTCAGTTTCAGTCATTCAAAGACAAACAGACCTCATTGGCCCCTGCTGCTTCCTCTCAGCAGAGGGCATCTCCCTCCCCTAATCACCAAGCAATATTCCCTCTCTCCCCTCTCTCCTCCATATCCCCATACAAACTTCCCCATTATCACCCATTTTTCCAATCCCATTTCCTTTCCCAATAAATATTACAGTTTTTGGCGAGCCAGGTAGGAGTTGTGAAAAGAGAGTTGACTGCTGGAAAGCCTCAGGGCTATTTCGCGGACAGATGTGCAAGTCTGGGACAAGGATGGATGACTTTCCAATGCTGGCCCAGACAAACTTGAAATGGGTGGTCTTTGGATGAAAGTAGCATATGCCTGAGCTGACTGACTCCGGCCTTTTCTTCTCCCACCTTGAGAAGAAAACTGGAACTGGGAGATTTCCTTCCTCAGTTGTTCCACACTGCTCTCCTGGCTGGAACTGCTCTAGCCGCTGCTGCTCCTGGCCAAAGTCATAATACACAAACAAATGCCTTACGGACTTAACCAAAAACACAGTCACAGAACCTTTGAAACTAATGAAAGAGCATCTCCAAGCCTTGGCACAGCTCAAAGAAGCAATCATAACAGCTCCAGCCTTAGGTATTCCAGACTACAACAAAGAATTCCATCTCTTTGTACATGAAGCAAGAGGCATAGCTTCTGGAGTGTTAGTCCAAACTTTAGGACCCAATTTTAGGCCAATGGTATATTATAGTACACAGCTAGATATAATTGAGAAAGGAATGATTCCCTGTTTGAGAGCAATCGCAGCCACAGCAACCATGATCCAAAAGTCATCTGATTTGGTATTAGGATCAAAACTTAATGTCTACTCTGCACACCAACTAGAATCCATATTGAAGAAGTGTCATTTACAAGCTTTCACACAGCAAAGACTTTCTCAAAATGAAATTGTGTTGCTAAGCAACGAAAACATCACTTTGAAAGGTTGCCAACCATTGAATCCGACATCCTTGATTCCAGATCTGCCGTTAGAAGGGGAACCCATATATAATTGCCAAGAAACAATATCAGTAGTAGAAAAGCCAAGAAATGATTTAAAAGACACTCCCCTGGAACAACACGACATTGAAATGTATACCGATGGTTCGAGCAGGATAGTTAACAGAGAAAGATATACTGGAGCAGCAGTAGTAACACTAACAGAGACATTATGGTATGTGTCCTTACCAAAGCATGTGAGCGCTCAAGAGGCAGAGCTAGTTGCTTTATTAAATGCTTTGCAAATCGGTAAAGATAAATGGGTCAATATTTACACAGATTCCCAGTATGCATTTTCAGTAATTCATGCCACTGCAGAAATTTGGAAACATAGAGGATTTTTGACAAGGGCAGGTAAAGAGATCGCAAATGCCAAACTAATAATGCAACTTCTTGAGGCTGTACAACTTCCCAAGGAAGTGGCAATAATCCACTGTAGATCACACAAAGGGGCTAATGATCATGTGTCTTTAGGAAACCATATAGCTGACATTACAGCAAAATTTGGAGCTAGAGAAGGACCTTTTCATGTATTGAATTTCTCAACAGTTGAGCAGGACAATCTAACTGATGCCTATAATGAGCAGGAAATTCAATCGTGGATAAAGAACTTAGGAGCAAAACAAATAAGAGGAATATGGTTTTCGCAACTAGGCAAGCCCATCCTGACTAAAAATTTATTTTATCACGTGTGCAATGCAATACATGAACAAGGACACTGTGGAACCCAAGCTGTGATTGATTCAGTGAGATGATTTTGGACTGTACCAGGAATATCCTCATATGCCATAAGAATTTGTAAAAAATGTAAAATTTGTATGCAATTCAATCAGGGAGTTTATAAGACCAAAGGCTTAGGAGGTCGTCCCTTAGCATATACTCCATTTGAATGCATACAGATAGATTTTATCAATATGCCAAAAGACAAAGGGTTTAAGTATTGCCTTGTCATCATAGACAGACTGACTAGATTGCCAGAAGTTTTTCCTTCCAAAAAGATCAATGCAGCATTTGTGGTCAAAATCCTATTAAAAGAAATCATACCTAGATTTGGTATTCCCTCAAAATTGGACTCAGACCATGGAAGTCACTTTACTCAGTCAATATTAAATGAAATTTATAAAAATCTAGGAATACAAGCAACATACCACACACCATATCATCCCCAAAGTTCAGGGCAAGTAGACAGATTAAATAAAGACATTAAAACATTGATAGGAAAATTTTGTGCAGAAACACACCAAAAATGGACAAACATTCTGCCATTAGTTCTGTTCCATCTTAGAACACGACCCAGTGGAGATTTGCACATCTCTCCTTTTGAGATGCTATATGGACACGCAATTTGGCAAGGAAGGACTTGTAAACCAGCTTACATTGCCATGATAGGTGGAGATTGTCAATTAACAAAATATATACAAGCTTTACAGACAAGAAGAGCAGAATTGCATGAAATGGGCTTGATACAACAAACAGTACTCCTAGATTACAATTTCCACAACATCAAAACAGGAGACATGGTATACTTAAAAAATTTCAATAGAGCCTTTTCAGATCACAAGGCAATAAAAATATTGATCGGCAAGGGTACATGGAGAGCCAAATCAAAAATTAATTGGAAATTAAATAATATGATACTCCAAAATCGGATAGTTAGAGAAGAAATCATAGAAACAATTAATAATTTCATTGAAGAAAATGACAACAGCGAGACATCCTTTCAAACCTTATGGGATGCAGCCAAGGCAGTACTTAGAGGAAAATTCATATCCCTGAGTGCATATATTAACAAATTAGGGAGAACAGAGATCAAGGAATTGGAAATGCAAATCAAAAAACTTGAGAACGAACAAATTAAAAACCCCCAGAAGAAAACCAAACTAGAGATCCTAAAAATTAAGGGAGAAATTAATAAAATTGAAAGTGACAGAACTATTGAGCTAATAAACAAGACTAGAACCTGGTACTTTGAAAAAACAGACAAAATAGACAAAGTACTGGTTAATCTAATTAAAAAAAGGAAAGAAGAAAGGCAAATTAACAGCATCAAGGATGAAAAGGGAGACCTCACCTCCAATGAAGAGGAAATTAAGGCAATCATTAAAAACTACTTTGCCCAACTATATGGCAATAAATATACCAACCTAGGTGATATGGATGAATATTTACAAAAATATAAATTGCCTAGACTAACAGAAGAAGAAAGAGTTTTCTTAAATAATCCCATATCAGAAAAAGAAATCCAACAGGCCATCAAAGAACTTCCTAAGAAAAAATCCCCAGGGCCTGATGGATTCACCTGTGAATTCTATCAAACATTCAGAGAACAGTTAATCCCAATACTATACAAACTATTTGACATAATAAGCAAAGAGGGAGTTCTACCAAACTCCTTTTATGACACAAACATGGTACTAATTCCAAAGCCAGGCAGGCCAAAAACAGAGAAAGAAAATTATAGACCAATCTCCCTAATGAATATAGATGCAAAAATCTTAAATAGGATACTAGCAAAAAGACTCCAGCAAGTGATCAGAAGGGTCATCCACCATGATCAAGTAGGATTTATACCAGGGATGCAGGGCTGGTTCAACATTAGGAAAACTATCCACATAATTGACCACATCAACAAGCAAACCAACAAGAACCACGTGATTATCTCAATAGATGCAGAAAAAGCCTTTGATAAAATACAACATCCATTCCTATTAAAAAACACTAGAAAGCATAGGAATAGAAGGGTCATTCCTAAACATAATAAACAGTATATATCTAAAACCATCAACTAATATCATCTGCAATGGGGATAAACTAAATCCATTCCCATTAAGATCAGGAGTGAAACAAGGATGCCCATTATCACCTCTATTATTTGACATTGTATTAGAAACACTAGCAGTAGCAATTAGAGAAGAAAAAGAAGTTGAAGGCATTAAAATAGGCAAGGAGGAGACCAAATTATCGCTCTTTGCAGATGACATGATGGTCTACTTAAAGAATCCTAGAGATTCAACCAAAAAGCTAATTGAAATAATCAACAACTTTAGCAAAGTTGCAGGATACAAAATAAACCCACATAAGTCATCAGCATTTCTATATAATTCCAACACAGCTCAGCAGCAAGAACTAGAAAGAGAAATCCCATTCAAAATTACCTTAGACAAAATAAAATACTTAGGAATCTATCTCCCAAGACAAACACAGGATCTATATGAACACAACTACAAAACACTTTCCACACAACTAAAACTAGACTTGAGCAATTGGAAGAACATTAACTGCTCATGGGTAGGACGAGCCAATATAATAAAAATGACCATCCTACCCAAACTCATTCATCTATTTAGTGCCATACCCATGGAACCTCCAAAAAAATTTTTTACTGATTTAGAAAAAACCATAACAAAGTTCATTTGGAAGAACAAAAGATCAAGGATATCCAGGGAAATAATGAAAAAAATACAAAGGAAGGGGGTCTTGCAGTCCCAGATCTCAGACTATATTATAAAGCAGCGGTCATCAAAACAATTTGGTACTGGCTAAGAGACAGAAAGGAGGATCAGTGGAATAGACTGGGGGCAAGCAACCTCAGCAAGACAGTTTATGACAAACCCAAAGATCCCAGCTTTTGGGACAAAAATCCACTATTTCATAAAAACTGCTGGGAAAATTGGAGGACAGTGTGGGAAAGATCAGGTTTAGATCAACACCTCACACCCTACACCAAGATAAATTCAAAATGGGTGAATGACTTGAACATAAAGAAGGAAACTATAAGGCGAATACAGAATAGTATACATGTCAGACCTTTGGGAAGGGAAAGACTTCAAAACCAAGCAAGAATTAGAAAGAGTTATAAAATGCAAAATAAATAATCTGGATTACATCAAATTAAAAAGTTTTTGTACAAACAAAACCAATGTAACCAAAATCAGAAGGGTAGCAACAAATTGGGAAACAATCTTCATAAAAACCTCTGACAAAGGTTTAATTACTCAAATTTATAAAGAACTAAATCAATTGTACAAAAAATCAATCCATTCTCCAATTGACAAATGGGCAAGGGACGTGAACAGGCAGTTCGCAGCCAAAGAAATCAAAACTATTAATAAGCACATGAAAAAGTGCTCTACATCTCTTATAATCAGAGAGATGCAAATCAAAACAACTCTGAGGTATCACCTCACACCTAGCAGATTGGCTAACATGACAGCTATGGAAAGTAATGAATGCTGGAGGGGATGTGGCAAAGTGGGGACACTAATTCATTGCTGGTGGAGTTGTGAATTGATCCATCCATTCTGGAGGGCAATTTGGAACTAATCCCAAAGGGCGCTAAAAGACTGCCTGCCCTTTGATCCAGCCATAGCACTGCTGGGTTTGTACCCCAAAGAGATAATAAGGAAAAAGACTTGTACAAGAATATTCATAGCTGCGCTCTTTGTGCTGGCCAAAAATTGGAAAATGAGGGGATGCCCATCAATTGGGGAATGGCTGAACAAATTGTGGTATATGTTGGTGATGGAATACTATTGTGCTCAAAGGAATAATAAAGTAGAGGAATTCCATGGAGACTGGAACAACCCCCAGGAAGTGATGCAGAGCGAAAGGAGCAGAACCAGGAAAACATTGTACACAAAAACTGATACATTGTGGTGCAATCGAAGGTGCTGGACTTCTCCATTAGTGTCAATGCAATGTCCCTGAACAATCTGCAGGGATCTAAAAGATACTACCCACAAGCAGAGGATAAACTGTGGGAGTAAAAACACCGATGAAAAGCAACTGCTTGACTACAGGGTTGGAGGGGATATGGCTGAGGAAAGACTCTAAATGAACACTCTAATGCAAATTCCAACAACAGGGAAATGGGTTTGAGTCAAGAACACATGTGATAACCAGTGGAATCGTCTGTCGGCTATGGGAGAGGGAAAGGTGGGGGGAGGGGGGGAGGGGAGGAAAAGAAAATGATCTTTGTTTCCAGTGAATAATGTTTGGAAATGACCAAATAAAATAATGTTTAAAATTTAAAAAATTTTTTCAATAGAAAATTGGCTATAGACATAAAATGGACTGGACCACATGAAATATTGCTTACCACCCCAACAGCTATAAAAGTTGCAAGGAAAGACTCATGGTTTCACTGTTCCCATGTGAAACCAGAAAAAGTTCAACACCACTGTAATAGACATCGAAGATAATTAGACAACAGATAGGGCTGAGAAATGGAAACAAAAGCTAATTAACATAAAAAGTACAACACAAAGAAATAATAGTGACACATGATGTTCAAGACAACTTTCCAGCCCAGAGGAAAAGCAACCCAGAGGAAAAGCAACCCAGAGGAAAAGCATCCTAGAGGAAAAGCAACCCAGAGGAAAAGCATCCCAGAGGAAAAGATTTTAAACCAGCACAGAGGGAAAGCATCAAGAAAAGGTGCTAGAGACAAGAAATGAAAAAAAAAAAAAGCTGAAATGGACAGCTAAGACTTTTAACTTTGTAAATTTTTTATATTAGAGGACAGATGGAAAACGAGACTTATATGTAAGATTGAGTGTGTTGAAATAATAAAACAAAAGTAATTTCACACATTAGGGAAATAGTATGCATCAATACATAACATGGAAGAAAGAAGAGATCTATCAGTCAACATGGGAAGTGGAAATCTGAAGAAACTTGATAAGTATTAATTCAACCCAACACTATTAGACACAAAACACAAAATCACAAACTGACATTGAGAGACCTTGTTTACATAAATAAGGGTCTGAAGTTGTATTTATGCAAAATGTAAATATGTATATAGTTAGTTCTATTAGGTCTTGGGCAAATAGAAAGATCAATAGATATTTCTATTTGACTGACATCATGATGTGGAACAATGTGTATTGTTGTATTATATGTAAATAATTTCTATAAAGAAGGTATTAGTTTTAGTTAACTTAGAGTAAGTAGTATTAGCACTAAGATTCAATTTCTTGTAATAGTTTTGTTCGACATTTTTGTACTGAATTTAATGTAAAACCCCAAAATTACCCTTACACTTACTTTCCCGCAAAGAATCCTTAGAGTAGGTTTAGTAAATTGGTAACTATAATATAGATATGTGACCTTGGGAAGGTCACAACAAAAAAAGGGGACGATTGTGGAAAGGAAACTAGACTAACAGTTTGTGTGTGGGAGGGGCCAACTGGGAGTGGCAGTTGGGTCTTGTGACTAGCACTTCCTTCCTGCCAGGAGAGGTCTTTCGTCCTGGGGGTTGGAGAAGAGAGGAGCTTGTTCAGCCCAGTCTGGAGTGGCATGCTCTTCTTGGTTCAGCCCGAAGACACAGGCCTCTGAAGGTCAGATTTGTTCTTGTTTGCTTTCTGTGTACTGCTAAGATTCTGAATTAGAACAACGAGAGTAGATGGAAGTGGGACAAACTCTCCACCAGCCTCTAGGGCCTGGTGCTATACTCTGAAGCTAAGGAAAAACTCTAATTCCAACTGGATTATTAAACTTCATATTATTTGAATTCGCAGTCAGATAAGTGGACTATCTTTTCTGGTCATAGAGGGAGCTGAACTTCAGTTTCAGTCATTCAAAGACAAACAAACCTCATTGGACCCCTGCTGTTTCCTCTCAGCAGGTGGCATCCCCCTCCCCTAATCACCGAGCAATATTCCCTCTTTCCCCTCTCTCCTCCATACCCCCATACAAACTTCCCCATTATCACCCATTTTTCCAATCCCATTTCCTTTCCCAATAAATATTACAATAGGTCTATCTTGGATATAATGAAGTATCTTAGCTTCCTTCATTCCTACAACAGTGCATATCATACACCATCTATGTCCAGCTGTGTCCCACATGTTTGCAGTGAGGTTGGACTGCTGTGCAGCTGTGAGAGCAGGTGCAGATGTCAGTCCTGCCTCCCTGCTCAAGATTGTAGAATAAGCAAGAGTATGACAAAGTCTACCAAGTAGAATTCTAAAACTCCTAATGAACATCTTGCAGAAAGGGCTGAACAGTCTATTTGTTTAATGTATCAATCAAGGATCAAGAGATAATTTTTATTCCAGTATGAGAATGGGAGGAAAGATTTGCAGAAGTCACTTTAAAAGAATAACATTTGAATATTGCCCAATAAAAAAGACAGAAAGACAGAACCCTTTCATTTCTTACAAGTCATTTAATTCACATTTTCACAAAGAGCTCCAAAGAGATATTTAATTACATGGAAGAGAAAGGCTTGTAATAAAATGATTTACAGGTCTCCTCCTGCCCCTGCAACTGCGGGGAGTTAGAAAAGGAATTATATGGAAACAGACTAGAAGGGAAAAAAGGATAATGGGGGACAAGGTAAGGGACAAATGGATCAAAAACTTATATTGGACAGCAGGAACACAGTATTGATTCATATTTGGAAATAGATAAATTACCAAAAGGAAATGGAATTCAAATGCAAATAAAAGAGAAGTAAAAGACTTGAGAGATACTGATGGGGAACATGGGATTTAGAGGTAGAAAGGATCTTAAAGATTATTTAGTCCTACCCACTCTTTTTACAAATGGGGAAATAGAGGTCCACAGAAAAGAAGTAGTTTACCCAAAGTCACACATACATAGCAGATCACGGAGTCAAACTCTAGATGTCCAACTTTAAATTCAATGCTTTTTCCATATGATGTATTGCTCCAAAAATTTCTTTATGTATTATGGAATAGAAATTTTTTTTAAAAAAACCTTACCTTCCATCTTGGAGTCAATACTGTGTATTGGCTCCAAGGCAGAAGAGTGGTAAGGGCTAGGCAATGGGGGTCAAGTGACTTGCCCAAGGTCACACAGCTGGGAAGTGTCTGAGGTCAGATTTGAACCTAGAACCTCCTGTCTCTAGGCCTGGCTCTCGATCCACTGAGCTACCCAGCTGCCCCCTGGAATAGAAATTTTGTTCAACGAAAAAGACAAATAATAATATACATATGTTAAATGTCAAGTGATGAAGAAAATTGTGTTTTATAAAAGAAAAAAATAATCTATCTCTGGAATAAAAAGAGGGAGTTTTGTGGAAAAATTAGGACTTGAACTCAACTGTGACAGCACTGTAAGACTTAAGTAAAGAGAAAGTGCAAGGGTTTTTACCAAAAATAATAGATTGAAAATAGCCATGGAAGTAGATAATCTGTATAGCATCAAAGTTAAGTTGAAAAGGACCTCAGAGGCCAAAATGTTCAACACTTTTTTTTCAGAAAGTTATGTGATTTACCCAAGGTCAAACAAATAGCAAGTATCACAGATGAGATTATTTACTCAGGGAATGAAGATAACCTACCTTTAAAGAAGCACAGACTTTTTTCTTGCAGGTTAGTGGGAGCCACTGAAGATTTTTGAACTAACATTGGCATAGGCAAAACAGTGTTTTTAAATTAATGTTTAACATCTATTGTAAGAGGGGGGAAATGGAAGAAAGTATTGGATTAATCTAAGTTCTAAACTAGATAAAGTAGAAACTACAGTGACTTGACCAATGGAATGTGGAGAAGGGGATGGAAGAAGTTGGATAGGTTTATATCTCTGTGTGAATGAAAAGAGATAGAAATGCAAAAAATGGAAGGAGAGATTTAGAGCTCAGTCCTAGGCATATTGGAAGAGTGGCATGAAGCTGGAAATAAAAGACTAAGACTGGGAGGGAAGTCATGGCTAGTGTGTAAATTGAAAATCCTGGCTCTATCTCTTACTGGTTTAATAACTTCTGCCCATGTACTTTATTTCTCTATTTCTCAAGTTCCTCAGATGTATAGTTCAGCCTATGGACTAACTCTTTTAATCTTTGCTTTCAGTGGCACATTAAGTCCTCAGAAGATGGATGCTGCATATGTCTTCAGAATTCTAGGAGTAGACATGAGGTTTTAGAGTTTTGTTTTCCTAAAGCTAGATAGCTCTTTAGTTTCTACTAGTATTCTTTCTCCTGATTAATTATTATTAATATCTATTTGTCATCCAGATCTGAATCCTATGGAAAAAACAGTTAGTACATATGTCTTCAAAAAGTCTCTGATTTACCATCCCACCAATGTATATACAAAGTCAAGAAGAAAATGTTTTAGAGTACATGATGAAAGGAAAAGCCATCTACTTGATGGAACTCATTTTCTTACCTTTATAAGTTGTGCATGAACAACATAATTATCATTATCTTTTTTATAGTACTTTTTAAGGTTTGCCAAGTGCTTTGCAAATATTGTCTCATAGATTCTCACAACACCTCAGAAGAGTAGATGTTATTTTTGTCCCCATTTTACAGATAAGAAAACTGAGGTAGAGGAGAGTTTAAGCGATTCTTACAGGAAATAAACATGTGAGATTACCTTTGAACTCAGATGTTTCTGACTTCAAGTCCAGCGCTCTAGCTATTATACCACTTGGATGCCAATTTCTTCACTGGCATAGCATACATTCTCTGCTGGGTTCCCTGTAGGATGTTGAAGCTACATTTTCTAATCTTGTCTAGTTCATCCTATTGTAGACCCTGGGCCAGCTATCATGAAGGCATTGATTAGACTAGAACATAGGTAGTAAATCCCAAATCTTCTGATCCAATGTAAAGTTTATAGTGTTCTCTTCTAGTCAACGGGAAAGAGAAAGAAAATTAAGAGAATGGCCAAGGCTGAGACTCCTCTTCTCCCTACTTCTAGCCTTTTCGGGGTCTTGGCTGGAATGACTTCTACCAATAAGCTGCTAGATATTTCAATACTCAATTCTAAAGTATTGCTGATTCATAAAATTTATACAATACAATAACTAAGCCTCTTCAACTGTTCCCAGAAGAACTCCTGTCACAAGTAATTGAGACGCCCTTAATGAATTGAATCACTTGGGATATCTCAGCCTCCCTCATATTTAGTTCATAATTCTCATGGATTTGATATATTCTTTCCTGGCAAATGTATTAGGGCATAATATCTTGTTAGTTACTTTAAGGAGTTTATGGGGTGGTCAAAGAGGACTAGTGCCTCGGGTGTGAGGGCTGCTTTCCTCCATTAGTGTCCAGTTACCTTAAAGGTTAAAGTGATTTACACTGGCTCACAGAGTCAGTATTTGTCAGAGATGGGACATAAACCCATCTTCATTTACTAGTGAGGAAACTCTTTATCTTCTAGACCACATTACTTCTCACCAACATCAGTATCTCTGGAAGAGTTTTTATCGTCTGATGTTCAATATTTTCAGAGAAAATAACATTGCAAAAGGAAAGAATATAGAATAGCAATTCTCAAACACTTTATTTCTACTTGTGATTTTTCATTGCCATGAAAAATTACAGCATACCACAGGTGATAGGGAAGATGTGAATATGCCCATGCAATTGCAAATGTAAGTTCTTGGCACACCTAGCTAAAAGCTGGGACTCACTTATATGCCATGACATGTGCATGTAAAGTATAAGAGCAAGAAAAAAGAAAATGCATGGCTGAGCCATGTCTAGGAAATAAGTAAAACTAATGACAGAAAGACTGTTGCGAATAGTAGAAGTACAACATGGATAGTATCATGTCCCAAAAGTTGAGAACATTTCAAGAAGAAAGGACTTATTAGGAAATGAGAACCATATTCTCTAACTTCTGCCCTCCCCCTCTCCATCACTAATGGCAAGAATAAAACAAAATGAAAATAACACTTCTTTTTGTTTTAAATTATTGATAAAAGAAAGAAAAGCTATATGTTTAAGCCCAAACAAGGCTAACAATATTGACCATTGTAGTTCATCTGAATTTTGCCAGGATATAGTGGCATATTCATTTACATATTTGCAGCCAGAGTGCATATTATTATTTTGAGTCTGATTGTTTCATCCTTTACCATTTCATGTTATCTTCTCGTATTTCATTGAACTCTTCCTATTTATTATTTCTTAAAGAGCAATAATATTCTACTACATTAATAGACTTCATGTTATTCAGATGTTCCCCACAAGTCATGGTTTGCTTCTGATTGCTTGCTATTATTTATAGTGCTATTATGGAAAATCTTTGTATGGATAAATATTTTCTGCCTATCAATAATTCCTTCAAGGTATAACCCTAGATGTCAGATAAATGGATGAAAGGGTATGAATAATTTTGTAACTTTTCTTGTATGATTCCATCTTACTTTCTCAAATAAATGAATTAGTTTACAGGCCCATCACTTGGTTTCTCACAGCCTATATAGCAATGACTTTTTTCTGCATTTAAAAAAAGGCCAACAACCTATATTTATTTATTATAAGAAGAAAAGTTCTACATCAGAGTTATTTTAGCTTATATTTCTCTGATTACTATAAATTTGAAACACTTTTTAAAATGGTTAATAGTTTCAGTTTTACTACTTTATTTTATTTATTTATTTTTATTCAAGCCCCCTGGCCTCTCCATTACCCATACCACAAAAGTCTCAACTGCCAAAATACATAGATTTCACCTTTGAAAAAAAATTCTAAAAGTTACAAGACATACCTCAGAGTTATAAGAGAGGAAACCCAAAGTCAATCTGCCAGAAGAACAAATCAAGCAGGGGGAGGGCAAGAAAGACAGAGAATTCCAGGGAAGGAACTGAAGAACTGAGAAAATCCAAGCAGTTGACTCACTTCTCTTTGGGGAGCCCTTCAGAGAGGTTGGTCTGAGAGATCCTCTGAGTCTTGATCATCCTTCTATAAATCCAGACCCCCTGAATCCAGGGGAAGACAACAGGAGTGGATAGGACTTTGTCATAAAGCTATCCACCCCAGGAAGATTTCCTCTCTATCCCTCTAAAGCAGTCCTTGAACTTCATATCATAAGTAGGACAGATAGAAGTCAGGATAGCTCTCACAATTGACCCCAGAGGGTCAGACAGGCAAAGCCTGACCCTGTAGGATTTAGGGATAAGGAGGTCAGTTGTTAGCCTTTAGGGACTTCTTACTTTGCACCTTCCCATTATCTTATCCCACCATCTTATTTGCCCTACCTTATGTGTGCTACTTAAGAATAAATAACTGTTTGATTAGATCACGTGCCTGCTTTATCATATCTAGGAAGAAAGACCTAAAGCTTGGGGAGGAAAGCTACACCTTCTCCTCAGGGAGGGAGAAGCAGTTCAGTCCTGGACTTAATTTCAACCCAGTCTCTGAAGGAATATAGTCTGTGACTCTGAAGACAACTAGTGTGGATTTTACTAGGGAAAGCGAAAGGAGAAATAATCTATCCCCCCTCTCCAACTTTAAGCTCCATTCCATCTCTACCATACTCTAGTCCTAAATTAAGTAGTGGGTGACTCCATTTCTCCCCCTCCATTACACAGGGAAGGAGAGGACATCCTGCAGATGTAATATATAGGACATGTAATCTTTTTATTTCTTTAAACCCTTACCTTCTGTCTTGGGATCAATTCTAAGACGGAAGAGTGGAAAGTACTAAGAAATCAGGGCTAAGTAACTGTCCCACTGTATGAAGTCACATTTGAACCCAAGTCCCCCCAACTCCAGGTCTGGTGCTCTATCCACTGTACTACCTACCTGCCCCCATATAAGATTTTTAAAACTAATTAGAATTTTAGGTGAAATCCTGCACATTATGGTTTATGAAAACTAGTTTAACACTTATTAGAAATAATACCCAAAAGCATGGAGGAACAAAAGATGTTGACCATCTCAAAAGCAGAGCTCATTTCTTAAATAAAAATGAAGTCAAGCCACCTGGACTCCTACTATTTTGGTGATTTTGAGGGCAAGAATTTAGTTTATATCTTTAATTAGCTTTAACCACATTCATCTAAAATGTACTGATTCAGAGGAAATACTGATTTTCTAATTGAATAAATAGGTAAGAGATATAAACAGTTCAAGAAAGGAATTATATAAAATGTAATCCTTTGAAAAATGACTGATCTCCCTAAAAACCTAAGAAATGCAATCATTGTCTCCTGAAGTTTCAAGTATTTCTTTTTTTTTCTTTTTAAAATCCTTACCTTCAGTCTTAAAATCACTACTGTGTATTGGTTCTAAGGCTGAAGAGCAGTAAGGGCTAAGAAATGGGGATTAAATGACTTGCCCAGGGTCACACAGCTAGGAAGTGTGTAAGACCAGATTTGGACCCAGGTCCTCCCTTCTCTAGACTTGGCTTTCAATCCATGTAGCCACCCAGCTTCCCCTCAAGTATTTCTTGCTGGTGATGCCCAACTTGTAACCCCAGAGGACAGCTGCTCCCTTGGGTTCTAGGAGTAACTCTGTGAGACACTATCTAACACTATCACTTATGAGCCCCTATTGGGATGCTTACTTTTAGTAAACAGTAGATATAATTAACCCTTAGCAAAGGCACCTACTAAAATAGCATGATAAGAACAATAGATACAATAGATACCCAGAATAAAACTGGATCACACTCTTCCACAAATAAACAGAGTATCCATAAGAAAAGTACCCTCCAACTGTAAGTAAAATGATAGTGAGGAACATGTATAGGATACCTTTGTGGCAAATGATAAATGGCCATCCTTGGTCCTTCAGGACCTATAAGTCCTTTCTCCCTTAGAATACTCATGTAGCTCTCTGAAGAAGTCTGTTCAGTGGCTCATAGTTTTGTTTTGTTTTTGTTTTGTTTTTGCTGCTAGGATTCAGCCCCATCAAGTGACAGCTCATGTCTGTTCTCTCTCTGTTCTATACTAGAGCCTACTGGCCCAGGACCTCCAATATTATGGCGTATGGTGAAGGGAAAGAGTAGAAAGAAAATGTCTTCCCTCCTTCCCACTCTGTCTTCTATTGTGAACAGGGCTTCCTCCATGGTTATTTCCAACTCTCAAACACTCAGTATTTTTCCATTCTGAATACCTGGAGCTCCTTAGGGCTTAGCTATTTAAAGTTCACAGAGGTGTAACTCATTTTCTCAGTCAATTGCATTGTTCCTTTCTTGATTCAATCATAGAGTTATTCATACCACAAAAAGGGATCAGGGAACAGACAACATTTAAGTTCATCTAACACCTCATTTATACTTCATCATTACATTCTGAATCATCTGTGACTACACCAACTGAGATGGCATGTTAGTAAGGAAGAGAGGATCGATCTGTTATATTAGTATTTGGAAGACCCACATAATAGATGGACAGACAGATATAGATATAGATATATATAGATATATATATATATAAAGAGAGAGAGAGAGATAAAGAAATAGATAGGTTTACATTTATATAAAGTTGAGCAGCTCTAATATTGATTGAAGAAAAAAACCTTTGATTTCTTTGATTGAAACATGTCAATATTGCTTTAACAGTTTCTAAACTGAACATTGTGGGATGAGACTGAATAAATTATGCAAGAGTACAAGTGCCACTTAACCAGCTTAGCCATCTATTTCCTCTTATAAAGTCAATGGATTTTCTCATTCTTGATTTAGCCATCTCATACCTTGTAGAAAATAATTAGAAACTCTTTCATAACTTCCAGCTATTCTATATTTATAAATTCTATTCAGATAAATTGTTGATTTCTAATGGAAACCAACAACTGAAAACAGTACCTAACCACTGTCTAGTACCAAAGAACTGGAAACAAAGAATTTGTTCACTGACTGGCAATTGGCTGAGAAAATTATGGCACACAGATATAATTAAATTATATTTTGTAGTAAGAAATTAATGTATGGAATTTAGAGAAATGTGTGAATATTTGTAAGAACTAATGAAGAGTGAAAAAGAAAAAAACACCAATGACTATAACAATGTAAATAAAAAGATGACTAAAAGCAAGTCAGGATCTAAGTAACTGAAAAACTAATGAGCATCCTGGAGAACAGATAATGAAAGGTGCTTGCACCCTCACTTCAGAGAGATGGGAGTAGGACAGTACTGTCTACACAGTCAGATGCAAACAAGATGTTCAAGTTTCATTGTTTTTCTTTGTCATAAGAAGGGTGTTGAAATGTCTGTGACATAAAGACAAAAGGCATGAATAAAATGTATTTTTAATGTGTTAGTATGCATTTTGGGTGGATTTTAAAATCCTACTTGAATTAATCTACTCCTCTACCCAGGAAGCTACAAGACCCATATTTTCTCAGTATGTCACTGCAATAGTAAGAGCTTTGATAGACTCTTCTTTTCAGAGGTCACCACTTTGTATTCATTTTGTCACCCACCTTCTTTTGTGTGCTTGTGACTTTAAAGTAGCTTTCAAGGTTTTCCTCAGTCTATTTACAGATGTAGCAGAAGTTATGCTTCCTTTTTGCTATATCTTCTATATTTCAGTTTTGGGAGCATTGAGTTTGTTTCCACATTGGCAAAGAGAAACATTTGAGTTTTCTTGTTAATAAAAAAAAATTAAAGTCAGAAAGAGTGCTTTCTAAACTAGAACAAGGATAAAAAAAATAATTGGAGAAATATGAGTTGGTTGCCATCCTACCAGAGAATTTTCTGGCAATTTTTCAAATGATAGTCATGCTGATATATAAGGTAACAAGATTTGCAAAAGTATACTTCTTCATTCTGCCAGTATAGAAAAGAACCTTATTCTTAAGAAACCATATTGTTTCAGCATTGTATTTCTTTTGCCAAAGTCCTTAATCTGTCTGTATTATTCAGTAGATTCCCATTTGGGTAATGCAACAGAGTTCTACACCCAGTGCTAGCAATATGTCCCCTATAATCTTTTCCTACTCAGTTGTCTGGCCTCCTTACCTTCTGTGGTCTTAGAACTCTGGAAGTCACTGCTATTGATTCAGTTGCCCCCTCAAGGTCTGCACTGTCCCCTGGGGCAGAGGACTTACTGCTGGCCTAATGTCACACAGCCTATTGCTGGCTTGCTCAGGCTACCAGGCTACCTCAGACTACATCCCACTTACCTCAGTTAGATAGCTCCTTCCTCTGGTCTTCTAAGTTATCTTGGGATGTTTCACACCATCCTTTAGTTGGTTTTGCTGTTCCAGAATTCATTTTGAGGTGTTAATTATAAAGTTGTTTGGAGGAGAATTTGGGAGAGCTCAGATGAATCCCATCCTTACTCTGCCATATTGGCTCTGCCCTCCCATCTCTATTCAGTTCTCAGGTAAATAAACTCCCATTTGCTTCAAACTTAAACCATGCAATCTTAAAGTAATTGCAGAAGTTAGTGGTTTATTCTTAACTCATGTCTCCCAAGTCTTTGCACTTCAATTTCTAATTTCCTTCAACCCTTTAAAATCTACTTCATTTCTTGCATATCAGTAGCAATTACACCATTTTGAATTTCTATGTTCAAAATTTACTCATATTGCAATTGTTCCTGTGCACCTTGGTAACATAAATTAGTATACAAAAATAGAAGGATAGCATTTCAAACTGCAATTGTGAATTTCTTTAGCAACATTCTAACTCTGAATAGCTCCCTATTGGCAAGGGATGATGGAGAAAAATGCAGTTTCTTCCAGTTGGAAAAAGGAAGCTAAAGAACCATGGAAGGCAGGAAGGGAGAACTATTCGAAGTAGGGTGTTAGGGGGACAACCTGGCAACTTTTTAAATATGTAGGTAATGTCTTTCTAATAGGTGGGTACATGTGTGTACATTTTACTAGAAGAGATATGAGCACAGATTCATAATAAATAATTTCTAAACATGGTAAAATTCCATTAATTGAAAATAAAGAAATAAAAAATTGTGAATTATCCAGGTATAAATGAACTTTTTTTTTAAGTTTCAGTCTGTCACATGTGAAGAACAATAGGGCTAAATAGCATTTGTTTTACCCTGAAAGTTCTTTTAAATAAATCCTTTAATATTTTTGATATGTCTCTACATAGCACCTAGCATAGGGCTCTCACTAAATGTTTTTGACAACTGACTTGAAAGCAAATATCACTATGTGAAAGCTGCATCATCCAAATTAATACACTTGTGGTAAAGGGGATGTTGTTTCTCGTTAACCCAGCTCATTAACAATCACTCAATATTCAATGAAATGAGAGGAGGGCACACTCTGAATGGTACAGCTTTGCCGTGTAATTAGATACTACACAAAGTCCATAACCGTATTCCTTTTTCCTCCTTTTTTCATCCCTGAAGTGGCTGTTTGGCCTAATTAAGAGTTTGAAATATACATGAATGTCATTCTTGTAAAAATGAGATGCAATCATAAGTCTCTATTGTTATTTTAAATGGAGTCTCAGCCTACAGAATAATACAAAGACTCGAGATTCAATTGTGCTTTAAAATGAAAAGACTATCCAAAGCCTTCTGAAAATGTAGACATTTAAGTATCACTTTGCCTACCCATCTAGTTGAAAAGATCAAAGTAAGGCCTTAAATTATCATTGCATTTGTTTCAGTCATCCTGGTTTCACAGTGTCCAGTCATTCTCTGTTTTCTATATTCAGAGCAGCTGTTGTTGTGACTCCCAAGATGTTAGACTCCTTAACAAGTTATTTTCCAGTTTTTTGGCAAGAACTGCCTTTAGAAACATCATGGTTTGCCTTGATGCATTCCAGCTGGCAAGTATTGTGTTCTTCCATCAGAAAACAGGTCATTGCCCAGAGGATCCCCCTCTTTTACTCAGCTAAGCATGGGATTAGTAGCTGCTAAGGAATGCAAGAATTATATCTGATTAAGGAATCCCAGTTACCTAGTGATCCAGACACTACACAAGAGGTTAAGAACTTTTAGCTTCCATCCCAGACTTCCTGCCAATGCACTTTATAACCTTGGAAACACCACTTAACCTTCGGCTCTCTTTCCACGACTATGCTCCTAATTATTTTATATTTATTGAGCCACAAAGAACAAGCACCTGAAGAGGCATAAAGCAAAAGTATTACTTCCTCCTACTTAATAGTTCACATCAGAACTGGTTCTTTAGCAACATTTCAACCTACCTCAAGGAAATACATTATGAGCTGAGCCATTATTATGAAATATTTAGAGAATATTCATCAGGACTATTCCTTCATATTAAAAAAAGCAGAATGTAAGGTTCTCCCTTCTCTAGTTATTTTTCAACTTGAAATTCCAATCTAATGTCACCACGGATCCAAGTATAAAATTCCAGGTCATCTTTTGTTCAGTTGATATATTATGGGACAGTAGAAAGAATGTTGGGTTTCGAGTCAGAGAACCTGAAGTCAGATTGTGGTTCCATTATTTACTACCCATATAATCTCGGAAAAGCAATTTCACTTTTCTGAACCTCAGTCTTCTCATCTGTAAAATCATGAAATTGGACTGTGATGTCTTTTCCATGTGTAGATCTATGACTGCCATTATCCCTTGTTTAGGTCACTTTTAATACTAAACTCCTTTCTACCTCTAAATCTATGATACCAAAAGGTTTCTTTCCTGGTCACCCTGGTCTGCTCACATCAGAGTCTGTGAATGAAAAATTTCCTACCCCTTTATATGAGGATTAGATTTTAATGTTAGCAGCAGTATTGAGCTAATCATCATTGTAATTCTAAGAGAGTTATATAATGTTTTCATAACTGATGATGATCTTGGTATGTCTTTTATGATTATTATAGTATCAGTTTTAAAGCAAGAAAATGCTTGAATATAGTTCATCATTGTTAGCACAGACCTCAGTTTTAGCCTTAGCCTATAACTTGCTCTATCATGTACCCTCAGCAATCATGGTCTTGAACAAGTGACTGGGTCTTCATTAGCAAAGAGGCTTTTGCCTCGGTTAGAAGCCTGGTGATACCCCTTCACCTTTGTATACATCATCAGACTTTTGCCCCACTTGGGGGGCCTGGCACCTCCTCCCTGCCCTGGTCATCTTAGTATAAATCATCCTTGACATCATCAGGCTTAGAAAGTAGGGTTCAGGCTCCCCCACTGCCCCTTGTCTATCAAGTGACTTTCAAGTCCTCACCAAGTGACTTCTACCAATAAAAAGTATTTCCTAATTACTTCAATCGATCCACATATCTCTATTTTTATCACTGTCTTGGATTATTTCATAAATTATGATATTCTTTGGAGGTATAAAAGAAGTCCTCTCACAAAGCTCCGGGTCTTTTGGTCTTGACAGGGTCTGGCTTTCCTGGGAGACTAGCCCTCTCTGAATAAACCAAATTTCTTTCTGGCTTGGAGACTTTGTCTTTTGTGTTCCTGTGGTTAGAAATTATGTGACAAGTCCCAGAAGTGGTCCCAAAGAAGAGGCTACTGGATCTCTCAAGAACTTCCAACTACAACGTAAATACAGTTTGATTTTTGTTTATTTTCTTGAGCCTGATTTGGTGTGCTTAAGTTTTCTGCCTGCTATTTCATAAAAGGATGGGGGGTGTGGTCTATTGTTGCTCAGTTATTTCAGTCATATCTGACTCTTCAAAACTCCACTTGGCATTTTCTTGGTAAAGATACTGGAGTTGTTTGCCATTCCTTCTCCAGCTCATTTTACAAGTGAGGATATTGAAGGTAAGCAAGATTAAGTGACTTGCCCAGGATCATCTAACTAGTAAGTGTCTAAGGGCAGATTTGAACTCAAGAAAACGAATCTTCCTCTTCCAGGCCTAACATCTAGCAGTCCAAAGGATAGGATAGTTCAAATGAAAGTAAGATAATTGTACTTTTACTGTACAGATGCTCAACCATTATAATGTCCTCCTTTACCAGTATAACAGAGCTTATCTTCTTTATCCCCAATCTTCTACAAAAGCACTTTGTTTTAGAAAATGGCACTGAGTATAGAATTGTGGGGGTTGTTAGTTTTTTTCTTCTTAAACACCAACCTGGCTAAACGTTCTTTGGAATGCATATCAGGGAAGATTCACTTGCTTACTGAGTACTCAATATGCTGCTCTGGCATTATACATGGATGTGTGTGACTGATTGGTTTTCTCTGCAATGAGTGACTATTTTCAACAATGAAATCATATGTCCAATGACTTTCAGAACAGTTTTGGTTGATGCAGGAATTTTTTCCCTGATGTTTCCTTACTTAGTCCATTAAAAATGACAATCAAAAGTATACCACCAAAAGCAACTGCTTGACTTCAGGGGCTGAGAGGAAATGACTGAGGAGAGACTCTAAATGAACACTCTAATGCAAATACCAACAACATGGAAATGGGTTCGAACCAAGAACACATGTGAAACCCAGTGGAATTGTGCGCCGGCTATGGAAGAAGTGGTGGAAGTGGGGCGGGGGGAGGAAAAGATAATGATCATTGTTTCCACTGAATAATGTTTGTAAATAACCAAATAAAATAATGTTTAAAAAATAAACAAACAAAAAAAAGTATACCACCAACCCCCATAAAAAAATAGGAGTTCCATGGTTATTGATTCTTTTCCTCCATAACTCATGGAGAAACATATCATGTTGATAAGTATTTGCAATAATTTAACCACTAGGAGAAAATAATTTCTACCCTATTCTTATGTTCCACATGCAAATCCTTCCACTATAATCTTGCATTAAAATACTTTTCCCCAACTTCTGAGCATTTTTTAAAATTTCATGTGGAAATTTGTAACACAATATATTATAAGGAAGCAGCAGTAGAAAACAGTTAAAATACAGAAAGGAATTGAACTGCTTTTGCCTTGCAACTTCTGTAGAGAACAAAAGTTCACTAATCTGGTCTGTATTCCTCTAGAATTTATTATAATTGGTGTAAAAGCTGTGCTTGAGTTTACTTCTGAACTACCTATGTAGAAAAAGTTTACTAAGCAAATTAAATGCAATAATGCAACTTGCTATATCAACTAGAAAGCATGTCTCAGAGATGGGAAGACCTGGATTTAAGTTTTTCTTCTTGCACATACTGTTGTATACCAGTGGTCGAGTCAATGAAACTAAGAGTATGCTAGGCAATTTGACTATAAGTTGCAGAAGAGGTGCCAACCAGCATTGGTAAAGGGAGTTTGCTTGCCTGGGAATTCCTATGTCAAAAAAATCATAGGTAAACTAATGTCCCCTTTTTATAGTTTCTTTGAGGAATGAGATGTTGTATTACTTATTTTTATACATTAATAATATTCTCCTATTATACTGGATGCTACATATGGAAGCTTAAGCATTGTCAAATCTAAACTTTGTGTCTGCCCCAGCACCTTGAGAAACACCATTCAGGTTATTTTGTTATTGTTGTTTCGTCAATTCAGTCATATTTGACTCTTCATAACCTCATTTGGGGTTTTCCTGGCAAGATACTGGAGGAGCTTGCCAGCAAATAAATAAGGCCATATAACCAATAATAGTATCATTATATTAATTGGGCCATGTGTTCTATTAACAAAAGATGGGCCCATCATGTCTGCCTCTTTCTTGAAAGACCAGAAGCCCTAATCCTTTCTTTTATAGGAAGATATATCTTCTTTATGATTGACTTGACAATTCATGCTTTGGACCTTCTCCTGGCAGTCCCAACTAGTGGATATTTTGAAAGAAGAGGTAGACTTAGAGATCTCAACTCCTCCCTCATTATTTTTCATAGGAGAGGAGGGCAAGCTACTCATTTTCTTTTTAAACCCTTACTTTCTGTCTTAAAATCATACTATGTATTGCTTCTAACAGCAGAAGAGCAATAAGAGATAGGCAATGGGGATTTAAGTAACTTGCCCAGGGTCACACATCTAGGAAGTATGTTTGGCCATATTTGAACCTAGTAGCTCCTATCTCTAGGTCTGGTTCTCTACCTACTGAGCCAACTAGCTCCCCCAAGACTACTCTTAAGGCAGATGAAAGTTCACCCAGTTAGGGAATTGTCAAATCACTCTGCTTTCAGAGGGATGGTGTTCTATTTAAAAATCAAAAAGGAAAAGGTCTCCACCTTGCCTCTAACAAGGATCCAGCCCAGTTAGATGCCTTGAGGTCTGGAAGTAAATTACTTTAGTTTTAAAAAATTGACTATTTCAGCCTGACTTGGGAGGCCAACGAGGTAGGGAAATGAATGATTTCAGATTGAAATGTTACAAATAAATAATTCAATTCAACATTAATGTTCCTCATCATTTTGCAGATGAGGAAACTGAGTCAAACACAGTTAAATGATTTGATCAAGCTAATATGCATCTGAGGCCATATTTGAACTCAGTAAGATGAGTCTTGCTGACTTTAGCCCTTGTACTCCATCCACTGCTACCTAACAGCCCATGCACAAAACAGGTACTTAATAAATGTTTTTATAATCAAACAATTCCACATAAGCTTGCCCCTTTATTTCATTGAACATTTAATTTTAAACATTTTAATGAAAATCTTCCTAAAATGCCCTACGTTAAAAAGTCACATCATCCACAAAAGTGCTCCCCAAGGTTTTATCGTGGTATGGAGGTGACCCTGGGTTCTTAAAGGAAGCTGGAAAGTAACCAAAGACAAGTCTGGCAACAAACCGATTATCTTTCATCCAAGGACCAATCTAACTGCATTTAGAAAGGCTCATTGCCAAGCTAGCTGAAAGGTGATAAATTGTTTGACTACAGCAACCCTCAAGGACCATCTACCAAGTAGAGGGCTTTGTGATCTGTATTGGGAGAGGTTCTACCCACAACAATGAAATCATGGATCCTTGAAATAAATTATTAAAATAAATTATATATAAACATATACATATATATGTTGAATATAACTTTAACTTTTCCTGATGGTCATGGTCAATGTATTGTACTATATTACAGTTTTACTTTCTAAGGCTTATTGATGTGTGTATTCTGCCTCTAAAATATAGCAGCTTTATATTTTCAGTCATTCTATTGCCTAAATGGTCTCTTTTCTTACTATTAAGGAGACAGTGTTGTATAATGGTTAAAGCAGCAGACTGTGAAGTCAAAAAGATCTCTATTAGAATACCTCCTCAGATATTTACTAGGTGTATATCTCTGGGCAAATCAATTAACCTAAATTTGTCTCAGTTTCCTCATCTTTAAAATGGAGCTGATAATAGTGCCTGCCTCACAGGGTTTTATGAGGATCAAATGAGATAATCTAAGTACTTTGCAAACCATAAATGCTTCACAGATGTTGGCTATTATTATTAGCAGATATTTTTCAATGTTACTCTATCCAATATCCCCTCTCTCAAGTATGCCTCACTACTGTAAAAGAGAGAATTTGCAAGGCAAGTATGCAACACAAAGCAAAGGACATCAGCTGTCAATCAAAAGTGTAATCTTTGACTCTATTGAATACATAGGCAACAAGACTATGTCTATATTCAGCTACCTTTTCAAACTGAACTGATACTCTGGCAAATCCTGGCTCAAGTTTATGTGCTCTTAATTTTGAGGGAGGAGGATAAGCAATATCTTTGATCCATTAGCCATCCAGTAATAATCAATAGAAACCAGAGTAACTTTTTATTACACTACCTTACTACTACTTATTACTTATTACTTCTTCTGAACATGTAACCCAAAAGAAAAGCAGAAAATCAAACTTGATAAATTAGTAGAACTAATTTCACATTATATAATATATATAAGAATTTTTTCCTGATTCTTTTGCCTATGATTTGGGCGGGGGGGGGGGGGGGATGTGAGTATTATGTCAGTTATCAAAGCCTTTTACCCCTTTATTTCTAGTTTAAGTGCCCAGGTACACTGGGGTCACTGGTGGAATTGGGCACAAAGTTCAGTATCATCTAGTGTGTTTTTATGGAATTATTATCTGAGTCAAGTAGAGCCAGACATTGGTGAAAGTAACAGAAAACTTCGAACTGGTATATTAGTCAAAGTTTTGGGATTCATAGTGATTCATGCTGGGAGGAAACATCCAGGAAATTGACAACTGGTTAGTATTCAAACTCCCTTCCATGGGGGAAAAAGTGCATTGGGCAGTTAACTCAAACTTTACGATAGTCTGGAAGATTTGGGTTTTCCCAGGACTTCTTCCATTCTCAGAAGACCACTGAGGTCCTCACAACGAAAGCACTAGTCCAACTAGTGTCAACTCACTGATTAATCAATCAAAACGAATAAGGTGGGGAAGGAGTTTAAAACACGAATGGATTTACTCCCCCAGATTAGGGTTTCTGGAGATTGTGAATTGAGATCAAAGAGTGGCAGTCATGGTAGCCAGTACTCATCACTGTGCTCTATGAATTGTTTGACCAGCATTCTATAGAAAATAATTTTCTAATGAGCCCTGATCTTTTTACCTGTAATTAACTACTACCATGGAGAAGTAATGAGCCATCCCCATGTCACACACAGACAAGATAGGGAAAGTAAGCTAGCCTAATTGAAGGCGCAGAAAGTAGCCCTGAGGGAGACACAGGAGGCAGCAGATGCCAGGTAGGAATGTGCAAGTCAAGGAAGTCATCATGACCACCGTCATCCTCCAGAATCTGATGGCAATATCTGAGGACTCTGAATCCAAGAAAGAGCAATGCCTAAAAGTCCTCAGACAGTATTCTGGGAGGCAACCTCTGTGAAAATGCAGCCTGGAAACCCCTCATGCCAGTACTACATCCACAACTACTGAAGACATAGAAAAGAAAGTACTTGGCACTAAAATTCTTAGTTCTGTCAATAAGAAATTAATAAGAGTTTCATAATAGAAATTATATTTAAAAGGTGGCATTAACGTCTACTTTACTATTATGCTGTAAGGACCATGAGGCTTTTCTCCTTGACTTGTATTTGAAACCTTCTGTACAAATGTGTTGTTTTCTTCATTAGAAAGGGAGCTTCTAGAGAGCAAAGACTCTTACTTTTCTATTTGTATCACTAGTACTTAATACAGTATTTCACACATAGTAAATGCTTAATAAATGCTTTTTTTTTCATTCATTTATGAAACACTGGGACTTTTCCCTTCTCTGATATGCCTTGCTTTAAATTAAGGAGAGCATTAAATGGACAGCTATGTGCGTAAAGATAGGAGCGCTTGGGTTCAAAACTAGCCTCAGACATATCCTAGCTGTATGATCCTGGGCAGGTCATTTAACCCCAATTACCTAGCCCTTGCCATTGTTCTTCTGCCTTGGAACTAATATTTTGTACCAATCTAAGGCAAAAGGCAAAGAAAGAAGAAGGAAAAGGAGAAGGAAAAGAAGGAGGAGGAGAATAATAAGGACAAGAAGAATAAACAAGAAGAGGATTAAAGGAGAAAGAGAAGGAAAAGGAGAAGAAAGGAGGAGTAGAAGAAGACACGGAAGCAGAAGAAGAGAAGGAGCACAAAAATTAAGACTACTTTGCTAATCTGTTAGCTCTCTACATCTTATTTTAATGTATATCCAAAGGGGCTGGTAATGTCACCTGCTATTTATGTATACACCTTAGTTTGCCACTATAAATAGCACCCTTCTCTTATCTGTACTGAAATTTCTTCTGTTTTGAACCTCTTTTCCAACTTGTTGATATCACTTTGAGTTCTGATCTTCTCTTCCCAAGACTCTATCTACCTGCTAGTATCATCTGGAAACCACATTTGTATGATCTTGATCCCAACTTCCAGGTCATTGGCGAAAATGTTAGAACAACACTGGGTTCCAGCCCAGTATGTGTTGCTAACAATTGGGATGCTCTCTAAATTATTCTTAGCTAATGACTCTCCAGATACAGCCTCGTGCCTGATCAGAACATTTTGTTCTGACCCTTTAAATTCTCAGTCTCTTACTTAGTTCAGTAAGCTAACACATGCCTCCCTCACAAACATTACCATCACCTCAAGACACAGAATAACAGAACCAAGGAAATTCCAAGCTGTTATTCATCACCTATATGAGAGAAATACTTTATGACCTTTAAAGGAGGCCCTAGTCCATTAATACAAATCTCCTGCAATGTTTCACATATTTACTCATGGTAGATTTGACTTCTGGCTCAGGAAATCTAAAGGAAGTTAACTTAAAAAAAAACAGAAGGGCAATTTTTATCACTTATTTCTGTGGGAGTCTGGCAAATGTGCTTAGGGATCCAAGTCCTACAGCCCAAAGTGCTCAAACTGTCACTAGCACATACAGAAAGTTCATAGATCAGCAAAGTCACAACAATCTCAGAGACTTCCCAGGCTTTCCCCAACAGGAATTCAATGCTGTTTATCTTGCAGCTATACAGCGGTATAGAAGCATTATTCTTTAAAACTTACATCTGTTTTGAGACTCATTTTAAAAGATTATATGTAATTATGAAATCAATATTCTCTTGCTATCCCAAAGGTTCACCAACATCGGACTTTTTTTTCCAAAGTATACATTCCCCCATCTACCCACAAAAGAATCCACACTCTTATAATCACTCCAAAACCTATAGCTTATAATATGGATTCACACTGCAGAAAGAGAACTGGGGGAAATGAGCAAAGGTCATCTAGCCTCATAAAAAGCAAGGCAATAGAATAGAGAGGTCACATCTCCAGAAGCTGAGCCCTCTTCAGATAGGTGAGATCAGAGACCATCCTAGGGTAGACTACAGAGTCATCTCTGTCTTCACCTGGAGTCAGAATGTGCCAAGGGTCAAACATGAAACTGAAAAGTCTAATAATTATCCCTTCACTTTTCTCTGACTCCAGGTTGAGAAATGTCCCACTGTATTATGTGTGTGATCAGAAACAATATCCCGGTTGCCCTTGGTGTTCCTTCCCCTGAATGCTCTCACTGTTAGCCTACTTCTGTCCTAAGCCTCTGGCAGACTCTGAGATGGACTGTTTGGCTCCATTTCTCTCAGTTTTTCTGTCGGTTGCTCTGTTTCTAAATAATGGGGGGAAAATCTTTCTTTCAAGTCTGTCTAACACCCACTCCCCCACTTCTGCTCACTCATTCTCTTCACCAATGTAATTTGAGTTGAAATACAAACAGACCAGTTAGTTCTTTGTTTGCCCCTATTGCATAATAACTGAAAAGGGGGAACAAAGGCTCCCATGAACTTTGGAGATTAATACCTCTTCTGTTCTCAGCTGTCAGATTTATTTCTCTTTTGTAGCTAAATCAGGTCATTATGCTACAAATCTTTATTCCGGAGGAGAGATTTAAATCTCTGGTGGCATTTTTTTCCCTGGGCATAATAAACCATAGTAATAGTAATTGGCTATAGCTTTATCTGGGTAGTCAGATTGGGGCTCCTATCAAATTCCCAATAAACCTTCCCTGACCCTTTTCACTCTTGCTGAGCTCCTAGGAGTCCCAGCAACCCTTCTTATTGTCCTGGCACGTGGAATTTTATCCCTAATTATAGCTCTTTCGACATCTAAGATGTCATGTTTCCACAGAGTCACTTTAAACAATCAAAGAAATTAAAAGGTCTTTTGGGTTGCTTTGTAATAATTATAGTAATTTTTTTGAGTTTCCATAACTCAAGCATTTGTCCTTGACGTGCTCTGAATTATTTCTTTAGGAAAAAAAAAGGCAACTGGGGGGAGGGGGGTAGTGTGTTGAGAGGAAAGCTTGGCATAATGGAAGGCTTACAGATTCCATTTAGCTACTTTAAAACCGGGACCAAAAAAACAGCAGTTGAAGCCTGTGCCTGAAATGAAAAGGCATAAAAGTCACCAAAAATGCCATTCACTGAGACCCCATTAGAACAGATGTCACTTCTACCATCTATACCAAAGTGCCAGGGAGGAGACAGAGAAGATATTAATAAAGGTAATGAAGCCACCAGCCTTGAAATTAAAGCTGTTTTCACAAAGTTATTCTTTAGATCCACTCAAGATCTTGCCTCAGTCACAAACCTCTCTTTTTCTCAGGACTGTGAGAGGGTGAGGAAGATGAGAGGAAGAGTAGAAGGGGTGGTGAGGGGAACAAGTCCTGTATCTATGCACAGACGCTCAAGAAAATAAGGAAACGAGAAACTAGGAAAGTTAGACTAGTAGCCTGAATACACCATGCTTTTAAGCCCAGAACACAAAGCACAAATGCAGATCTCTTGAAAAGGTACATTTGCCATATTATAACCCACTTTTCCCCACTGAGCTATATTTTTAGTTGTTTCAAGAATAGTACACTGCTCTGAAGAAACGAGGAGGTAAAGTGAAGCTTGTCAGGAAGCAGGAGGAAATGTTCTCCGAGAGTGCTCGTGTCAAAGAGCTAAAAGACGTTCTGTGGAAGCTCTTGGCTTCTTGACTCAGTCATTGGTGTGAGCCCTGCTGAGTGCCTGGCAGTGAAGCAATGGTGTGGTCAGATTCCAAGCCAAGGTCTCAGCTTGGGAGGTCTGAGCAAAGAAGACAGAAAGGAAAGTTCATTCTGAATAGTAGAGGACAGGGGAGAGATCCATGTAGAGTAATTGAGGGGGGAGGCAGGAGATTTGAAAAAGCAGTGTGAAGAGAAAAAAGACCAAATTGCCAGCCAATGGAACTAAACTCCAAACAAGACACAAGGAAGGAAACAGTGGCAACGGTCCTGAAAAGCTTATAACAAGGAAAAGTCTAATCTCCTCATGGGCTTCTACTTTCAGATATACCTGCTCATCCAAGACGGAGTTCTCCTAATGAGCTTCTATGTAGTTCTTGTCACACACATTTGGAATCCTGACTGGGGGAGCAGTTTTATCTTAGATACTATAGACAGACAGACAGACAGACAGACAGACAGACAGATAGATAGATAGATAGATGGATGGATGGATAGAGAGAGAGAGGGATGGATGGATGGATGGATAGATAGAGTGAGAGATAGAAGACAGAGCGACAGACAGATACATACATACATACATAGGCAGGTGGATAGACAGAAGACAGACAGATAGAGTGAAAGAGCGACAGATAGAGTGGTAGGTAGATAGATAGATAGATAGATAGATAGATAGATAGATAGATAGATAGATGGATGGATGGATAGACAGACAGAAGACAGACAGAAAGAAAGACATACAGATATAGAGAAGTAAATATACACCAGTATATTCATACATGATAGCTAGCATGTACCTAATACCTTAAGGTCTACAAAATACTTTATGAATATCATTCCATTTTATTCTTACAACCAACCTGAGAGACAGGTGCTATTATTATCCCCAATTTACAGATGAAGAAACAAAGGCAAAAAAGGGTTAAATAATTGGCCCAGGGTCACACAGTAAAACGATGTGTGTGGACACACATCTACATATTTTAACAAGATTAATGAAGCCACTGGTCATGAGATTAAGGCTGTTTTCACAAAGGTTTAGACAGAGCTTCCAATAATCCTAAAGCATCTAATAGAGTCCCTACCTCACTCACAAATCTCCCTTTATCTCAGGACTAGTGGAAGAGAGAAAGAAGAGAGGAGAATATGAGAAGATAAGTGGTGGAGTATACACTCACAAATGTATATAAGCCTATGTCTGTGTTTGTGTGTGTATGTGTGTGTGCATGCACATATCCAGAGGATTTTAAGAAAAAAGATATTTTTCAAAACAGTCTGCAATTCCCACCAAGAACTCAGGAGGACCTAAGTTCATAATTAGTCTCAGACAGTTATTAGTTGTGTGATCCTAGGCAAGTCACTTAAATTCCATGCTCCCCAAGTTCTTCAACTGTAATCAGGATAATAATAACACCATCTCTGGGTGCTATTATTCATCATTGTAAATGAGATAATTGTAAAACTCATTGCAGTGCCTGTAGCATAGTAGGCTCTCTATAAATGCGAGCTATCATTGTTATTAGCAGTAGAGTCAATCTTTTGGATGAAAGTATTGCTTCCAGAAATAAGTGCCATGTGCACATACTTCATACCAAGGAGTCCTGGAATGCCTTGTTAGGGATGTGTGACCTCTAAATGTCAGGGTCCTATGATTTCTAGCACAAATATACCTAAGAGATGAAAGGAGGGCTCCAAAAGGCTTGCCAAGAATATAGCTGTTACTGAGTATGTGACAGAGTCATCACTACAAAACCCATCAGAATTGAGTCAACACATCAATACTATTATTCTAATTTTCCATTAAAGCACTCAGAAATGGAGTGATTTAACCAGGAAAACACAAGAAAGAAACAACCAAACAAAGCATTCTGCCATCTTTATTTGACTGTCTGGAGCATTACGTAGGTTCACAGTCACAGTCTAGTTAGCTGGAAGCAGAAATAGAGCAGAAGGTCACTTTGACTATGCAGAGGGTCTGCATTCAAATCCTAGCCTTAATTTCCATTTACTTCTTGAATGACTTTTTCTCCCCAGTCTTCATTTTGTTCATCTCTAAAATAAAGAGTTTGGATTGGATGGACTCCAGGGTCCCTCCGGCTCTACATCTATAAACCTGTGGGGGCATTTCAACTCTAAGATGATTCGCGCAATAATAGAGCACATGTGGTGTCAGGTGTATTTGATGTGTGGAATGTTTTTGCTTGTTTTTCTTTGTCATAGGAAAGGATTTGGTGGTGGGGCAAGGTGGAGGAGAATTACTATAATATAAAGACGAAAGTCACCAATAATATTTTTAGTTAAAAAAACCATTTCTGGTAATTACAGGATCCACATAAGCTAAGGGGAGGCCTTCTACTTGAAAGTTCATTTGATGTCACCCAGAGTAAACCAGAAATTATTTCTGGTATTTATTAAAAGTCAGTCAAACTCTGCTACCATGGGCACTTTGTTGAAGCATAGTTTAATCAATTCTAAGGTTCTTAACCTGTCAATGAACTTTTTTTTAATTTCATATATGGATAGAGATAGGAAATATCTTGGATGGAGTATGGATAGAATATGGAAAAGATAAGGAATCAGGAACCCAGTTTCAGGTACTCAATAGCTTCGTGACCTGGGCAAGACTTTTAATCTGTTTGCCTCAGTTTTCTTAACTGTAAAATAGGAATAATAATAGCACCTACCTCAGAGGGTTGTTGTAAGAATCAAATGAGCCAATATTTGTAAACTGCTTAGCAAAGTGCCCAACACATGATAAGTACTATACACATGCTTATTCCCTTCTTCTGTTTCAGTATAATTGGTTTGCTTCATTATCCTATATATTTCATTTTATGTATTCTGAGGAGTCCATAAGCTTCACCAGACTGCCAAAGGGGTCCATGATGGAAAAAAAAAACACTTTATCTGATCTAATAATTAAGAACCCTTTATCTGGTCTAATAATAATATTTGTTGTTTAGTTATTCAGTCATGTTTCACCCTTTGTAACCCCATAGACCATACCTATTTGTGTGGTTTTCTTAACCAGGATACCAGAATGGTTTGGAATTTCTTTTTCCAATGGCTACAATGGATCCTGTTGACAGGAAATCAAAGGTTAAGTGACCTGTCCAGGGTCAAACAGCTAGAGTATCTGAAACAAGATTTGAACTCAGATCTTCCTGACTCTAGGCCCAGCACTCTATCCACTAAGCAAGCCAGGCAAATAATTCAACAGTAATTCAGAGAGAAATAATCAATCATGCACATCCAGATATAAAGAAGCTAAATCCATTTCCTCCATTACACCTGGTAAGTCCATTATAATTACTTCAGGTACTTTGAAAGCATAAAAGTATAATTTTAAAACATGATCTCTTATTCCAACATTATAATGATTTTGTGTATGGCTTATGGAAAATACTTTAGAAATCATTATTGTATTTGGAGTTTTCTATACTATATAGCCAGATTTTGTCCTCATTCATCATGTAACACATTTCCGAAGTATCCAAGGATGGATTTGAATTCAGATTTCATGTATATTTCAGTGGGAGAGGTCATACCATCTTGGGATGTCCACTGGGCTATTCCAAAAAAGCAAGGACGGATCTGAATTTAGATTTCATGTATATTTCAGAGGGAGAGGTCATGCCATCTTGGAATGTCCACTGGGCTATTCCAAAAAAGCATATAGAGATACATGTTCAGAACCTTATTTTCCCTCTACTCATTCTCTGCCACCCCTACTTGTGATGCTTGTTGGCTTCAATGGCCCTCCAGCAACAAGAACACTTAAAACTTTTTTTTCAATTTAATAAGAAAAGGCAGTTGAAGGCTGAGTTTGGGTGCTCAGTCAGAAGATGTTACATGAGAAAATGATGTGTTTAAATTCCAGTGTTGGACTTTCTATTGGGAGACAAAACTGATTTTTTACATTTTTACTGGGGGCTTGGTTCAGGAGGTGGGTAAAGGAGCTTAGAATTCATGGAAATTATACCAGTCACCAATCTAGAGTTTGTGATTGGCAAGGGAAAAGTTAAAAGCTATTGGAGCTAGAAGAGAAAAACTACTCAATTCCATCTCAGCACTGTGGAGGTGTGTCTGTAGGGAAGATGAAGGGAATTGAAACATCAAGTGAGAATTTCCTTATTCTCATTCAGTCAGAGAACCAATATTGAGCTGGTGACCTTACTTCACGCTTCTCTGCCCCAATACCTAAACTGCTCACTGGCTACCCTGTAATTCAAATAGAGAGTAAGATTGCCCGGGGGTGTGGTACAAATGCAGAGAAAAGAGTAAGGATGTACAACACCTATCATGACAGGTCTGAATTCTTACTTTCCTAGCATTGATACCAGCCACTAACTTCCCCCTACTTCTGACTTTGCTAGGCAGGCTACTTAATTATTGTAGGTCTTGCAAATGCATCAGGGAAAATTCTGTTCTGCATGAGTGTTTACCATGTTAACAGACAGTGTCATGTGAATGAAGTCGGCTTCTGCAGTCCCTCTATATAAATATCTATATGTATATGTAGGTTCTCCAACATTCTTGAGATAGGTGAGCATTTCAAAACTAAGACTGTGGGAGAGCTGTGATTTTTAAAAAGCAATTTAATCTAGATTTGGATGTTAAATGGAAACTGTTTCCATAAAAATCATTATGTTAGAAAAGCAACTAGATTGCTAAGTAGAGGAGGGAAATAAAGTAATTTTTAAATATTATTTTAAAGTGCATTATATAACATTGATATTTGCTGTATTGAAAAACCAGATCAATTTCCCAAACAAAAGCATGGTCTATAAACCCAGTTGTAACAATATGTAGCATTAGCAGATAATAGGAGAAATTGCTAAATTATCATTGAGCTAGAGATGAGATAAGCGTCATTGAATTTTGTCCTACATAAAATAGAATGAATTCTGGTGCTGGGGTGAGTGCAGGGGGTAGAGGGCTGAAGGATTTTGAGTAGGAATTCTTAAACTCTTTAGTGTCATGGAGCTCTATGTCAATCAGTGGACATCTATGGATCATTTCTCAGAATAATATCTGAAATGCACAAAATAAGATATGTATGATTCCAAAGGAAATAAATTATATTGAAATGCAGTTGTCCACATATTATAAAAACAAGTTCATGGATCCCCCCTAAAGAATACCAGAAAAGTGTGGCATCTGAGAGGAAGCAATGTTTTTCTACTGATGGAAGATCCCCTAGTCCCTAGCCTTGGTCAGGAATATATGCCTTCCTTGACATTCAACTAATTATACAGGGTTTTCAACTCTGCTGAAATTATGGACATCTTCATTACTCTAGAGAACATCCAATGTTCTAGAGTTGAAAACAAAAGAGAAATATCAGCTCGATCACAAAATATAGTGGCCTCTTTACTTAGGAAAATGTAACTAATATAGTATAACTTTCCTATAGATAAGAGGCAGCATTGGGCATCGATTGAAACATGACTGAGATTCCAAGCACTGAGAGGGACAGTTATAAAATGGGATAAGTCATTGATTGTGGTTTCTTCATTCTGTATGCAACAGATATGCCCCAAACCCAGAACATTAGATCCAGTTCTTTACATATGCTGATGTCTTTATCCAACAAGTAAAAGGGGACAACTAGTCATCCCCTCATAAAGTCCCAGGCCTTTGCCCCTTACTCTCCTCGAACACTTGCAACCAGAAGGCTGAAAAAACTGGGGACACAAAAACATGGAATAACAAGACACAACAGAACTAGAGCTACTTTGATTCATGGCTGGGGAAAATTTTTCTAAATAGAATCGACAGAATGAATTTTGGTTTTGTTTTGTTTTGTGCTATGGGCTGCTTTGGCAGTCTGGTGAAGCCCAAGGACAGCACTATTTTAAGTGCATGGATTTAAACAAGTAGGATTATCAAAGAAATATTAAAATGTAGGTATCGAAATCTTTTCGAAAATAAATTCACAGATAACAGACAAATTCTTTTGAGAGAAGGACAGAGCCCCCACCCCAAAGAAATCACAGCAATGCCACACCTGAGGGATGATGAGGAAAAAAATTCACCTAGCTCCTAGGGCAGTGTTGGCAACGAGTTTTGAGTCAGAGTACCCAGAGAGCAAATTCAAGCTCCCCTCCTTCTTCAATTACCTGGGAGAGTAAAGGAAGGAAGTGCTTGCTTTGGGCAGCTGGACAGAGGGTCAAGGCATGTAAAAATGTCCTCCAGTATTGGGAAGAGGGGGAATGGAGCAGGTCCCTGAGTGCCCACTCTGCACATGTGCCAACACTTCACCAATGCTGTCTTAGGGTATAGAAATTGAGGAGGGGAGAATAGGAAGCATGTGCCATCTGAGAGTTTCCTATCTTAGTTAATTATTCTTACTAACAGGTTTGATGCTTCTGGAGTGTAAGTACTATCAATATCACCTGAATTTTAGCACCCTAAAACAAATAGGCAGTTGCTATGCCCAAGTTGATCTACTAAAAATGATAAAATCAATCAATAAGCATTTTTAAGAACCTCTCAAGTATCAAACACTGTCTCAGATACTAGGGTTACAATGACAAAAATGAATGGCCTTTTGTCCTCAATGATCTTATATTTTATGAGGGGTGACAACACAAATGGACATGAATATATACAAAATAAATACAAGGTAATTTTGGGGGGAGGGTGACAAATCTAAATCTGGCAAAATCAGGAAATCTCTTTAGTAGAATTCATCCTGGAATGGAATGAAAGTAATAAGAAAGGAAATTAAGGAAGAGAAAACTCAGGATTCAGAGCAAAGCTGGGAAGGGAATAAATTCCAGGAACAGAGGATGGCCTATACAAATGCACAGAGATGAGATATTCCATTATGCATGAGGAAAGGGAAGAGGAAGGAAGGAAGGAAGGAAGGAAGGAAGGAAGGAAGGAAGGAAGGAAGGAAGGAAGGAAGGAAGGAAGGAAGGAAGGAAGGAAGGAAGGAAGGAAGGAAGGAAGGAAGGGAGGGAGGAAGGGAGGAAGGGAGGAAGGAAGGAAGGAAGGAAGGAAGGAAGGAAGGAAGGAAGGAAGGAAGGAAGGAAGGAAGGAAGGAAGGAAGGAAGGAAGGAAGGAAGGAAGGAAGGAAGGAAGGAAGGAAGGAAGGAAGGAAGGAAGGGAGGAAGGAAGGAAGGAAGGAAGGGAGGGAGGGAGGGAGGGAGGGAAAAATGTCTAGGAAGAAAAGAGCCAATACTGTTGAATGGTGCCAAGATGCCAGGACAGATGAAGATTTTCTAAAACTCACCAATATCACACATATATTTGCAAAGCACTATAATTCATATATTTACCAAGGATTTATTTAGTTCCTACTACATTCCAGGCGTAATGCTTAGTGTTGGAGATGCAAAAACAAACAACAACAACAACAAAAATACCCTGGCTCTCAAAGAAGGAAAGACAATAGCAATTTGGGGAATCAACAAAGGTTTCAGATAAAAGAGTCTGCTTGAGCAGAATCCTAAAGGGATTCTATAAAATGGAAATGAGGAAGAATAGTATTAAATGAATGAGAGAGGTCAGTGCAAAGACACAGGAATATGAAATATAAATCTATATCTGAGAAACAGGAAGAAGTTGTGGTTTTGCATATACTGATATATTATAAGTTTCTTGAAGGAAAGAGTGTGATCTAGCATGATGGCTTTGAATTTCTGTATGTTGTTGACAATCCAAGTGATGATAATATCCATGAGGATATTGTAATTGTAGAACCAGATTTTAGGAAAGAGGTAGGAAATATATATATATATATATATATTTATGGAGTCATATGCATAGATTTAAATAAAATCTATGAGAATAAATAAAGTCATCAAAGGAGAGAGCATTAAAAGAGGAAAGGCAAGGGTAGAATCTCAAGGAAAGTTATTATATTTGAGGCTTAGGAAAAAGAAGGGCTAGCAAAGGAAGAAGTCCAAGAGCTAAAAGGAGAAACAGGAGAAAGCAATCAAAGGTAAAGGAATATCCAAAAAAAAAAGATGGTCAATAGTATCAAAGGCCTATAGGAGTCAAGAAAGAATGAAAAATCAAAAATCAAATAGCCTAGGTGATTATGAGGTCACCTTTTAGCATACAATTTTAGTACCATGGTAGGAAGAGATCCCAGATCGTGAGCAAACTACTAGAAAAGGAGGTCACTATCCACTCATTCAAGTTTTTCAGTGAATGAGAGGATAGAAATGACACTAACTGCAGAGGGCAACAAATAAGCAAAACAAAGAAGTTTTGTTTTGTTTTCATGATGTAGGAGATCTATTTATGTTTGATTACAAAGGGGGGAAATAACCAACAAATAAGAAGAAATCAAATATCTTTGAGAGAGGAGGGAAATTGAGAGACACAGGAGGGGTGAAATCAGAAGCACAGTAGAGACAGTCATAGAAAGATCAGATTATTCTCTTAGATTGTTGATGGGAGACAATTATGGGAACCATAAATAGTTAAAGATGGAAAGAAAGAAGTATGAAGGAATTCACACCCAGTGGCTTTGACATCAGTGAAATCAGAGGCAATATTGCCATTTGAGACTGAGGAGAAGCCATGAAATTAAGTTATTAAAAATTATTGGAAAGATTTAGAATAGCCATAGCATTTGGAATAACCAGAGAATTAATAAAGGATGATAGAGGTTTCATATTTAAAATATACAGAGAACCTTGTCAAATATATAAGAATATGAACCATTTACCAATTTACAAATGGTCAAAAGATTGAACAGTAGTTTTTGTATGAAGAAATCAAAACCATATGTAACTATATGAAAAAAATCTCAATCATTCTTGATTAGAGACATGCAAATCAAACAACTCTGAGGATATCATCTTATACCTATCAGATTGGCTAAAATGATAAAAAGGCAAAATGACAAATGTTGAAAGGGAAGTGGAGAAATGGAGACATTATAAACTGTTGGTAGAAGTGTGAACTGATCCAACCAGTTTGGAAAGAAATCTGAAATTATGCTGAAAGAGTTAAAAAAAATTGTATATACCTTTTGACCCAGCAACACTAATATTAGATTCATTTCCTAAGATGATCAGGGGAAAAGGAAAAGAACTTATACATTCTTATATATATACTTATACATTCTTATACATTCTAAGATATTTATAACAGCTCTCTTTGTGCCAGTAAAGAACTGGAAATTGAAGGAATGCCCTTCACTTGGAGAATAGCTAAACAAACTGTGGCATGTAATTGTGGTGGAATTACTGCTCAGGAAGAAATAACAAGCAGGTTAATTTTGGAAAAACATGGCAAGACATATATGAAATTAGGGAGAGTGAAATGAGTAGAATCAAAAGAACATTCTATACAGCGAAAGAAATATTGTTTGCAGAATGACTTGTATTTGACTACCTCCAGAGGAAAAAACTGGTAAATGGAATTAAGTAAGGCATAGTACTATATATACAGATATCATTTTGTCAAATGAAGCCTTCTCTAATGGGGAATTAGAAGGAAGAAGGGGTTTACCTTAGTATTTCAATGCGACAAACAGATAAATTTAAAATTTTTTTAAAGTAAGAAAGATTTAGAATAGTAAGGGAATTAACAAGAGATGAGTAAAAGTATTGCTGAACAGCAATGAGGTTTTAAAGTCATCCTGATGAGCACTATTTAGTCATTTTAACTAGACAGCAACAATGGTTTGACTAATTATACATAGAGGGGGGAAATCACTTACAATAAGTCCAAATGAAAGATTAACTACAGATAAATAAGTCTGAAACATCAAAGAAAAACTATTGAATTTCAATCATATAAAGCAATACTTTGGGAACTTGATCTATTACTTAGATGTCTTTTTTTTTTGGTGGAAGTTTGTTTGTTGGGACCGGTTGACCTGTTATTTCACTGGTACAGAATACTCTCAGTAAGTAAATCCCTTCCATTATTACAGATTTGCAACTCCTCTGGAACTTATAGTCTTAAAGAGTCAGCCTCCAGGCACACGAAGAAATGAAGAGATATGCCTTAGGTCATACAGCCAGTGTGTATTATTAGCAAGACTTGAATCCAAGTTTTCTTGACACTGGGCTGGCTTTCTCCATGGCATATGGTCATATGGAATATTTTAAATATGCTATAATTAAAATAGAAATACCAAATGATCTTAATAGCCATATGTGATCTCGTATTTTAAGTAGCCGTATAATAAATGTTATCACCTAAAAATATTTGGCAACATATAACTAGGCAATTTAAGCTACCCCTACCAGAGACATTTTAATGCTTGATGTCAATGAATATTGAGGTGAAGTTTTCTTTTTATCTGTTTCAGTGTCTGTTCTCTTTTCTCCTCTTCATACTATACCTCTTTCTCAAATTCTTCATACCTTATTGAAACCTAACTCTTTTTTCAAATTTACTGAAAGCTTTTTTTTTTATCTTCATTTCCCAAGGATGGAAGCAGATTCTTATATCTCATATTTGGAGGCAAGCTTGGTTATTATGTCACAGCATTCAATTTAAATATTTTTCCTGTTGTTCTTTCCATTTACATCATTGTTATTTCATGATAGGCAACGGACAGAGGGCTGGAATGGGAGTCAGGGAGTCTCATCTTTCTGAGTACAAATTTGTCCCAGATATTATCTCAGTGTGACCCTGGGCAAGTCATTGGACTTATTTGTCCCAGTTTTATTATCTATAAAAAAAGGAGCTAGAGAATGAAATGGAAGAGCAATCCAGTGACTTTGCCAAGAAAACCAAATGGGGTCACAGAGTCAGACATGACTGAAAAACAATTGAACGGAGTTATTTTTATGTTGTTTTCCTGGTTCTAATTACTTCATCTTATATCCTTTCGTGTAAGTCTTCCTATGCTTCACTGAATTTTTTATTTTCCCTTATATTCATATACCATAATTTGTTTACTTTGTTTCAAATATTTTTCTACTACAAAAAATACTGATAGAAATATTTTAGTGTATAGGGGACCTCCCATTTTTTAAAATCTTAATTGACTTTGTTTTCCTTCCACCTCCATTCAGTGCAACTCCTTTTATTTCAGAGAGGAAAGGGGAAAATGGGGAGATGTTTTTGTTTGTTTTTAACTTATCACTTGGAAATATCTATTTTAGATGCTTTTCTTTATGTGAGGTATGCACCACAGACATTTAGTTTAACTGGACACTAAGAATGTCCTGTCACAGTGAGAGTTAACAGCCAAGCAATTTTGAAGAGGCAATGCATTTCAAGTCAAATTGATCGTATTAATTGTTTTATTGAGCAACATTAATAGCATCTTGTTCCATTAAGTTCTGTAAGCAATATCTTTATTAATTACATTAATTGTGTAGCGGCATCCAAATCCATCAAGCAAATAATCCTATTTTACACATAGGTTTCATAGTAGGCTGTCAGTACACTCAGAGTGCATGGCTTTTACTATTCAGAACTTTCTCTGAGCTAGATCATTTCTTTAAGGAGGAAGCACGATATGGTACATGGAGTCCAATTCTTAGAACCGGACACACTGGATTTGAACAGTGGTTCTGTCTCTTACCCTTTATATGATCTTGAGCAAGTTATTCCTCCAGACCTCAATTTTTCTCATCTATAAAACAGGGAGTTCTCCACTTTTCAGAACTTCTAGCTCTCTCTTTCAATTCAAACACCATTTCTTTCATACAACCTTTCCCTCTATGTTGCTAGTGCCTTCTCCAAATTGCTTTACATTTACATATATATATATAATTTTATATATTATATAATAAGTATAAGTTACTATTTCATTATTCTCCTTATATACTCAATAATTATTACAGAACCTGCTACATAATAGCTATTTAGTAAACATTTGTAGAATTGAATTAAAGATTAAAGAGAAAAATGAAAGTCATCCCCCACTGACAGGTTTGGGAACTTGACATTCCTCCACTAGCTAAAGAGGAGTCCCACAAGTTTCAGAACAAAGGAATGATAAGATGAACACGGTGTCTGAGCACCTATGACCTAGCAGTAGCTCGGTGCATGTCAGATTGGATGCTGGAAGATACTAGAAACCATGAGACCAGTGAGAAGTCTTTCTTAAGAGTCCAAATGTGAGACAAGATCAGTCAGCTATTTAACATGCATTTATCAAGAATTTAATATTTGCTAAGTACTACCCAAGGCACTGGGGATACAAGAAGAGGCAAAAAGATAATCCCTTTCTTGAGAAACTCACACTCTAATGAAAGATTAAAATGATAACAATGGAAAAAAGAGGGTGGGTATGTATAGACTGGGAGCTCCTTGAAAGCAGGGACTAGTTCTTGTCTTTCTTTATATCCCTGATTTAGAATAGTGCCTGGTTCTTTATATGAGCTTAAGCGATGCATGCCAGTTCAATCAGTCTTGGTGAATTGTTAGATATAGGAAAGGTCACAAAAAATGAACTGTTAAAGGCCCTTCCAGCTAATAGCTAGAGTTTTATAGGCAAGTATTCTGTATAAAATCCAAAAATAACACAGAAATACAATGTCACTGCCAAAAAGCAGTACATATATTGGTAACAGAGTCCCTTAATAAATCTCTTGACAGTTGAAGCCATCTCATGGTCTTCATTTCACCATTATAATGGAAGTAGGAACAAAAAACTCTATAATCTGAATGTAAAGACCTTGATTTCTATTCAGTGATAGTTCTTTCAGTAATTTGAGGTCTGTGTAGTTGTGAGGAATGCAGGGAAGAGAAGGGTAATTGGGGCTCATTTGTTATTCTCGACATCCTCTCAATATCCTTTATTATTATATATTGATGACTTAGCACTCAAAGAATGAACACACTCAAGAAATCAATAAGTTCTTCCCTGCCTTCCCCCATCTGCTGAACTGAACAGGAGTACATTTCAGATTTTAAACTCCAATACTTTTTCAATAAAAAACAGTAATGGTTAAGATCATCAAAGAAAATGTACATCTTCTGTGGGGCATACTTTGGTTGCCCATTCTGGTTCATCTACCATTTTTTGCTCTTGTGTAAATTGTTATCCAGAAAATAAGTCACCCAGCAGAGCTGTAACTAGAAATTTTTACAAGGCAAAATAATTATCTCAATTTTGATAAAGGCAGAAGCTCCTCAGAAGATAGTAATTTCTTAGCTAAACTAACCCAAGGCAAATATATATGTATATGTGTGTGTGTGTGTGTGTGTGTGTGTGTGTTCTAGAAGGCAGAGATGAGGAAAGCGTGTGAGTCAAGTCCTGAAGTCTATGCAAACATATAGAAGTGACAGATGAAAATGCCAAGAATTGGAAACAACCAAGTAAGCAAGTTGGTCCGGATCATTTTGCTGGATAATTATCACTAAGAAAATCTTGTGAAATAAACTTAGAAGGATAAGCTAAAGTTAAATTGTGAGAGGCTTTAAATATCAAGTTTGTAGTTTATCCAAAAGGTAATAATAGTCACTAAAGTTCCTGAAATAGAAGAGAAGAATTAGAGAAAGGAAATAAGCATCTACATTGTGCCCGTCACTATTAATCTATCCTCACAATGACCCTTCAAGGTAGGTGCTGTGATTGTTCATTTTACAGATAAGGAAAATGAGGCAATCAGATGTTAAATGATTTGCTCAGGGTCACACAGTTAGAAAATGTCTGAGGTCATATTTGAATTCAGATCTTCCTGACTCCAGGCCAAGTACTTTACCTACCATACCACCTATCTGCCTGACAAAGAAGTAAAAGATATGTGTGGTCATACTTGTGCTTGAGGAAGGTTATTTCAGCTATCATAAAACTAGACAAGCAGATAAACTACACTTTTAATTTGTAGGCTTGCAATATTGCAAGCAAATGGAAATGAAAGATATGAATGGCTGGTAACTGAGGAAAGAGAAAGAAGAAAACATGTGAGAGATTTTGTAGAGATAAAATCTATAAGACAAGAAATATAAAATATGGGAAGTGAGAGAGGAAAAATTTGAAGCTAAGGTTAAAGTTTAAAGCTTCAATAATTGTAAGTAAAGTGGTGACTTCCATAGAAAGTGAGACTCTTGGAGGATGGATAATAGGTTTAGGAGAAGAGAAAGTAAATTTCATTTTGGTCACATTTTGTTTGAGATATCTATAGATTATCCATTTCAGAATATTCAATAGGAAGCTGATAATGCAAGATCAGAACTTAAGAGAGAAATTACAAGTGATTATATAGATGTCAGATAGAGCCATGTAAGTATCTGAATTATCCCTAAAAGTCAGATCCTCATTCATTCATCAAACATTTATTATCTACCATGTAAAAAACAATGGCGCACTGATAAGACTCTGATGAGTTATGTTTGCTTTTGCCATAGAGCTTACCATAGAGAAAGAGATGAGACACAAACACACACACACAAAAAAAAATAATACTACTCAGTATTGCATGAAAGGTCCATTATAGAAAATAAGAAAGTAAACAATATGTCAGGTCTGAGGGGAAAGGTTAAAAGGAATTCTCAGATACTTTGGGTCAAATTACTTTACCTCCTTGACCTCAGTTTCTTCATTAGCAAAATAAGACAGTTGGACTAGATGGCCTTTGAGGTCACTGTCAGGTCTAGATCTATGATCCCATTAACTTTGATGTCTAAAAGATGATTGATTGAACCACTAGACAATTATGAGTGTTTCATGGCATCACAGTGACTCAAAGAGAGTTCTATAGATCTACTTGCCAGGGATTCTGGAAACAAATGTGTTCTTAAGCCCTCTTGGAAGTGATCTTTCAGAAATCACAGTCAGTGCCTAATTCTTTACTTTGTACACAATGTGAGTTAAAGAATGTGGGTAGCAAATTGAACATGATTGGCACAGGACCTACCTGTGGGCAATTAATAAATGTTCATTGTTGGGTGAATTAATTATATGATGGGCTCATGTCCTAAGAGGCTACTGACCTTTTGTTGGTCATAGAGCACAAGTTTCAACACACATGCTCTCATGAAATTTCTTACAAAGTTTTGGTGAATTTTTTTAATGAAGATAAAGCAACTTCCATAGACAGAAACTAAAAGAGAAATAAATTTGATAGCATATTGTACCTTTTACTACCTTTTTGCTGTTCAAAAGGGGAGAGAGTTGTTCCTGAACAGCAACACCACCACATTAAGAAAGCAATTTTAAGAGAAAAAATAACAACTGGCAGCATAGGTATGGAGCCCCAAATATCCTTTCAACTGCATAAGCAACACATGGTTGGTGGCTCGGACTTGCAGCAGAATGCACACTCTGATCAAAAATTTAGAGCCTTTCAGACTTCAAACTTAAATAGAGTTCTTAGACAAAGAATTGGCATGGTAGTAATAGGAGACTGCCTCTTTGCCAATGGGATAGAATGTACCATTAAAATGAGGGTATTCTCTGAATTGCCTAATAAGAAATAAGCAATGAGGGACAATGAGTTGGGAGATTTCATTCTAACCATGTGATTTATGAGTGTCTGGAAATCAGAAGGAATGCAAGTCTCTGAATCAATTAAGCCCCAGCATATATGCATCCCAGGGTTTCACCAATGCAATCTTTCACTGAAGGACTTGGAGAAAGATGAAATTTAAGGTACACGGAGGAGAGGTAGTCATCCTTACCTCCAAGAAGTCTAAGTAGATTGCTAATAAATAATTATTTTTCTTGTTAAATTAAATAGAGATGTCCCACATCTAAATCTCTGAGAATCATACCCAAACCATTTTGCCAATTGAAAAGAGAAATATATCTCCTGCTTTCAATTCATTCTCCCTATTCATGAGTATATGAATATTTCCCTATCACTCACTTTTGGAAGATATTTGTCTTTGATCCATATGCTGTTGTGTTTTTCATTGTTTACCTAAGTGTTCACAGTGTGTCTCCTGGAATCTGAGACTAATCTCTTGTAGGCACAATTAAGAACAGGTGGTTAAGAACTTGGAGGCAATATTTGCATAAAATGATCATTTTCTCTTGACACTATGGGTTTTTTCCCCTCTTCCTTTTAATAGCTTTTCAATTGTCAAGACTCCCTAGCCTTCGGCAGAAGATAACAAAAAATAAGACTTTGTTTAGTCCACCTAAAAGCTAAAATATAAACTCATAATTCAGACAATGAAGGGATAAAATGAAGCAACAGGGTTATGTAGATGTTCTTAGATATTTGGAATAAAGATGCTCTATGAATACTAAGCTAAATAAGGCTACATTCATCTGCTATTACAAATTCCAGCAAGCTAAATCATCTAAAACAGAATCTCAAGCAGGAAAATAAACAAAGCAACTAAGTAACCAAGAAAATGGCTCTTCCAAAGAATGCATTTCCCTGTGAAATGGAGTGATATAGCATCATCTCCCAAGCTGGAGTTTACTTAGTGTTCTGTATAAAATTCATGCTGATGGTTTAATAAATCTTGTTTATCTTTCTTCTCTTCACATCCTTCTGTTCTATCCTTATTGGTGTACAGTTGTTTCTCAATCGGGTCTGATTTTTCATAACCTCATTTGGAATTTTCTTGGTAAAGATCCTGGAGTACTTTGCCATTTCCTTCTCCACTGAGGCAAGTAGGCTAAAATGATTTGTCCAGGCTTGCACAGCTAGTAAGTGTCTGAGGCCAGAGTTGACCTCAGGAAGACAAGTATCCCTGTCTCTAGGCCCAGCACTCTATCTACTGTACTATCTAATTACACTTCTTCCATCCTAAGTTACAGCAAAAGTGACATTTGACACAGAAGAAATAGAAGAATCAACTGGAAAATTACAAGCATCTGGGACCATTTAGCATAAGGGCAGATGGCTCTTTTATACAGGTTAATAGAAATAACTCACATAACTAGGACTTTAAGAACAATAGAGTTTTCACTACAACTTTGTAAGATTGGACAAGTATAATGGGGAAAGACTGGGGGAGATGCACATAGAGAGTATTATACAAAACATTGCTATCCTCACTTTTGAGGAAATGGACCAGAAGTATCAAGAGCTAGCAAGTATTGGAATCAATATTTTAATTCTGATCTCCTAAATCCAATTAGAAAGATTTCTATTATTTTATAATGTTAGTGATAGTTGTAATCTTGAGGATTATTCTGACTAAGGTAAAGACAACAGACATCAAATCATCTGGAAAACAAAAGATGGTAAAGTCTCCTATCAGTGGCTCATAGGTCAATTTTTGTAAGCTTACAATGACTATAATCAGAGGATCATAGAATCATTGATTTAGTTCTGAAAAGCATCTCAGATGTCATCTAGGATTCAAAACCCAGATCCAGCTTTCCACTAAACCATATTATTTCTATACAACTGTTTAAGGTAAATAGTGCACATATGACACCTACCTTATGTCTAAGGTATCAGTCTCGAAGAATAATAGAACATATTTATATAGTATTTAAATTTTGCAAAATGCAATTTATATATATATATGTGTGTGCATATATATATATATATATACATCCACATATATACATGCATGCATACTTATGCAGCCTGGTGGTATGGTAGATATAGCACTGGGCTTGGAATCAGGAAGATTCATTTTTCTGAGTTCAAATCCAGCCAGACACTGACAAGTTGTGTGACATTGGTTAAGTCACTTAACCTTATTTGTTCCTCTTCATTAAAATGAGCTAGAGAATAAATAACTTATTCCTCCAGTATTTTTGCCCCGAAAAGTCTAAAATGGTATCAGGAATGACTAAAAATGTTTGAACAATAGCTACATATATATATATATGTACATATATATTTCATTTATTCTTCACAGTGATACGAAGTAAATGCTATTATCTTCATTATACAATTAAATAAACAGATTTAAAGAAATTATATGATTTACTTGGGGCTGTATAGCTAGTAAGTATCCACAGTGAGACATGAACTCAGGTCTTGATCATTCCAAGTATCAAGGTTCTATCTACTATGTCATGCTATCTCCTTGAGAGAAAATGGCACAATGAGTCACCTAGGCAATAAGAGTAAGAACCAAGACTAGAACCCAGGTCCATTGACTTCCATTGACTCCAAGTCTCATGTTCTTTACACTATAATAGATTATTTTTCAGTAGGGGAGGGAGCTCCAGTCCTGTCCAAATCTCTGTGACCCCATTTGGAATTTTCTTGGCAAAGGTACTGGAGTGATTTATCATTTCCTTCTCCACCTCATTTTACAGACAATAAAACTGAGGTAAACAAAGTTAAGTGATTTGACCAGAGTCAAATTAAGTGTCTGAGGATGAATTTGAGCTCATGAAGATGGGTCTTCCTGATTCTAAACCCAGTGCTCTATGTAGTGTTCTACCTAGCTGCCCCATAATATATCACATATTATTAAAAGGATTAATAAGATATCATCTATTAAAATATCTAAATACACATATGTAGGAAGGATCTATGATTCAGTAAGTATAAGAAACTTCTTCCATGGGGAAAGATCCATAACAATCATAACTTAACAGTTAAATTAGAGGGATATTCCAGAGTCCATAGAAAGTTATTAATGTGGCATCGGATCATAGAATCACAGATTTGAGAGTCAAAAGTGATCTCATTAACTACTTAGTTCAACTTACACACAAAATGAAACCTTATACTAACAAGTACAGCCATCCCTCACTATATCATGGCATGGAATCACGAAATCGAGTTCAATCAATTATAAACATATATTTAGAATATCTACTATACACCAAGGACTGTGTCAAGTGCTGGGTTACAAAATGAGGCAAAAAAAAATAGTTCCAATCCTCACGAAACTCACAGTCTAATGGCTGTGAATTCAAATTTAGTTTAGGTACTTACTAGCTGTGTAACTATTGGAAAATCACTTAATTCCTTTCTACCTCAGTTTCATCATCTGTAAAATGGGGATAATAATAGTTACCCCATAGGAGGATTGCACAACTAGTAAGAGCCTGAAGTCATATTTGAACTCAGGTCTGTCTGACTCCACGATCAGTGTTCTGTTCACTGAGCAACCTAGCTTTCTCCTTCATTAAGAATCTATTATGCATAAATCTCTATGCTAGGTTCTGTAAATACAAAAACAAAAATGAAAGGCCTCAGGGAGCTTACACTCTCTTGCAGAAACTATAACAAGTACAAAAAGAAATAGATACAAAATATGTACACAGTAATTGGAGAGGGGAGGAGTATAGGACTGGCGTCAGTGAGTAAAATTGGAAAGGACCTTGTATAAGAAGTAGTAACTGAATTAAAGTTTCCAAAGAGGTTGGAATTCCAAGAGGTGAGAATGAAGAGGTAAGAGACTGAAGGGAAGTAGGAGATACAAGATCAAAAGATGTTTATAAGAATATAAATTTTAAAATATAAATGTATAAGAATATAAATTACAAGTAAGCCAGTTTGTCTGAAATGAAGTGTTTGACAGGGAACAATGTGAAATAAATCTGCTGGGGGGAGGAGGGAGGCTAGCATCATATTTTAAAGGGTTTAAAATGCCCAAAAGAGAAGTTTATAACTTACGCTAGAGTAAACACAGTCACTGATACTTCTTGAGCTGTGGAATGAATTAGTCAAACTTGTGCTTTAGGAATACCAATTTAGCAACAAAGTGAACCCATTGGATTGTGAACTCCTTGAAGGCAGCAACTATCTTTCGTTTTTGGATTTGTATTCTCAGTTCTAAGCATAGTGCCTGGAACATTCAAGGACTTAATATTTATTAACTATTGGCTATGAAGGTAAGGTTGGAAAGAGGAAAGACTATAACCAGGGATATCAATTAAGAAATCATTGCAATTATTTACGTGAGAGGGGGGCAGCTAGGTGGTTCAATAAATTGAAAACCAGGGCCAGAGACAAGAGGTCATAGGTTCAAAACTGACTACAAACACTTCCTAAACTGTTTGATCCTGGGCAAATCACATAACTCCCGTTTCTTAGCCCTTCACACTCTTCTGCCTTGGAACCAATACATAATATTGATTCTAAGATGAAAGGTAACCAGTTGTTTTTTTTAAATAGTCCAGGTGAGACGTAATGAAGGACTATATTAAAGTGGTGAATACAAATAGAAAGAAAGATGTAAATATAAGAGATAATGTATACTTAAGATCATTAAAATTTGGTCACTGAGTGGACTTAGAGGTAATTGTCAAGAAAAGATTAGAAACAGGTGAGACTAAGGTATGAATTTGTTTGAATAGAAGAATGATGTTTCCCTCAAAAAAGATGTGAGGTTTCTAAGCAAACATAATGTACAGTTTGGGACATATTCAATTTGAGGTGCTAGTGAAATATCTAGGCAAAAAGATCTAACAGTCAGTTAGTTATATTGTAAACTTACTATTTAGCAAGTAAGTTAAGTGTATGAGTATATGTTTATGGAGGCAATTTACTCTCCCTTTTGGTATCCTTGTCATTGCAATTAATTTACATTTGTTAATCTTCTCACAGCTATCTCACATCTATGAGACTGGCTACATAGGGGCAGAGTCAAGAGGGAGGCATAGAGGCAGGGAAAGTTCAAACCTCTGAAAACCCTTCCTTACCAATTACAAACTAAATGCTCCTATGGAACTGAAAATTAAACCTAACAGTAAGACAGAGTCAAGGAACCCTCCTGCTGGACTCAACTTAAAAGGTACGCCCCCCCCCAAAAGCCAGAATTCAAGAACACTCAGGTTTAAGGGGAAGGAAGGAGGAAGGTCCCAGGACCCCTCCCCCACCTAAAGAGCTGAGCTTCCAGTGGTAGCTGGAACCTCTGGGCTGACAAAGTTGCTGGTCTGGAGGGAATACCTTGTGGGCAAAACTGTGCCAGGATCAGAGCATCGAACATAGGTGGTGGGGAAGAAGTTGGAGAAGAAGCCCAGAGCAGGCAGTCTAGTTTCAGCAGCAGAAACACTCCATATCCCCCCCCCCTCATTTCACAAGGTTTTGGCCTCAGGGCACATCCAGCTCAGCAAGTTCAAACAAGCTGGACTTAATCTCATCAAAGCCTTCAGAGGGCAGGGAAGCTCAAGCTCCAACACCCCTCCCCTAAACATTGTGCTGAGAGGTTTGCTGACTAAGCTCCAAGGGGGAAGGCTGACAGAAAAGCCCAAAACTACAGATCCAAAACATAATAAGAGGAGAAAGAATGCAGGCAGCAACAGGGGTAAATATGAGCAAATGACAGAAAAAGAAAAAAGAAATTACAATCAACAGCTTCTATCCAGGCAATGAACAAAGAGCAAATTTAACAAAGAAGGATGAAGAATCGCCAAGCAAAAACACAGAAACTCCAGCAAATTAGACACACACTTTGGAAGAACTCAAAATACAATTAAAAACACAATTAAGAGAGGCTGAAGAAAATTGGGGAAAGAATGTAAAAACTTCATCTGGAAACAGAGGCACTTGAACTAAAAAAAAATAAAATAGTGTCTTGAAAGCCAAAATTAATCAGCTTGAAAATGAAGCAAAGGAGACAAAAGATGAGGCAAAGAAAATAAAAGATGAGGCAAAGAAAATGAAAGATGAGGCAAAGAAGATGAAAGATGACCTCCAATGAAAATCAGACCAGAAGGAGAAGGATGACCAAAATGCCAGGGATGAAATCCAGTCTTTAAAAAATCAAAATACAACAATTAGAAGCAAGCGACTTCACAAGGCAGCTGGAAGCTATAAAACAAAATCAAAAGAATGATAAAATTGAAGGAAATATGAAGCACCTCATTCAAAAAATAGAAGACTTAGAAAATTGTTCCAGGAGAGACAAGTTAAGAATCATTGATCTACCAGAAGACCATGACAAAAGAAAAAGCATGGACATCATACTTCAGGAAATTATCCAAGAAAATTGCCCTGATATTCTAGAACAAGAGGGAAAAGTAGAGATTGAAAGAATCCACAGATCAACTCCTGTACTTAATCTCCAACTGACAACACCCAGGAATATTATAGCCAAATTCAAGAACTATCATACTAAGGAAAAATATTACAAGCTGCTAAGAAGAAGTCATTCAGATACCAAGGAACTACAGTGAGGATAACACAGGATCTGGCTGCATCTACACTGAAGGACCAAAAGGCATGGAATATAATATTCCTGAAAGCAAGGGAACTAGTTCTACAACTAAGAATCAACTACCCAGCAAAACTAACTATATTATTACAAGGGAAAGTATGGTCATTTAACAAAATAGAATTCTAAGCATTTGTAAAGAAAAGACCAGACCTGAACAGAAAATTTGATGCCCAAACACAGAACTCAAGAGAATCATCAAAAGTTAATTAAGAAAGGAGGAAAAAAGAAAAACAAAACAAAAAAATCCAACTTTTTTTAAGAGACCCAATAAGATAAAATTATATGTAATCCTATGAGAAAAGAGGACATTGGTAATTCTTAAAACTTGTTATTATCACCTGGGTAGCTAGAAGAATTATACTTAGAGAGAACAGTGACAAACTGTATTGGATGAAATGCCAAGACATAAATATGTATATAGATACATGTATGCATAAATATATATGTATAAATATACATATATGTACAATTAGAGCTAAAAAGAGGTTAATACTAAAAGAAATGGGAAAAGAAACAAAATAGGGTAAATTTATATGTCACAAAAAAAGCACATACATTGGAAGGGTAAAGAGGTTAGAGATAGGAAATATTCAATTCTTAAGAGCATTGAAATTGACTCAAAGAGGGAAGAGCAATCAAAAACATTGGGGCAGAGAATTGATTTGCGCTTATTGGGAAATAGAAGGGTAACAAGCAAACTGGTGGGGAAGGAACCTACACAAGGGATGGAGAGAGTGGGGGTAGTTTAAAAAGACTGTAAAGAAAATAAGAGGGGAATAATAAGTGAGAGGGGTAGGAATGGAAGTAAAATAAGGGTCGGGATTAGAGGGATTGACTAAAAACAAAACATTGATGTAGAAGGTAATAGTTAAAGAAGAAAAGGCAGGACTAGGAGTGGAAATCAAAATTCTGGGAAATACAAAGTTGGTAATCATAACTCTCAATGTGAATGGAATGAACTCACCCATAAAATGCAAGTGAATAGGAGAGTGGATTAGAAACCAAAACCCTACCATATGCTATCTACAAGAAACACACATGGGGAAGGTAGACACGCATAGGGTAAAAGTAAGAGGATGGAGCCAAATCTATTGGGCATCGACTGAAAAAAGAAGGCAGGAGTTGCAATCGTGATATCTGACAAAGCCAAAGTAAAAATAGATCTAGTCAAAAGAGATAGGGAAAGTAACTACATCCTGATAAAAGGCAATATAGACAATGTGGAAATATCAGTACTCAACATCTATGCACCAAATGGCATAGCATCCAAATTTCTAAAGGAGAAACTAGTGGAGCTCAAGGATGAAATAGAAAAACTATACTAGTGGGAGACCTGAAGCTTCCCCTATCAGAACTAGATAAATCAAACCAAAAATAAGTGAGAAAGAAGTAAGATAAGTGAATTAAATCTTAGAAAAATTAGAGTTAGTAGACATGTGGAGAAAAATAAATAGGGACAAAAAAGGAATACACCTTCTTTTCAACAGCAAATGGTACATTCACAAAAACTGACCACGTACTATGGCATAAAAACATTGCAAACAAGTGAAAAAGAGCAGAAATAATAAATGCTACCTTCTCAGACCACAATGCAAGGAAAATAATAATTAGTAAGGGTACATGGAGAGAGAAATGAAAAAATTCATTGGAAATTAAACAATACAACACTCCAAAATCAATTAGTTAAAGAATAAATCATAGAAACAATAATTTCATTGAAGAAAATGACAATGATGAGACATCCTTTCAAAATCTATGGAATGCAGCCAAAGCAGTTCTCAGGGGGAAATTTATATCCTTGAGTTAATATATTAACAAATTAGGGAGGGCAGAGGTAAATGAATTGGGCATGCAAATTAAAAAACTAGAAAGTGAACAAATTAAAAATCCTCAGATGAAGAATAAATTAGAGATGCTAAAAATCAAAGGAGAAATTAATAAAATTGAAAGTCAAAGAACTATTGATTTAATAAATAAGACTAGAAGCTGGTACCTTGAAAGAACAAATAAAATAGACAAAGTACTGGTCAATCTAATAAAAAATAAAGGAAAGAAGAAAATCCAAATTGACAGTATCCAAAATGAAAAGGGAAACCTCACCTCTAATGAAGAGGAAATTAAGGAAATCATTAAAAATTATTATGTCCAATTATATGGCAATAAACATGGCAATCTAGGTTATATGGATGAATATTTACAAAAATATAAATTGCCTAGACTAACAGAGGAAGAAATAGACTACCTAAACAACCCCATACCAGAAAAAGAAATTGAACAAGCCATCAAAGAACTCCCTAAGAAAAAATCCCCAGGATCAGATGGATTCACAAATGAATTCTATCAAACATTCAAAGAACAAGTAATCCCAATATTATACAAACTATTTGACATAATAAGCAAAGAAGGATGTTCTACCAAATTCCTTTTACAACACAATTATGGTACTGATTCCAAAGGCAGGCAGTTCAAAAGCAGAGAAAGAAAACTACAGACCAATCTCCTTAATGAATATCATGCAAAAATCTTAAATAAGATACGAGCAAAAAAAAAACAGAAAGTGATTATGAGGGTTATTCACTATGATCAGGTAGGATTTATACCAGAAATGCAAGGATAGCTCAATATTAGGAAAAGCATCCACATAATTGACCATATTAATCAGCAAACTGACAAAAATCACATGATTATCTCAATACATACAGAAAAAGCCTTTGACAAAATACAACACTCATTCCTATTGAAAACACTAGAAAGCATAGGAATAGAAGGGCCTTTCCTAAAAATAATAAACACTATATATCTAAAACCATCAGCAAACATCATCTGCAATGGGGATAAAGTAGAAGATATCCAAATAAGATCAGGCGTGAAACAGGGATGCCCATTATCATCTTTATTATTTAACATTGTACTAGAAACACTAGCTGTAGCAATTAAAGAAGAAAAAGAAATTGAAGGTATTAAAATAGGCAAAGAGGAGACCAAGCTATCACTCTTTGCAGATGATATGATGGTCTACTTAAAGAATTCTAGAGAATCAACCAAAAAGTTAGTGGAAATAATCAACAACTTTAGCAAAGTTGCAGAATACAAAATAAACCCACATAAGTCATCAGCATTTCTATATAATTCCAACACATCTCAGCAGCAAGAATTAGAAAGAGAAATTCCATTTAAAATCACCCTAGACAATATAAAATACTTAGGAATCTATGTGCTGAAACCAACATAGGAACTATATGAACACAACTACAAAACACTCTCCACATAATTAAAACTAGATCTCAACTATTGGAAAAACATCAATTACTCATGGGTAGGATGAGCTAACATAATAAAAATTACAATCCTACCCAAATTAATTTACTTATTTAGTGTCATACCCATTGAACTACCAAAAAGACTTTTTTACTGAATTAGAAAAAACCATAACAAAGTTCCACAAAAAGATAAAGGATATATAGGGAAATCGTGGGGAAAAAAATGTGAAGGAAGGTAGTCTTGCAGTCCCAGATCTCAAACTATACTATAAAGCAGTGGTCATCAAAACAATATGGTACTGGCTAAGAGACAGAAAGGAAGATCAGTGGAATAGACTTGGGGTAAGTGACCTCAGCAAGATAGTCTATGATAAGCCCAAAGATCCCAGCTACTGGGACCTAAATCCACTATTTAATAAAAACTGCTGGGAAAATTGGAAGACAGTATGGGAGAGATTAGGTTTAGATCATCTCACACCCTACACCAAGATAAACTCAGAATGGGTGAATGACCTGATTATAAAGAAGTAAACTATAAGTAAATTAAGTGAACACAGAATAATATACATGCCACATCTTTGGGAAAGGAAAGATTTTTAAATCAAACAAGAGCTAGAAGAAATCACAAAACGTAAAATAAATAATTTTGATTTTATCTAATTAAAAAGGGTTTGTACAAACAAAACCAATGCAAACAAAATTATAATGAAAGTAACAAATTGGGAAAAAATCTTCTTAACAAAAACCTCTGACAAAGGTCTAATTACTCAGATTTATAAAGAGCTAAATCAATTGTACAAAAAAATCAAGCCATTCTCCAATTGATAAATGGGCAAGGGACATGAATACGCAATTTTCAGTTAAATCAAAACTATTAATAAGCACATGAAAAAAGTGTTCTAAATCTCTTATAATCAGAGAAATGCAAATCAAAACAACTCTGAGGTATCACCTCACACATAGCAGATTGGCTAACATGACATCAACGGAAAGTAATGAATGTTGGAGGGGATGTGGCAAAGTCAGGACATTAATGCATTGCTGGTGTAGTTGTGAATTGATCCAACCATTCTGGAGGGCAATTTGGAACTATGCCCAAAGGGCGCTAAAAGATTGCCTGCCCCTTTGATCCAGCCATAGCACTGGTGGGTTTGTACCCCAAAGAGACAATAAGGAAAAATACTTGTATAAGAATATTCATAGCTGTGCTATTTGTGGTAGCAAAAAATTGGAAAATGAGGGAATGCCCTTCAATTAGGGAATGGATGAACAAATTGTGGTATATGTTGGTGATGGAATACTATTATGCTCAAAGGAATAATAAAGTGGAGGAATTCCATGGGAACAGGAATGACATCCAGGAATTGATGCAGAGCGAAAGGAGCAGAACCAGGAAAACATTGTACACAGAGACGGATACACTATGGTACAATCTAATATAATGGACTTCTCCATTAGTAGCAATGCAGTGATCCTGAACAACTTGGAGGGATCTATGAAAAAGAACACTATCCTTATTCAGAGGAAAAATTGTGGGAGTAGAAACACAGAAGAAAAACAACTGCTTGATTACATGGGTTGAAGGGATATGATTGGGGATATAGACTCTAAATGAACATTCTAGTGCAAACATCAACAACATGGAAATAGGTTTTGATCAAGAACACATGTAATACCCAGTAGAATTGCGCATCAGCTATGGGAAGGGTGGAGAAAGGGATGGGAGGGAAGGAATATGATTCTTGTAACCAAGGAATAATGTTCTAAATTGACTAAATAAATTAATTAATTTTTCAAAAAAGACTGGCTAAAATGATAAAAGGGCTAAATGACAAATGTTGGAGGGGATGTAGAAAAATGGAGACACTAACACCCTGTGTTAGTGGTAGAACTGTGAACTGATCCAACCATTTTGGAGAACAATCTGGAATTATGCTGAAAATTTTATAAGGTTGTGTATAGCTTTTGACCTAGCAATGCCTCTATTAGGTTTATTTCCTAAGGTGATCAGGGGAAAAAAGAAAAGAACCTATATGTTCTAAAAATATTTATAGCTGTTCTCTTTGTAGTAGCCAAGAACCGGAAATTAAAGAGATACCCATAAACCAGGGAATGGCTAAATAAGTTGTGGCATATGATGGGGATGGAATACTATTATGATCTAAGAAATGATGAACAGAGTAGTTATGAAAAAACAGGAAAAACATACATGAAGTTATGAAGAACAACATTAGCATAACTAAGAGAACATTATATACAACAACAGAAATACTGTTTTAAAAATGACTTAGGCATGACCACTTACAGGGAAAGAACTGAAACATAGATATAAGGAAAACATAGTTTTACACATACATGTGTCCTTTTTGTAAAAAGATGTCTTGCTAAAGGGTGAAGGAGAGAGAGGGAGGGAGTTTACTGGGTATTTTAATATAACAAAATTTTAAATAACTACATTTAAATAAATACATTTTAAAATATTTTTTAAAATAAATTGGTTGAAGTTTTTCCAAAAAAAAAAATATGGTAATCTTTCTCAATGTCCTTTCCTTCATCCATATCCTATTTTTGGCATTGAGAGCTTGTTTAAATAGTTCAGATAGGACTCATTTTAATTGCAGATAAGTACTAGAGATATTATTGTCCTCATTTTACAGATGGGGGAAATGAGGTAACAATTCACAGCAACTTGCATTTATTTATCACTTTATGGTCAATATACCTTATAGCTATATTGCTTATAGCAATCAACTATGTAAGGTAAATAGTGCAAGTATTAACATCCCATTTTATACATGAAGAAAGCTAGCTGGTGGCACAACGGACAGAGCACTGCCCCTGAAATCAGGAAGAATTGAGTTCAGATCTGACTTCAGACCCTGGCAAATCACAGCACCTGTTTGCCTCAGTTTCCTCATCTGTAAAATAATACAGTACCTATTTGCAGATGGTGATCAAATAAGATAATAAGTGTAAAGCATTTATCACACATTCAGTAGGCGCTATTTAAATGCTAATTCCCTTCTCCTTAAAAAAAGCTTGCCCACAGTCCAATAGCTAGGAATTGTTGAAGCAAAAACTCAAACTGTTCTGACACCTGATCCAGTGGCATTGCCACTTTCCCAAATCCCTCACATACTCTCTCCCCACCTATTCCCAACTTTTCCCATTTGTCTATCTTTCTCTCATCCATGCACCTACACCATCTACCCTATAATAAGCTCATGAATTTCTAGGTAATGCAAAGGATGTAATCCTTAAGAAAAAAGCAAGTGGCATTTATAGGAAATTTTCAGACAGTTCTACCCAAGTCTCTCTGGCTGAATTGCAAGCCTGGGCTGGTAAACTAAAAATCTATCTCAGATAATTGACATTTATTTGATTGAAACAGCAGGGTGCCCTCCATCACCATGGGAGGAGACCATATGGAAGAACAGTATGAGTGGAGATAATGTTTGTCTACTGAGTGTGTCAATGTGTTTAGAGATTATTCACAGGACTCTGGGGATTCTAGTATGATAATGCTGCAGCCAAATTAGAACCAGATTAATTGCTCTAATCTAATGGAAAGACAATGTTTATCAAATTATTGCTCTTTTCACCACATGATATTGCAGTGTCGTTTTTCTTTGGGTTTCGGGGTGAAAATGAAAAGACTTTTGTAGCACATCTGCCCAAAAGTTATGGGATAGTGCTTTTCCAATTATACATAAGACTTCAGGACCATTGATAATTCTGAGAAGAAATCAATAAAAGTAAAGGATATGCCTTGGTTAAACCTGCCAAAAGTCCTCTGATGTCCATTCATATTTTGATCATATGATTAAAAACAATTGACTTGTTGCATATTTGAGAACTTTTGTGTACTGCTTGGTGACTTCTTTGACTAACTTCTCCACCATCCCCAAGTCAGGTACCTTCTAACTCCTTCATCATCCACTTTTCAGTCTCCTATTGTATGTTATATTCCATCAATAGATTTTAAGTTCATTGCAGTCAGGAACTGCCTTGTTTCCCATTTGCATAGTAAAAGTTTGTTGATTATTGACTATATAAGGCCCCCCTTTAAAAAATCAGTATTTTTGCCATAATTGGCATTGAGAAATAAAATTCTAAATTTTTAAATTTTCCCAGTATCCCAGCCCACATGTCTGAGGTTAGTCATACATCCATGGCAATAACCCTCTGAAAGTTTATGCAAGAGAAAAACATTCATCCTTTTCTTGTCTGGAGAGAATAATAACACTCTGATCCACCTTTTGCCAACTCTCAATCTCATTATTTATTTGCCTCTTTGGAAGTCTTCCTGAGGTGAGAAAACAACCTGTCCCACAAACCTACATCACTTTCTCTTATGCTTCTTAGAGAAAGAGAGAATGAAACATCAAAGCTATCATTCATGCAGAAAACTATCAGCTAGCTTTCAGACAACAATTCTCAGTTAAAACTCAAGCAAGCTCAGTTTTGGTGGAGAATTGGGAAGGCAGAAGGAGGAAGAATTCCCTAGCCTCCACCAGTGTCTCAAAGGGAATTATAGTGCCCTTTAGAATCAAGAGGGGGAAATGAAGTAAAATTATTTCTATTTTTGCTTTTGTGTTCAATCTGCCTCTTTTTTAAAAACCACCAAGCAAAAGTCACTCAGATATCTTCAAAAGCTATGGGGAGATAACTTCCAGTCTTCATTGGGAGAATAGTCTAGGATTTCAACCCACTGCTTTTTCTTTTTGATAGATTTTTATTGGGATTAAAACTAGAAAATAGGTCTACCCCTGATCTGGGCAGCATACAATAGTGGATAGGTGGCCAGCCTTGGACTGAGGAAGAATTTAGCTCCTGTATCTATCTTTTATCCTATAGATAGTATATATCAAGTCAGCAAGCTGTTTAGCCTTTATAGGAGGTATAATGGAATAAGATTTGGATTTGGAGTCAGACAGACCTGAATTGAAATCCTACCTCATACTAGTTGGGTGACCTTGGGCAAATTATTTAACCTGTGTCTGCCTCCATTTCCTCAGATGTAAATTAGGGATAAAAATAGCACTTAACTTATAGGATTGTTGTGAAGGCCAAATCAGATAATATATGTAAAGTGCTTTGGAAACCTTTATGCACTATATAAATGTTAGCTATTATTACTTAGCCTTTTAGAGTCCCCAACTCTCTTAGAACTAAAAGTCACAGATGAATAGCAAACCTTCATCAATAGAAAAAGCTGGGGAATTCCCTATACCAATGAAATCTCATGTCAAAATTAAAAAAAAAATAAAAATAAAAAAATTCTATATAAGCTCTGGCAGAAAAATACTGAAATATCAGCTTTTCTAGGTTTGAGTTACTGACTAATCTTCCTTATTGTTTAAAGCAAAGTTATCAGTCACAAAGTGGGCTGCACAACACTCCTGAATTCTTTCCGAATTAGAATAATATATAATTGATTTTTTTAATTTTTAAAAATATAATAAAGCATAAATAATATATAGCTTCCCAAGTCAATATGTGGTTTGCAGAAAACCTTATATTCAGTTTAGTGGTCCCTGTTTCTTTCTGATCTTGACACCACTGGTTTAGAGGTTACTTCTGCCATTCACATTTGAGTCTTCAATTTCTCACAAATAGTTGACATATATTCTCTTCTAAAACATAAGCAAAGAGCATATAATAAGTATAGTTATACAGGTTGGTTGAGTATTCAATTCCAAAGATACTCCTTCATTCCATTCATTGGTGGTTTGACTCTTAAAGTCTTTCTTAAGATTCAAATCAAATCAAGACTGAATGGTCATCACAGTATCTGTCTAAATGCTTTTCCAACTGTCATAGCACAGAGGCATAAGAATAAGAGAAGACTTATCTACAAAAAAGAGTCAAGTAGTATGATCAGTCAGAGTTCAAATCTAGCTGTGATTTTCACATTCATTCCCTTGACAATGGACTTCCATTTGTTTTAAAAAGAATCATTTTAGAACAATAAATGAAGTGTGTTGTAGCCATCTTTATACCTTTGGAAACAAAAAACTCTGTGGAGGCTGCCAGAACAAAGCACAGTTTCATTAATTGCAATGCACAGAAACAAAAGTAAACACAGCCACTGTAATTAACAATATTAGGCCTGCAGCCCCTGTCTAAATTCATTCATTTCATTATAATTTACCAGTGAGAATCTATGAAATTATTTTAATCATTTTGGTTGGCATAGTTAGATTTCCTTTTTCTTTAAAACTGTGCAACTTATCCTAATGTTCAATTACACATTCATTTAAATTTCTATTTCAAAAGCTTCATTTTCCAACTTCTTTAAACCCCTATGTCATCATTTAAGCCTGCAATCAAAAACCTCAAATCACTTTCATTATAAACCAAGCATTTTCAGTGTCATCTGGGAAAATGAAACAAGTACTATATAAATCAGGGACATCAAATTGTCTTTTTTTATTAATGTTGGACCACATGATCAGAAATCTATAAACATGTGGATGTAATATTTTTCAATCATAATTACTAATTTATACAAATGTGGTGACACTTAGTTATACAACAGTAGCAATGGGAAAATAGCTTTAAATTCATTCCTACTAAGAATTTATGTAAGCATATTTTCCCTAAAAATCTTGACTAAGCAATATCCTATATTCAGAGTGCTACGATCTGGGCCATTGTATGCCAGGGATGTGAAATGTGTAATAGTCAAATAAGTGAAAAGATAGTTTTGTCACTTCAAAAAAGGAAGGATCTCAGTGAAAAAATAAACATCTACTATATGCCAGTAACTGTGCTAAGTTTTGGGTGGACAATGATGGAGAAAAGACATCCCTGTTTCCAAAGAGCTCACAATCCAATGCAGGAGACAACTTGCAAATAATAATACAAACAAGTTATATAAAGGACAATTTGGAAATAATCAACACAGGAGAGGTATTAGAATTAAGACATGTCAGGGAAGGGTTTGTAGAAGGTAGAATTTTAGCTGGAACTTGAAAGAATCCAAAGATGGGGGAGGGGGTAGGTCTAGCCTTTGGAAATGCCCAGTCAAGAGATGGAATGTCTTTTTCAAGGAACAGGCAGGAGAGCAAAGTCACTGCATTACTGAAGTATTTGAGGGGTAGGTGAGAGGGAGGAGTAGAGCAAGATATTAAAAAGTCTTGAAAGGGATGGTCAGGTTACAAAGAGTTTTGAATGACAAAGTATTCTATATTTTATCCTGGAGTCTATTGGATGGAGGGCAAGGAATATGTGAGTAGGGAAGGAGTGTGTGTGTGTGTGTGTGTGTGTGAAAGAGAGAGAGAGAGAGAGAGAGAGAGAGAGAGAGAGAGAGAGAGAGAGAGAGAGAGAGAGAGAGAGAGACCTTTGACAGCTGAAGGGAAGTTGGATTCCATTGGCAAGAAGAGCAACCACCAAGTTACTGCAATAGACCAAGTGAGAATAGAAAAGAGCCTGAACCAGAGTGATGGCAATGCCAGAGTAAAAATAAGTAGGTATATATGAGCAATGTTATGAAGATATAAATTATCAAAAAATTCAAGTACATACAAACTGATATCAAGTTATGAAAAGTGAGAAATAATCATAACTTATGCACTTTAACATTTACAAACATTTTCCTCACAACTCTGGGTAACATAGTATCTTAAAAAGAATGAATCCTGATTCTTGACCTAAGTTAAAGTCCCAGCTCTACTATTTATGATCTATGTGATCTTGGCCAAGTAACAACCTCTCTGGGACTCAAAATCTTAATCTATTAATTAAGGGATTTGTACTAGAGAAATTCTAATATTTCCTCCAACTCTAAGTTCTATGAACCTATGATCTTTGTTTTATAAATGAGTAAACTCAGCCTTAAAAGAGTTTGAATAACTTATTTAACATTAAATAAGAAGCATTCAAATCTGGAATTTGAAACCAGGCATCTCCTAACTCTAATAACACAACTTTTTTCTGCTACCCCATTCTCTCTCCTTAATCCACAGGTATTTCATGAGCACCTGCTATAAGTCTGGACTTTGTGGGGAATACAAAAAGTAAGAATAAGCCCCTTCATTCAGTGGACTTGCAATGTATCTGGGAAGACAGATGCACAACCATAGAACAATGAAGTATAAACTGCTTAATATTGACCATAAATTCAATAATAATTCAAATAAGGCAGATGTATATGAGGTGGAATAGTCAGTTATTAATGAAGGAAGAGGAATTTTTGTTTTTTCTTGAAGAACGATAAATCTTTAGATAGAGGGTGAAATAAAGGAAGGTTCTCAGCAAAAAAGAAAGCAAACTCATAGATACATTTTAAGCAAGGTGAAGGGGTGGGGGAGAACACTTGGAAAATACTGGCTCTACAGGATACTGGGATTTCCTTTGGTTGCCCAGGGATTTGAGAAACTAAGAGCAGTGGGAATGAAGCTGTTACTAAAGTATAAGCACTCATGGGTCATAGCCTGTGGGAAGTTTAATCAAAGTAAAAAGCAACAGAGATGAGACAGTGGAAACAGGGAAAGGAGGAAGGTTGTGGAAGAAAAAGAAGGGAATAAAGAAGGGAGGTTTAGAGAGGGAGAGAGAGAGAGAGAGAGAGAGAGAGAGAGAGAGAGAGAGAGAGAGAGAGAGAGAGAGAGAGAGAAAGTCAAAGCCTTGATTCTAGGAAGATGATCATGAGCATAAACAAGAAACAGAACCATGGACAGAGCACATTCAGTATCTTAAAAGCAAGGGTCCAAGCCAAAGTCAAGATGAAAGATAGGAAAAAAAAGGAAACAGCATGCTCAGTAGTGCATGAAAGTGCTTTCATGGTCCATGTGTTCAACAAGCATTTGTTAAGCATCTACCCTTTATTTCTGAATGATGTTATTAAGGATGAAGGTATTGAAGATACAAAGACAAAAATAAATAGCATTCTTTAGCCTTGAGCTTGCATTCTAGTCATGGGGAATAATGTATACATAAATAAATAATATCAAAATATATCAAACATACATCAAAAATATATATTAAAACAAAATATATCAACATAATTTGGGGAGGACAAGGATACAAATAACCGTAGTATACTAATAACATGTAAGGACTAGTCTTGAAGAGAGCTGGATATTTCAAAAGGTTATGGCAATAAAAAAGATGTTTATTAATTTATTTTAAATGGATAAAATATTAATTTGCTATTATTTGATTTATCATTCCTACCTTAGTATGAATGTTCTTTAGATCTTTTTCTCTACTGGATTAGAAGAAAGGAACATTGAAAGGGGACTAGTATCCAGTACAATCTTTGGTATCATTTAAGAGTGCCACAAAAGACATGATAACTAATGGCAAGATAAATGTTAAAGAAGGAAAACCCCAAAGTACATTTCTGAGAGGAAAAAATGAGAAGTTGGTGACAGATCCAGTGAAGGCAAAGGAATAATGAAAGGATATATGATAAAAGAATAAGTAAAAAATAAAGTTCCCTGCCTGGGAGACTGGTAGTATTGTATTACAAGTGACAGAAATTACAGAGTTAGAAAGAAGAATTGATTGGAGTGGAGAGATGATAAGTTCAATTTGCTATCCAAATGTAGAGCTATTTTGGGGGTTGCGAGATTTATTTTTCATACTGGAAATGATGTGGGCTGACAGTGGGCAATAAAGGTCAGTAATAGGAATGGAAGTCATACTGTGAAATCTTGCATTTCACTAGTTAGCACTAAATATCAACTGAAACACCTGTGGTTTCAGCAGTATATAAACATGAATTGTAGACCAGGTCAGTAATGTTCCATACTAGGCATCAGCTTTGTACCCATTCTGTTTTATTAATTGCTTATATTGTTCTTAGGAATAATTAATTACCTATAGTTGTATATCCCCTCCCCACGTTCCCACTTTGGAAAGGCATCAATACCTATCCCTGACAAATGATGACAAGGTGGACAATGTAGGAACCTCCACCTGAGTTTGGAAAGGGAGATGCTATGTTCCCAGACCCCAAAAAATATGCCAACCCTTATCCACAGGGTGTAGTGACTCCAGCCATAGGGAGAGATGCCACCCTATCGCAGACCTATTTCACACATCAGTTCCAAAAAGGCTACTCTACTAGCTCTTGGTCTTATCCATCAGCCCTAGGACTACCTGATTAGCCCTCAGACTATTCCACCTGCTATTGAGCTATTATACCACGTCTTCTGCAAATAAAATTCTTTTCTTACTTTTGGACTGAACAGAGTTTGAGTCTCCCATTCTTGGGGCAAGACCCTGCTACAGACTTGGGTACATTTCTCCAACATCAGAAATAAATAGCTGAAGCACAATAAAAAACAAAAGTACAGGGATATCAATCTGAGAATCATTTATATGGAGATGTTTGGGGAATGAGTATAGAAAAAGAAAAGCAATATAGAATCTAACACTTAGGGGGGAAGAATACAACATTTGAGGATAATAAGAGGTACAAGAAGCAACAAAAAAGACAATATTTACAAGAAAAATTAAGAAAATACTTTTTATAGAAAACAAGGAAGATAATTTCAAGGACTGAGTAGTCAATATCAAATGTCTCAGTCAATAAGGATTATAGATTGTTATTTAAAAAAAAAAAGATTAGAAGTAGGTCTTTGATGACCTCTGAAAGATAGCCCAGTAAAGTAACTAGGAACAAAGCTAGAAAACCAAGGTTAAGGAATAGAATGGATTGATAAGGGGTAGAGGACAGCAAAAGCAGATGATTTCCATGGTGATTATCACTACAAATACATATAGATGTTTAGTTGTAGCTATATAAAAATCGAGAATTTTTGAAGAGAGGGAAAAAGTCTCACAGAATCATAGTATCTTGGACCTAAAAGGGACATCAACCACCATAAATTTTAACCTATTTCCCAATAAGTGGTTGTGCTATTTTTTCTTAAAGACCTATAAAACCCACTGTTTCCCAAGGAAGCCTGTCCCTCTTTTGGATAGCTTTAATTGTTAGGAAATTATTCCGGATATCAAACTCAAATTTGCATGCTGCCTATTTCAAGACTCCTGGTTCTTCCCTCTAGAGCCCCCTGTAGCCAAATTAAATGAGAAGACTTCCACATGGAATATTTTTAAATATTTGAAGACTAATATCAGCCATCACCCCCAAATCTTCTGCGTGTTAAATATGATTCCTTCCGCTGATTGCCAAATCCATTATTGTCTTGCTCAATCTCTTCTGGATGTTCTTGCACTTGACAAAGTCTTTCCTAAAAGTTAGTATCTAGAACTAAATACAATACTTCAAATGCGGTTTCATTGGATCAGAAGACAAGAAGACTAGTATTACCTCTCTGTTCATAGAAGCTACATCTAATATAGACCAAAATTATATTGGGTTATATTTTTTGCTGCCATAGCACACTATTGGATCATATTGAGTTTATAGTCGCTAAAATCCTCAATTTTTTTTCTGAAAAAGTCATTTATCCATCAATTTATCCAATTGACATCTAAAGTCAATTTCTTGGACCCAAGCATAAGATGTTAATATTGACACTCCATATTAAATTTCATCTTGTCAGATTCAGTCCACTGTTCTAACCTGTCAAGATATTTTTAGATCCTTACTGTGATTCAGTGTGGCTTCAATCACTCCCAGCTCTCTATCATCTTCAAATTATATAGGCAAACTATCTATTCCTTTATTCAAATCAGTGTTCAAAATGTTTAGGAGCATAGAACCACATATGCAGATCCCTGAGGGATCCCAATACAGATGTCCATCCAAGTTAATAGAGAACAATTAATAACTACCATTTGAGTCCAACCATTCCAAATTCATCTCATTGTACTAGAGTCCATATCACATCTCTCTTTTCCACAAGAATAGTATACATTTTCTATTAAACACTTTGCTAAAGACTAGTAAGCCTTACTAATAATTATATTTATAGTGTGCCCTGATTTACCAATCTCATAATCTTATTTAAAAGGGAATTATGGGGGCAGTTTAGGTGGCTTAGTGGATCCAGCATCAGACCTAGAGATCAGAGGTCCTGAGTTCAAAATCTGACCTTCTACATTTCCTAGCCATGTGACCCTGGGCAAGTCACCTAATACAATTTCCTAGCCCTTACCACTCTTCTCCCTAGGAACTGTTACTTAGTATCGATTCTAATACAGAAAGTAAGTATTCTTTTTAAAGGAAATATGGATAGTTTGGATTGAATTCTTTTTGGTAAAAGTAAAAAAATGCTTTAGCCCTTTGTGATCATTAATTTCTAGCTATTCACTAACTACCTTTTAAAGAAACTTAGAATTTTTCCAGAATTCAAATTCAAGTTTATCAGACTGTATAGTTTATAGTCTCCATTATCTTCCCTACTTAAAAAATCAGGAAGGTTGTCTTTCTCTAATCAAAGAATCAAAGAATCGCAGAATTTTAGAGCTTAATGGGACCTTAATTACTATTCCATATAATCAATACCCCAATGCAACTCCCTAAAAGCCTTTGCTTAGCAACCAAAAATTAAGGATTTTCACTAAAATCCCCATAACTTCTTCAAACTACTATCCAACTATACTTCCCCATCTTATACTTCTGAAGTAAAAATTTTAATCAAGCATAAGTTTTACATTTATTCTTACTGAATTTCACCTTACTAAATTCAGCACAGTATGCTCACCTCTCAAGATTTTTCTGAATCTCAAACAGTCTGTTAGCTTTCATTCCTAGCTTTTTTTTTAATCATTCTCTTTCCTTGTCTTGGCTATCGGTTTCTTACTAGCCATTTTGTTCTATTCTTTCCAGACACTTTCTCTGGTGTTGAACAATTTTATTCTGTTATATAAAAGACTAGATATGTCATCAATTAAAAACAGGATACAGAGGCAAAAAAATGAAAATATAAGAAGTGAAGTCTATGAGAGCCAATGGAGGATTGTGTATGGCATAGAAGAATTAACATTGGTGTCAGCTTTGAAATTTATCAGCTTTGTGACTAAGGAAATCCTTTAGTTTCCATGAGCCTCAGTTTTCTCATTTATAATTCTTTACTTACCTACTTCATCTGGTTATGATAAGAAAAGTATTTTATAATAGCAAAATGCTATATAAACTTATGCAAACTTTACAAAAATTAGCCATATATTAGGGCATAAAGTCTTTAAAGATAAATGCAGAAATATTAAATACATCCTTTTCAGATTATAATTCTATAAAATCATATTTAATAAAGGACTATGAAAACACAGATTAAAAATGTAATTGGTGATTAAATAACCTATTCATGAAAATGAATGGGTTAAGGAATAAGTCATAGAAACAATAATTTTATTAAAAAGAGTGATAATAATGAAACAACATACTAAAACCTATGGGATGGAGCAAAAGCATTAGAAAAAAGCTACATCTCTAAATGCTTATATTAATAAGATAGAGAAAGGACAGATCAATCCTCTTCATCATTTCTTACAGCACAATAATATTCCATTTCATTTATATACCTTTCCTTATTCAGCCATTCCCTATTTGATGGGTATTCCCTCAGTTTCCAATTCTTTACTAACATGAAAAGAACTGCTACAAATACTTTTGTACATATGGGTCTTTTTCCTCCTTTTTTGAATTTCTTTGAGGTATAGACCAGTAGAAATATCACTGAGTCAAAGGCACACTATCAGTTTATTAAGTCTATACATTCAACAAAACAATAAAGCACGCTCAGATTTATAGCATTTGTCTGTTTGGGAGATGTAAATGTTCATGCTGAAATTTTAACAATTAGTTCTCATGAACTAGCTCTAGCACATCACCAACTACAGGATAAATTTCTAGCCAGAGAATGTCCTTCAATCCATTACCAAGTAGAGGCAAAAATACAAAGTAGCATTAGCTGACTACATTAGGGGTACTGCTCTGTAATTAAATATTCCCATATGCACAACAACTAATCTTCAAAGATCTTTGATTACTCCCCAAAGTTTTTCATAGAACAGGGGAATACTCTCTTAGAGTAAAATAAATAACCTACAATCCAATGACCCCTCAGAGATAATTAGGAGCTTGTAATATCAGGCTTTGAATGGTCAAATCATGAGAGCCTTACTCTCTACTACCTTAGGATCACTGACTATCCAAAAAGTCAGACCCATCCCTCCCGAGATTTTAAAATACACACATACCTTGACTGAACAAGCTATTTAAGTATTAGGGCCCCAGCTTCTCTTTCTCTTTATGTCCTACCTCAACCGACTCATTTTATCACTTTTGATACCTATTACCTTGTTAGAGGTAGTTAGATGGTGAACTATTGGTGGGCCCAGGGTCAAGACTAGGGTCCAGATTTGGATTTCAGACACTTCCTAACTGCCTGATCCTGGACAAATCACTTATCCTTCCCCATCTTCTTTTCTCAACTGTAAAATGATGACAGTACCATCTGCTGACCAAGGTTGTTGTGAAGATCAAATTAGATGTTTGTAAAGCACTTAGCACAGTGCCTGGCTTATTTATGAGAGGAGCTTAATAAATGTGTATTTCCTTCCTTAGTCCCTATTCACAAGCAAAAACACAAAAAAATACTCATATCAAGATATCAATCAGAGACAGAAACAGAGAGATAGAGAGAGATCCAGGCCCTGCCCATATATTAAAGCATACTGATCATAAGTGATAGGGAATAAAGACAAAGATGGAGTAGAAATAGTCTAGGAAAAAGAAAGTTAGACTTTTAAGTACTACTGTGATCTAATCATCTTTAAAATTAAGAAGTCAACTGGAGCATCATGAGTCATTTCTTAGGTTACTAGAATCGATCTGTTATGGTGGTCAGGGACAGGGCAAATTCTTCAAGAGTTTCTCAAAGACTTTTTTTAAAATCAGAGTATAGATATAGAACAGAAGTGATTTTAGAGGTCACCTAGTTCCAACCCCTCAGTTTCTACATAAGGAAACTGAGGCAGAGAGATGAAGAGACATAACCAATGTTTCTTTTTCTTTCAGTTTATTATATCCCATGCAGCTACATTAATTGGAAATGGCATGATTAAATAAACCTTTTATATAAGTATCCTCAAAAGAGAAAATATTTAGCTCAAAAATAAAAGATCCCCCAAGACTCAATAGAGAAAAACAACTTCTAACTTTTTGTTGGACATAGTTTCTGCAATAACACCAACATAGCCAAAGAATTTAAGTTTAGTCTAAGTGAATGGTATTTTGACAGCTTCTATTCTCAGGACTTGCCTTTATCTTCTTCCCTCCTTATTTCGGGGTTTTATCTTTATCTCTGCAGTTATTTTTAATAAAAGAAAAACCCTTCACCACAAGACTTCAACTGAGGTCCCAAAAGGACATAACTCAGGTGCCTTTTAACCTGAAATTATTTCTCTTTTCCTTCTTTTTTTCAATTATATAGTCATGGCTATTAATTTTTCCCTAAAGCCATCAATTATCATTCATTTTTAAATAGCATATATCAAGGGTTCTGTCAATCTCTTCTAGGAATTCAGTTTCCCCCCCTCTTTCTATAACTCAGGTACCTAATTTACTCTAACAGTTTTCCCCTGAACCCAAACAGCATGTACTCCAATAGACAGAAAAACCCCTGCAGTGACCAGTGGGAGTAGAGTTCACAGGGATTCCAGCCTCCCAAAAAATGACCTCATGATCCTCCACTTTCTATTTTAGAGTACAAAAGTCATATTACCTGATAATATTCAGGAAGTTCCCATTAGACCAAAAATTGGAATTGCTCACTTAATTACTGTGCATCTATGTGCTTAGAATTATTGTTAAAGATTATAATTTCATTATGCAATAATCCTTTTTATTATTAGCATGTTCATCATGGAGCAGCACTGTCTCAAAGCTAAGCTGACAGACTAAGAGGAGCTGTATACCCTACCTTTCCCTCCCAACTCTTAGAAAGTGCACCAGACTGAATCTTGATCAGTAAATCTAAGGGGAAAAAATCATAGTGAGTCAATTCTCCAGTCAAGATTAACATAAGGAGATAGTCATCTATAGACACTGGGGGCTGAGTTGAGCCAGAAGGGTACCATGTCTTGCTGCATGGGTACTAAACAAGAGTCAGCTGCTATGAACTAGGATAAAGAAAGGTCCCAGATACATCAGGGTGGCTATATCTTCCTGATGCTGTGCAAAGATCAGGAAAAGATGTCAATCAACAGATTTGTCTTTCATACCCCTCCCCAGTTGTGTCTCAGTTTCAATGAAGACCATGGGGTGGGGGGGCCTGCATAGAGGGTTGAGGAGCAGTCTTAGGGACCTATGCTTGAGCAGGGGTATAGGTGTGGACTAGGATAAGGAACAGGAAGAGGCTTGAGGGTATGAACTTAGCAAAGATTAGAAACAGAAAC